>NC_088222.1:50814829-51414829 GCF_036934945.1 Oncorhynchus masou masou
TCAAGACGGATAAACACTCTAAACAGCCTACCCAAGGCAACCCCATGGCCCTAAAGCACACCATCGCCTCGTTTTGCATTACATTCAAATTGTTAAACTGGGGGGACAAAAATGCAATTTCCAGTTTACAGTGGGACCTGGGTTTTGACATGTGTTGATTGGAGAGCACATACTGTACGTACACTGTGTGTATGGGGAGGTTGAGGGCTTGTTCATGGTCATGAGGACCAGCCAAGCAGAAAGGATCCCCATTTTACCCATTAACATGCTGCGACCACTCACCTATGACCCCTGATCTGCCAGAATGGAGTTTTAATGGAGGGCAGACGGTAACGCCAAGTGGGCAGGAGGGGTGGGGACATTCAGCTCGGCCCCGTGGACAACTCACCACTGTCTTGGGACTCTGCCTTCACTCGCTCCTTTTCCCTCAGGAGCAAGCCTAGTGAGGGTCTGAGAGAATGACAGGGAGAGAGAGTGAGAGAGAGAGAGAGAGAGAGAGAGAGAGAGAGAGAGAGAGAGAGAGAGAGAGGAAGTTTACACAGCCAACTTTGGAGTGCTGCAGGAATATGGCTATATATAAAGCGAACATTCCCTTGCTAAAAACGAATAAATATGCACAATTGAAGGCATCCTGTTATTTACGGTGAGGACTGAGGAAGTTATTTTGTGGTACACTGATAACGTTGGTTAGAACACCAGGCTATAAATACGGTCAGTGTTGCTCCCTCACTCCAAATGAAAAACTGTTGTTAGACAACAGCAACAAAAACAAAACAACAAAAAAAAGCATCGAGTGGGTCATGATAAAAAGATATAACGTTTACAACTGAGCTCCGTCAATCTCCATTCGTGTCAGATCCACTGTCACAACTCTGCTGTGTTATACCCCACCCACCATGGCATTGAGAACACATGTTGTCACTACACGAGGCCTGCCAAGAAATTCTTTCAAGGGCATGTTAATATTCCAGATGCTTTTGCATATAAACAATGGCAAATCGCACAGCGGAAATTTGATTTGGAAGCAGTGCAGCGTAGCAATAAAGCGATGTCTATCACATCAGCAGCCTGTCACCAGATCTCTGTGGTTGCTCAGCCCGGCTAGTCTCTCACTGTTTGTTCAGGATAAGGTCCATGTTTGGCCACTAGCTAGAGTCTCTGGGGGACATGTTTTTATTATGTAGAGCACTAGCTTATAATGCCTCAGTCTAACAGAGGGTCCCTCCCTCCCTCCTCCCCAGCAGTACTTAGCCATTTAGCCACCCCACTGGCCGTCTGTCTCCAGTCTACACACTGTGAGACCCAGACACACTCCCAGAGTTCACAGGCTCCAAGAGTAAACTGAGGGCAGCATGCCCCGCTGAAAACAGCAAGTCCAGGGAAGGGGAGAGGAGGGCAGGGGAGAGGAGGGAACACAAATGAGCTCTGACCCTAGTTTGCCTAGTCTGAAAACAGCAAGTCCAGGGAAGGGGAGAGAAGGGCAGGGGAGAGGAGGGAACACAAATGAGCTCTGACCCTAGTTTGCCTAGTCTGAAAACAGCAAGTCCAGGGAAGGGGAGAGGAGGGCAGGGGAGAGGAGGGAACACAAATGAGCTCTGACCCTAGTTTGCCTAGTCTGAAAACAGCAAGTCCAGGGAAGGGGAGAGGAGGGCAGGGGAGAGGAGGGAACACAAATGAGCTCTGACCCTAGTTTGCCTAGTCTGAAAACAGCAAGTCCAGGGAAGGGGAGAGGAGGGCAGGGGAGAGGAGGGAACACAAATGAGCTCTGACCCTAGTTTGCCTAGTCTGAAAACAGCAAGTCCAGGGAAGGGGAGAGAAGGGCAGAGGGGAGAGGAGGGAACACAAATGAGCTCTGACCCTAGTTTGCCTAGTCTGAAAACAGCAAGTCCAGGGAAGGGGAGAGGAGGGCAGGGGAGAGGAGGGAACACAAATGAGCTCTGACCCTAGTTTGCCTAGTCTGAAAACAGCAAGTCCAGGGAAGGGGAGAGAAGGGCAGGGGAGAGGAGGGAACACAAATGAGCTCTGACCCTAGTTTGGGAACGTTAACAACAACATGTGTTTAATGACTAGGTTATTGGGCAAGGAGTCTTTCCTGATTATGTGACTTGACCTGACCAGGAAAAACTCCCACCTCTGGCTATACCCTATACCAAGGGCCCGGAGTTATTTGTTTCAGGTCACACATGGTCAGGGAAAAACTCCTCAGGAATGACAGCCTGTGATTCAAACCTGGATCTAAGTTCACCTAAGGTCATTGTCATTTACAGAGATTACACTGTTGAGCTCCCTCCCATGAACCCATCTCTCCTACAGTCCCCTTAAAGATTGATTTTCCACTGCACCGCATGTGGCAGCCTTCCTTTTCCATGGTGAGGCAGACAGACGTCCACGCAGACTTTAACTACCGGCAGTGGCTTTAGGAGGTCCACCCAGCTGGAACATTAGCACCCTTCCCCATCCCTCCCGTGCCCCTGTCTCTGCCCCCGGCAGCAGCGGGTAGCCTAGACGCCATGACCCCGGCCTGTTGCCGTGGGATATGAGCTGGAGCCAGCCAGGCTTGTTTAAGCCTTGTTTATGGCCTCTGAGCGTCAGGAAGTGCCGTGAGGGATTCCTGTTGAACCTGTCTTGTAGTTAATTTTACTGCCACGTTTTATTTACTGATAGTTGCGCTGGGGCCTTGTCATTCCGTAAGAAACAAGCAAGCCCTTTTTAACCCCCTCCTTCTCCCTCCCCCCTCCGTCTGTGGAGGAGGATGATAGTGGGAAAGCCGGTCGGGTCAGAGGGAGATGCTGGTATCATTCGTTTCAATCAGCGGGTTTTGTCCTGGGAGTTATCCCCGGGCATCGGAACTCTCTGTTTATTCCTCTCATAATATGTTTAATTCACTGGGGGACATCTTGATTAGCCAAAATGTCTGTTCTTCATTCAAGACATTTAAAAAAAAGAGACAAGGCTAACCAAAAAAATCATGTCGTATATGCTTTTGTAATGTCTGCTAAAGCACGAAAGTAAAGCTTGACTAATCAAGGTTACATTAAGCTACGGGCTAAAGGTTGAATTACAGTTCACATCTACAAAGCTGCTGTAAGACCAAGAAAAATTGAAATCAATGACACAGTGGCTTACTTTATTTCCCCTCACAATACAGATGTTGATTTCGACATAAATATCAACGTTTGTTTGTGTTTACGCCCTGTGAAGGACATGCGCATGTGCGTGTAAGATGTATGCGTCAATCGACTTGGTCCAAGAGGCTTTGCAGAGAACGGATTTCCAGTGTTCACGTGGCGTCCGGCGCTATCTCAGGGTGCCCCACTCAAGGGCCATGTTTATGTGACTGGGCCGCACTCACGTGACAGATAAAGACTGGCAGCGTAAACAGGACTGGAGATACTGTACTGATAGAGTGTTCCCATGCTTCCGCTACCTTCTATTTACCATCTGATGAAGTGGGCAATAAGCCACGGCGAGTTGTGTGCTGTGTGCTGTGTGTGTGCGGGCATGCATTCATATGTGTGTGTGTGTGTGTGTGTGTGTGTGTGTGTGTGTGTGTGTGTGTGTGTGTGTGTGTGTGTGTGTGTGTGTGTGTGTGTGTGTGTGTGTGTGTGTGTGTGTGTGTCTATGCGTGGGCCTGTATTTGTGTACACTGTTGTGTGCACTGGCCTGTTGGAGCAGAATGCCTGCTGCAACAAAAGCCCATTTCAACCTGGAGTGCAAGTATTGTCCGATGGGCATCAAAGTTAGGGCCAGGGTCAGACGGCGGCACTCGGTGGAATTCCCCTCTCCGTTCCTCTCCACTCCTCTCGTCTCCTGTCCTTCCCTTCCCTCCCCTGCTCTCATCTGCTATCTCCCTCCCCCCAAGTTGAACACTTGTCCCTGGGAGACAGACACGGATCCCCGTCCCACAAGGTAATCAATCTCAATGAAAGCACAGCCGAGCTGAGCCCAACACAGTTATCCTCATGTCCAAAGAAAATAGCAATTAGCAGCCCAGAGTTGAACTGAGGGCAAATATCCGGTAGCACCTACGTCCTCCTCCCACACATGCTTTAATGATCACCTGAGAGCTGCTGCTGCTGCCGAGGCACGTGGAGGGCTGGAGTGAAGCAGTAGTCAAAAACACCAGCCTTATTGAAGGCTAAGGTTATCTCATCCATAGAGTCTCCTAAATGCACTCTGGCTTTGGGTATGGAGGGGTCTTGACTTGTCTGATGCTTGAGGGATCTGAACAACATAGATCATTCCTCTTAGCTCATACCTCAGACTGTTGATGTCTTTCTCATTCCTGACTTATACAGGTAACTGCCAAAATAAAGGAAACATTTGAGTTTTTTGAGTTGCTGTGGTGTGGGGTGCATTTTCCTGGCATGGGTTAGGTCCACTCAACCCCTTAGAGGACAAGGTATAAACAGCAATAAATAAACAGCCATTCCGAGTGATCACCTTCAACCTGTGGTGAAGCATTCCTATCATGATGGGAGTGGTCTCTTCCAGGATGACAATGCCCCCATCCACAGGGCACGAGCGGTCACTGAATGGTTTGATGAACCAAGCGTGTTCCACCACCATCAACAAAACACCAAATTATGGAATTTCTCGAGGAAGAATGGTGTCGCATCCCTCCAACAGAGCTCTAGACACTTGTAGACTCTATGCCAAGGTGCATTAAAGCTGTTCATGTGGCCCGTGGTGGACCAATGCCTTATTAAGACATTACTTGTTGGTGTTTCCTTTATTTTGGCAGTTACCTGTATATTAACCCCATTGGCTACAGCAACATCAATGTAGACAGATCCTATTCCCCATAGTGCACTGCTTCTAACCAGGGCCCATAGGGAAAATAGTGTGCCATATAGGGAATAGGGTGCCATTTTGGATACCCTCTGATAGGAAGAGCACTTGCACCACGATCCCAGAGGCCGACGTCTCCATCATCGCAGCACTCTGTGTCGCCACATTCCATCCCCAGGCACCGGTGCATGAAGAGCCATGGCGTGAAAGAGGAGGGCTACCAGACAAAAACGTTCACAATCCTTCACCAGGGACACCCTGTCCTGCTCTTGACCGAATAACCATTGTGTTCTCTCAGACCATGGGAATGGGAAAGTCCATGTGCATAGTGACTTCTTTGGGGGTTGTGATAAAGAACACATCTTTGACTTGTTTTTATCATTTCTGCAGTGGGGATATTGCTGTAGACGAGATGATGACACATTCTAAACCTTTATTTAAGCAAACAAAGGAACAAATGAAACAACCTACTACTAAATGGAGGTGTACAGCCTCAGTGGGAAAATAGAAATTCCTCATGTCTTGAAGGGCCGATGTGAGGCCTATCTAGGGAAGTGGTTGACTGGGGCTGGATGTGTAAGAGCATACAGGCAGGCAGGCATGCAGGCATACAGGGAGGGAGGGCCTTATTGCAAACAGGATGCATGATTTGGAATATTTTTCTTCTGTACAGGCTTCCTTCTTTTCACTCTGTCATTTAGGTGTTGTTGATCCATCCCCAGTTTCCTCCTGTCACAGCCATTAAACTCTGAAACTGTTTTACAGTCACCGTTGGCCTGAAATCTCTGAGAGGTTTCCTACCTTTCTGGCAACTGAGATAGGAAAGACACCTGTATCTTTGTAGTGACTGGGTGTACTGATACACCATCCAAAGTGTAATTTATAACTTCACCATGCTCAAAGGGATATTAATGTCTGTTTATTTTTTACCCATATACTAATAGGTACCATTCTTTGTGAGACATTGGAAAACCTACCTGGTCTTTGTGGTTGAATCTGTGTTTGAAATTCACTGCTCAACTGAGGGGACCTTACAGATAATTGTATGTGTGGGGTACAGAGATGTAGTCATTCGAAAATGATGTTAAACACTATTATTGCAAACACTATTATTGCACACAGAGTGAGTCCATGCAACTTATTATCTGACTTAAGCAAATGTTTACTCCTGAACTTATTTAGGCCATAACAAAGGGGTTGAGTACTTATTGACTCAAGACATTTCAGCTTTTCATTTGTTTATGAATTTGTAAACATTTCTAAAAACATAATTCCAATTTGACATTATGGGGTCTTGTGTGTCGTAGGCCAGTGACACAGATCTCAACGTAATACATTTTCAATTCAGGCTGTAAAACAACAGAATGTGAGAAAAGTCAAGGGGTGTGAATACCTTCTGAAGGCACTGTAACAAAACAGGTTATAGGGGCACACAGACGCACTGTGGCTGGAGTAGGGTTGGCACATGGGGTTTAAAGGCCTTGTTCTGTCCGATCCAAGAAAAGGAGAAAGAGAAAAAAAGACAGACAAAGCTCTGCCCAACCCAGCCACCTGCCACATTCCCCAGTAAGGACAGAGCCAGCGGAAGGAGCCATTATTCAGGAAGTCCAGGCGGCTCAGGAGATCTTAAACCCATTACCAGCGAGGGAGCCAGCACGCTTGACTTGAGCGTTTCAAAGCAGGAAAGAGCTAGCCGCCACCGTGCACATTTAAGGGGGAGGTAGGAGGCTAGGTAGGGGTAGAGGGCAGGGGTGGGGGGAAGACACAAATGGATTAAAAACAACCATTAACCTCGCCGGCAAGCTCCCACACCTGCCTCACCTCAGAGAGAGCGGGCGGGGGCGGTTTGCGTTTGGGTTAGACTCCCTTACGGCTTACGAAATAGGAGAAACCCCTTCTCTTAGTGTTTGTGAGGGAGCAGAGACAAACTTTATCGGAAGAGAGGAATTCTGCAGAGAACTTGACAGTATTATCAATCCAAGACATGCTCACAGAATGGTCATTTCCTCAAATGTCTTATATGATGAATAATAGGACATTGTTCTGATCATTTTTTTTATCTTTATCCTCTTCTTAGGCAAAGAGCCAGACACAGGCCCTCTGGTTTATTTACACATACACACCCCAATCCAACCCCACAACTTAAGCAAGAGACGTGATATTGGTTACTATACCCAGCCATAACGCTGATTGGTCATTCCCCACTGGTGACAAAATGGTTAAATCAACGTTGTTTCAATGTAATTTGTCAACGTATTGTGAACTGTTACAACTGTCGTTAGGTCCACTATAGACTGGGCAGCACCTCCTACTGGAGAGTTGATCAATTTACAGCTATTTAGTTAGTCTCCCGTTCAGGGTTTTGACCAAGCCCAGCTTTGCATTGATATTTGTCACTGACTACTACCAATGTCCTATCATGAGAATGAATATTGAGATACCTCTTAATAACTAAATAGATTCACTGTTGCTATCAAAGTCATTCCAGAAAATAGGTTAACCAGAGCAAATAAAATGTGCATTTAACTTAGATGTTTGGTTCAAACCAGGGTTCAACTAAAAAATAGGCAATACATATAGGGCTAGGGTTTCAAGCTTGAGTTGATTTCAAATGCAATCTTTAAGTTAATCATTAATATGTTGGTTTCAGGGCAACCCAAAAAAAAAAAGACTAAATCGAATCACACTTTAAATAAAGTGCATTGAAGTTTTGAATAGATTAAGTTCTATTCTTTAACCTAGGTTTATGGTTGAGATGGAGACGTGAATCCAACATATCAATAATAAATTATAAATATGTAGACAAACTGGATGTTGAATTGTGTTTGGTTGTCAATGCAACCAAATATCAACATTTGAAGGAGATGTGTCTTCTGATTGGACAGTTCCATCTGTGCCACTGACAAAGTCTGGCTTTAATTCCAGTTTGTCTACAAATGAATAATTGATATGTTGGATTCACTTCTCCATCGCAACCAAACATCTAAGTTAAAGAATAGGACTAAATCAAATCAAATCAAACTTTAAATGCACTTTACAGAAAGTTTAATTTGATTTAGTTTTTGGTTCTTGGTTGAGATGGAGACGTGAATCCAACATATTAATTATTCATTTGTAGACACACTGGAAATAAAGTCAGATTTAGTCAGTGGCACAAATGATACATCTCCTACACCTATGTGTTAACAACCAAACACAATTCAATATACATTTTTCAATACAGAAAATAGCCTATCAAATTCTCGACATGTTAACAGATTATACGTTGGATTCATGTCTCCAAACAAACCAAAAATAAAAGTTAAGGAATGTGATTAAGTCAACGAAACTATCCAAGCATTACATATCCTTTACATGTTAATATTTGGTTGCGTTGTCAACCAAATACAATACAATATTACTCTAGTAAGACAGTAAATAGCCTAAAGTTAAGGCTACCTTACAAACTAATGGAACAGTATTTATTTAACCTTAAAATGAGTAACACATCCATCCACATCCAGGTTAACCTACCAGTAACTATACAGTAAATGTCTTCTTATGTAATTGTAGAAAGCATGCATGTTCAGCATAGCATGCAAAGGTCACAGGTCTGTGGAGATCGTCACAAATGCTGTAATAATCTGTGCAGGATCTCGAACCGCATTGAACACTTGCACTATGTACTTTTAATGTAATCTCAACTGTAATCCAGGTCATTTGGTTGTGCTATTAGATGAAGCACAGTGATAACACAATAACTTGTTGTATAAATAATCAAAATATTTGACATTGTATTCCCATTCGAATTGTATTGTGCTATTAAATGGTTGAAAGCGCAGTGATAACACATTTAGACGACAACTAAAACCAAAAATATGACATTGTTTTCCATTGGAATTTGATTGTGCTTTTTGATCGTTTGAAAGCATCGTGATAACGCACCGGGAACTCAACAAACTTCCGGCTGTCTTTTTTGAGTGGGTGAATAAAGGCTGAAAACTCATTGATCAACGTCTCGAACAACTGTTACCCACATTTCCACGCTGAAATGGCGTGGCGTGCCCAGTGGGGTGAGGAATGCCGGGTTATCAGTATCACCATGAATGCAGAGCCCTGTGATTTATTAACAAGGATTTCCATTGCCTATACGTTTAAGAGGTAATAAAAATCCACCTCCCCTCTCCGTGCAGCATATATGAATGACTTACATACACAGCTAAATTAAAACACCACCATTCAACAAGCCTTGGGAGGCAGCAGGAAAATGTGAAAACAGTGCCTGTGTCTATATGTTTTGAGATGCAGTCTGGGATCTTAAGCACTTTCAAATTCGTTACATATTCTTCCGAATTGCAAGTATAACTGTTTGTTTTTACAGGACGTAACATATCATACGAAATGGGGCCGATTTTCAGGGGCCGGTTTCGGCTCGTGAACACTACTTTCAAAACTCTACAAAATCTCTGGAGCATCTCTTAAACAATGCTCTTTTTTCATCCATGTTTTCTCAGTCATTTAGGCTGATTTAAGACCATTAAAGGCCACTCAAAGACTCCAGCTTAACCACTTAAGATTAGGACCTCTCCCATTTCCCATCGTTATCCCCCACATCAAGGAGCACACCAGGACAGTCAGGCCCACCCTCTGTGCAAGATGGGGATCCATAAAAGTACCCTGTTTTCAAGTGAGGTCACTGCCAATTAGGGCCAAGCCCTGGGTCTCAATACACACCCTCAACCCAGGAGGGGCTCAGCAACAAAAACCACGGCCCTAACTCTCGCACTGACAAAAACCTCTCTGATCTCTCTTTACACACCCAGCCTGCATGGAGTGTACCTCCAGCCCCCAGTCTCCCACGCCCTGCCTCGCAAGTTCTCCCCTTGTCCCTGCACTCCACACCAGTTCAGCCTCAGCCCTCGCACTCTAACCCCGCCTCCAGCACCTGTGCCCCTCCGGAGGGGGAGTTCCGGAGAGGAAGCCCTCCAGGCACCTCACAGATGGTTCCCAAATTACACCTTCATTATCCTTCCTGGCCCTCCGCCTCACCCTCCTCCTCCAGCCAGCACTTCCTCTCAACACCGCAACACTTCACAATGACTGTTACTCCAACACCTCAGCCGCTGACAGCTCACTGGGGGCACAGAGCAGGCAGGCTGTGGTGGACAGACTCCCATCCACCACTCTCTCACCCTGCTGGCCCAAACACAACAACAACCCACTGTGGTGACTGGCGTCTATCAATCGGATGATTTAATTACAGGCTCATTAGAATGATATTTCCTTTGATTTGATTCCTTAGGCCTTTTTAGGCCAGTGGAGATATCAAAAGGACACAACACTCCTGATGTCATGAGAGTGGAATGTGAGTATGGAGAAATAAAACAACATACACTTATGGCTGGCTATTCAGTGTGTCAGATTGTAAATGTGGATCTGAGGCCGTTGGAAGAATACCTGCCTTGTTTGATAATGACAATTAACCACTCTGAGTATGTATCTAAATTTACAACCTTTTAACGGGCCAACGTGAAATCACAGGGCCCAGCACACAGCACAATTATTTCTGGTAGGAAAGCAGAAAGAATATGCACATAACATGCATGACCAAGTGCCATTTCCAGGAGTTTATTGTAAAATGAATGTACCGTAGCTATGTCCCCCTTCCCCAAGCCTCTCCTTTCACCTTCACATTCCCCCCACAGGGAAGTGGGCTGCCTGTACTGCCTGCCTGGGCTACATACAGGATGCAGCGGAAGGGAGAGGAGGACCCTGAGGGCCTGGGGTGCCAGGCAGCCAGCCAGGCAGTAGGGAGGCAGGCAGTAGAGAAGCAGGCAGGCAGGCAGTAGGGAGTCATGCAGGCAGTATATAACTTTTTGGTAAAAACTCAACTTGTCGTGTTTGGAGGACAAAGAATGCTGAGTTGCATCCAAAGAACACCATACCTACTGTGAAGCATGGGGGGTGGAAACATCATGCTTTGGGGCTGTTTTTCTGCAAAGGGACCAGGACGACTGATCCGTGTAAAGGAAAGAATGAATGGGGCCATGTATCGTGAGATTTTGAGTGAAAACCTCCTTCCATCAGCAAGGGCATTGAAGATGAAACATGGCTGGGTCTTTCAGCATGACAATGATCCCAAACACACCGCCCGGACAACGAAGGAGTGGCTTCGTAAGAAGCATTTCAAGGTCCTGGAGTGGCCTAGCCAGTCTCCAGATCTCTACCCCATAGAACATTTTTGGAGGGAGTTGAAAGTCTGTGTTGCCCAGCAACAGCCCCAAAACATCACTGCTCTAGAGGAGATCTGCATGGAGGAATGGGACAAAATACCAGCAACAGTGTGTGAAAACCTTGTGAAGACTTACAGAAAACGTTTGACCTCTGTCATTGCCAACAAAGGGTATATAACAAAGTATTGAGATAAACTTTTGTTATTGACTAAATACTTATTTTCCACCATAATTTGCAAATAAATTCATTAAAAATCCTACAATGTGATTTTCTGGAGAAAAAAAAAATCATTTTGTCTGTCATAGTTGAAGTGTACCTATGATGAAAATTACAGGCCTCTCTCATCTTTTTAAGTGGGAGAACTTGCACAATTGGTAGCTGACTAAATACTTTTTTGCCCCACTGTACATACATACTTACTTACTTACTTACATACTTACTTACTAGTGGTTCTGTAGTGTACAAGTAAAGAGGTGTAGGCTAACAGTGTTAGCGTCTATGAAATCCTCCTGAAGTTATGGTTGCTATATATATATCGTCAGAGTGAGTGACATATAACAATCAGAGATCTTTGACACAGTCCAATTGAGGCCAAAATAATAGGACAGTCATTGCTTGTGACGTTCCAAACTACAGCTGAGCTTGCTCTCAAGAGACTCCCACCTACAAGCTCTATATCCACCCTGCCCCTCACACACATGCACTTCCTCTTCCCCATCCCCTTCATCTCTCTCTCTTTTCTCTTCTTTCTCCAGCTCTCTATTGCAGTGGTTTTCAAACCTCTCCTCTTGGACGCCCAGACGTTTCACAATTGTGTTGTAGCCCTGAACTAACTCACCTGATTCACCTAGTCAAGGGCTTGATGGTTAGTTGACTATTTGAATCAGGTGTGCTAGATGCAGAATAGTTCAAATGAACGGATCGGCTGGGGGTCCCCGATGCAAGATTTGAGAACTTCTGCATCCAAGTTCATTTGGTTAGATCATCGCAAGACAATAAGCTATGCAGGCAGCTAATAATAGGCCACACTGTGGAGCGGAGGGCCGGATGTGACAGCATGCAGTGTTAGTGTCAGTGAGTGTGCGTGCGTTTGGCCAGGCTTACAGCAGGAGATCCAATCCTAGCCCCTCCCACAGAGCACTGCAGCACTGACTCATACACGATCAAGGCAGAGACAGCCAGGGTCTGCTGACTGACAATGAGCACACGCAAATACATTCCTCTATCAGCATCACACAGGCACAAATGCTTGCGCACACGCACACAGACACACACACGCACACACACACAGCCTCACAGCCTGCTGAGCACAGCTGGTTATCCAGGGAAAGCTCCAAAATACATTAACGTAATTGTATCAGCAATTCATTGACAAAAATCTTCCACGCTAAACTGTTATGAATGAACGTCATGTGTAATCTAGAATTCTAGACTCTTTAACTAGACAGATTTTCCTTTCGGTCAATGTCACACGTGCATGCAGGTTGCAGCGGATACAGGACAAATGTCACGGTGACAGATATTCACATACATGCAAGACAACCAATATCCACAGGCATTTCAGTATGAATGAACCTCTCATTCACAAATACTGTACACACACACACCTACGTAGGCGGCAATGGATGAGATCAGCATACAACTCATTTCAGAGCTATTCAGCCCGGCTACTTTGGGAACTCTTGCTTGCCTTCTTTTTTATTTGTGAATGTGTGACGCTTTGCTGCTTGGCTCCCTGTCTCCCCCCCTCCTTCTCCCCTCCTCTCCCCCTCCACCCAGCGAAAGGAGAGCGGTCCATTCATGCATTCAGTCAGCCAGCCAGCCAGTCAGTCAGCTGGGAGGGAGGGAGAGAGAGAGAGAGAGAGAGAGAGAGAGAGAGAGAGAGAGAGAGAGGGGAAGCGGGGGAGGGTTGTGACGAATAGGTCACCTGGATTACATCACTGCTAGAGCAGCCAAGCGATGGAAGCAGTGGGGGAGGGAGAGGGATGGGAGGAAAGAGCAGACCCCCTTCCCCTCCTCCCCTCCTCCCCGCTCCCTGCTCCTCCTCCCCCTCCTCTCTTGACGGTATGAGTCAGAGGCAGCCCAGTTCCCTTGATGCACTGCGGAAGCCTAGTGTGACGTCTCCCCAGCCATGCAGCCCCCCCACTCTCCTCTCCCAGGCGCTGTCCGGTGCCTACACAGACCTGAGGACCGACTCAGCACTATCTCTCACACATACTAACACCACAGAGCAAGTATCATTCACAAATACATTATCCTTACAAGTGAAATGACAAATGAGACGCAGAAGACAAGGGAGGCGACAATCCAAAGCACTTCATTCATGAGCTACATTCAGATATGTCCTGCCAGGTTTAGCCCAGAGATGAGAAAAAGGCATTCACCATAACAATGTAAGCCTTTTTTTTTAAAGTGATGCCACTGGAGAGGAGGAGTGAGTCAGAGTGGTGAGGAAGAGGAGCTGGTGGGGATGAAGATGAAAGCGAGGCTGAGATGTGCGGAGCGAGCATGTGGGGGGTAGGGAAGCTCTGGGCTGAACTACCTGCTGTCTGCCCCATGGCAACGGCAGCCCGACGATGAGTCACCGCTGCTCATCCGTCACCCTCAGGCAACCAGCCTTCCCTCCTCCCTCCTGCCACCAGCCAGTGTGAGCTAACATCCTATCCTCTCTTCTCCGCCCACTGTCAGGCTGACCTTATCAGTACAGAGTCTGCCCCTGCCTCCCATCCCCCAACAAACTATCACACACACGCACGCACGCACGCACACACACACACACACACACACACACACACACACACACACACACACACACACACACACACACACACACACACACACACACACACACACACACACACACACACACACCAAATTACTCATATGAAGGGCAGGGAGGGGAGGAGAGGAGCGATGGGGAGGGCCAGCATGATGTCAGTAGCGACTGGCGACACCCCCTCGTCCACACACAAATCTGCTCGCTTTTACAATCAGGTGATCAGCCTGCAATTTACTTGAGGCTGAATTTATTTTATTTGTATATTACCTTTATTTAACTAGTTAAGAACAAATTCCTATTTACAATGACGGCCTATCCCTGGCCAATTCTGGACGACACTGGGCCAATTGTGCGCCACCCTATGGGACTCCAAATCACGGCCGGATGTGATACAGCCTGGATTCGACGCCTCTTGCACTGAGATGCAATGCCTGAGACCAACGCGCCACTCGGGAGCCCAATGTGGGTTGACGTTCAATAGCTGGGTCGTTCCACGAAATGGGTGCCTTTTGCGTCCCTTTGATATTTTAAGTCAAAATTGTGCACCAACATATACTTTTAAAAGCCTTTTAAGTTCTCTTTAATATAGACCACATGGAGAATTACATGAATCATAAAAATTCGGCATTTTGACATGTCCCTCCATTAACCTGTGTCACTTCTAGGAATATTTCATCCCACTTAATCAAACCATTTCTCCATGTTTCACCATTATAGTTATTTTGCTGCTTATTGCACAGGGTTGGGGAGTAACGGATTACATGTAGTCAATTACGTGTAAGGGATTACAAAAAAACAGTAACTGTAATCCGTTACATTACCTGGCAAAAAATTGTAATCAGATTACAGATACTTTTGCAAAACTACATGATTACTTTGAGGATTACTTTAACATTCAGAAAGGATGTTTGCGAAAGAAATCTTTGACACTTCTCTGTTTTCTCAGTGACATTCAAATCAGGCTTGAAAAAGGTGTTAATGTAAATTTGTTCCAACTGAGCGAGTTCGACCACAAGTCAGAGACCACTATGATGACACACCAAATGTGTTTGATGGATCGTGGGGATGACAGCAGTGGTGTAATCTACGGCGATACAGATATATCACTTATTATTGATATCTACATAGCGCATTGATGTGATTTGAATCCAATAATGGTTGAATTCAAGAAGTTTAAGCTTCCTATCAACCTTTTTTTAAGTGGACAGCCAGTGAAAAATGCATTCCAGCAACAGCTGCATAGTGCGGATCCCAGTCTATGGAATAAAAGTGAGGATTTTTTTGCTCAATCTAATTATTATATATATTATATATGTATTTATTTTATTATTTAACCTTTATTTAACACGGCAAGTCAGTTAAGAACACATTCTTATTTACAATGACAGCCTACCGGAGAACAGTGGGTTAACTGCCTTGTAAAGGGGTAGAAAGACAGATTTTTACCCTGTCAGCTCGGTTACTGGCCCAACACTCTAACCCCTAGGCTACATGCCCACATTGCTTTCATTGATTCTTGAAGAATATAACTTAGAAATGGCTCATAAGCTTAGTTCAACTGTCACACTCCATGAGAAC
This sequence comes from Oncorhynchus masou masou, assembly GCF_036934945.1. Lineage (NCBI taxonomy): Eukaryota > Metazoa > Chordata > Actinopteri > Salmoniformes > Salmonidae > Oncorhynchus > Oncorhynchus masou. The sequence continues at coordinate 50,830,191 of NC_088222.1, forward strand.
ATTTAATATAAGCTTGTTTTCTCCCATGTTTGTAAACATTGTAAATGTAAACAAACACTGTATAGCCTCATAATATGGTTAAAACAATCATTTTGATATCTTGGATGGTCTGTCCTTGCATGCATAGCTCTGTCTATTAATCTGAGAGTGGTTACATTTCTCCAGGCAATCCCTCAGCTTTTTACCAAAACAGAAGCGGGGCAACCATTTTGTTATTGTTTCAATGTGGACTTGCCTTTTAAACAGCTGCATATTATCAAGATATCAAAGTGCCAACAAAAAGGTAAACAATGGGCCTATAGCAAATGCAGCATATGGCATTCATTTTTCACATGTAAATAACACATTTCAGTAGAGCTCAAAGCCTGCCATTCCATGAGAGAAGCATTTATTTTTCAACTCAAATCAATGAGCCCAATCAGTCCTCCATGACAACAAAATAAACAGAGTAGGGCTGGCTAATAAATCCTTAGTTTTGGGGTCATGCTCAGGTAAAACAATTTGGCTAATCTATACTTCCATATTTCCAAGTCCTATTCTTGAAGATCAAGGGTTATAACATTTATTGGAATGACTGGAATTCTGATAGACTTTGGTTTTTAATGTAAAGATATAATTTAATCGTATTATTATATGTAGTAGAAAGCGATGGGTTATAGAAGAAGCCTAAATATATAACCCATAAAGTCAAATTTAACATCCCCATATATGTCCAGCTATGTAAACGTTAACATTGATTTGTCCTGCAATGGATGTTGTTCAATTGGTAACATACATTCTTGTCTTCTTCTAATGCCTCTTAAGAGGAAAGTAATCTAAAAGTAACTGAATGTAATCAGATTATGTTACAGATTTTTTTTTAAATTGGACAGGTAACCTGTAACGGATTACATTCAGAAAGTAACCTACCCAACCTTGTTAGTGCATGCTCTGCAAACAATACAACAGATGAAGGTGTGGCAAGAGCGTGGTGAATGGATAGACGTGGTTATGACCAGCGAGGAAGAAAGTAAAGATATGAGTGCAGAGGTTAGATGTGTTTTGAGGAAGTATGGCGCCAAGTACAAACCGCACTCTGCTGTCTCTGATATCTTTGAAATTTAACCTGACAAGAGTGAGGATGAATTACCTGTGGTTGTAGGTGTGGTGAAGGTTAAAACATTATTATTATTTTTTTTAAAGATCTCTTGAGTCCAAACCTCACCCTGATGGTCATGTAAAGGATGAATTTGGCCCAGTGGGAGTGGTATTTTTGGAGAAAGTGGATCCCTGCCTTTTGTCTGGCCCATATGTAGTATCAGGCTGGGTAGAAAATAATTTGGGTACTGTTAAACCGGAGAAGGTAGCTCGAAGTGGTCTTGTGATGATTTTCGCTGTGTCTTCCGCACAGAGAGAGCGGGCACTTTGCGACACGTGCATTGGGACAAAACCTGTGACTTGCTTTGCTTTCAGGAGCAAGGAACCTTTGAAGGAGTGATTACTGGGATGGCGTTAAGTGTTGTGGAACAACTGACATTGAAGATTTCCTGTGTCTGCGATGACCACCGTTTAGTGCAACGCAGACCCAGTGGCGAGCCTGGTGAAACTGAGAACCCACTGTCTGTCATTTTTTAGTTTTGAAGCAGAGCATTTACCTGACAAAGTAATGTCAGGATATGCCAGTTATCCCGTGAGAGCTTTTATGCCAAACCCACTAAGGTGTTTTAGATGCCAAGCTTATGGTCATATTCCAGCAGTGTTTTAGAGGGAGATTCCGAGATGTGAGAAGTGTGGCAGGAGGGCATGGGAGAAAGAGATGTGTAGCATCGGTGGGAAAAAATGGTGTCAATTGTGAAGGGGATGTTGCTGGGGATCAGAAGTGCCCGGTGTGAGATAGACAGGTTGAGGTTGCCAGAGTCAGAAGGATACAGGCTGAGATTGCCAGGGTCAGAGTAGAACAGAAGGTGTCGTGTGCTGAGGCAGTAAAGAGAGTAGAGGATGATGGGGTGAGTATTAGGCCTAGGCTAACACATAGTGATACAATTTTGTGCTTCAGTAAGGTTGGCTTCTTAGCATTCACTGCTATGGTTATCAACTGTACTATAGAAATGGATGGTAAATCACAGAAAAGAGATGTTGTGGTGGCAGCTGCAGAAAATTGCTTGGGTGAAGAAGGGTCACTTTTGATGAAATAGTGGTATATACGTAGGTGTACGGTTAGTTGGCGGTGCAATTCTTTCCTTTCCCGCTTCCTTTTTATTTTTGTATCAAAATGTAACATGATCGACCACACACAGTAGGTGGCAGCATGCACAAACACAAACAAATGCCATGATACCAAATAATAATAACAATAAGAGATCAATTGGGTTAAGATTTCTAAAACTAGATCCTGTCCAGAAATGTTCCATATGCACAGAAACCTATTTCTCTCAAATGTTTTGCAAAAAATTTGATTACATCCCTGTTAGTGAGCATTTCTCCTTCGCCAAGACAATCCATCCACTTGACAGGTGTGGCATATCAAGAAGCTGATTAAACAGTATGATCGTTTTACAGTTGCACCTTGTGCTGGGGACAATAAAAGGCCACTCTAAAATGTGCAGTTTTGTCACACAACACACTGCCACAAATGTCTAAAGTTGAGGGAGTGTGCAATTGGCATGCTGACTGCAGGAATGTCCACCAGAGCTGTTGCCAGAGAACATAATGTTGATTTTTCTACCAGAAGCCGCCTCCAATATTGTTTTAGAGAATTTGGCAGTACGTTCAACTGGCCTCACAACCGCAGACCACGTTTAATCACGCTAGCCCAGGACCTCCACATCCGGCTTCTTCGACTGCAGGATCATCTGAGACCAGCCACCCGGACAGCTGATGGAACTGTGGGTTTGCACAACCGAAACATTTCTGCACGAACTGTCAGAAACCGTCTCAGGGAAGCTCATCTGCGTGCTCGTCATCCTCATCAGGATCTTGACCTGACTGCAGTTATTCGTCGTAACCGACTTCAGTGGGCAAATGCTCACCTTCGATGGTCACTGGCACCCTGGATGGAGAAGTGTGCTCTTCACGGATGAATCCTGGTTTCAACTGTACTGGGCAGATGGCAGACAGTGTGTACGACATTGTGTGGGCAAGCGGTTTGCTGATGTCAACGTTGTGAACGGAGTGCCCCATGGTGGGGTTAGGGTATGGACGGGCATAAGCTACAGACAATGAACACAATTGCATTTTATCGATGGCAATTTGAATGCAGAGATACTGTGATGCGATCCTGAGGCCCATTGTTGTGCCATTCATCCACCCTCATCACCTCATTTTTCAGCATGATAATACACTGCCCCATGTCACAAGGATCTGTAATCAATTCCTGGAAACTGAAAATGTCCCAGTTCTTCCATGGCCTGCATACTCACCAGATGTCACCCATAGAGCATGTTTGGAATGCTCTGGATCGACGTGTACGACAGTGTGTTTCAGTTCCCGACAATATTCAGCAACTTTTCACAGCCATTGAAGACGAGTGGGACAACATTCCACAGGCCACAATCAACAGCCTGATCAACTCTATGAGAAGGAGATGTGTTGCGCTGCATGAGCCAGTTTCATCACAGCGCTTGATGGTTATGTGACTGCACTTGAAGAAACTTTCAAAGTTCTGGACATTTTCCAGATTGACTGACCTTCATGTCATTAAAGTAATGATGGACTGTAGTTTCTCTTTGCTTATTTGAGCTGTTCTTGCCATAATATGGACTTGGTCGTTTACCAAATAGGGCTATCTTCTGTATACTACCCCTACCTTGTCACAACACAACTGATTGGCTCAAACACATTAAGAAATTCCACAAATTAACGTTTAACAAGGCACACCTGTTAATTGAAATGCATTCCTGGTGACTACCTCATGAAGCTGGTTGGGAGAATGCCAAGAGTGTGCAAAGCTGTCAAGGCAAAGTGTGGCTATTTGAAGAATCTCAAATATATTTTGATTTGTTTAACACCTTTTTGGTTGCTACATGATTCCATGTGTAATTTCATAGTTTAGATGTCTTCACTATTATTCTACAAATGTAGAAAATAGTCAAAATAAAGAAAAACCCTTAAATGAGTAGGTGTCCAAACTTCTGACTGGTACTGTATCTGTGACCAACAGATGCATATCTGTATTCCGAGTCATGTGAATTCCATAGATTAGGGACTAACGAATATATTTCAATTGACTGATTTACTAACACAAACTGTAACTCACAAAAAAATGTATGATGCTTTTAGATATTTTTGTTCAGTGTAAATGAATGGTTACCTTAGCAAATTTGCCTGGGATTCTCCTTGAAATGTCTGAAATGTACTGACAAACCCCTAGCTACAAGGTTCCAGTGCATTCCTCCACCACTGTATTTACTAGGATTTCCAGAGTAAAAATTAAGCTTGAATACAAAATCATTGTTTTCTCCACATTGAAGGCTACATCTTGAAAAGACTAACTTTAATCTCATTATCATATACATTAATAGATTTCACTCAATGCTCCTATTCACAGACATAACTCTATGGGTAGTTTCACAGGGTCAGCATAGAGCCGAGCTGTCTCCATATCAAACACTTTGAAAGAGGACAGAGAAAAAGACAAATACTGCCCCCTATTGTTTAACAGGAACAGTACATGCCATTGTTAAACAGATAATACAAATTATATAAATCAAATCCAATTTTATTTATCACATGCGCCAAATACAACCGTACCGTGTCGACTGTACCGTGAAATGCTTACTTACAAGCCCTTAACAATGCAGGTAAGAAAATATTTACTAAATAAACTAAAGTAAAAAAAATAATAATACAAAAATCAAATATAATAAAATAACTATACTGAGGATATATACAGGGGGTACCGGTACAGAGTCAATGTGCAGGTTAGTCTAAGCATCATTTCTGCGTCGCAGACTTGATTCCAAACAGCACTTGAAATAAACCACTAATGATTGAATAGTTACAGAATTGTCAGCATCCACTAGTTTACGTCAAGAGACATAGAAATGATTGTCAGATTTATCGGCAGCAAAACAAGAGGTGTTTCCTCTCTGTTTTTCGTGATGGAGTCGAGGCCAGATAGCGAACTTCTAAAGAAGAGTTCAGATTTCCCCTTTTAGTAGATGAAAAGGACTCTGGTTCGCGGGAGACTAGAAAAGGAGTCTGCCATTTTACGGATCTTGGCGTAGTTGATGGATCCTCTGAGGAAGAGCAAGAATCCTGGAGGACAGAGAATACAGTAGATTGGGGCAATAAGGGTCACTGTTATTTTAGCAGGATTTAACAGTAGTTCTTTTTCTTTTTCAATCATGTTTTTTGGGTTAGCACTTCCCAACTCCCAGCAGCACAAACAAGATAGTGTGTGTTTAAAGGTGCACTATGCCAAAATCGCTCTACCATTTCCGGTTTGAATAGTTCGCCTAATTTCAATTCGTGACAAACCCACCACAGCCAATGTAGAGAACCATTGTACTGTCTAAACCACTGAAATATATTCTCAAGAACCAAAAATATTGTATTTTTAGCTGTTAGAAGCTGGTGTACAAAACTGAAAAGTAAAAGACGCAAAAACAAAACTTAAGAACGAGAAGCATAGAAAGTGCACATAGAACACATATGCCGCTCCTTTGACTTGCTTTCAATGAGAATGACGCCTCTATAAAACATATTTCTATGCGAATTTTGTTGAGTCTCCCAAAAAGTTACATATTGCAGCTTTAACTCTTCTATAAGGGTCATTGTCATAATATATTGGTTTTATGCACACTATCCATTGAATATATACCTTTACACCAAAGCTACAATGTTTCTGTATTTACTTGTCTAGTTCTACAAATGAGAAAGACAGAACTGGTTGTACTTACCCAATACCAGGAACACCCACCACAGCCAGTACTGCCCATCAAAGTACCCAGGGAAATAGGTGGAGAACTGGGAAGAAAAATTAATAAATAATAATCACACAAACATAAAAGATAAGTGGACTGGTCATAGTAACCATGAATGTGATTGATCTTGGGCTCTGGAAGAGGGAAACCATGATCTGATGCTTTGCCATCAGATCCCTGCCACTAGATGATTCTTATGTTAAGGAACCACAATCTACTCTGACCAAAATATCATTACATATCATTCTAATAAATTATTTATTTGTTGATTATAAATACCAGGGAAACCTTTGTCTACCACCTTTACATCTCAGGGAGGGTTGGTAGGGAAATCTTACCCGGACAATGAGGATCCACTTGATGAGTGACAGGCCGAAGCCAGAGATGGCCCCGTAGCGGCCTGCTGCCGACGTGGTCAGACAGAAGGACAGGAAGAAGCCGATCCAGTTGAAAAGGAATGCCACTAAAGTGGAGGAAGAGCGGGAAAGAGGCTGTGTATATGGTCTACTAGGATGGGCTTTCTCCTCACAATATAACATTCTACAATCACATCACAGATCCATCAAATACCTGTATCGGGAAATAAATACATTACATGACTGTTCTTCATTTCGCTGTTGTGTAGTGTACCAACCCCCGTCCCAACCAAGGAGAAGATCTTACTTCAAGATGTGACTTACTAAAAAAGGTCAACATGAAAATGCCATCGTTCCCTATCCGCAGCTGGTCTGCATCCTCAAAGTCGTCCCTGGCTACAAAGTCTTCATCCTGCAGAGATAAACATACGGTAGAGATCATTATCAAGTAATTTTATGATGGAAATCCCATTAAAAAAGGCTATATCGACCAAGAAAGGAAACACTCCCGCTACAAAGCACAACTTCTTCTCTTCATTGACCCTTCGCTTTACATTTCTCTAATGTCATGGATGGAGAAGGCATTTAGCTGGAAAGCTGCTTCAATTTAAAGCATTGTGTGGCAAAGAAACACAGACCAAAACATTTCCCACTAGAGGGCATAGATGAGCAGTCTCAATATCTGACAGTGATTATTAGGGTGTCTGCCGACAATGTATGACTCACCATTTCAATACACTATATTGAGTACAGTATATCTACACACACAACCATAGTTAAACAGGTTTGCTTTGATATTATATGCAATGGGGTTCATGATGTTATATTCAGAAACTAGCCTACCTCCAGCTCTAAATGTAAACAGTACACAAAACAGAAGTGAGGTTGGTTGGGAGATCGGCCACACCTTTAAAAAAATAAACATATATATAAAATAGTCTGGCAAAACCACACGAGAGGATTACGTGGAGTTTGTAACGGTGGGACACTCACCCTTCCAGCTACCAAGGGAACAAGGGCTTCAGCCTTGGTTCTCTCTGCCTCGTCATAGGAAGGGAGCGTTGTGGCCACGTTGTATGATGGTGGATTGGGGAAACCCCCATTTTCTTTGCAGTCAAAATAAGCTAAGAGAGATAAATAAGTGAAATTGCAGAGCATAAGCTGCTGTGTTACACTTCAGTGTTATCTATCCCCTTATGGTGGGCTAATTGCTGTAACAGCATAGGTAAACCTAACGCTAGAAGGGGAAATCTCCTCTGTGTCCTAACAAAGATACTTGATGGTCATAGTCTAGTTCTGGACTGTGTAATGTCCAATGTCTCTTGGAGTAAAGGAAAGGACATTGATTTCCAGGCCAAACCATAGTGCTGCACTGTGATGTGTGTGTGTATTGTGCTTTTACCTGCATTTTCTTCTGCAATGCTGCTGTAAGAGGGTGGGGCATCAGCAGCCACCTGGAGAGCCTCCTCTGGCTCCTCTTCATTGGGCAGCTGCATGGGGGAGGAGTCAATACACTGGTTAGGCCTAGATGACCGTGACAACGTCAACATGACGTAGAGAAAGAAAGAAATCAGTCCAAGGACTATTGAGATGTAGCCTAAGGAAAACAAGCTAGCTAAGCTACAGGGTCAGGCGACTCCATATTATAGCAGACTTATGGACAAGACACATCCTAACGAACACCGGACATGCGCAATATATCACCTGCTGGGTGTCAATGAACGATGGCGATTCAGCATGTAGAATCGTCAGGAAATTAACTGAAAATGAAGGCCAATGTGGTCAGATGAGATAGGACGGTCGCCCGCTGCACAAGCTCGACGTTGAGATGGCATTTTCCCTCTTACAGGGTCACGCTAGGATTCAGCCAAAGATAGTGGATAAATAACCATGTCTTACTCAGGCTGTTTATCATTGAAGAAATGTTCAAGTTCTGGTCTGCTTGCTTCCATTCAGCCACAAGAGCATTAGTGAGGTTGGGGACTGATGTTGGGCGATTAGGCTTGGCTCGCAGTCGGAGTTCCAATTCATCCCAAAGGTGTTTGATGGGGTTCTTCCACACCGATCGAGACAAAACATTTCTGTATGGACCTCGCTTTGTGCATAGGCGCACTGTCATGCTGAAACAGGAAAGGGCCTGCCCCAAACTGTTGCCACAACGTATGCTGTAGCGTTAAGATGGCCCTACACTGGAACTAAGGGGCCTAGCCCGAACCATGAAAAACAGCACCAGACCAAACTTTACAGTTGGCACTATGAATTGGAGCAGGTAGCGTCTGTCAGACTGCCAGATGGTGAAGCGTGATTCATCACTCCACACAGTGCCTTTCCAATGTTCTAGAGTCCAATGATGGCGAACTTTACACCACTCCAGACAACCGACGCTTGTCATTATGATCTTAGGCTTGTGTGCGGCGGCTCGGCCATGGAAAGCCATTTCATGAAGCTCCAGACGAACAATTATTGTGCTGACGTTGCGTCCAGAGGCAGTTTGGAACTCGGTAGTGAGTGTTGCAACCAGACAATTTTTACGCTCTACGCTTCAGTGGTCCCATTCTGTGAGCTTGTGTGGCCTCCAACTTTGCGGCTGAGCTGTTGTTGCTCCTAGACGTTTCCACTTAACAAAAACAGCATTTACTGTTGACCGGGCAGATCTAGCAGCGAAGAAATTTTACAAACGGACTTGTGGCATCCTATGACGGTGACACATTGAAAGTCACAGCTCTTCAGTAAGGAGATTTCATGGATGTATGCTTGATTTTCATACACCTGTCAGTAACGGGTGTGGCTGAAATAGCCAAATCCAATCATTTGAAGGCGTGTCCACATACTTTTTTGTGTGTATACATGTATGGGCAGGCATAAGCTATGGACAACCAACACAATTGCATGTTATCATGCCGCAATTTGAATGCACAGAAATACTGTGACGAGTTCCTGAGGCCTATTGTGAGGCCCATTTATTTATTTATTTTTTGTGAATTTTACCACTTTTTCTCCCCAATTTCATGGTATCCAATTGTTTTAGTCTCATCACTACAACTCCCGTACGGGCTCGGGAGAGACGAAGGTTGAAAGTCATGCGTCCTCCGATACACAACCCAACCAACCCGCACTGCTTCTTAACACAGCGCCATCCATCCCGGAAGCCAACCGCACCAATGTGTCGGAGGAAACACCGTGCACCTGGCAACCTTGGTTAGCGCGCACTGCGCCCGGCCCGCCACAGGAGTCACTGGTGCGTGATGAGACAAGGATTTCCCTACCGGCCAAACCCTCCCTAACCCGGACGACGCTGGGCCAATTGTGAGTCGCCCTCCCGGTCGCGGCCGGTTACGACAGAGCCTGGGCGCGAACCCAGAGTCTCTGGTGGCGCAGCTGGCGCTGCAGTACAGCGCCCTTAACCACTGCGCCACCCGGGAGGCCCAGGACCATTTATTTTAAGGTATCTGTGACCAACAGATGCAGATCTGCATTCCCAGTCCATAGATTAGACTTAAATGTATTTCAATTGAGAGATTATTTTTAAATTGTTGCGTTTATTATTTTGTTCAGTATATATGGTGTGTGCACGGTACCTGTTAGATATTGGGGCCTACCTGGGATGTGCTTTTGTATGTTATTGCTGTAAGAACGAGCTAGCATGCTTTAAATTGTAACAATCGCATTAGCCCCTGCTAATTCAGTTATTTCCATGCTAACAGATGAATCACAGATCTACAGTGTCATGACTGGCCTGTTCGGGTCTGGTTACCGTGGACCATAATCCTACTGAGATATCTCTCACACCCACCAGCGGGGAAGAGATCGAAAGGTATGGTGGTGGGGGGTTATGACAACTCTCGCCCATTGTAAATCTTAAGGCAGCAGACAAAATCCCTTCTGTCCTGTCAGTATGGATGGATGGAATGTATGATGGGCCTATGGAGAATCTACCTCTGAACAGTAACATACAATAAATGGACTTTGGGACAATATGTTTCGTCAACCAAAACGGTAGTAGTGACGATAGATGAAACACGAAAATGAATGTCGTTTTTGTTATGTTATTAAAAGTTAAATGACGACGTTATAATGAAAACGTTGTAACTTGAAGAGTTCACACTATGTACTTGATGTTTGCATACTGTACGTTGTGTGGAAAATGTCCAGATCAAAGAGAATGTTTTGTAAAGACGAAATGTGAAGTTAGTTGTCTAAATTGGATCTGTGTAAAATCCAGACCTTGTCTCGTAACTAGTTACGCCCAGAGAACTTGCCTAGAGGCGGAAACGCCCATTTCTGACCCAAGGGTATAAAACATGTGAGTTAAGAATTCACCTCTTGAAACTCTAGGGGCGCAATTTCATTTTTGGATGAAAAACGTTCCCGTTTTAAACAAGATATTTTGTCACAAAAGATAGCTTTCGAAAGAAAACACTCTGACGTGTCCAGAACTGCAAAGATATTTTCTGTGCGTGCCCTAGAACGTGAGCTTCAGGCAAAACCAAGATGAGACGGCACCCAGGAAATGAGCAGGATTTTTGAGGCTCTGTTTTCCATTGTCTCCTTATATGGCTGTGAATGCGAGAGGAGTAAGTCTGCCCTTTCTGTCGTTTCCCCAAGGTGTCTGCAGCATTGTGACGTATTTGTAGGCATATCATTGGAAGATTGACCATAAGAGACCACATTTACCAGGTGTCCGCCCGGTGTCCTGCGCCGAAATTGGTGCGCAAAAGTCAGCTGCAAGTATTTTTCCATGGAATTTAGAGAAGAATACAGGCTTCCACGAACGATATATCAATGAAGAGATATGTGAAAAAACACCTTGAGGATTGATTCTAAACATGTTTGCCATGTTTCGGTCGATATTATGGAGTTAATTTGGACATTAAATATAATTACGTTTTTCTCATAAACGAACTACGGATTTATGCACTTAGAGTAACCACTAACCAGCAATTACACAGAACGTGTGTAATATTGGGTTCTTTTTACGTGCCGAAATGAGTCGTTTTTTATAAAAACGTACTGTTATGCGATGTCTGCGCTCCAGTCCTGACAGCACACACTAGTCGCTGCTCAACTCCACCGTAAAACGTGGAGTTGAGGTTAATCGCCTATTGAGTAGCTAGCTAGTGCAGGGCTCTCCAACCATAATCTAGCACACCTGCTTCTAATAAAGAACTGGTTGACAAAATAAACCAGGTTAGTTACAACTGGAGTTGGAGGGTAGCTTTCAAGGACAGGGTTGGAGGAGCGAGTGTTAGTTAGCAAGTCAAAACATCACCTACAAATATTGACCATGTTAAATCAAATGTATTGCTAACCAACAAAAATGACTCGCATTTTAATTTAGCTATAAAGCATCATGACGTGTTGATATTAACTTGTAAACTGACGTTGCAGTCATGGTGCCTTCACAAAACAATGAGGCCTAGATCCAACCCATTACCCGTGTTTCTTAGTAAACAAACCACAGTTAGCTAATGCTTGCTAGCTGAAACAGACACGGATAAACTTTTTTACTCACCTGCTGATATCTAGCACACGGCTCAGCCATCCTAATATGAACAGACTCAAATCTTTGAATTTAAACAAGCGATTGTCAATGTATTCAATACAGAAAGTATAACGGAAACATAAACTATTGGGACGCTGTCTGCTCAAGTCCCTCCCCTCTTTCTCTGCGAGCTTGTAACGTCAATACTCCCAAAACTAGGTCACGCATCCGCTCTTTACTGTACTGCCCCCACAAAAACACAGGCATTGACAGTAAAATAATAACCATCCATATTCCAGTTATTGTACATTTTGGCTTAGAGTGGCAATACTATGTGTAGCCTACTCACTGTATTCCACTATTCAAAAACTTGAAAGGTGAAATAATAATAGAGGTTACCTCGAAGATGACATGCTGTGCTGCCAGTTCTTTTAGTTCAGCAATTAATGAATACAGCAACATAACACGTATTCTTGTAAGATGTATTGTATCTTTATTTAAAAATAAAAAAGACTAAAACAATACTCATGACACTTGGGTGAGAGTGTATTTGAGTCCTGTTTGATTAGTTTTATTGTTTTTTTGGTTCATTTTGATATTTCACAAGAACAGGGTAAGTTGTGCCAATATGCTTCTGGTTGTAGTGGTGACAGACAATATCCACCTCATAGATACTGAAGAACACTTTGACACGCTCATTGGGTGAGACCAGGAAACACAGGGTATAAAGGGCAAACTCAAATTCAGGACTGACACCAACGAAGATGCTGCCTTTGGGTTTAATTCCATTCTTCCAACTGAACTGTAGTGCCAGGATATGCTTGTTCTCGTCAGGCTGGTTTTTAAATAAAAGAGAGAAGAGGGAGACAACAATAAAGACATAGAGGCCTACACCCATGGGACAGTCATTCAATAGGTTTGAAAGTTCTCACATAATTTCCAAAGAAATGCCCTGGAAATGTTAACTACCATCTCATCACAGTCACACAACTGATTCTACATGATAATCAAAAGATACATTCATAATTTCAGTATTTGTTTTAATCTAACCTGGGGGGAATTTGCGTTCACACTGTAGCCTTTGTAATCAATGTGTCCCAGCTTTTCTTGCAAATACAACTGAATCCAGTTATGAAAGCCGATGACTGTGCGGCCCCCTCTGGTCTCTCCGACAAAGACATGCTCAAACCCTGAGGAGTCTGGCCTGGAGGAACATGGGAGAACATCATGAGGCTGGAATGCAGACTACTGATTTTACACCCTCTTTCTGAAGGGATGATATTGGGCAGGTCTAATGGAAGCTCATCCACCACTTGAGTGGTAGTGCACATGATGAAATTACAGCACAATCTGCATGTTAACATACAGTATAAGTGTTAACTACTGAAAATAATAGGCTACTCTCCTTCTCCCCCGAGGAATAAACAAAGCTAAGTGCAAATCAAGTCCAAATCATGCATAGTAATCTCAAATCAAGTTCAAATCATGCATAGTAATCTCAAATCAAGTTCAAATCATGCATAGTAATCTCAAATCAAGTTCAAATCATGCATAGTAATCTCAAATCAAGTCCAAATCATGCATAGTAATCTCAAATCAAGTCCAAGTCATGCATAGTAATCTCAAATCAAGTCCAAATCATGCATAGTAATCTCAAATCAAGTCCAAATCATGCATAGTAATCTCAAATCAAGTCGAGTCGAGTAACAAGTGTTTTTTTCCCCAAGTCTCTAGCCTCTAGTTTCATTTGGTAATTTTTTCCCCAAGATATAATGACTATTTTTTTTATTTATTTTTTTATTTAACCTTTATTTAACCAGGTAGGCAAATTGAGAAAAAGTTCTCATTTACAATTGTGACCTGGCCAAGATAAAGCAAAGCAGTTAGACAGATACAACAACACTGAGTTACACATGGAGTAAAACAAACATAGTCAATAATACAGTAGAAAAATAAGTCTATATACAATGTGAGCAAATGAGGTGAGATAAGGGAGGTAAGGCAAAAAAGGCCATGGTGGCGAAGTAAATACAATATAGCAAGTAAAACACTGGAATGGTTGATTTGCAGTGGAAGAATGTGCAAAGTAGAGATAGAAATAATGGGGTGCAAAGGAGCAAAATAAATGAATACAGTAGGGAAAGAGGTAGTTGTTTGGGCTAAATTATAGATGGGCTATGTACAGGTGCAGTAATCTGTGAGCTGCTCTGACAGCTGGTGCTTAAAGCTAGTGAGGGAGATAAGTGTTTCCAGTTTAAGAGATTTTTGTAGTTCGTTCCAGTCATTGGCAGCAGAGACCTGGAAGGAGAGGCGGCCAAAGGAAGAATTGGTTTTGGGGGTGACCAGAGAGATATACCTGCTGGAGCACTTGCTACAGGTGGGTGATGCTATGGTGACCAGCGAGCTGAGATAAGGGGGGACTTTACCTAGCAGGGTCTTGTAGATGACCTGGAGCCAGTGGGTTTGGCGTGGAGTATGGAGCGAGGGCCAGCCAACGAGAACTTACAGGTCGCAGTGGTGGGTAGTATATGGGGCTTTGGTGACAAAACGGATGGCACTGTGATAGACTGCATCCAATTTATTGAATAGGGTATTGGAGGCTATTTTGTAAATCGCTGAAGTCGAGGATTGGTAGGATGGTCAGTTTTACAAGGGTATGTTTGGCAGCATGAGTGAAGGATGCTTTGTTGCAAAATAGGAAGCCAATTCTAGATGTAACTTTGGATTGGAGATGTTTGATGTGAGTCTGGAAGGAGAGTTTACAGTCTAACCAGATATCTAGGTATTTGTAGTTGTCCACATATTCTAAGTCAGAACCGTCCAGAGTAGTGATGTTGGACAAGCGGGCAGGTACAGGCAGCGATCGGTTGAAGAGCATGCATTTAGTTTTACTTGTATTTAAGAGCAATTGGAGGCCACGGAAGGAGAGTTGTATGGTATTGAAGCTCGCCTGGAGGGTTGTTAACACAGTGTCCAAAGAAGGGCCAGAAGTTTACAGAATGGTGTCGTCTGCGTAGAGGTGGATCAGAGACTCACCAGCATCAAGACTGACATAATTGATGTATACAGAGAAGAGAGTCGGTCCAAGAATTGAACCCTGTGGCACCCCCATAGAGACTGCCAGAGGCCCGGACAACAGACCCTCCGATTTGACACACTGAACTCTGTCAGAGAAGAAGGACTAATGTTCAAGTAGCTGTCTTTCATCTACTCATTGAATGAAATAGCGGTCAGCCATTTCCATTTGTTTCATACAGTAAAATAAGATATACAATTCTGACAAAGCGGTACAGAAACAGGCATTTTTAAACAATCCTTTCGAGTCATCAGTCTCAAGTCAAAATCGAGTCCCGAGTCTTGAGGCTCCAAGTCCAAGTCAAGTTTCAAGTTCTTTCCTGCCAAGTCAAGTCTCAAATAATCAAATGTGTGGCTTGAGTCAGACTCAAGTCCAATCTTGAGCTGCACGTCCACACTCTGCCATTTGAATAGACTGGCATAAAGACAAAGGAAAAGAGAGTCTGAGGTGATGATACAGCTTTCTCTAATTGTGAATGGATTGTATATTGACTGAGCCTAACCCTAACCAGGGAGGAGAAAACATTTAGCAGCATAATGATGAATTATTTTGACATCTGAAAAGTAATAGTTACGTAGAGGAGAGTTCCACCCACTTGCTAGCTCCTCGTCTGGCGTACAGCTCAAACCAGATACGGTAGAGCTGCTTCTTGAATTCCGGTAATCCCTCTGGGGAGAGCTGTTTCTCTACTAGGTACTTATGTGCAATCTAAAAATGAGAGAAACATATGAAGACAATTTCAATCATGGGATGTTGATTGACTCACTTTCGCTGTTGACGTTCCAATTTGGCCATGGTTCTCCCTGTAAATTGATGTCGCATACATTTAAAAATAAAAATAAAACTTTTTCTGATCTGTATCTGTGATTTGACTTATGTTCCTTTTCATCTGATCAAATAAATACAGTTTTCTTTTTATCGACCTCTCCACCATATGTTTTAACTGGTACCTTCATGGTGGGCGTTCGAAGCATGCAGTCCAGAAACTTGTGGTTTTCTGCTTCCTCCTCTGGGGTTACAATCTCAGGCTCACCCGTATCACTTTCATAGTTATCCAGTAGAGAGATAAAGGCTGGAAGAAGACATTCAATTTAGTTTAGAGTGTAGCGTGTGTTCTGATCTTGTAAGATCCCAGCAAACATGACCTCATTGGCCCCATGTGGGTATTTGTTGGGCAAGTTGGGCAGGGGCTATCCCACACTTAGCCCAAATCAGCCCAACATGGGCTAGCCCACAACAATCCCAACATGGCCTAGCCCACACCAAGTCCAAACCAGCCCGACACGGGCTGGCCTACACCAACCCAGCAAACTAGTGGACACCAGCCCAACATGGGCCACCCCACACAATAACCAACATGGGCTAGCCCACACCAGACCAACACGGGCTAGCCTACACCAAGCCCACACCAGTCCAACACGGGCTAGCCTACACCAAGCCCAGCACAGGCTAGTCTACACCAAGCCCAGCACAGGCAAGCCCACAACATAATGTAGAAGTAGGGGCTCATTAGAATATTTGCAGGCGTGGTGTACAAATACCCCATTTCATGTTGTTAAGTAAAAAATAATACAAAATAAAAATGCCTGACACCATTCAAACTAATGAGGGTTCAGAACTTTACAGCCAATTATCTTTTAATTCTATTTTTTTCCAGTTATAAACGTATAGCTAAACGTTCACAAGTTATTTTTGTGCAACCATTACTGAGTGTTATTCCAGTTTAAGTATTCTGTTGTGTGAAATCAACAAAAAATGTACATTGTACACTGCCAGTGATGAAGTGGCTGTGTTTACACAGGCAGACCAATTCTGATCTTGCTTTCACTATTTGGTCATCTGACTAATCAGATCAGCTTAGAAAAAGATCTGATGTGATTAGTAAAAAGGCTAATTGGTGGAAAAAAGATAAGGATTGGACTACCTGTTGTAAACGCAACCTTAGATAAGTGCATATGACATAAGATAAACTGATTTTTCTCTGGTAAAAATATGTATGACAGTAACAACTTTGTTATCTTTCTGACACAATGTAACTTGCAGCCGATCCAAAAGGGTGGGCTTATTTCAAGTGACGTGAGGCCTGCCCTTGCGCCCACCTGCCCTGGGGCCAATGTGGAGTTTATGGGTTAAAGGCACATCGGCCCAATGTGGGCAGCCTACATGAGGCCAATATTTTAGCCCCTACATCGTGCCAATGTGGACATGTTTGCTGACAGGACTAGTTTGTTTTGTCTATCCACTCCCACTGAAGTCAGTACACATCCTGTTGTATCATGTTCAATCAGTGGTGACCCATCATTCAGGTAGGGCTGAGCCCCACCTGTTTTGTTGCCAGTTTTGCATGTTATTTTGGTATTAGTACGTGTCACATATCAGTTTGCAAACAATATAAAAAAATACATAATTGAGTTAATAAAGCTGCATACAAACATGGTGTCTTTTTTGCTTTCTTGAGTAAGGCAGATCAAAAATGCAGGTGTTTGAGATTAGCTCAGTGCTTTCTGTGGTTGTAGGGCAGCCAGTGGAAAATACAGACCATAGAGGTTGGTAATGTTCTCTAGTTACACCATAATTGGCATCACTGCAAAAAAGCTCGAAAATTCAAGCCCCTTGGGTGCTGCATAGATTTACATTAGAAGTGCCCATCCAAGAAGGTTTAAGGCCATTGGCATCAGATAAAATGATGTCAGCTCACGTTATATCTACCGGTAGCTTTGATTGGACTGATCATGTCAACATCATACCTTCAAAATCTTAGCTAGCAAGCTAGACAAGCAGTCATCGTCATGAATCAAGTTGACAATCTACTGGCAAATTCTTCAATCCTTGTCATATGAAGAGAAATTATAGATATATCGTATCGGTGCTCATCGGCCATTGGAAATAAACATTATACAACAAGTCAGAAATTGCAAATCCAACATTGAGTGTTTTGGAAGGAATCGGTGGCTAACTGCAAGCGTTGCAAAGCAATCACTAGCCTTCTATTCAGTGGAGAGGGTTTGTGGTCCAAGTCTGGGTTTAAGGGTCTCTTTTCAAAGCTTAAAAGGATAAACATTCACATGCAACACCATGGGCCAGAAAAGGTTGAATACAGTGGCCATGCTGTTAATCCAGGTGACTTCTACCGCGTCCAAAACAACTGGAAACTCAGAAATATCGTACTTCAGTGAGTTCAAGACAACTGGAAACTCTGAAAAAAACTAGCTCCGACTGGTGAAATACGTTTTGAACAGTCAGAAGCATTTCAAGGTCCTGGAGTGGCCTAGCCAGTCTCCAGATCTCAACCCCATAGAAAATCTTTGGAGGGAGTTGAAAGTCTGTGTTGCCCAGCAACTGCCCCAAAACATCACTGCTCTAGAGTAGATCTGCATGGAGGAATGGGCCAAAATACCAGCAACAGTGTGTGAAAACCTTGTGAAGACTTACAGAAAACGTTTGACCTCTGTCATTGCCAACAAAGGGTATATAACAAAGAATTGAGATAAACTTTTGTTATTGACCAAATACTTATTTTCCAACATAATTTGCAAATAAATTCATTTAAAATCCTACAATGTGATTTTCTGGATTTTTTTTCTCATTTTGTCTGTCATAGTTGAAGTGTACCTATGATGAAAATGACAGGCCTCTCTCATCTTTTTAAGTGGGAGAACTTGCACAATTGGTAGCTGACTAAATACATTTTTGCCCCACTGTATACTGTAGCTAAGAAAGTAATACTAGGTGTATGTTGTGTAGTAAGCTGTTAGAGGCCCATGTGCCTCACCCTAATAATTGTATCCCTTTCCCCCTCATAACTTAGCCTACTGTTCTGACTTGGTGTTGCACGTGTAGCCTATAGCCTGTTTTAGAGAAATATCATAATTGAATATTATTAGAGCTTTCATTGTTTGCTTATATGCCCCCTTTATTTATCCTATGGTTCCTTTATTTATCCTATGGTTCTGACTTGGTGTACAGGGAGAATACTGTAAGAATAGCCCATGTTCTGAAATCTGTCGTTTACATTTCAAAAGTGTTGAACAAATATTTATATTGACTAAGTCCGTCTTAGCTCGCTCATTAATGTCTTAATCGAAATTACAGATTGCCTCTTATCCGCTTATCGTTCCCTTATGCCACAACCCACATTTGTTTAAGCAAGTCAGCCATATCAGCTATGTTTTTAAAAAATGCAGTAAACAAGGCTAAACTAACTGTTTCGCTGCCAGACAAGGCTATGCCGATAGCCAGGTGTAGCAGTGGTAAGGATTCACTCCTTGGTATTGGAAAGAAAGCTCTGCTGTTGGGACAGCTTTATGTAGGACCTAACAGTTTGTGGGCACCGCTTGTCACTGTTATAGTGCAATTAATGTATTGTTAGTGTTGTGGCTTTGCTGGCATGCATAAAAAAATTGAGTTTGCTTCACCAAGATTTTCATGCTAAAATCGCCACTTTGTTCAATTATACTCGAACTCCTGCTACTCTCTGCTTATGTAATACATTGCAAATATGGCAGAATTTCAAAAGGAAAATAATGATAACACACAGGAAACTGTATGGTTGAAGGCAAAAGTTGATCCCAAAGCTCTAACCCTCACACGTCAGGCCCTTACCTAAGAAAGACTCCTTTTTGAAAATGCGTTCATCGACAAATGAGAACAGAGGATATCCGGCTCCATCATTGTCATCATTCATGTCATCATTCATGTCAGCATTCACAAGCCCAGCTTTCCCCTGCACAAAACACATCAGAGGAAGAGCAAATCAGTTACATACAGTATTCCAAATGTCTAAGCACTCCCACCAATGATCCAGGAATAAATATTTTTTATTTTTTTACATTGTAACCCCTTGATGGAAAAGAAACATGACCCAGTTCCCTATAAAGCTGCAACTCCAGTGTTTTGTTTATGAGAGACAGGAAATTCTAACAACAGCAGCATGTTTTCACTTGACTTGCATTCTCTCTCTCTCTCTGTCTGTGGCACAGTGTCTAACATGCTATTGTGTCCTTCAGAAAGACACCACAGAGCAACAATCTAGAGCATTTTAGAGGTCTAGATTTGTTCAATGTGCTCTGACCTTCCTCATCAAACAATGCTTGTGGCCTCAGGATGTTGTGCAAAAACATCCATTAGTTCATTTGGAGTAAAACGCCTCTGTACAATTTGTCATGGGAATGATGTGTATATATATATATTTTTTTAAACATCCACATACAGTAGTGCCATTTGGATCATTTTCAGTTTTGCTACCTGCAGAGAGATCCGGTAGTCTGTCCCTGGTTTCAGTCTGTTGACATCTTTATCCCATATATCCTGCACCATGGCTGATAGCTCTCGGTCAGCTTCAATCATGATGTGACTGGTTGGTCCCTCTGTACTCTGCAGGCTACAGCTGACTGGGTCAGGTTCCTCTGGTGTGAAGAAATATCACATCATGTACAGTGACTCCTATGCTTACGTTGCTATACAACTCTGAATGGTGTTGTCAATCCTGCATTCCAACATCTGTACATTATACATCTTCTCAATATATGATTTACACATAGGCCTACTAAATGTGGTAAATATCCTAATCTTTTTTTATACCCTCCATAAAATTGAATTAACACATTTATTGGTCAATGAAGTTATCATGGAGAAAAATAATTCTGTGTTCATCAAGGTAAACAGATTAAGTGTATGACAATTAACTAAATAATACATTTCCAGACATGTTATCACTGAATAATTCAGTGAACTGATAATCAACACACCAAAAAAAGAGCCAATTTCAAGCTAAAATTATTACATCAACAGTTTTAGTTCAACATTCAGGTTTTGATTGACACTATCATCTAATCAGTATCTCGCCATCGACGCAAGCTACTCATCATATATTTACTGACCTTGTTCAGCTTTGGCCTGCTCACCGGCGTATAAAGAGAAGTGGTCTGTGGGTTTGGGGCAGCTAAGGGGATTCAGTCCTGTGGCCAAATTTGTGCGTGTGGAACTGGCCCGCTTGAAAGCACAAATCTTTACTAACATGCTGGGGGGGCGCTCCTATACCACGAGGCATGACAGGGGCCATTTTAAAGGGTTATCCACTGTCAGCAACTTTAGCCAAAGGGATTAAACTGTGTTGTACTGATGGCTTTTGAATCACTTGCTACAACATGGACTCTCTTTGTTTCTTTAGTACTGTTTTGTTCTTCTCCTGTCTCTGTGTCCTGTCCCTCCATCACCCTGTCCCCTTCCCAAGTGGAAACGCATGGTAATAGTGTGTATAAATAAGATCAACTATTGTGTGTAATAAATAAGGTCCCTTGATAGGCATGGAGAACAGGGAAGCTGTGTTCCTGCTGAAGGACAGATTAAAGGGGCCAGTTGAATTAAAGACAACAGTTACATTGTAGTCTGTGTCTGTAATATCACGACACACAGTTACAACAATGCTCTCAATTCTCAAACATTTTGTAGATGAGTGGCATAAATCCAAAACATGTTTTAATACACATCTGTTAAACTCATGACAGGAAATTAAAATATGTTTGCATTCTAAAATCGAAGGTTGCCTTCAATAAGAGGCTGATTACGTGATCAGGATTTAATCGAAGTCAGAATATTTGATTTCAGAATGTAACCATAATCAGCAACATGTCTAACACCTCATGTTAGTTCAGTCATTTTGGACCAACAATCATTCTTGGTTTCCTCTGCCACCTGTTTGACTCAGCAATGCCTTCTGTGTTAAAGACAATGACAGCACAGCCCTTGCACTCTCTTGTGGAAGGAAAAGGCATTGTATGTTCTCGTTGGAAAGGTTGCGTCCTTCGGATGGGTCTCATCTCATCACTAATTCAGCAGTCAGCAAAGCCAACAGTGAACTTACAAGGGAGGCAATATAACTAAAAAGAGTAAGTACTTTGATTAAAACAATGCCAAAAGGCAGAATTTCTACCAACAGATGAGTGCGACTATGGGACAAGATATAAGGAACTATAATTGCATGCAGCGGTATCAAGGTACAAGCACTTTTGCAAGTATAGGAATGGACTGGAAGTGATTCTGTTATCACATGTTCTCTCTTAATACAGTGTGACAAAATAAACAAGGGAGTACATTTCTGAGTGACTTCATATAACATGTAATGAGAAAAGGAACACATGAAGAATGTCCTAAAACCCCCAACATGGGAATGAACACTAAAACCAAATGGTTATTTATGTATGTTTATGGTTATTACAACACTTTTTAAATTCAGGACTACTGCAAATATCAAAGACTGTCCCCCTTCAACATTAACAGATTAAAGTGAAAGCACAATGTAACTATTTTAAGAGCAGGACATGTATTTTGAATGTGATTTACAATGATGTCCATTTCCAAATTAGCATCACTTTCTGAAAAGTTTTGATGAAGATCATAATGTGAGTAGGTAGTAACTAGCAAATGTCAGGGTGGTTACGGACATATCTTTTGTACTGAAACAATGCAATATTTAACCTAATCAACAGTGTGCGTCAGAGGAGGCTGGTGGGAGGAGCAATAGGAGGACGGGCACATTGTAAACTATTGTAAAGTGGCTGTTCCACTGATGTCAGAAGTTGAATTCACCAATTTGTACGTCGCTCTGGATAAGAGCGTCTGCTAAATGACTTAAATGTAAATGTAAATGTAATAGCTGGAATGGAGTAAATGGAATTGTATCAAACATATGGAAACCATGTATCAATCCATGTTGTATTAATTCCATTCCAGCCATTACAATGAGCCCATAATCATAACCCCTCCCACCAGCCTCCTCCTGAGTGTGTCCCATTCAAACAAATCATGTTACATGATAAATAAAGTGTACATTTTGGTGAAAAAGGAACAAAAACATGCAAAAAAGGACAATAGTGTGTCTAAAAATCATTTCTTGATGGCCATTGGATGAATGTCACATTTGGCAAAGCTTTATTCACCCTTTTTTTTTTTTACATTAAGCTGTGAGCTCATGGTTTGGATGGTATCCGGGTATACAGAGAGTTAACTCATCATGATTAAAGTGGTTCTAAAGGACAGACATTAAATTGTACAAACATTATCCCAAAATGTTGTCCTCTGTTCTTGATCGAAAGATTTCAACCCCGGATCCCTGAATTTCCTTTTCATATTGAGATTGATAAAACATACCAACGTTATCTGTTCAAATCATCTAAACACACTATAACCCATTTGTTTTTGGTACACTCGCTCACACTCTCTTCACGAGTATTCTTTCAGAAAAATACTGGCCCTGAGTATTTGACTGCTGTTTGGAGTAAGGTAATGTGCCTACTTCTAACTGGAATTGCTCTCCGCTAGCCATTCAACTATCAGAAATGACTGATATATTTTGGGTAAGTAAGTGCCTGATCAATGATGGTGAGAAATTGTATTGGCTAAATCCATGGGCGGTTAAAGTGCATACAAATGAAGCACGCATGGGAGGTATTGCACATCAGTCCTCTTCATCACTCCAAAAGGCATCATCTTCCTCAATATCCACACCCTGGAACAGCCTATAAAATAACAACAAAGAAACACAAGAAATTAGTCATTTTTACTCATTAATTAAGAAGCCAATAAAAAAAATGTTAGATAGACATTCTATGGGGCCGATTCAGACTTGAACGCCTTTCGTACGCACTTCAGTAGTTGGTATTTAGAATGACCTTATGGAGGTGCATAACAAGGTTTGCGGGCGTGGTTCCCTTGCGCGCACTAAATACATTTAATTCAACCCCAGAAAACACAATTTCATCAGTGAGTTTTTGTTCAATTAGTTTGTTAGTTTATCTAAAGCAATCCCTTTAAATACGGTGTTCATTTAATTTGATTGGCCCAAGACTTGAATGTATGGAGAACGCGGTCAGAATATATAAAGATAGCCATGAAAACATTTGGACATTTGTCTCCGTTTCAGAACCCATGGATAGATTTAAAATCAAAAACAAATATTACATAAGTGCTCCCGAGTGGCGCAGCGGTCTAAGGCGTTACAACAGTCCCTGGTTCGATTCCAGGCTGTATCACATTCAGCCGTGATAGGCAGTCCCATAGGGCGGCGCACAATTGGAAAGAGAAAGGGGGATACCTAGTCAGTTGTACAGCTGAATGCATTCAACTGAAATGTGTTTTCCGCACTTAACCCAACCCCTCTGAATCAGAGAGTTGCAGGGGGCTGCAATAATCGACATCCATGTCTTCGGCGCCCGGGGAACAGTGGGTTAACTGTCAGCTCAGGGATTCGATCTAGCAAGCTTTCGGTTACTGGTCCAATGCTCTAACCACTAGGCTACCTGCCCCAGCGTCATCAGGGTTTGGCCCGGGGGAAAGAAGTCATTGTAAATAAGAATTTGTTCTTAACTGATATGCCTAGTTAAATAAAAAGTATATACATATGGATTTGGAGTCACGAGAGTGCGATGAGCCAAGTAAAAGCCCCCCCCCAGCCAAACCCTCCCCTAACCCGGACGGCGCTGGGCCAAATGTGACTCCCGATCACAGCCTGGGATCGAACCCGGGTCTGTAGTGACGCCTCAAGGACTTAGGGCGCTGCGCCACTCCTTTTCCGCACGAAAGAAAAAATGGTGGTTTGATTCATTCTGAAAATTTACACATTAAGTTCATCAATGGTAACGTTGGAAGTAGTGTAGCCTACAATATAATTATAATATGTATAGTATAAAAAAATATATACCCTAGTTGCCTGCACTGATCATGGAACTGTGTATTGGAAAAAATTATGTAGATTCCACTTGGAACCGGCAGGTTAACTCAACTGTATTCACCGTTTCCTCGTGCATAAAAAAGTGGTGGAAATATTAGGGAATTAAGTCGAGGTTAGAATAGGATGCATCTGTAGACACACCTCTGCCACACCTGTTTCTTTGATCTCCACCCTAAATACTTACCTTGCTGGCACTGGTAATTTCCCCATGCTTAAATTCAAGTTCAGAATATGCATAGAGAGAAAAGTGACATTTAAATTGATGCATATGTAACTCGCGTCTGAATTCCCCCCTTTGTGCATAATCCTTATGTATCCTACACCTCAAAAGGACACAGAGCCAATTGTCAGACATAGCAAAGCCACTCACTGGTTGAAGCAAGGCGAGGAGGGGTTGTTGAAGTGGCTGTAGGGGTTGACACGTGTGAGCTGGCCCAGACACAGCCAGCAGAAGTACTGCTTACACGAGGTGCAAGTCATCTTGTTGCAGCCATCAACCTTCTACACATAAAGACAGAACAGAGAAGATGATAGATTAAAATCATGTAGGAGCAGCAAAACATATGCATACTAACTAGTTATAAAGCTGTGTAGTGCGGAGAGCAACATACCTGTATATTAGTGCCACAGCGAGGGCAGCCTTTACAGTTCTCATTAAGCCAATCCCTGCTGAAGGATTCCTCCACAGCACGCTGGATGACCCGCTTCCCAAAGCGCTGCTCCATGAACTTCTTCCCCTCAGCACTGGCAGATATATACTCATCCCGCAGGCCTCGCAGCTCATCTACAAGGCAGGAGGTAGAGACCACTCTCAATACCATAACCATTACTCTAACCTACATTTAGATTGATCATCTTTAGTGTATAGACTGTGCACAGCATATAACTCATTACTTGTCAGGTAATATACTATATAAACTATGTAATACAATGTAAACTATTTCCTTTACCTGCTGTGACCTTGCAGTGGGACAGGCCGTGGTATCCCCGTTTGCAGAGGGTGCAGAAGGCGTACTGGCAGGCAGGGCAAATGCCCATGGTGGTGTCTGGCTCCACCATCACAGCCTGGCAGCAGGACTGGCGAGGGCAGTACACCACGTCAGCCATCAGATCCAGGCTGGACTGAAGCAGAAGGCGGTCATAACGCGCAAACAACTCCTCCCCGACAAGGAGCTTGACCTGTAAAAGGGGCAGTGCATTAGTCAGTGCTCATAAGATTGTCACAAGAGCTCATTAATGTCACAAGAGTCAAAGTTACCTGTGAGGGTGTAGCCAAGGAGGTGCACTTGGGCTCGGGGCAGTTAAGGCACTGAACGTTGCCGTCACGGATCTGAATCTGGAAGTATTCCGTCATGCAGGTCTTGCAGTACACATGCTGGCATTCCTTAAAGCACAGGCAGCCCGAGCCCAGCTTCTCCATGAAG
This sequence comes from Oncorhynchus masou masou, assembly GCF_036934945.1. NCBI lineage: Eukaryota > Metazoa > Chordata > Actinopteri > Salmoniformes > Salmonidae > Oncorhynchus > Oncorhynchus masou. The sequence goes on from NC_088222.1 coordinate 50,856,159, forward strand.
CAGATACCACAGCAGAACGCCTTGGCGTCAAACACCTTCTGCCGCTGAGCTTCATCAAAGTCCAGGAGCTGAGGTAGGATATCAGTACGGGGGTCAACCACCAGGACAGCACGGGGGTCCAGCTCCAGCAGGGGCTCCAGTTTATCATTCTCCCCGGTTAGACTCCCCGCCCGCTTCACACCAGCCTCGCTCCTCTTCCATTCCACTGGAGCGTTGCCCCCCTTGACCACCTCCAGGGGAGACTTGACGTCGAGGAAGGCAAAGGCCTCCTCCTTAAGGAACTGGATCCATGTGAAGAGAACAACACAGCCCTGGTTCTCCTCCCACAGCCCATCCAGGCGCTTGCATAGAGAAGTCATCTGAGGGGGAGAAAGAGAAGGGTTGGTGAGGAGCCTGTAGACCCAACGTTGAATTCTACATCGGACATGAGTGAGAGTTTGGATCAGGAAGGTTTCCTCTCACGACGTCTACCAACCAGAATGTTGAATAAAATTATATTTTAACTTACTTTACCTGTTGTCCGTGCGGTTGGTCCTTTTGCAGGTAGGAACGTGAGAATATATCCACAGGAAAGTATAATTATATAAACTTTTCAAAGCACTGGTAGTGCTTTCCGATTTTTACCACCTGAAGCATGCATAGAAGCATGTAAATACGTACACGAGCTTAGCAAGTATGCATGCATCTCGTGCATGTATTTTCATCTTGTGTGCATGCTTCACATAATAGAAACCTGAATGTACTACCAGCGCCTTGAAAAGTTGATGTAATCATACTTTCCCTGAGGATATATTGTCTGACTTTACTACCTTCAACAGGACCAACCGCTCAGACAACAGGTAAAGTAAGTTAAAATATAATTATATTCAACATTCTGGCTTGTAGAGGTCATGTGAGGGACATCGTTCCTTATCCAAAACGCTCATTTATGCCCAACGTAAAATTCAATGTTGGGTTTCCAAGCTAGAGGACAAGGGGAATATTGTTGAAACATGTTATGTGATTTCTTGTCATGTTGATGGGTCTACCTCACCTGGTCCCTTGACAGCCATTTGGAACTTAGTGTATAGACCGGAGATGAGGAAGAAGGGTAGTCAGCAGGAAGTTCAAAGTTAAGCACCAGAGGAGGTAGGAAAGATATGTCATATTCGGTCTGCTTGTTTCCTGCCAGAAACATACAACACATTTGATTGTTCAGGTTTTAATGCTGATTGACAGTTGATTCATTTTAAAGGGACACTCAGTATTAATGGAGAGGAAGGTAAACAGCCTTACCATCGACTATCAACTTGAAACTAGGAGGAAGTTCAAGGCATAGTTGTATCTCACCGCCCTGTGCAGATTTGGCTCTGTGAAACTCCTCTTCATCGTAAATACTCGCTAGAGCAAGCAACTCATCCTCCTGGGCTTCCTGGTCCTCCGACATTTACATTCCTGTGCGGCAACAATAGTAAAACATGTGAGGCTCTGCGTGATAGCCAATATAATTTTGATTGGTAGTATATTGGCATTTTTTTTGCCAAATAGCTAGCTAAGTATTGCTTCAATAATACAGAGACGTTTAGCACCAGCAAATGAACACAGCATTAAAGATAAAGTGAGAGGTAACAAGGTTAAATAAACTAGTTCTTACAACGTTTCAGGATAGAGCAGCATCATCATAATAATAATAATAATACATGGGTATTAGGTAAGTTAGCTAGCTAGCAGGCTGATTAGAGTCGTCTAACGTTAGCTAGCTAACAGTTACCTTGCTAACGTTTTTTGGTTTCAACTAGAGAACCATAGTCTAAAGTGACTATGTAACAAATCTAGCTAGGCCCTGATCTCAAGGGCTGACGACGTTAACGTAACATTAGCTAACTTTAGCTAAGTGCCTCTTTAATAATAAGATATCTATCTATCATGACTAATCAGTCACTGGCCGAGATATATAAAATGACTATCACAACTAGCTATAATTTTCTTAGATCATGTTGTGTTATTTACCTTTTACTTCAGCCACCACAAATTACGTTTTGGTTTCACTAGTTAACACAGCCACAATGTCATAAACTCCGCCTATTTCTACAATTTATCTTCTTAAAATTTAAACCAAACCTTAACCACACTGCTAAGATTTTTGTTTTCATAAATGTTTACAATATTTGTCTTTGTGGCTGTGTTATCTAGAGGAAACCCCGTTTTTGGATGACCACTGAGGTTTAACGAAGAAAACATGTTTTTTATTAACAACAAATCATTACAGGAAGTACATGTGGGAACACAAGTATATATAAATAATATTCATTACACGAGGACCTTAAGGGACATACATAACCTTATAATTCGAACAGCTTTTTTGTTAGTAGAGTATTTAATTGTCTTAAAGTGTCTTACAGTTCAATTTATTTTTGTAAGGTAAGAAAACGTGGTATTTTGTTTGTAAATTTACATTTGTGAATATGAAATTTGTCCAAAAGAATAATGAAATTAATTACATAAAAATGTTTCAGCTTATTTCTATTGTAGGTAAAGAATCCAAGCAGTACATCTCTCCACAGGAGATGGAAAACTCAATTGGAATCGTATTAACACCCATTGCGTACGTCGTCGACGTGTCGTCAAAGGGCCGCGGGGTGCATTCTGGGCGATACTGGGACAAGGAGCGCTGTCAATGAGTGAATGGGAATCAATTGGTATGGGGTCAATTTCACGCCATATGTATTGAATTCAAAATAAAATAAATCGTGAACATGAAAAATAAAGCTGAGAATGTAAATATTATATTTTCGAGGACGGGTGAAATAATGGATGTTGAAATCAAAAAACAAATAATTGAATGCAAAATGTATAGAATTGTAAACAAAAAATAAGACTTCAAAAGCAAAAACAAAAAACTCGTAAGCAAATCATTTTAAAGCGAGAGAAAAACACTATGACAATTGATTTAAAAAAATATTTGAAAACGAATGCAAAAATCGTTTTCGGTTCAACTTTCCCAGCAACCAATCCTATTGAATACATTTTGCATATGCTATTTTTAAAATTATATAAATATATATATTATATTATTTTTAAATTAACAACAAATCAATACAGGAAGTACATGTGGGAACACAAGTATATATAAATAATATACAAAGGACAATTGGGCTAGTACAATATCACATTACAGAAGGACCTCAGGGGACATACATACACTTATAATTCTAACAGCTTTTTTGTCAGAAGAGTATTTAATTTTCTTTAAAAACCGTTCAATTTATTTGTGTAAGGTAAGAAGATGTGGTGTTTTGTTTGTAAATTTACATTTGTGAATATAAAATTAGGAAAATGTATGTTTTCCTTAAACTTCTTCATATAGTGGTTGGCAGGGTAATATTTAAGAATAACTTTAAAGGAAACTTCCTTAATTTTGTTAACAAGTAGGTATGTGTGTGGCAACAGCCAAACTTTTTAGTGCATTGGACCTTTACTAGTGCTGTATTTGCGGACCGAGAGACGTCTTCAGCGCGAGCAATTTGTTTTTCTTCATAATATAAAATTGCCATACACCCAGAGAGGCTATGCAAGAAATGCATGTGTGTGTGTGTGTGTGTGAGAGAGAGAGAGAGAGAGGGAGAGGGAGAGGGAGAGGGAGAGAGAGAGAGAGAGAGAGAGAGAGAGAGAGAGAGAGAGAACCGTGACAACCCTAAATAGCTATTCCAATACCTGAAGTCGAGGCCAAATATTGCCTGTTACCAGCTATTTGGTTGACATGATTTCAAATTCAAATTCCCTTCTGTCCTCACAGTCTATGGGGAGGCACATTATGGAGACGCTCCTGTACAGATTACAGCAGGCTATGCAATGCCTTCCTCTGGTCCTTGATTACTTAGTTTGTCAGCACCATTGAGATTATATTTATCAGCTCACGGGTGGGTATCATTTGTGGAACATTCCAACAGGAATCTGTTCCAAAAACGTAGTAAATAAGGTTGCCAACAAACAACGTATACAAAGTTGTATAGTGGCCGAATAAAGTACCGTGTAGGGAGTGGGCTATTTCATGAAGTTTTCACTCACCACATTTATTCTGAAAAAGTTTTCAAACATTAAGAATAAGCTACGTGGTGAGTTGATGCCTATTCGGCTATAGTTCGCTAGGTGAATTGATCATGCTACTTTGTATACGTTGCTTGTACTTTACAAAGTTTTTGGAACAGATTCCTGTTGGAACGTTCCACAAATTATACCCATCCTCCGCTCACTAGCAAATCAAGTAGACTTGCCACAAAAGGTAGTGCAGTGTTTCCCCAACCTTTATAGTCTAGTCAATGCTGCAATGGAATAAATATGTGCCCCATCAATTGTTGTTGAGTTGGATGGCGAAATGGGACGTCTTAAACTGATTGTCAGAACAGCACCTTCAACAGCTGATTGAAATAGATCTGCCTGTATCTTGCAACTGCTTGGCATCTCAACACAAACTGACCAATGCAGAATGCAAAAATACGGTATCGTGGTGAGGGAACATGCAGCCAAATGATAGATGAGGAGCTGGACAATCTGGTCGACACAATCAAGACAAGTTCACCACAATTAGGATGGCGAGAGAATGTCTGAAAGTAGTGGGTCATCGAGTCAGTGGACCCGAGTGTGGGACTCAGCGCATCATGTCGATGCTGCAGGAATACAGCAAAGAATGGCACGACTTGGTTGTGTTGTCAGAACATACTCTGTTCGGTGTCCTCTTTCCCTCATACATGTGGACACCAACCACACGTTGATCAGGTAAGCTAAAACCCCTTTCTGCTCAGGTGTGCACATTTAGTCATAACTCCTAGCCCATACTATGCTGCCTCTGTATTTTACTGCCAGACTCCTGCTTTCGCAAGTATACACTACTGTCCAATGGTCTTTCAACAGATATGGCTTTTTATATTTGGTGGTATAGACAGCTTCTCAAGAAAGTTAACCGATTGACCTCCCATGGTATTTGACATTTGCCTGGCTTAATGTGGATAATCCAATGCTTTCTATTCAAAATGGGTTTGAATTATACAACGGCCCCGCTGTTTTTATATACATGTTATTTTTTTGTATTACACAATCAGTTTCATAATGATGTGCTATAGATCATGTACACAGTGCAGCAACCAACAACAAAGCATCAACTGCCATTAGTTTCTTCCTGGAGTCTGTAGAGAAACTTGGCTTTCCATTAAGGTAACCGCATCATTCCCTCAGTAAGTGCTGTGTAGAATCAGGCACTTGTTTGTATATGGTCTCGAATCAAACCATATGCCAGGTCTGCCTGAGGCCTTGTCTATCAAGACAAATATATATTTATGTTGACCAAGTTTCATACATCACAGAGGAGAGTGACTGAATTACACCTTGAAATATGACGAACAATTGTCTTTATTATAATCCCAGTGTCTGTCTGTCAGCATCTAGGGTGAGGACAGACTAAGGAGTGGAGAATGTGGACATCCCAAGATGCATGTTTCATGTCTGTGGTTGTGGCAGGGGAAGCTTTATCTCTGGTAAAAACATTCACAATCAACATTCATTTCCACCATTATTTGTATGTGCTGAATACATAGATTATGACCACATTATTGAAATTTCACTAAGACTATACTTAGACAAGTGGCCTACACCTAAATTATAATCCCTACACGGAGTAGAGAAGACAAGCTGTGCTGTTTCATGCATGTATTTAAATGCTTTGCAAATGAGTGCTTTATAGACAACGTTTCCATTCAGTTTTTATGCAAGTACTGTATAAAAAAATGATGACAGCTGTGATGGAAACAGAAAGTTTCGGTACAACTTGATAAATGCCGACCGATCATTTGTTTGGACATGGTGCGTTCTTGCCGGTAAAATTCATTGTGTGAGAAATGGCTGTGGAAATGCCTTTGTGTCAATATTGATATAATAACCATCATATCGAAGTAAACTTGGAGTCACGTGATGATAGTGTTGTGTGGTTCTCCTACTATGTCTCTGGAAACCATGCAGTTTATTAGACTACAGATTAAATCAATTATGAGCATCACAGGATGGTGAAAGTGCACAGTGATGGGGTTGAAACAGGTCAATTAAACTGGAGACGGTGAAGTAGAAATGCAAAGTACCTTAGAATACTTTGACCAATTACATCTCCTTATGCTCAAAGGTTAACATTTGTTGTTGGACAGGACTGGCTATGATGTTGAATTTTTCATTATGTTGCTTCAAATGCTCTCTCCTATGCTAACGGTTATGGTAGGATGTGTGGATCGCCGTGTCAAACATTTTACAATGTCCTACAGTTTGGAAGATGAGGGCTCCCTTGAAGGCTGTTTGACGGGTCACCTATTCTGTGCGCACTGTGTGCCTCCAAGCAGACCTAGACACCTTTACCAATGGATGGGATAAACACCCTCTGCACACCGAGCAAAATCTGACCCCCAACCAGCTATGAGAAAGTACAGAATCCTGTCACATTCCCTGGAAATGTTGAGGTATAGATTTTAAAGGAGCCATTATGAAAATGTAAGTCTTATCTAAAAATACTTAAAAAAGTGGTTGTAAATGTTACACGATGTTCCATGTTTTCAGGATTTAAACAGCTTGGACGATGCCTGCCTGCTGGAGGAGCATGGCCAGGGAATTGAGGTCCCACCAGTGGAGTGCCCAGGATATAACACTGCTCAAAGCAGCCATTGACCCAACCTCACCATCTCGAGACTATGGACAAGATATTTATGCATCTGTTTTGAAGTATGTGCTGCTACATTTGGCTGTATTATCCTTATACCGCTGCTTGATACTGTCGCAAGGAATAAGTCTAGTCCAGTAATTCTAAATTACTGTAGTGTTATGAAATGTGTTCGCAGCAAAATGAGACCAATTGGCCTATTTAAAAAATAAATAAATAATAATATTCTATTTTTTTATTCAATGTTATTTGTTTATTTTTATGTATTTTTGATTGGATAAAATTTTCCACAACATTAGTAACCAAAGATTCAGGCAGACTATTTTAATTGTATAATAGAATAGTCTTCAAACAAGGAGCTGCAGGGAAGAACTCAGAGTAAATGGTTGCATGTCCCTTTATGTAGTGAGAGGTAATAATACAATCCTATTGTTACAAGTTATTTATGCAAGCAACAGTTCCAGAACACAATGGCATTGTGTTAGGGTGCAGACATACTAGGAGTCTATGAAAGGCATATCACAGTCCAACACCGAATAGGCTACAGAACAACTTACTAGCTCACTACTTTTAACTACATGGTAAACGGTGATCCTTTTGAACAGAAATTAAACCTTCAAATAGAAACTATCAACAGAATGTCAAGTGATGCAATTAATTGGGTGTAGTAATGACTAGGATTCTATGTTCATATGTAAGTGATTACTTTATCTGCCGTCCCAATGAAAACTAGTTTGAAAATTATAACATTTTATGGAAAATATAAATGTCTCTGGACGATGCACCGTGCTGCTTTGTTGACAAAATGACGGACACTTCATTGGCCATAGACCTGCGGCTCAGCATAATGTGGGATATGCCACTTTGCTATATGAGGTCAAAAAAAGGGTAAATATTGTTTTGTCTTATTTACAGTGAGTGTCTAAGGCCTACATTTAAACAGTATTTGTATAAAATACTTTAACTAATTTCTTATGGCGCCCTGACCCATCAGCGATGGCATAACTATAGGGATAGTGGGAACTGTTAAACTGGATGGCTCCACTTCTTGTCCATCTTTCTCTCCTACTAACTCACCATGCACTGCCACTTCCTTTTCCGCCATTCCTCCTGAAAAAAATTACCGGTGTGTGTTTGCTGGTGTCAATGTGAAAAATATTGGCTTTGGCTATTGAAGGCAAAGTAATTGGACTATGTTACTAGGTGAGCAATCCAATAGATGTTACCATTTATAAACTGGTAATCAGCAACTGAACACATTATCTTCCCAGCCCTGTTGGTTTATTACCATTAAATGTTAACAATTAAAAAAATACAAAGGCTGACGCTCACCTGCAGTTTCCACATCTTTAACAAAGTCCTTAAAGTTTGACTATGGCAGCCCTGAAGGTTCCTCTCCCGCTCATTTCAGGAGCGATGAGGCCGACTACAGTGTCAGCATTGGACTGGAGAAGGATAAATGAAATGTATAAATAAATCTGACTCATACAACACAACTAGTAATAAACATTCATTAACTGCAATCTTCCCCCAGGGACAGACTCTTGCAGAGATGTGTCTGCTTCTGACGGGTTTCCAGGAAGCCGTAGACTGAATAAAAGGTTTTCAGGCCTTTGTATTCTTGCCTGGTGTTCTAGAAGAAGGGTTCATTTTTCTTTTTTCAGAGGCAGCCTGCCTCCGGAAGAGGTTCAGAAAGGACCTTCAAGCAAAAGTGAGAAAATTCACATTGATAAGGCTATGTTTGAGTTTATTTAATTTAAGAATTGTAATGAGAAACGATGTAGTGAGGTGGAAGAGGCATACAAGATAGTGTGTCACTATCAGAAAGAGAGAGATTTAAGTGTGCATCACTATGTATCAGAGAGAGCATGTCTATTAATCTTATTTTGTGTCTGCAAATGTGTAAAGTACCAAAATAACAACTTTGCATGTGTAACATGCAAAAAAAGTGTGAGTGCGTGAGACATGATGAGAAAAGTAATGCATCATTTACAGACTGGCTGAATTTATTAATCGTCAAAATAGGGTAAACCCTATGATGGGTTGAGTACAGACAGCAAAAGTACACATTTCCTATATTCTAGGACCATTGATATGCACCTGGCCATCCTGGTTACTGGAGGAATGCAGCTATCTCTGGGTTTGTCCCTGCACCTCTGTCAACTGATGATGTCCCTGAACCATGCAATTGATGTGCCTGTGCTTGCTGATGCAGTGGCACTAGACTCTTGACACTTATTCATAGTCTGGGGCAGCACAGAGATGAGGCCAAAACCATCTCTGAATAGGCTGCTGTGAACATGAGCTGGATATATGGGGAAATGCACGATCATACTTGACCAAATTGGAATGTCTCTAGCTTAAATAGCCAGCTCGTCCAGAACATTTTCCAAGGGTAATTCAGATATGACTAGTTTGAAAGTATGCTTTCTGTAAACCAAGTAGCTGTCCGTAAAGGGCGAAATGTGATTTCAATCTCATGATTTTAGTGTCGTCATGGTGGATACAATGTAAAGTTACCTAGCTAGCTAACTGGATACATTAGTGATGGGTCTAAAATCAAAATGGCTTATTTCGACGTGACTTGGTTTCATAAAAACATATGGACAACCCTATGGCTGGCAGTGGCTAACTACAGGCTGGCAATGACTTTAAATAATTTAAGAGTTTTGATGTCTTATGTTAGTTTACATTTCTATTTTGATTTCAACATCCATTATTTCACACGTCCTCGAAAATATGTTTACATTCTCAACTTTTTTTCATGTTCACGATTTATTTTATTTTGAATTTAGTACATATGGCGTGAAAATGACTCCATAAATTGGGCGCTAGCTCCAAAAAACAACTTCGTCAACAAGAACAATAATACAAATAGATAGATAACTTGTTCTCTGTAATATCGTATAGTTTTGGAATCGTGACATTAGGTACTTTAGAGGAAAATAGGCAGGTTTCTTGACTCATACTCTTGACTTTTAAAAGGGATTGCGTAACGATTACTTTAGCAGCTGCATGCCAACGTGAACGCGATTGGTCGACAGTCTACTGTGTGAGGTGTAAACACGTTCTTCATTAATTTCCCAAGGGTATTCCTATACCCGATCTCCTTTAATGTAATATATCTTGCTATATGCCGCATTCAAAACAACTGGGAACTAGGAAATATCCGACTTACGAATTCAGTACATTCTAGTTAAACAACTGGGAAAATCGTTTTGAACGGTCATCCAACTTGGAAATTTGGGCATCTTTCCAGAGCTCCGACTTCCTGAACTGAAGATCACTGACATCAAGATTTGACCTTGTTTTTTCCCCAAGTTCCCCAGTTGTCATGAAAGCACCAATAATAGATGACAGCCTTCCTCCCACCCGCAGAGCCGGAGCAATTATAAGCAAGCTCACCAGTAAAGTGTGGACCTACAGAAAGAGGCATTGCATTACAGCAACACTTTCAACAACATTTATTAATGGATCATCTTTCTGCAGGTCTCTGCTGGGGGAGATTTTCAGATCCTCCTGTGGGGAAAGAGTTTTGGGAAATGAGTGGAATTATCTTGATGTAGTGATAAAGCTTTTTTTGACTGGCCATTTTAGGATGGTTATTCAATATATAAGGGAAACAAGACAGTAAGCAGTCAGACTGTATTCGTGGTGTGAAATACTGCACCCATTGGGAGCTAAAACACAAGCATCTCACTGCACCTCTGATCAGAAAATCTGTACCCAACCAATAAACTTAGATTTGACTAGTCTCAGAAACCCAGAATATTGTGAGAGCTGTAGAGTACAGCACAACCAGAATACTACTGGTGATGTTGTGTGTAGGTCATGGTGGTTGGAACAGAAAGAAAGAGAAACCCAGCCAGCAGGGAGGAAGTGCCTTTGAGAAGCTTGTGTAACGCTAGCTTAGTTAGCGGTGGTGCGCGCTAAATAGCGTTTCAATCGGTGACGTCACTTGCTCTGAGACCTTGAAGTGAGGTCTCACTCTGCACACCTTAGGTTTTGTTTATGGAGGGTTGGTCGAAAAATAATGCATTGTTCATCAAAACCGCCACTGACCTTAAAATGACGTAATCTTTCATACAATGTGATTATGAAAGTATACCATCTAAACATTGTGTTGTTAAACAACCTTTGCATAACAGTAGACCAGAAAATTGTATGGAGTTTTTTCCTCTTGCTGAATTCAAGGTCAAAATCAACACGCTCTGCATTGCATTTTCAAATAACCTTTCAGCGATCTTTCACATAATTCTCAGACACCAACATGTATTTATTTTGCTTTTGGTTAGTGGTAACAGCACTAAACTGGTCTTCCCCACACATCCACACTGTTGTAGAATAGAAAAACAAAAAAAAGTCTATACCAGAGAACAACTCACAGACCATTGCTTTTAAAGAGACAGCCTTACATTAAAATACTGCATGACAGTAACTCAAATCTAATTGAATATAGTGGACAGATAATTGGTGCCTCTATAATACCCATCTCTGAATACATTAACCTTTATTCCATCCAATCTCTCCCCAGCAGGGTGTCCTATCCATTTATCCAACAGCTGCAAGATTTAAGTGAAACAAATGCACAGTAAGTCATCCAATGGGGAATAATGATGCTTAGCTTGAACCTCTACCCCCAATCAATAATAGTTAACAATTTCAAACGTCTTTACTACTTTCCTCTGCATACCACCTCTTAATGACATTCTCAGTGGAAGTGGGCTGAACATTCCTTACAAAATGGCCATTGAAGCGAAACACAGAAAACAAGTTTCCATCCTGCAACCTTACAGTATTTTATGTCAAACAGCCTGATCAATACGCTATCATTGTATATCAACAGGTAAAGTGTTACATGCCAAGAAGGCAGATTGAGAGTATTTAAAGGAATAGTCCAATTGTGTAATCAAAAGAGGCCATCAGCAAGATGTCAGAGGGGTTAGATAGGCAGCTGCAGCAGTTAGTCAATGTCCATCTCAGGCATTTTGTTGCCCTCTGCAGATTCAGGAGCCACCGTGCCCCCTGCTGCACCCTTCTCTGGGCTGCCCGGCTGGGCCTCTGTGCCCTCCTGTCCATTTACTGGCCCATTCTGCTCTGCCTTCTCATCCTTGGGGACCTCCACTTTAGGTTTGGGTTTTGACACGATTGGGTTGCAAGCTGAGTCAAGCTCCTACAAAGATGGAGAGAGGATATCATAGTTAGACATCTGGGACATTTTTACATTTGGATGAACATATGTCATATTAGGACCAGGAGTTGTCCTTGACCATGTGACCTGACCAGGCAAAACAGTTATTGGAAAGACTATGCAAACCGATTATTAGCACTTACCTTTGTTTTTGCCTGAATCTCTCTGACTTTGACAGCAGGCTCTTGGGTAAGATTGTGTTTGCTCTGCGCGTTCATTTTGCTGTTCATCCAGATCATGGCGTCGTTCACCTGCTTATCCACCTTCAACATCTCCAACTCATCCAAATGCTCATACTGCTCCTCCTGGGTGTCAAGACAGGCATAAGGAACATTTCAGTGCTGGGAGACATTGAGATATCATTAGATGTCCAGTAGCTCAAGGTTGATAAAACTATGTCCACAACTATGCAATAATAAATCTCATAAATTACCTTTGTTTTGTAAGCTTCTACAATCTTCATGAACTGTTGGATATGCTTTCCGAGTTCATCGAATGCTTTTGGCCTTTCCTCAGCCTCATTGTATCTTTCCCGGATGGGCTGCCCAAGTTTCTGAAGAAGGGACATTCAGTTCAGTCACCTGACACAATCTATCCTATGCTAAACCCAGAGACATGAATTGACCGACAATGTTACCTTTAATTCAGCCAGTTTGTCGATGTACACTTGTTTCTGTTGGTCCTCGCCGTCTTCATACAACCAGTTCTCGGTGTCCTCAAGTCTTAACGAAAAGGTGTCTCTGTCCTGCATTTGGAAAACATTAACTTGAATAACTTCACATCATTTGTTTTCAATGCGTGTAAGGTTATATAGTGGCAATATACTCACAGATTCACTGACAAACTTCTCCAACAATCCATGCAGTTTGTCTCTCATATCATAGACGTACTCTTCTACATTGTTCTTGGCATCGTTCCGCTCCTTCTCCAGCTTGTCCTGCATAATCATCTTACCCTGAGATGGACACATCAAATACATGTTTTTAGATTTTTTACTTTCCTTCCCATCACAGCCTTGCTTGAGTATGTCAATCTTTATCTACAGCAAGTCATTAACCTTCAGTTTGAGTCACACAAAAATACTGTACACTAACCTTACGATTTACAATAAAATGTCAAGGTTATGCTTGTAAAACTACATACATTTCATGTCAATACAGGTTTTCAGCTAATTAAAATTAATTCATGATGGGACAATTTGCCATGATATCCTACAATATTACCTCATTCTCCACAAACAGATTGACCGTGTCGTTGGTTAGTTGCCAGCGCAGGCTGTTTTCTATTGGGAGCTCGACAGTCTTCGTTTTCACTTTCGGTTTCTTTGCTGATGAAGCTTGATTCTTCTCTTTTCCATCCTCTGATGTCTAAGAAAAAAAATAAACCTTTTAGATAAATGTGCACTGACTGGTCCCATAAATAAGGCTATATCATGGGCTCCCGAGTGCCGCAGCGGTCTAAGGTACTGCATCGCAGTGCTAGAGGTGTCACTACAGACACCCTGGTTCAAATCCAGACTATCACAACCGGCCGTGATTAGGAGTCCCATAGGGCAGCGCACAATTGGCCCAGCGTCGTCCAGGTTTGGCCGTGTAGAGAGTCATTGTAAATATGAATGTTCTTAACTGGCTTTCCTAGTTAAATAAAGGTTACATTTAAAATTAAAATCATTAATACATCTAGACAAAAAGCATCCCCTCAGAATGTCAGTGGTAGAAAAAGATGTTATCGCACTGTATAGCAAGGAAATACACAGTCCGTTAGCTACCTCCATTTCCTCAGTCTCAGACTTCTTATCAGCATTGTCTTTCTGTCCATCACCTTGGGCTTTCTGGTTATCTTGGTCAGTCTGCATCTTACTCTGATGAGATGAGAAACATTCGATTAGCCATTAATGTGGCGTTAACACCACCAAGAGTTAGCTTGGCATCCCAGTGCACAGATGGCCAGATCACACATTGGAGAAAGTCATCATTGTGAAAGAAAAAAAACCCCACAGGGAAAAGAAAATGGAGACACATCTGTCCTGGAACAGATCGAACTTGTTCAGACATGACAGCTGAATTACCTGCCATTTTACTAAATATGTTTGGGCTGATAATTTTCCAATGAACTGGGTGTGGGTAGATTATAGGCTTGTGAAAGCTGCGCCAAAACAAAGCACACAAACCTCGTCTTCCTTCCCCGCAAGGTCTGTCTCCATGGGCTCCTCTCCCTCAGTAGGTTTCAGGACCTCCACTAGAGAGGCACTGGACACGCTGAAGACACCGTGGACATTCACCCTAACTTTCACCTTAACCTTTGAGCTTTCACCATTCGCCTGGGGAACCACTTTCTGGACCATGAACTGACCTAAGGAGTTCACAAGTGGATTATTAGACACTGATTAACATGGCCTTAGAGACAACCATTCAAAGTAAATAATTAACTGAATATGTGCAAGCCTATTGCTTATTAGACGGGTCGAGAGTTTCAGGCCTGTTTGTTTTGGTACCTATTGAGGGGTCCGGGTACGGCAGCTCTTTAGGGTTGTTGTAGTAGGCCTCCAAGGAGAAGGGCTCTCTCCGGTAGAACGTCAACACTTTGGAGAAGGGTGCTGCATGGTTCTTTGGGAATACCTCGCAATCACTGACATTGGGAGAGACAAGAAGATTATGCGAGTCACTGCTGATCTGAGTTCATTGCAATCAGTGTCAAATAAGCTTATGTCAAATGTAAAGAAGAGAGTTCACACCTTAACCCTTCCTCTGCAGCAGAGTTCCACTTCAATGAGATGGGATAGGGCACAACATCAGTGATGGAAAACTCTCTGACTTTGAAGGCGGGGGACAGGATAGCACACTGGGGAGATCAATCACATGCATTATAACACATTTCAGGGGGGCTACATTACTAACTGGTTAACAACTGTATACAGTAGTTCATGGCATGTCAACAGTAAGGTTATTTACTGCAAATAGTTTGTGCTAATCAGGTTGACAACTACAGTGATAACAACCAGTTCCATGAGAGGCTAAAAACAGCATGCCCATTTGCTGAAAAGGTCATTGGAGACAGTGAGTCATGACATGATACCTGCAGTGCACATCCTCTTGCAACAGCCTCATCTGCATTTAAAGTCATGCTCAGTTCTTTTCCAAAGAATTTGCAAACTCTTTCTTTGACGGCTGGGATCCTGGAGGCACCGCCCACGATTTCCACAGCGTAGAGATCTTCCTTCTTCAGCTCTGAACAATGCATGGAACACACCACCAGTCAAATTAAACAGCCCACCCAGGTGTTAGCAAGAACATGAACAGGCTGTGCTGAGGGATACTCCTGCTACTATTAGTACTACTACAGTTACTCACTGGCTTGTTCCATGACGTTGCGCAGGGGAGCCTCCACTTTGGCCAGAAGCCCTGCACACATCTCCTCAAAGTGGCCTCTGGAACAACAGTGGTCATTGGATATTAATAGATACCGTACACACATGCAGCTGCTTGCATCATGATGATACACAGGCACCGAATGAAAACACTTCCTGACACATGGCTTTTCTACTGCAGATGGCCTAAATGTAATAGAGGTACTGTGATGGGTGAGAGGACTTGTATTTTGCTTCACCAACCTGTTAAGTTTCCCAGTGACGTCAATGTCATTCATGAAGCACTCAATGTTGAGTGGCAGATCAGAGGAATTGGCGCTCATCAGCTTCTTGAGCTTCTCACACTCCTGGTAGAGACGAACCAGGGCTCTGGGCTTGGTTTTCACATCCAGCTTGTACTTCTTGCCAAACTCCTCACAGAAATGGTTCACCAACACCTCGTCAAAGTCTTTGCCACCCAATGCTGCGTCAGACGCAGAAGCTAGCATCTGAAAGAGAAAGAACATTAATTCCATGCCTTATTCTATATAAAAAAAGTTTCGTACATATAAACAACATACTTTGAGCTTTCCTTTGTTGAAGGCACAGATGGAGACCTGATAACCAGAATGGCCCAAATCTACAAACACCACATTTCTTGGCTTTTCCTCAGGGGCAGGGAGATCTTGTTTATAAATCCCATATGCCAGTGTAACTGGAAGAATCAAAAGAGACAGAAAAATGTGTTCAGACCAAGATTACATGAGTTAACATTACTCAGTGTTGGCATGGCAATGGCATTACCTGCAGTGGTCTCATTCATAAGTCGTAGGCAGTTGAGTCCAGCAATCTGAGCAGCATCTATAACGGACCTCCTCTCTGCGTCAGTGTAGAAGCTGGGGACCTGGAACACATTTAGGAAAAATTATGACCCTGAACAAAAACGTCATCAATAGTTAGTTACAATAGGGCATAAGCATCGCTGTATTAATGACTTTTTGCTAACCAAAAAAATACTGCTCTGTATCTTTACATTTCTGGGCCTCATCTAAGTAGATGTAAAACTGCTTACAGAGATAACACAATCAGCCACAGGTTTCTTCATTGCGGTCTCAGCAGTCTCCTTCAGTTTGGTCAGCAGCATGGCAGTGACTTGTTCAATGCTGAAGACTTTCTCCTCCTCCATGTACATCACCTAGTAAAAAGTAGAGTAATGAAGTACAAACGTTTTGAAGATTGAATATCTTAATTGTTCAGCCTCTACCACCATGATGGATCAAGTGCTAAATCAGAAAGTATACTTCACTTTTGATCATTTACCTTGATCCCGGTCGACCCAGAAGGCAACTGGGCCAGGTCGTAAACCAGGCTAGATTTTGCTGACTGGACATAGGGGTCTGAAAATGCCCTGCCATGGAATCGCTTGAACCCTTGAACAGTGTTCTTACAATTTGTTACAACCTTTCAAAAACAAAACAAATACCATGATCAAATAACACTCTACTTTACTTTAACAACTGAATTGTATTAGCAATAAGGGTTAAGCTTACCTGGCCTTTGGCTGCCGCTCCTATTGAACGATTACGTGGTCCAAAGGACACACATGCTCTGAAAAAAAGTGAAGATGTTATTGATAACAGATCCTTCCCTGCGTGCATGGTGCTCAAATTGTTTACCCTACATGCTTAACTGCAACAGACAAAACTTGCAATGCCAAAATGTAGGCTACATTCCAAAGAGCCCTTTAGTCTAAACTCTTCTGTCATCACTGCTAAACACAGATGTCAATGGCAAAAGCTCACACTACAATTACTGTCAACACAAGTGTGCAGTTGTTGGTGATGTCAGCGAGAGGTTAATGCACCAAAATGTAGACAACCCAATTGCATGCCGATGTCACTACACCCGTATAGTTAAGCTGACAAGCAAAGTATAGTAAATCTTACAATGCAGTAATGTATAATGAAACCTCATTATTAATAAAAGGCTCACAATAATAATCTTACACAGTTAGACTAATTAGGGTGGCAGGTAGCCTAGTGGCTAGTACATTGGGCCAGAAACAAAAAGGTTGTTGGTTCAAATACTCAAACCGACAAAGTGAAAAATCTGGTAGTTTGCCCTTGAGCAATGGCTGACCATGTACAGCAGGGCTGCCCAACCTTCTTCTGGAGATCTATTTTCCTGTAAGCGTTCAGTCCAACCCTAATTTAGCATCTATGATTCAGCTAGTTAAGGTCTTGTTGAGCAGCTAATCATAGAATCAGGTGTGTTAAATTAAGGTTGAACTGAAAACCCACAGGACTGTAGCACTCCAGGAAGAGGGTTGGGCAGCCCTGCTGTACAACACCACATTTGCTGCACCTATCTGGTGTATGTGTCAATAAAACATCCATTAAATGTTTTCCTAACTAGTGAAAGTATACTGTATATCAGAATCATCACAAGAAGTATGTAAATCAAACATATGGATGTGTGATATAGGGATTAGACAATGTCACTCACTGACATTTATTTTAGCAACCCCACTCTGTAATCATTGACTTAAAGTGGAACTGACAGCATTTTAACTACAATGAACAGAAATATAAATGCAACATGTTAAGTCTTGGTCCAATTTTTCATGAACTGAAAGAAATGATGCCAGAAAATGTTCCATACATAAAAAAAGTACACATTTGTTTACATTCCTGTTAGAGAGCATTTAAATTTGCCAAGATAATCCAGACACCTGACAGGTGTGGCATATCAAGAAGCTAATTAAACAGCATGATCAATACACAGGTGCACCTTGTGCTGAGGACAATAAAAGGCCACTAAAATGTGCAGTTTTGTCACACAATACAAAGCCACAGATGTATTAAGTTGAGGAAGTGTGCAATTGGCATGCTGACTGCAGGAATGTCCAACAGCTGTTGACAGAATGATTTTTCTACCATAAGCCGCCTCTGTTGTTTCAGAGAATTTGGCAGTACATCCAACCTGCCTCAACTGCAGACCACCTGCAACCACGCCAGCCTAGGACCTACATATCCTGCTTCTTCACCTGTAGGATCGTCGAGGGAAATGGGGGTGCTCAGGAGTATTTATGTCTAATATTTTTATTTTACCTTTATTTAACTAGGCAAGTCAGTTAAGAACAAATTCTTATTTTCAATGACGGCCTAGGAACAGTGGGTTAACTGCCTGTTCAGGGGCAGAACGACAGATTTGTACCTTGTCAGCTCGGGGATTTGAACTTGCAACATTCCGGTTACTAGTCCAACACTCTAACCACTAGGCTACCCTGCCGCCTTTTGTGAGAAAAACTCATTCTGCTAAACTGGGCCCGGCTCCCAAGGGAGTGGGCCCGGCTCCCAAGGGAGTGGGCCCGGCTCCCAAGGGAGTGGGCCCGGCTCCCAAGGGAGTGGTACTCCCAGGCCCAGTTAGGCAAAATCCATAGATTAGGGCCTAATGAATTTCAATTGACTAATTCCCTTCTATGAACTGTAAATCAGTAAAATCTTTGAAATTGTTTTTTTATATTTTTGTTCAGTATACTTTGGTCGATATTAATAATAAGTCACAAATATTAAATTCCAAGTTTATGGTTCAAAACCAATTTTATAAGAGGTTTTAAAAATAGGTTCTATTTGACTCAAAATACAATGAAATACAGTAAGGCATTTCTGGCAGAATAGATGGATTCAGTACAATGCATGATTTATATAATTTGCCAACAGCATTATTTCTTTAACTACCAAGAAATCTTATCAGGTTGTAAATCACAGCTGGGCTGGTACATTGTTTGCTGCCTCCACCCATTCGGATGCATTGTTTCAGTTTCATTTACACAATATTTTAAACAAAAACGGGTGGTTGTAACTAAGGCTGGGAAGGTCAATACAATCAAACTAGCAAAGGCAATGATCACAAGTCAGTCATAACGTGGCTAATAGGCTAGCACACGTGTCAAACAAGGCCCGCAGGCCGAATACGAAACACAAGCGAGTATAAATAAGTTAACAGTGGAGTCATCTACGTTGAACAAAAATATCAACACAACACAATGCCACAGATGTCTCAAGTTGAGGGAGCGTACAATTGGCATACTAACTGCAGAAATGTCAACCAGAGCTGTTGCCAGATAATTTAATGTTAATTTCTCTACCATAAACCACACCCAATGTAATTTTAGAGAATTTGGCAGTACGTCCAACTGGCCTCACAACTGCAGAGAACACATATGGTGTCGTGTGGGCGAGCAGTTTGCTGATGTCAACGTTGTGAACCGAGTGCACCATAATGGCATGGCGGTGGGGGGCTATGGTATGGGCAGGCATAAGCTACAGACAATGAACACAAAAGCATTTTATCTGCACCTGTTGTATTCAGCGTATGTGCCAAATAAAAAAAATGTATTTTAATATCCTACAACTTTGGACAGCCATTGAAGAAGAGTGGGACAACATTCCACAATCAACAGCCTGATCCACTATGTGAATGAGGTGTGTCACGCTGTATGTGGTAAATGGTGGTCACAACAGATACTGACTGGTTCTTATTCACGCTCCTATATATAAAAAAAAAAGGTATCTTAATAAATTATGGCCTAATGAATATATTTAAATTGACTGATTTCCTTATATGAACTAATTCAATTGTGGTTGGTTCAGTATACTTTATTTAATTACAGCCTATTGCGCTTGCGTCTGTAAATTCAACTTCAATTGTGCTGCTTTCGTGTGTCCTGTTTACAGCGCGCAGAGGGAAAGTGTACAAACATGCCACAGTCCTAGCTAGGATACTAAAATATTGCAGTCTAGCGTCAGTTAAAGCTTGACAATGAATAACCAAAAAACAAATCCTGCAATAAAACACCATGCAAAGAAGAAATATGTAGGCCTATTACAACAACATTTGAGCAGTAGCCTATGCTGCCGACTCAACTACAAGACATTGAGTGCACCATACAGAAATGCTGAATTCAACCACCCTGGTGATCCATGAAGTGTAAAAAAAATGAAAAACATGTTAAGTTTAAATGTTACAACAACCTATAGCTACGTTTTTTGTTACTGGAGTTATTAAATAATTTTTGATTAGGGTCGCAGTATATTATGCACATCAGAAAGCATAGCAGCAAAGGCTGGAGAAATGTATATTTTGTTAAAATTCGGGATGCACGATATATCGATGGACATATCGGAATTGGATAATATTAGCCAAAAATGCAAACATCGGTATCGGCCCGGGTCTAGTTAAACGGCGATGTTAAAAACCGATGTCAAAGATACCGTGTATACCTATATAATGTAGGTACATGATGTAATAATAATATGAAATAATAATTTGTGGGTTGCCTTCTGAATAAAAGAATGTAATCGACAGTGATGCAAATGAATACAAATAGTAGAATTATGCCATACTTTTATTTTGAAAGCTAACTGCAAAGTCCACTATTGTGGCTAATCCTTATTGTGGCTTCACATAGACGGTCTGACAGCCATTAATCAAATAAGAACCGTCTTATAAATTAGGGTTATTTTAAATGACAGCTAGCTGGCTAACTAGCTAACTATAGCTACTGAAACAGATTATGTTGTGTTATTCGACACGTCAAACAGTGTTATTGACGTGCATCTTTTTTCACGTCTTATCCAAGATGGCGTAGCAATCAGACGTCTTTGTCCTTTGTCTTGTCCCATGTGTATATATTTTTATATATTTTTCTAAACCTCAACTTCAAAATATTCTCCTGCAACCCGGCTCACACAATGTGGTGTGGATCTGTTTTTTTTTCTAAAGTTAATTTTTTTTTTAACTTCGGAACTGGAAACACCCAACAGAAGCTAGCCAGCTCACTAGCTACTAGCTAGTAGTCAGCTAACCACTGCTAGAGGTCATCAGCTAACCTTTAGCTCGGAAAGCTCTCACCAGTTTGTACAATGCAACTCAAACCAGAGCATACCAGACCAATTCTCTCTCCATATCCCCCGGATTCCTACCGCAAGCTCGGAACCGTTTCACCTTGATCATCGCAGCTAGCTAGCTGCTATACGAGTGAGTACTCCTGGCTAACGTCTGTCCCGAAGCAAGCATCAATTAGCCTGGAGCTAGCCCTTGCTAGGCCCATTCTCCCAGCGAGCTGAAGAGGCCTATCAGCCACTTCTGGTCCGGGAAACGGAACCCCACCGATCCTACATGACTGGACCATAACGTAATCTGGTCGAGGGGGTACTCAACTGGCCACTACATCGCGACGTCCCCTGAACGCCAATCTGCTAGCTGCGGCCCGCTAGCTGTCAGCCGCGGCCTGCTAGCTAGCTAGAGCATATTGGACTGTTAGCTGAATAGATCCATCAGTCAATTTCTTGGGCCACTATACCTATTTTGCCAATTGGACTTGGACCCCTCTGCTACTCGGAATCCTACTAATTCCATCATGACTGGTCTATCGACATCACCGCATGTGGAGGCTAAAACAGACTTTCCTCCGTTGAGACGTCCCTCTAAGGCCCTTCTGCTAGCTGTCTGATTCGCCGTGTCTCCAGCCAGCCCAACCACTCACTGGACCCCTATGATCACCTGGCTACGCATGTCTCTCCCTAATATCAATATGCCTTGTCCATAACTGTCCTGATTAGTGATTCTCTTATTTCACTGTAGAGCCTCTAGCCCTGCTCAATATGCCTTAACTAACCATTTAGTTCCACATCCCACATAGCACCTGGTTTAAACGTCTCTAGAGACGATATCGCTCTCATCATTACTCAATGCCCAGGTTCACCTCCAATGTACTCACATCCTACCATACCTTTGTCTGTACATTATGCCATGAATCTATTTCTTTGGCACCCATAAACCTGCTCCTTTTACTCTCTGTCCCGGGCGTACTAGACGACCAGTTCAGATAGCCTTTAGCCGTACCCTTATCCTACTCCTCCTCTGGTGATGTAGAGGTTAAACCAGGCCCTGCAGTGCCTAGCTCCACTCCTACTCCCCAGGTGCTCTCATTTGTTGACTTCTGTAACTGTAAAAGTCTTGGTTTCATGCATGTTAACATTAGAAGCCTCCTCCCTAAGTTTGTTTTATTCACTGCTTTAGCACACTCTGCCAACCCGGATGTCCTAGCCTTGTCTGAATCCTGGCTCAGGAAGACAACCAAAAACCCTGAAATTTCCATCCCTAACTATAACATTTTCAGATAAGAGAGAACTGCCAAAGGGGACGGTGTTGCAATCTAGAGTTCGGTCTTATACTATCCAGGTCTGTAGACAAACAATACAAGCTTGACCTGGCCCGGGTATCCTGGAAGGATATTGACCTCATCCCGTCAGTAGAAGATGCCTGGTTATTCTTCAAGTGTTTTCCTCACCATCTTAAATACTTATTCCCCATTCAAAAATGTTTGAACCAGGAACAGATAGAGCCCTTGGTTCTCTCCAGACCTGACTGACCTTGACCAGCAAAAAACCATCCTGCGGCATTCTGCATTAGCATCAAATAGCCCCCGTGATATGCAGCTTTTCAGGGAAGTTAGGAACCAATATACACAGGCAGTTAGGAAAGCTAAGGCTAGCTTTTTCAAGCAGAGATTTGCATCCTGTAGCACAAACTCAAAATAATTCTGGGAAACTGTAAAGTCCATGGAGAATAAGAGCGCATCCTACCAGCTGCCCACTGCACTGAGGCTAGGAAACACTCACCACTGATAAATCCACCATAATTGACCATTTCAATAAGCATTTTTACAGCCGGCCATGCTTTCCACCTGGCTCCCCCTACCCCAGTCAACAGCCCTCCACCCCCCACAGCAACTCGCCCAAGCCTCCCCACTTCTCATTCACCCAAATCCAGATAGCTGATGTTCTGTAAAAGCTGCAAAATCTGGACCCCAACAAATCAGCCGGGCTAGACAATTTGGACAATTAGTAGCCTGTTCAACCTCTTTCGTATCGTCTGAGATTCCCAAAGATTGGAAAGCTGCCGCAGTCATCCCCCTCTTCAAAGGGAGAGACGTTCTACACCAAAACTGCTACAGACCTATATCTATCCTACCCTGCCTTTCTAAAGTCTTTAAAGCATTCAGAATTTTGGATGAAAAGCATGCCCAAATTAAACGGCCTGCTACTCAGGGCCCAGAAGATATGATATGCATGTAACTGGTAGCATTTGGATAGAAAACACTCTAAAGTTTCCAAAACTGTTAAAATAGTGTCTGTGAGTATAACATAACTGATTTGGCAGGCAAAAATCTGAGAAATCCATTCAGGAAGTAGTTTTTTTTTGGTTTTGTAGTTTTCTATTCAATGCCATTACAGTATCAATTGACTTAGGAACTGCAATTTGAGTCCTATGCCTTCCACTAGATGTCAACAGTCTTTAGAAATGGTTTCAGGCTTGTATTCTGAGGGTATAAATGAGGGAGTAAGACCAGTCTGAATGAGTGGACCCTGCCGTGTCACAGAGCTTTATCATGCGCAATCCCGAGAGAGTGCCTTTCTTGTTTACCTTTTATATTGACGAAGTTATTGTCCAGTTGAAATTTTATAGATAATTTAGGCTAAAAACCTGAGGATGGAATATAAACATCGTTTGACATGTTTCTATGAACTTTACAGATACAATTTGGATTTTTTTGTCTGCCTGTTTGACAGCATTTGAGCCTGTAGATTACTGAATAAAATGCGAACAAAAGGAACATTTATAAAGTAAATAAATGTCTTCTGAGTGCCAGTATGAAGATCAAAGGTAAGGGATTAATTTTCTCAATTTCTGACTTGTGTAACTCTTCTACCTGGCTGGTTACTGTTTGTAATGATTTGTATGCTGGGCTATGTTCTCAAATAATCATAAGGTATGCTTTCACCGTAAAGCATTTTTTAAATCTGACACCGTGGTTGGATACACAAGAAGTTAGTCTTTAAACCTATGATAAATATTCATTATTTTCTGAATTTTTATAATGAGTATTTCTGTATTTGAATTTGGCTCTCTGCAATTTCACTGGATGTTGGCCAGGTGGGACGCTAGCCCTAGAGAGGTTAAGCGATACCATAACCGCCATCCATAAGAGACAATACTGTGCAACCGTATTCATCGACCTGGCCAAGGCTTTCGACTCTGTCAATCACCACATTCTTATCGGCAGACTCAACAGCCTTGGTTTCTCAAATGACTGCATCGCCGGGTTCACTGACTACTTCTCTGATAGAGTTCAGTGTGTCAAATCGGATGGCCTGTTGTCCCGACCTCTGGCAGTCTCTATGGGGGTGCCACAGGGTTCAATTCCGAGGCCGACTCTCTTATTCGTATTTCATCAAAGATGTCGCTCTTGCTGCTGGTGATTCTCTGATCCACCTCTACGCAGACACCATTCTGTATACTTATGTCCCTTCTTTGGACACTGTTAACTAACCTCCAGACGAGCTTCAATGCCATACAACTCTCCTTCCATGGCCTCCAACTGCTCTTCAACGCAAGTAAAAATACATGCATACTCTTCAACCGATCACTGCCCGCACATGCCCGCCCGTCCAGCATCACTACTCTGGACGGTTCTGACCGAGTGTATGTGGACAACTACAAATACCTAGGTGTCTGGCTAGACTGTAAACTCTCCTTCCAGACTCACATTAAGCATCTTCAATCCAAAATTAAATCTAGAATCGGCTCCCTATTTCGCAACAAAGCATTGTTCACTCATGCTGCCAAACATACCCTCATAAAACTGTCCATCCTACCGATCCTCGACTTCAGCAATGTCATTTACAAAATAGCCTCCAACACTCTACTCAACAAATTGGATGCAGTCCATCACAGTGCCATCCGTTTTGTCACCAAAGCCCCATATACTACCCACCACTGCCACTTGTACGCTCTCGTTGACTGGCCCTCGCTTCATACTCGTTGCCAAACCCACCGTCTCTTGGTCATCTACAAGTCTCTGCTAGGTAAAGCCCTGCCTTATCTCAGCTCACTGGTCACTATAGCAGCACCCACCCACAGCATGCGAACCAGCAGGTATATCTCACTGGTCACCCTCAAAGCCAATTCTTCCTTTGGCCGCCTCTCCTCTTCTCTGCTGCCAATGACTGGAAAGAACTGCAAAAATCACCGAAGCTGGAGACTCATATCTCCCCTCACTAGCTTTAAGCACCAGCTGTCAGAGCTGCTTACAGTAGAGGTCGACCGATTAATCGGAATGGCCGATTAACTAGGGCCGATTTCAAGTTGTCATAACAATCGGAAATCTGGAATTTTGGATGCCTATTTATTTATTTTTTTACGCCTTTATTTAATCTTTATTTAACTGGGCAAGTCAGTTAAGAACACATTCTTATTTTCAATGACGGCCTAGGAACAGTGGGTTAACTGCCTCGTTCAGGGGCAGAACAGAACGACAGATTTTTACCTAGTCAGCTCAGGGATTCAATCTTGCAACCTTACGGTTAACCAGTCCAATGCCTCACGAGGAGCCCGCCTGTTATGTGAATGCAGTAAGAAGCCAAGGTAAGTTGCTAGCTAGCATTAAACTTAATCAATCATAATCACTAGTTATAACTACACATGGTTGATGATATTACTGGTTTATCTAGCGTGTCCTGCGTTTCATATAATTGATGCAGTGCACATTCGAAAAAGGACTGTCGTTGCTCCAACGTGTACCTAACCATAAACACCAATGTCTTTCTTAAAATCAATACAAAGTAGTATATATTTTTAAACCTGCATATTTAGCTAAAAGAAATCTAGGCTAGCAGGCAATATTAACCAGGAGAAATTGTGTCACTTCTCTTGCGTTCATTGCACGCAGTCATATGCAACAGTTTGGGCCGCCTGGCTCATTGCGAAATAATTTGCCAGAATTTTCCCTAATTATGACATAACATTGAAGGTTGTGCAATGTAACAGGAATATTTAGACTGATGGATGCCACCTGTTAGATAAAATACGGAACGGTTCCGTCTTGTTTTCGAGATGATAGTTTCCGGATTTGACCATATTAATGACCTAAGGCTCGTATTTCTGTGTGTTATTATATTATAATTAAGTCTATGATTTGATAGAGCAGTCTGACTGAGCGATGGTAGGTACCAGCAGGCTCATAAGCATTCATTCAAACAGCACTTTCATGCATTTTGCCAGCAGCTCTGCTGTTTATGACTTCAAGCCTATCAACTCCCGAGATTAGGCTGGTGTAAAGATGTGATGTGAAATGGCTAGCTAGTTAGCGGGGTGCGCGCTAATAGCGTTTCAAACATCACTCGCTCTGAGACTTGGAGTAGTTGTTCCCCTTGCTCTGCATGGGTAACGCTGCTTCGAGGGTGGCTGTTGTCATTGTGTTCCTGGTTCGAGCCCAGGTAGGAGCGAGGAAAGGTACGGAAGCTATACTGTACAATGGCAATACTAAAGTGCCTATAAGAACATCCAATAGTCAAAGGTTAATGAAACACAAATGGTATAGAGAGAAATAGTCCTACAATAAATAAATAAATACAACTTAAAACTTTTTCCCTGGGAATATTGAAAACTCTTGTTAAAAGGAACCACCAGCTTTCATATGTTCTCATGCTCTGAGCAAGGAACTTAAATGTTAGCTTTCTTACATGGCACATATTGCACTTTTACTTTCTTCTCCAACACTTTGTTTTTGCATTATTTAAACCAAATTGAACATGTTTCATTATTTATTTGAGGCTAAATTTATTTTATTTATGTATTATATTAAGTTAAAATAAGTGTTCATTCAGTATTTTTTGTAATTGTCATTATTACAATTTTTTAAACAATTATTATTATTATTTTTTAATTTTTTTTAAAAATAGGCCGATGAATCAGTATCGGCTTTTTTTGTCCTCCAATAATCGGCATCGGTGTTGAAAATCATAATCGGTCGACCTCTAGCTTACAGGTCACTGAACCTGTACATAGCCCATCTGTAAATAGCCCATCCAACTCCCTCATCCCATACTGTATTTATCTGTCTTGCTCCTTTGCACCCCAGTATCTACCTGCACATTCATCTTTTGCTCATCTACCATTCCAGTGTTTAATTGCTATCTTGTAATTACTTCACCACCATGGCCTATTTATTGCCTTACCTCCCCTATCCTACCTCATTTGCACATACTGTATATAGACCTTTTCTACTGTATTATTGACCGTATGTTTGTTTACTCCATGTGTAACTCTGTTGTGTGTGTCGAACTGCTTTGCTTTATCTTGGCCAGATCGCAGTTGCAAATGAGAACTTGTTCTCAACTAGCCTACCTGGTTAAATTATGGTGAAATAAATAAATAAACATGTAAAGACCCAAAACGGCATTCCATAGAAATCCTGGTTCAGAATGAAACTGAACAAATTAACAACAAAACAGCACAACCAGTAAGTGAAAGAAATAGGTTTTGATGATGTTTTGCAGGTAACGGGGACATACTTAACTGCCAACAAAATAACTTGTTGGTCAGTGTGGTGTGTGAGTAACCTTTAACTAGGCAAGTCAGTTAAAAACAAATCTTATTAACAAATGGTGGCCCGGACAACGCTGAGTCAATTGTGCGCCGCTCTATGGAACTCCCAACTGCGGTCGGATAAGATACAGCCTGGATTCGAACCAGGGGCTGCAGTAACGTCTCTTGCACTGAGATGCAGTGCCTTAGACCGCTGCGTCCGTTTGTGTTAAATATTTAACTACGGTGGAATGCTTAAAAGAATGCAACATTTTTAAATAAATAGGTTATCGGTGTCGTTTTTGTTGGGGGCAAGGAAAATATTGGATATCGGTATCAGCCAAAATTGTCATATCGGTTCATCACTAGTTAAAATGTTAAGATGCAATATACAATATCCTATGTACATAAATTAACATAATGAGCCATTTTTTTTTTAGAATAAAACAATGGTCATTTTGGGACGCAGTTGATTTTTTTTTTGTAAAAACAAATATAGGATATGACTGGTCCGCAAATTTGCTGTTACCCCCCCCAATAAAGCCTGTGCACTGATTGAGTTTGACACCCCTGGGTTAACGTATCTATTTATGTAGCTAGCTATTTATTTAACAACCTAAAAACACCAAATCCAATGTTAAGTAGCTAGCTGATGGGAGGATGTCATGTCATTGGAGTGGTGGGTGAGGGAGTGACTTTTCCCCCTCGTATCGTTTTTTTGGTTGCAACAGCTAGATACAGGTGTCATTTTGTTAGCTAGCAAGATATGTAAATTCCTTTGCTAGCTATGCTGAACTTTTACAATTTATCTACAGTTAGCATCTCTTAGTTGATCTTATGTATTTGGCATCAATTAAATGGGTGGGCAGAGAGGCAAGTTGGGACAAGCATGCATGGGCAGGCAAGCTGCAGAAAGACGAGCAGGCTACGATTCCCCATTATTTATCAGGGCTATGTTGAGGTCCAACTAGTTGAAAAAGTTTGAGAGGGTTTATCGAACGTTTCCTCGTTAAATTTGAAATAATCTCGCTCTGGCTGGCATTAGTTGTTGAGCTTGTTTACATGCATAGGCAACTAACCCTAACCCTACTCAATAGGACTGAAGTACTCAAAATCCACTCAGGTGTATTTTGAGGCAAATTCGTTCTAATGCTCTAAAGTCGCACTGTTACTAAACACAGTCCAGTTCAAAGTCAATGATGGCAGGCTGGTGTGGCAAATGGCTTATTTGCATATAGGGCTACTGCAGCTCTGATTGGCTATGGTGCACTGGTCTGCATAACATGTTTTTTTTTGTAGTTTTATTTGGTGCAGTGTCTATTAGTTGTCCAAAACGCATGGCTGCTTTCTCACTACATGTCCATAGAATCATATATCTCATTCCCAAACATTCAAAAATGTAAAAACATAAAATAATTTTAAAGTCAATCTTCCTGGGGGTACATTTGAACAGATTTTAATATGATTTAATGTAGCTAAAACACTAAGTCTGACACTAGCTGTAAATTACAAATGTTGCCAGTGGTGCCATAAACGAAAATGGAAAGGATAAGAATACACTTTTTACTACATTTGGGATCATTACATCTCATCATACTCTGCAAAATTGCTAGAATATTCCTACCGGCGATTAACGGACGTCATCATACATAGCAAGCAAGCTACTACAGTAAGCAGTTTCCACTAGTTATCCCAGCTACAAAATAAAAATGGCTGTATCGTAAACATTATTGAAAACAAATATTTTATTTGTGGTCTTAATTTAATGTTAGGCATAATGTTAGCAGTGTAGTGACGGTTAGTATTAAGGTTACATTTAAAAAAATCCGATTTTCGTTAGAGAATTTGTAGAAATGGGCGGGGTTTATTACTTTATGGCTGTGTTAACTAAACGCAGTAAGTGGTGAGCTAGCTAACTGGCTAGTTAGCTATGATAGTAGGCACCCGCCTTATGATAACTTAGTGCTAGTCAGCAACCATTATCTAGTTAAATACAAATGTGAAATAAGACCATCTGATAATAACGATAATTACAATTGCCGACAAAACGAGATGAATAACGCTATCCAGCGGAATTCGCGTGCAGTAGCTAGTAACGTTACCCTGCACACACACACAACTGTTAGCCAAATGGCTAACTAACGTTAGTTGTCAAGGCCGCAGAAACTGGCCACTCACAAACCAAATGTATTTATTTCAAGCGGATGGCAAATCTCGACAAGTGAAACGAGTTCTACTTACGGTGTACTTCGGTCGCTATATTCGTTAGCCACGGTTTCAATTCCTCCGGCTCGAGCTACAGCAACATAGCAGCTTTGAAAGCCCAGATCAATTCCCACCACTGACATCTTCCACGCTACCTTGCCTGTACTCTACTACTGTATGAAATGGAGACGTAGATAACTCTTATTTTTTTAAACAGAAACGTGTTTGAATTATTTTGAAAGACGTATAAAAGTCAGAGGATAATGTTAAATCAAAAGTGTAAATTCAAATTGAATTCATAATCCACAGCACAATACGGAGTACTCTGGTGGTAGTGGTGCACACCGGTAGATGCAAGGTGGTTTTGCGAGTTCACGCGGAATCTTAATGCAATATCGCGAGAATTGAATAGTTCTCGATGGCTCTAGACCTTTCTGTCAAGAGATATTTGGCTCTGAACCTTTCTATTTGAAAGATTTCATTCTGAACAAGGACCTTCTTATTCTATCAACTTTATATGGCGGTTGGCAACCAACTTTAAGGTGCATTACCGCCTCCAACTGGACTGGGGTGTGGACCAGAGACATTGAAGGTCTCAATCCTACCTGGCTCTTCAACCCCATTACTCCTCAAATCTAATAACAATCGCTCCCTTTCCCTCACATATTTCTGGCACTGAAAAAAATAAAAAAAATCAAATTGTATTTCTCACATGTGCCGAATAAAGCAGGCGTAGATCTTACAGTGAAATGCTTACAAGCTTACAATGCAGTTTTAAGAAAAAATAATCGTTAAGTAAAAAATAGATAAATAGAAAATAAAAGTACAAAATAATTAAACAGCAGCAGTAAAATAACAATAAAGATATAATAGTGATATAATAGCTATATACAGGGGGTACTGGTGCAGAGTCAATGTGCGGGGGCACCGGTTAGTCAAGGTAATTGAGGTAATATGAACAAAAGTGACTATGCATAGATAATAAACAGAGAGTAGCAGCAGCGTAGAAGAGGGGTCTGGGTAGCCCTTTGATTAGCTGTTAATGAGTCTTATGGCTTGCGGGTAGAAGCTGTTAAAAAGCCTTTTGGACCTAGACTTGGTGCTCTGGTAGAACATGTTCCACTGTTTCCATCTCCTTCTGACAATGATCACAGTCGGATGTTTCCCCACCAATTTCAATGTACTATTGAGCCTTGTGTGTCCCAGTCTCAGCCTTGTGACTACACTTTCCTCCCTTCTCTCGGCCTGAGGACCTCCCTGCCCCCACCTTTTCCAGGATCTTATACAGGTGTCTTCCCTTTCTCTCCCTGTTCCACAACTCTTGCCATTTGTTTTTCACCAATTTCTTATTAACTCCTTGGCTTCTGCTTTACTGATTGACAATTCCATGTCAACATAAGGATGTCTAAGAGCCTGCTTGGCGATGACATCCACATCCTCATTCTCCTCTACTCCCATATTAGCTAGTACCCAGAGGAACATCACACATAACCCCATCTGTTTCACCCTACAGTAATGGCTAAAATTTTTGAGAATTACATAAATATGAATTTTCACAAAGTCTGCTGCCTCAGGTTGTATGATGGCAATTTGCATATACTCCAGAATGTTACAAAGAGTGATCAGATGAATTGCAATTAATTGCAAAGTCCCTCTTAGCCATGCAAATGAACTGAATCCCCCAAAAACACTGCATTTCAGCCCTGCCACAAAAGGACCAGCTGACATCATGTCAGTGATTCGTTAACACTGGAGTGAGTGTTGACGAGGACAAGGCTGGAGATCACTCTGTCATGCTGATTGAGTTCGAATAACAGATTGGAAGCTTCAAAAGGAGGGTGGTGCTTGGAGTCATTGTTCTTCCTCTGTCAAACATGTTTATCTGCAAGGAAACATGTACCGCCACCATTGCTTTGCACAAAAGGGTTTCACAGGCAAGGATATTGCTGCCAGTAAGATTGCACCTAAATCAACCATTTATTGGATCATCAAGAACTTCAAGGAGAGCGGTTCAATTGTTGTGAAGAAGGCTTCAGGGTGCCCAAGAAAGTCCAGAAAGCGCCATGACCGTCTCCTAAATTGAATTCAGCTGCCGGATCGGGGCACCAGTACAGAGCTTGCTCAGGAATGGCAGCAGGCAGGTGTGAGTGCATCTGCACGCACAGTTAGGCAAAGACTTTTGGAGGATGGCCTGGTTTCAAGAAGGGCAGCAAAGAAGCCACCTCTCTCCAGGAAAAACATCAGGGACAGACTGATATTCTGCAAAAGGTACAGGGATTGGACTGCTGAGGACTGGGGTAAAGTAATTTTCTCTGATGAATCCCTTTCGGATTGTTTGTGGCATCCGGAAAAAAAGCTTGTCCGGAGAAGACAAGGTGAACGCTACCATCAGTCCTGTGTCATGCCAACAGTAAAGCATCTTGAGACAATTCATGTGTGGGGTTGCTTCTCAGTCTAGGGAGTGGGCTCACTCACAATTTTGCCTAAGAACAATAGAGAATGGTACCAACACATCCTCCGAGAGCAACTTCTCCCAACCATCCAGGAATAGTTTGGTGATGAACAATGCATTTTACAGCATGATGGAACACCTTGCCATAAGGCAAAAGTGATACCTAAGTGGCTCGGGGGAACAAAACATCGATATTTTGGGTCCATGGCCAGGAAACTCCCCAGACCTTAATCCCATTGAGAACTTGTGGTCTATCCTCAAGAGGCGGGTGGACAAACAAAAACCCACAAATTCTAACAAACTCCAAGTATTGATTATGTAAGAATGGGCTGCCATCAGTCAGGATGTGGCCCAGAAGTTAATTGACAGTATGCCAGGGCGGATTGCCCTGACTCTTTGCATCAAATTCATGTAATTGTCAATAAAAGCCTTTGACACTTATGAAATGCTTGTAATTATACTTCAGTATTCCATAGTAACATCTGACAAAAATATCTAAAGACACTGAAGCAGCAAACGTTGTGGAAATTAATATTTGTGTCATTCTCAAAACTTTTGGCCACGACTGTATACACACACTGCAAAAACAGTGTCCTGTCTGTTTTAGAGTCCTTAGATACATATGTGAATATATTCAAGAAAGCATAGTATTGTGTTTGTAAATATTCACTTACAACTGAATCTACTCCTTCCTCAACATCTCTTACCCTATCAAGCAACCCTAGATATGTCAGTGGCTGAGAGAGAAACCAAGGTGGGATAGCAGGAAGAACCACAGAGGGGCTAAACTCCCTCCCAAACAACCCCATCTCTCTGGCCATGCCACTGCCTATCCACCCAAGGCTTGTATTCAGATTTAGTTCATCTTCACAGTACTCTAGGAGTACCTTTTCTGTAGGATGTGTAACCTTATGTCCTTGTAGAATTACTCAATATGTCACGGCCATCTGTTCTTAACTTTAACAGCATCTCTCCCAAAGCTACCTGCATCACTACCACCGGGAAGGTCCTGAGTGCTCCACAACATATTCTTAGGGCTTGGGCCTGGATTACATATTTTTTTAAGATGTCTGAGCTGCTGATTACTTCCATAATCTAGTGATGACCTTAACAGCGCTATATACCGTGCATTTGGAAAGTATTCAGACCCTTTGACTTTTTCCATATTTTGT
Source organism: Oncorhynchus masou masou (assembly GCF_036934945.1). NCBI lineage: Eukaryota > Metazoa > Chordata > Actinopteri > Salmoniformes > Salmonidae > Oncorhynchus > Oncorhynchus masou. Next base: position 50,889,633 of record NC_088222.1, read on the forward strand.
TACATTACAGCCGTATTGTAAAATGGGTGGGAAAAAATCCTCAATCTATCCACATAATGACAAAGCGAAAACAGGTTTTTAGATATTTTAGCAAATTTATAAAAAAAAACAGAAATATCTTATTTATGTAAATATTCAGACCATTTGCTTATGAGATGTGAAATTGAGCTCAGGTGCATCCTGTTTCCATGGATCATCCTTGAGATATTTCCACAACTTCATTGGAGTCCACCTGTGGTAAATTCGAAAGATTAGACATGATTTGGAATGGCACACACCTGTCTATATAAGTTCCCACAGTTGACAGTGTATGTCAGAGCAAAAACCAAGTCATGAGGTCGCAGGAATTGTTTGTAGAGCTTCAAGACAAGAGTGTGTCAAGGCACAGATCTGGGGAAGGGTACCAAAACATTCTGCAGTATTAAAGGTCCCCAAGAATGCAGTGGTCTCAATTCTTAAATTGAAGAAGTTTGGAACCACCTAGATTGAGCAATTGGGGGAGAAGGACCTTGGTCAAGGAGGTGACCAAGAACCCGATGGTCACTCTGACAGAGCTCCAGAATTAATCTGTGGAGATGCAAAAACCTTTCAGAAGGACAACCATCTCTGCAGCATTCCACCAATCAGGCCTTTATGGTAGAGTGGCCAGACGGAAGCCACTCCTCAGTAAAAGCCCCACGGCAGCCTGCTTGGAAGTTGCCAAAATGCACCTAAAGAACTCTCAGACCATGAGAAACAAGATTCTCTGTGTCTGATGAAACCAATATTGCGTCACGTCTGGAGGAAAGCTGGCACCATCCCCATGGTGAAGCATGGTGGTGGTAGCATCATGCTGTGGGGGTGTTATTCAGTGTCAGGGACTGGGACACTCGTCAGGATTGAGGAAAAGATGAACGGAGCAACATACAGAGAGATCCTTGATGAAAACCTGCTGCAGAGAGCTCAGGACCTCAGACTGGGGCGAAGGTTCACCTTTCAAGAGGACAATGACCCTAAGCACACAGCCAAGACAACGCAGGAGTGGCTTGGGGACAATTGGAGAGACCTGAAAATAGCTGCGCAGCGACAGTCCCCATCCAATCTGACAGAGCTTGAAAGGTTCTGTAGAAAAGAATGGGAGAAAATCCCCAAATACAGGTGTGGCAAGCTTGTAGCGTCACACCCAAGAAGACTTGGGGCTGTAATCACTGCCAAAGATGCTTCAACAAAGTATTTAGTAAAGGGTCTGAATACAATTTAATAAATTTTTAGAAATAAAGCTGTAACGTAACAAAATGTGGAAAAAGTCAAGGAGTCTGAATATTTTCTGAATGCACCGCATATAATTTTCAACGCCATTCTATCGGCTCCCCCACTCCACTCCTGATAAGCGACACATCACATTCAATATTTTCTTTCCTTTGACAACTACTCTGTTAATATGCTCTGCCCATGTCATTCGAGTGTCAAACCAGAACCCCAGGAACCTAAACCCTCCCACTCTCTCCAGATTCCTTCCATACAACTTCAATAAGATTTCCTCCCCAACCTTCCTTCTAGAAAAAAACACAGTCTATGTTTTCTCAACTGAAAACTTGAAGCCCCACCTGACGGACCACTGCTCAACTTCACTAATCACTTCATGAACTCTGGCTTTATGGGTAATATTTCTCTGTCTCTTCCACAGTGCCCTATCATCCGCAAACAATGACCTCCCAATATCAGGTCTCACCTGGATGAATAAATTGTAAATTATAATGGAGAACAACAAAGGACTAATGACACTTCCCTGAAGGGGGTACCATTATCTACATCATAGCTCCCCAACCTCACTTAAACCCCTTCCTCCAACCCCCATGTTATCCAACTTGATAAGTAGGCCTTCCTTTCACATCATGTCATAAGCCTCTTCCACATCAAAGAACACAGCTTCCATCAACTCTCATTTGCCTGTGTATTCTGTATGACTGAGTCAAGGCACAGTAGAGGAGCCATCGTTCCCTATCCTTTCCTGAACCCACTTTGATCTGGTGACATTATTCCTCTACTCTCTAGAAAGTACTTCAGTCTTCTGTTATCATCCTTTCCATAAATTTACATACATGAGATTATTGTAACGGCCCAATACTTTCCCTATTGCAGTGTCACTGAGATGAGCCATCATGATGTAACACATCTCATCCTTCCCAGGAGATGTTACCTCAGCTTTAGCTAATGCGCTCTTCATCTCAGCCAACATTCAATGCATCCCCCACCATCGCTCACTGATCCAGGACTTCCGGATGTTCTCCTCTGACTAGCTCTCTCCCACACTGACCCTTTTCTATCAAAGTATTTGAGCTGTGGACCTTCACAAATACCTGGGCTAACATCTCTGCCTTCTCCATATCTCTCACTGCATTAATTTCCCCACTTTTCAGCACAGGGAGATCCCAATTTCAGCAGACCCCACTCATCCCCTTGATCCTCCCCCATACCTCTCCCACAGAAGGGGTCCTGCCTATGTTTCCACAGAACTGGCACCAATACTCCCTCTTAGCTGTTCTAATGATCGTTCTTACTACAGCTTGTGCTTGTTTATACTGAATCAGGTACGGGTAATTATGGGACCTTTTCAACATTCTGGAAGCCCTGTTCATACTGCTTCTCTATACTCTTCAGTCCACCAGCGAACTGCGTTACTCTGTACCCATATGAATCACCTGCCTTGCGGCCAGAGGTGGAAAAAGTACTAAATTGTCATACTTGAGTAAAAGTAAAGATACCTTAATAGAGAATGACTCAAGTAAAAGTGAAAGTCACCCAGTAAAATGTTAGTTGAGTAAAAGTCTAAAAGTTTTTGGTTTTAAATATACTTAACTATCAAAAGTAAATTGAATTGCTAAAATGTACTTAAGTATCAAAATTAAAAGTATAAACCATTTCAAATTATATTAAGCAAACCAGACGGCACAATTTTCTTGTTTTTTATTGACGGATAGCCAGGGGCACAGTCCAACAATCAGACATAATTTACAAACGAAGGATTTGTCTTTAGTGAGTCCAGAAGATCAGAGGCAGTAGGGATGACCAAGGATCTTCTCTTGATAAGTGTGTGAAGTAGGACCCTTTTCCTGTCAAAATGTAACTAATAATTTTGAGTGTCAGGGAAAATGTATGGAGAAAAATTACATTTTTTCTTTAGGAATGAAGTGAAGTAGAAGTTGTCAAAAATATAAATAGTAAAGTAAAGTACAAATACCCCCAAAAAACAAACTTCAGTAGTACTTGAAAGTATTTTAACTTATTATGTACTTTACACCAATGCTTACAGACCCTACTATTGCTCCTCTTATTCCATCATTCACTGTTTCTATATCTGAATTAAGATCAACCTGAGACAGCTCCTGTTTACTCAAGTCCTGAAACTGACCTCACTCTTCTTTACAAATATCCACCTCCTCAATGGGTCCCAGGACCGAGTTTGGGAAAACCTGATCGAGACTTGCTTCGTTGACGCGACCCACGTGACTGGTTTCAGCAAGACTTCTCATGCCGCTTTCAAATCAACTGGGAACTCGGAAATCTCCGACATCCAACTTTAGTGCATTCAAAACAACTGGGAACTCAGAAAATAAAGCTCCGACTGTCAAACTAGTCAAACTTCAGAGCAAGTACTGTAGTTTGATGATAGGTTGGTCGGGGCAACCAACAGTGGTGGGAAAAGTACCATATTCTCATATTTGATTAAAAGTAAAGATACCTTAATAGAAAATGACTTAAGTAAAAGTGAACGTCACCCAGTAAAATAGTACTTGAGTAAAATTCTAAAATTATTTGTTTTTAAATATACTTATAGAGAAGATTCACCAATTTTTAAAATTATATTGTTTTTGTGCATCTCTGAGTGATGTTCTATTGTTTCCCTTATTCATGTTTCAAGTGTATCTAAGTTATTGACGTTCAAGCGTTCAGAAATCCGGCTGGTATGAGGTGGTACTGCGATAAAGTCGCTGTCACTACACTGGAAGTTAATTGGTATACGACTTTTAAATCGCGAAAATGTCTACCATACATGTCATATTTCAATTCTGGCCGATGTCATAACTCATGAGGATTTCTTCTCTTGAATGAGACATTGATCATATTTTTGCGATATTCCTACATTGAGAGTATATATTTTTTATGTAGGGTCAAGCACATTTTTTCCTATGTGTCTGCCTGTTTGGTCCAGGGCAGTATTGCCAACTAATTTTCAGGGTAAGCTGCTAGAGGCAGGTTGAAATTCATTAAAAATCCTACAATGTGATTTTCTGGATTTTCTTTTCTTCTCATTTTGTCTGTTATAGTTGAGGTGTACCTATGATGAAAATTACAGGCCTCTCATCTTTTTAAGTGGGAGAACTGGTGGCTGACTAAATACTTTCTTTGCCCCACTGTAAGCCCTCCCATAATAACTAATTTATCCTATGGTTACTTTATTTGGAAGGACCCGGTCCTTGCAGTGTAACAGAATAGATGGGCTATCTACTCTAAATCCACCCCTTGTTGCTTGCAATCTTTGAACATTCACTAGAATGACTCCTCTCAAGTTGTCCCTTACCTCTTTAGTGCTAACACTCACAGGCACTCCTGTTATCACCCCTTTAATCCACTGCTTCCCTGTTTGATCAGTCGAGCTGCTCAACACCACCTTACACTTCCCTATTTGCTTCACTCTGAAAGCTTTTTCCCCTCTTGCTCCATGTCCTTAAAGAACACCAACAATCTCCAATCTCTTAACACTTTAACATTGACAACTTCCCCAACCAACTCTTTTATCACAGCCGTCAACCTTATCGGACTCATAGCCCCAACTCCCCCTTCCCCCCTAAACTTCAGAATCACTTTATCCTCCTACTCACGTCCATGCTCCCCTTGCGACTTATCTTGCCCTCTCTACCTGTAAACAGCCTCTAGCGTTGGAAACGGTTTGCTCTCCTCAAACTTATTTTTCGGCCTCCATAGACATCTCGCTCACCTTCAAACCCCTACTCCTTTTATTTTCTCTTTCCCACTGGCCGCTTTATTTGTACTACTATGCTCCATACCTGCTTCACTTTCTTCTCCATAACAATCTCTCCCCAAGTCACAGCACAGCCATGCCGAACCGCGGACACACCGAGTTAAGTTTGATTGTTTGTTTGTATCAACGATTGATCCTAGCCACAGCTTTCAGCCTCTCCCTCACTTCTGTCCTTTTTCGAAGATTGTGGTTTATTTTTGTGTATATATTTATTTATATGTCAGCTCCACTCAGACACACAAGCAAGACAGCAAAATGGTCGCAAACGCTGTCATGAAGGGCGCTGAGTGACGGAAAATCCTTTCGCCTGAAATCCAATTTGTAGCAAACAATACTGGGCTCTCCCAACAACGGGCCTGCAGCCCAATTCAATACCCTGTTTAAGACAACTCGGAACCTCCGAGTTACAATTAGTGTAAGTTTTTTGCCTAGAACTTCCTATTCTTGCCTAAGGCACGAAACAGAAGATCCATTTTGACACACTCCAGCATGTCACGTTTTTTGTTGTTGTTTTGCCCACCAAGCAAGGACTTGTGTATGGAGGTCAATGAGTGTTTAATTTGTTCAACCAAAAAATGAATGGCTTATTTGCTACGTGAGGTTTATTTGATCGGATAGAGGATTCATAATGCTTAAGTTGGTGAGTGTTTTTCTTGGAGGCAGGCCAGTCGATTTCGTCTCTGCGTTATATTGGCATCGAACATGTCACCCTCCCCAGGAGAGGGGGTGACCTTGATAATCTATTGTTAAAACGAGAGGCTGCCTGGATTTTTAACTTAAAGACCCCTGCGCCCTTCGGTCTCAACGTAGACTTTGATCTGAAGCCTTTCTTGTGATTATTGTGACTTTTCCATTGTAATTTTTTGTAAGCTTGTGTAGTCAAATTAATTTATGATCGAACGCCATCCATTTGTTGTTTGTATTCTGTTCTTTGTATGACATTTGAATATTTGATAATTAACCAATGCTATTAGGCTACTCTTGGCCATGATTACAGACACCTGTGTCTTTTGACACTACATAAACGTGTCATCCCGCAGTGTCTGTGATTATACCCTGATGAAGACAGCTTGGCTGTCGAAACGTTGGTAATTAAATGTGCGGCTCTCTTTTATTTTCAAGTTTTCTACTCCGCTAGCCAGCACCTCGCCTAAATAGGTGTGCGTTTATTTTTCTTCAAGACAAGTTGTGGAGTGTACCTGTGTAAGTATAACATGTGACATCCCAGCAATTTGAAGAAAAAAACACTTTATATTGGATTTGTCTTGAGATGGCTATGCATATTCATGATATGAGGCAAGTCACATAGCATCACTCTCCAGTGAATACTGGCAGTTAACGTCAACAACCACCATTGAATATTCAAAAATAATTACAATAATAAGATGTATCCACCAATCTAAAGAAAGGATAGGAGGGAGCTAGACAGCCTGCCGTGCCGCTTTGTGGATGACTCCCATTGTTAGGGTGGAGAGACCTGTACGTCTTGTCAGTATATCCATAATCTTTGTTATAGATGACGTCCCACACGCCATCTTGTCACTTTTCAAAGTGTGTTGCATTATTATATAAAAATGGTCCGACTTGGGTCTGTCTACATGTCGACCACATGAAGTTTGATCAAAGGTCATGGAGTTTTGACTGCAAGTTTCTGCAGTTGCTCTTCACCAACTTCATCCTGCAGCCATCACCTGCATTGTGGGAGGCTCTATTGTCAACCAATCATGGTGTTTTTGTTTGACCCACAAGAACGTGACCAAAGAAGTGCCTGAAATAGGAACCAACTTTGACCCAGTTCTACAATGGATATGTACAACGTAATGTGATAGGGGTCTATCTCTCAATTGATTGTACACTATTGTACATATTTCAGTGTGTGTGATATGGGGGTTGGAGACATGCTTATTTCTACATAATAAAGACAATGTATAAACAATGGCAACACAGCTATTTTCCACTGAGCCTTGCTGTTGGAAAACCCCATCAGTGTCCGGCTGTCACAGAAGCACCTCCCCCATTTTCACTCCTCCTCGCCTTTTGTCTTGTCTGTTGTTTTCGCCTTACCACGCAAACGAGCCCAATGCCATATCAGTCAGGTGGTTGTTCGATGAAACGAATCGTCGGACGTCATTGCTCACGTGCTTCTGATAAAGCGATAAATGCATCTGCACACTGCTTTGAAGTAAACGGTTTAGCGATTTCGACGAAATCATCGGAGGTCCGGTATCAAACGTAACGTCACTAGAAAATAGGTGTGGTAGGAGCCATTGACGTCACCAGACCGTGGCTTTCGCGAATGATTTTGTCTCAGCCACGAATGATTTTGTCTCTCAGCCCCGAGTCTTTTGCCCTGCTGAGATGATGAAAAACAAACTAGGCTAAACTGCATTACACTGACTACTCCAATCATGGGGCGGCAGGGTAGCCTAGTTGTTAGAGGTCCACTCCCTTGGGAGCCAGGTCCACTCCCTTGGGAGCCAGGTCCACTCCCTTGGGAGCCAGGTCCACTCCCTTGGGAGCCAGGCCCACTCCCTTGGGAGCCAGGTCCACTCCCTTGGGAGCCAGGTCCACTCCCTTGGGAGCCAGGTCCACTCCCTTGGGAGCCAGGTCCACTCCCTTGGGAGCCAGGTCCAGCTTAGCAGAATGAGTTTTTCTCACAGTGGCACTGTAAGAGACGGAGTCAGAGTGGTTTTCCAAAGGCATTTTTGATTAGTCCAAAATAAATTATATTTCGGCGCACACTGGCGACTATTCAATCTCTGTGGGAGAGAGCGCTTTGCCGTTTGATGAGTTCATGTTGTTTCATGTTAATATTACTCAGAGAGAATATATGAAGGTTTGCAAGCAATTCCACTTCCTTTACTTGGACTTATTAAGAACACTGTGTTATATTATGAGGTTATTCCCTCTGTTCCAAATTAATGACTTGAATCTTGAAAAACAAATTCAACAATAAGTGGATACGATTGGTGATTATAATTCAATATATTGCTATATGGAAGTGACCAACCCATGCTGTGGTCAAACATGACTGACTACCTTTTACCTTAATTTTCCAGTTATACCTAAAGTTAAAGAAACACATTTTAAAACATTTTCTTCCGTCTACCCTGTTAATGATTTATTGCACAAAATATTCAATTTTGACAAAATACCTTGTGTTTTTTGTTCCTCTGATTTAGAATCTATAGAGCATATGTTTTTAATGCTGCCATTCTAGTAAACTATGGATTGAAATTCATGGATGGTTGTGTATAAAATCTCCAGAATTACCTATGTTTACCTCTGATGATATTAAATGGCATTATGCTTATCGTTGTAATTCCAATCCTAACTATTTTATTAACATTATTATTCTCTTGGTCAGATATTATATTAACAATGTAAATGGGGTGGGGGGAAAAAAACTTTTTTTTTTCATATAACTGTTACAATTTTATAAATCCCTCAAACGTGTGAAACTTAAATTGCCAGATTCTAGTAACTTACATTTCAACATGTTGACTCAAGAACTGCACTGACAGATAAAGCTAAACTAACTAACGTTAGGGACTAACGTTACCCAGTTTAGCTAGGAGTGCTGTTAACATTAGCTACCTAGTACATATTATGAGCAGGGTTTTGACAATAATTTATAAGCTATCTAGAAACTGAACTATGTTCTCCACCCACAAGTATCACTAACTAACCAATTACTGTCTAATCAAGTAACGTCACCGTCCAAATATGTTAGAGTAAGTTAATCGGTTTTCTGTGTGTGTGTTTACAATACAATTATTTAGAATCTAGCTACATATATACTACATATACATGGGCTCTCTCTAATTCTCTTATTCTCTTTCTCTCTTTTCCCTTTCTTTCTTTCTTTCTTTCTTTCTTTCTTTCTCTCTCTCTCTCTTGGAGGACCTGAGCCCTAGGATCATGCCTCAGGACTACCTGGCCTGATGACTCCTTGCTGTCCCCAGTTCACCTGGCTGTGCTGCTGCTCCAGTTTCAACTGTTCTGCCTGCAGCTATGGAACCCTGACCTATTCACTGGAAGTGCTACCTGTCCCAGACCTGCTGTTTTCAACTCTCTAGAGACAGCAGGAGCGGGACAGATACTCTGAATGATCGGCTATGAAAAGCCAACTGACATTGACTCATGTTGTGCTGACCTGTTGCACCCTCGACAACCACTGTGATTATTATTATTTGACCCTGCTGGTCATCTATGAACATTTGAACATCTTGGCCATGTTCTGCTATAATCTTCACCTGGCACAGCCAGAAGAGGACTGGCCACCCCTCATAGCCTAGTTCCTGTCTAGGTTTCTTCCTAGGTTCTGGCCTTTCTAGGGAGTTTTTCCTAGCCATCGTGCTTCTACACCTGTATTGCTTGCTGTTTGGGGTTTTAGGCTGGGTTTCTGTACAGCACTTTATGACATCAGCTGATGTAAGAAGGGCTTAATAAATACATTTGATTTGATTAAGGAACAGAAATTTCCCAGATTTGACCTTTAGCTCAATTCAGGTAAACATTATTTGCCTGTTGCTCAAATCAAATATTATTAGTCACATGTGCCGAATACAGTGAATGCAGTTTAAAAAAATACAGATAAGAATAAGAAATAAAAGTAACAAGTAATTAAATAGCAGCAGTAAAATAACAATAGCGAGACTATATACAGGGGGGTACCGGTACAGAGTTAATGTGCGGGGGCACCGGTTAGTTGAGGTAATATGGACATGTTGCGTGTGTGTGTACGCGCATATTGCTTCTGTGTGTTTTTGTCTGTTCAGAATACTCCATATTGCTACGGCACTGATACTATGCCATCTCTGTAATGATATAGGAGATTCAGGAAAGAGAACTTCAGACAGCAAGGAAGAGAGAGAAGCAGACAGGACAGAGAGAACACAGGCGAGGGGAGGCCCACACAAGACAAACATGTCATATTCCTCTCCAGCCAGAAGAAGTAGTTCTTGCTAAACATTACCTCTCAAAAAAAGAAAGATGCCACTTGTCCTGTGTGTATAAACTGTTAAAACCAGATATGTTTCTGTCCCTCCCCTAACCCGAACGACGCTGGCCCAATTGTGCGCCACCCAATGGGACCCAATCGCAGCCGGTTGTGATACAGCCCGTGTTTGAACCAGGGTCTGTAGTGACGCCTCTAGCACTGCGACGCAGTGCCTTAGAATGCTGCGCCACTCAGTAGCCTAAAATCCTAGTACTGTGTAATATAACTCGAAAACATTGTTACTATTTAGTTGGAAGTGTTGTTTCTACAGGGGGGTTGGATGAGGTGTTTTTGTATAATTAAATAGGTAGAATTATTGTCCTGTAGCTAATTGACCTTGGAATCTGTGATTTATTACCACAAATATAATAAAATAATTATGTCCAAGTGCGTTTGGTGCCTGCGTTTGTACATATCTGCAAAAAATATCTGCCCCCCTCCACCTACAGTAAAAATACAAGCCTACTGCTAATGTGAGATCACGCAGTTCCAACATAATCCAAAAAATGGCAACCTAAAATCCCAATCCTGCGCTATTGCAGGTAACTCGAACATTATTTCATGCGAAACATTAATTTGTGGTCTAAACTGCCACCCTTTGGATTGTTTTGGAACTGCACAGGGCTCGCAGCATGACAAGCTCACATTAATTAGCAGTAATGTGACCAACATCAACATGAGGCTTTTCTTTATTGTCAATCAAATATTGAACATGGTTTATGATCACATTGCAATAAAATAATGATAAAAATGGTTTTTCCAACAAGTTTTCTTAATGGAAAATTACGATATAGTTATGCACTTGTAATTTGTACTTCATAATATATGTTGTATGAATATTATTAATATGTGCTTTGCTTTTCAACTAGCTAAAATATTTTTAAAATTCATATTTATTTATTAATCGTAGTTTTTTAAATTTATTTTTTAGCCCTTTTTCTCCCCGATTTCGTAGTATCCAATTGGTAGTTACAGTCTTCCGTTTGTACCACCACACTATACAGCAACGCATAAATTGAAAATATTGAGCGCATGCGGTAGGTACACAGAACGCACTGCATTCTTTCAAAAAACAAAATGTTAAATTAATAGACACGTTCATAGGGTTAGAATCCCCACAGGGCATATTTCCTGTACAGCTCTTGTTTTCTTTTGGACTCCCTGTGCTAATTAGCTATCTATGTCTCCAAACACCTGTGTGGCCAATGGAAGATAGACGCCACAAACGTGTTGTCACTGAAAAATACTGTGGCTGCAACCGTGTTAAAACACCGTACAGTAAGTGTGAATTTTGCATTTGTGAAGTTATTTTGGTGTTTAAAAAAAAAGTATATATTTGATCTTTATTTAACTAGGCAAGTCCGTTAAGAACAAATTCTTATTTTCAATGACGACCTAGGAACAGTGGGTTAACTGCCTTGTGATATGAAAGTAGAGGAATGTGATACTTTTTTATGTGATATGAAAGTTGAGGGATTTTAGAACCGTACCGCAATTGAGAATAAATTCACGTTTAGATGTATTATTTGGCTGTTTTTGCTTCCTGAGCCAATTCACCCTTTGAACAGAACATTTAAGGTCCTTGTACTAATGAGTAAGGTTAGGCTTCTTTAGTCCAATATTGGGCTACATCCTCCCAGGCCATTGGCCTGGTGTAAGATTAGATAGGGTCAAATAGTAGAATGGGGTGGTGGGTTTGTGATGACAGTAGGATTAGATGAAAAGGTATTTTTGTTTTGCTTTTCCTCTTTTTGCATCAAAAAGTATAATGATTTATACTCCAGTCCTGTTGGTGGCGGTACTGCAACGTTAATATTGGATGCCAACCACTGTTAAACCCCACTGAAGAAAATGAAGTAGCTCAGCCGCTGATATAACAATGAGACAGATTTTTGCCGGATGTATAAATCTGAAGCATCCGGTTGGCATTTCCACTCACCGACAAATATGGTGATAAAAGGAAGCCCAATGGGAGAAGGAGCGAGATGGATTTTGGTCGAAATTCTTCACATTTTCTCATTGATGAAACAATGATCTCAATACAGTTTCATTTTCCCAAAACTATAATCGTGTTGCGAACAGGGTGGACTAAGTTTTGTAGACATTACCCTTTACCAAAGTTGCGTTGTTTTGGAGCGCAAGTTCGAATTGAGTTATTGCACACGCGTACTTCACAGAATAGGCGTTCGCTACTGGAAATATGCAAATACATGCTAGAGCGCGCCAATAGGATCTCACTAGCTCGTGCTTGCCTCTGCCCTTCAAACTTGCCTGCTCTGCCCACTATGATTCATTTGCTCCCATTGGAAACGACAGGCTGTGGTCTGTCTTGGGTTAGTTATCTTTGGGTAAATTGCAATATGGCGACGCCCATGCACAGAGTTATTGCTCGTCGACAAGCGTAAGTTTGGTTATTGCTAACATGCTAAGGTATTTTGGTATACGTACTCGATTCAGAGTATTTAGAGATCGCCATGTTAAGACTGAGTTCCAAATAGCTAGCTAACAATACTGGCCTGACTTAACGCTATCTAGCTAACGTTACTTGGCTACAACATTTTTTTCATTTGTTTGAGATTATGTAGGCAACAATGATGTACCAAGTTAACAAAATAGTTACATTTCATATAGTATACATTTGTCTAACAAGCATGCATTTCCTCCTGTCTGCATGTTTGTTAGCTAGCGCTAGCTAACTTTACGTTACTACTGAAGTGCAACACTGTGTCTGGGGAACATGCACGGTTCTTTAGCCAGCAACTACTAGTGCCACATTGGTCTCAATATTTCTTAACAGGCCGTAGACACTCAGATCCAGTCAGGGAGGTTACTCTATTCCGAAAAAGTATCATGTGCACTTAATATGACCACGGTATAACCATTTGCCCAAGAAACAGCTGGCATTATCCAGCTATTTCAGTATTGATAATTTATACTCATTTCAATGCCCCCATCCCAGTTCAATTTATTTATTTATTTAACCAGGAAAAGCCCATTGAGACACAATCTCTTTTTCAAGGGAGACCTGGCCAAGAAAGCGGCAACAATCACTACATTTACAGAAATAAAACGTACAACAACATGATCCAGCCTAAAAAACATTTACACTCCGTAAGAGTCTCGCATCAATATTTTAAATTAATTCAGTGGCACTAACATTTCCTGCAATTCTATCCATTTTGCCATGGGGTTCTGTACTATGTATTTAAATAATGTATTCTCGACATGGCTCTTTCTAATATTTATACTACTGTACATTGCATTTTAGTTACACCGTTTATGCGCACATATTTATACACTGGATTCTTGACATAGCTCACTAATAAATCTACTGTTGGTACATACCATTCTTAGTATATCTTGTGTAAATTCATCCGGTGTAAAACGTATAGATTGAATTTAGATTACTGTTACAGTGCTATTTGTTTTTGTTTTTTAAATTGGATTCGTTAGGACATTTCTTGATTTCATATTTAAATTGTTTGATTCGTGTGTACTGTTTGACATTTTACTGCATTGTTAGGAGTGAGTAAAAAAGAAATTCGCCGCACCTGGTACAACATCTGCTAAACTGTACGAAATTTGATTTTCATACAGGGAGGCAAATAAACAACATGTTCGGTGTCAGAAATGTTTGGAGTTTGGACACTGGACATATGAGTGCATTGGTAAACGAAAATACCTTCACAGGCCATCAAGGACAACAGAAATGAAAAAGAAACTGAAAGAAAATGAAAATAAACAGGTCAATACCACAGGGTAGGTCAACCATGAAGTATTTTATTTGTTTTGGATGAGTGCTGTATAGCAAAGTCAGCTTGACAGTGGGTAACTTTGTTGTTGTTCTGAAGATGTTTTAAACACGAGTCACCTGGGACTCGTGGCCAATAGAGGGAGGTGCGGAGGATGATGATGATGATGATGATGTTGCTGGGGAGGGGGGGGTACCATGTACTGCAATAGCCTCACGAGCCACCCTGTTCTCGGAAGCATACAGGAATGGTTCGCTGCATGGATACAGTGGTAATCGGTTTGGAATTTGAGGCGAGCACTGTAATCCAACCTCAAAATTATCTAGCACTGCCATCAAGAGGTGTTACAGTAGAACTTGTCAATGGCAGGCCATATCCACTGTAAAGTTCCTTTTCACTTTTAATTTCCCCTGGTTGGTTTTGAATAATCTTTGGAATTTTCTCAGCCATGACATGTTACTATTTTCATCTGTATTCAGACCAGGAAAGGAGGACTCCAGTGAGAAAAAAATTAAGAAGAAAAGGTAACTGTCACAGGTTACTTTTCAGCTCAAACCCCATAAAATGGTTCTAACATTGATGGTTGCAGATATAACTTAAATGGGTAGAGCGAAGTAATTTTTATTATTATATGCAATGTACTCACTATTCTGCTTATGCAATGGTTTTGTATGTTGTGTTACTTGCTTTCAGGTCAAAGGATTCAAGTGGTAGTAGCAGCAGTGATTCTGACAGCTCTTCCAGTGACTCATCGTCTGACAGTAGTGACTCCTCAAGCTCTTCGTCGGACGACAGTGATGACAGTTCTAGCTCCTCTTCCTCGAGCAGCTCAAGCAGCTCGGGTTCCGATTCATCTGAAGGTAGCGACTCGGATCAAGGTCCTCCCAAGAAGAAAAAGAAGAAGAAATGAAGGCTGAGCTGTATTGTGTTCAATGTCATTAACCTGAGCTAAACTCGGACCCTTTAGCTGTTAAGGAGCTGTCTTAAAAATGATATGGTGTGAATTGTAATCAACAAGCAGTGAGGTATTTAGCATTTGTCAGAATGTGTTATCTCCCCTGCATTAACCCTCCTGTAAAGTCAGTGGAAAGGTGTGGTCATATCTCAACTTGGTCTCATAACAAGTTAGGGAATTTATCTAGATTAAAATTGAGAAATGTATGTGCTTCTTACATGTTGTAGTTCCTTACTTTCTTCTAATGTTTTTGAGTGACTCCATACATGTACAGCTATGTATCTACTGTTATGACTTTTGCTACTGAAAGATATGTAACAAATACTTTTTTTGGGGGGGGGGGCTGCAGCTGTAGAAACATTTATCCATTCATTTTTCTTTTCATATTCTTTCTAGTACGATTCCAGAAACATTACCAGCCCAGTATAGCTTGGCTTTGGTTGTTTTGTGAAGCGTGTTATTGATTTTGGCATTCTTTTGATATGTTGTTGTTGACTGTTTATCAACTGCCATTTTAAGGACATTTGTATGGTCTCTGTTTTGTTAGGCACAGCCCAATTGTGATCATGCCAATGTATGCCTGCCACCCGTAAATTGGTCATGCTTTAAACTTTTTTTTTTAACCTAGTGTCACAGCATTGAATAATTTAAAAATAAAAAGTCAGTTGCAAGTGTATTTACCTGTTGGTATTTTTTGTATTTTCTTTCTGTCCAGATGGAACAAAGTCAACCATTATAGCACTTGAGTACCTTGAAAGTGTAGCGAATTGTATGCGTTGGTGTCAAGTGGGGTGGAACTACTGTGAGGCCATCGAAGGTGTGCCTGGGCGTTGTACTTGAGAAGTGTTTTAGGGGTGTGCTTCCTGATGGAAGGGCTAAGGTGTTGGGTTGATAGTCGATGGGCCTGAGTTCAAGTCCCAGTTGAAGCCATATTCTCTACAATACAGTGCATTCGGAAAGTATTCGGACCCTTTTACTTTCTCCACATTTTGTTACGTTACTGCCTTATTCTAAAATTAATTAAATAATTGTTTTTCCTCATCAATCTACACACAATAACCGATAATTACAAAATTGAGCTCAGGTGCATCCTGTTTCCATTGATCATCCTTGAGCTGTTTCACAACTTGATTGGACTCCACCTGTGGTAAACTCAATTGATTGGATATGATTTGGAAAGGCACACATCTGTCTATATAAGTTCCCGCAGTTGACAGTACATGTCAGAGCAAAAAGCAAGTCATGAGATCGAAGCAAAATCAAACTTTATCTGGCACATACGCCGAATACAAGTGTAGACATTACTGTGAAATGCTTACTTACAAGCCCTTAACCAACAGTGCAGTTCAAGAAGAGTTAAGGAAATATTTACCAAATAAACTAAAAGCTGTTATGGAGCTTTTCGGTCCTACACTTGTCCGTAGAGCTCCGAGGCAGGATTGCGTCGAGGCACAGATCTGGGGAAGTGTGCCAAAGCAATTCTGCAGAATGATGGTCCCAAAGAAAACATTACCTCCCTTATTCTTAAATGGAAGTATTTTGGAACCAGCAAGACTTTCTAGAGCTGGCCGCCTGGCCAAACTGAGAAATTGGGGGAGAAAGGCCTTGGTCAGGGAGGTGACCAAGAACCCGACGGTCTCTGACAGAGATCCGCTGTGGTGATGGGAGAAACTTCCAGAAGGACAACCATCTCTGCAACACTCTACCAATCAGGCCTTTTTGGTAGAATGGCCAGACAGAAGGCACTCAACAGTAAAAAGCACATGACTGCCCGCTTGGAGTTTACCAAGGCACCTGAAGGACTCAGACCATGAGAAACAAGATTGAACTCTTTGGCCTGAATGCCAAGTATCACGTCTGGAGGAAACCTGGCATCATCCTTACGGTGAAGCACGGTGGTGGCTGCATCATGCTGTGGGGACATTTTTCAGCGGCAGGGACTGAGAGACTAGTCCGGCTCGAGGGAAAGATGAACAGAGCAAAGTACAGGGAGATCCTTGATGAAAACCTGCTCAGGACCTCAGACTGGGGTGACGGTTCACCTTCCAACAGGACAATGACCATAAGCACACAGCCAAGACAATTTAGGAGTGGCTTTGGGGGAAGTCTCAATGTCCTTGAGTGGCCCAGCCAGAGCCTGGACTTGAACCAGATAGAACATCTCTGGAGAGATGCTCCCCAACCAACCTGACAAAGATTGAGAGGATCTGTAGAGAGCAGGGAGAAACTCCTCAAATACAGGTGTGCCAAGCTTGTAGCGTCATACCCAAGAAGACTCGAGTCTGTAATCGCTGGCAAAGGGAATTCAACAAAGTACTGAGTAAAGGGTCTGAATACTTAGGTAAATGTTTTGTTCTTTAAAAAATACAATTCTAAAACCTGTTATTTATTTTATAAATGTATTTGTCATTATGGGGTATTGTGTTTAGATTGATGAGGGGGGGAACTAATATAACAATGTGGAAAAAGTCAATGGGTCTGAATACTTCCCAACTGCACTGTATATTGCAGCCTTAGCACAATAACTTGCAACCTTTTTCAAGGGGGTCGGACCTCAATAAAATGGCTACAGTGCTATAAGGTGTCGGTCGCAGGGACATGGGCAAAGCTACTTAATCTGTGTCCTGTGTTTGAGTCCTGATCATGCCATCCCGGGCCCAGTTTTCCAAAGGTTTTCTATCTGGATTTTGCCTATTGGAGAGGATTAAATTAATAGGAATAGAACCAGAGTCCCCATTCAAGTCAATTTATCAACAGTGGGGGCCAAAAGGTCAGGAAAAACAGGCTTCAACATAATGAAGTTTATGACCTGGGTCAAATTACGAAATTCCTTTAATGCATTCAGAATAAGTTCATTTTAACAACTATTGCAAAATGTCTAATTTCTGTATTTAAATACACAACAAAATATTACTTTCCAAGATACTGTAGGATTCATGATCGGAACCTTACGAATACGCCGTGATCACGTGATCAAGTTTAGGGAACCGAAGTCATCACAGCTGCTTTCTTGCATGCATCCACTCATCTCTGCCTAGCTAGCCTTGTAAAAATGGATAGAGAAAATAATGACGAATAGTTTTCTGCTGTCACAGCTATACTTGATAGAGATGATGTAGTCTTTTCATGTTTGAAGTATTTTAACTATTATTGTAACATTTTTGTCGGGTCCATTTTTTTTTTAAACTGGAAAGTGGAAAAGACAAAGAGAAAGGGCTTTCCAATAGCTAGAATGGTTTGGGCCTAAAAAGAAGAGAAGAGGTAAGTGGCTTAAACAAAATGTTAACTAAAACCTTTATTGTTATGTAGCTACTAGTTAGCGGTTATGGTAACAATTCCTGGGCATTGTAATTTAGCTATTTATCGCGTGTATATTAAAGATAGATGGCCAGTAATATCGAGCAAGTGGTAGACTAGTTGGCAACGGAATAACTAGTTAACATTGTACGTTAGCTAGCATTGCCTAACTAGCTAGCTATCCATGGTGACACCCCATTGAAAGTTTCCGTACCGTCGACAATTTGCTATTAAATTAACGTTAGTTGACAGAATTAAGTCGTTTGCCGACCTTGGCTTAGTGGAAAAGTTAGCTGATAGGTCAGTTAGCATGGACGCTTGGGTGGCTAACTAGCTGGCTACCTGTATCATGAGTAGTCTCAGACATCTGCCAAAATCTCTGGTCATACTGAACACAATCACATGTGCTTATTTGGAAGTCGTAGAACATGTGATGATTTTTTTTTTTAAACAAAAAAAAAAGATTGACAGTAATGTATCCGAAATACATTAGGTACTGTAGCAAGCTAGCAAGCGTCTTAAAAAAATGGGCGACTGTTTACTACAGGGGTTTTCAAACTGGGGTCCGCGGAGGTACTACAGTGGGTCCCAGAATTATATATATTTTTTTTTTTTTGGGGGGGGGGGGTGAAATGTATTTTAATCATTATTCTATACCTTCGTGGATACCATTTTTTTGTGTTGCTGTACCCAGTATGAAGGAAGTTGTTGCTAGTTTCACGAGCGAATGTTAACTAGCGTTAGCGCAATGACTGGAAGTCTTCGGGAACAGTGTGCATACTTTCTGTTCCTGTTCATTCGACTGGGGAATTAGATAAAGGGTTTCATTGTCACTCTAACTATCCCTTTTAATATGGAGGAAATTCTTAGGCGGGCCACATGTCTTGTTTAATTTTAATAAACACTTATTTGACTAGGCAAGTCAGTAAAGAACAAATTCTTATTTACAATGGCGGCCTACCAAAAGGCCTTCTGCGGAACTGGGATTAAAAATATAGGACAAAACACGCATCACAACGAGAGATCTAAAACAACATAGCATGGCAGCAACACATGATAACACCGCATGGAAGAACAATTTATCAACTTAAACGACCAAAACCAGATGAAGAGCAAACAGAAATAAATATATATATATATATATAATCCAATTTTTGAGAACTAATAATCAAATAAAAGCTAGACAGTCCGGGAGAATAGAAAATTCCGAAAACCGGGCGTTCAGAACACATGCCATTTTTATGTTTGAGCAGAGAAATACAGTATTAGCTATGGAAAGGTACATAGAATTGCAGGATATTTTGAAACCCTCATCTCTCAGCTCCATGCTAAACTGTGAAATTTCTGGAAATTAGCTTAAATTATACCACCAAGATGCCTTTCTAGCTGCTAGACTTAGAATTTACACTTCCTCTTCCATTGAACTGTGGGGTGGTCAAACTAATGAAACGGTCTACCAAATCTATTTATTTTAAAATGTTGATTACTTATTTGCCTTTACCATTCACCTTTGTTGCTAAAATATGATGTGGTTCCCGGAGTCACCGGTTTGCCTGGGCGGGATTCTCTGGGCAAGAAAAGTTTGAAACCCCTGGTTTGCAACATCTAATGATGCAAATGCTTTGACTCTGTCGTTGCAACCTAGGCACAAAAGACCTAGCACTCATCATTAGCCTACTTATTTTGGCCTGTAAAAAAAGAACTGCAGCCAGAAGGAAATCTGAAGTTGCCCAGGTTCAGAACACTATGCCTTAATTAACCAATGGGTGTTGATACACACTAATTGTCTTTGAGGGTGTTTTTCTGAAATTTTATATCAAACCAGACCAATGTTTGACGGGATGCATCCCATAGTAGTCAAGTGTTTATTTATTTATACTGAACAAAAATATTACCTCCACAATTTCAGATATTACTGAGTTACATTTCATAGAAGGAAACCAGTTAATTTGAAATAAATGAGGCCCTAATCTATGGATTTCACATAACTGGGCAGGGGCCCACTCACTTGGGAGCCAGGCCCAGCCAATCAGAATTAGGTTTTTACCCACAAAAGGGCTTTATTACAGAATAATTAAAAAAAACTCATCAGAACATTAAATTCTCTGGCATCAGCTCTGTTGGACAGTCCTGCAGTCAGCATGCCAATTGCATGCTGTCAACTTGAGACATCTATGGCATTGTGTTGAGTGACACAACTGCACATTTTAGAGTGATATTTTATTGTCCTCAGCACAAGGTGCACCTGTGTTATGATCATTCTGTTTATTCAGCTTCTTGATATACCACACCTGTCAGGTGGGTAGATTATCTTGTCAAAGAAGAAATGCTCACTAACAGGGATGTCAACACATTTCTGAGAGAAATAATATTTTTGTGCACATGGAAAAATTCTGGCTTCTTTTATTTCAGTTCATGAAACATGGGAACAGCACTTTTCATGTTTTTTTTCAGTATAGGGAGCCCTAGTAATATTTTTTTGATAGTGTTAAGTTGGTGCCCTTTACATGAGCACTACTGTAACAATAAGCATGTTAGAAATTCCCTTAATTCCCTTATGTCCCATTTAAAAAAAAAAAAAAAAAAAAAAAAAAAAAAAAAAAATACTAAACAGAGCGAAATAGCTGTATTTTTCTCCATCCACAGTTGACTTGCTGGGTCTAGGACTCCATTTTAGGTGCGACAGTGAGGAAAGGGCAGCTCAAGTCTTTGTAGTTGCTACATAATTACCAATTTCTCTGAGGCATGGCCTCTGTTGGCAAGCATAATAAGTGCTACAGTATAGACATATGCTTCTGTGTGAAGTCTTCCCAACTTCCTGTTTAGGTTGCTCTATGGCTTCAGCTAGCCGAACTGTTTCCTCCAAGGCCAACTGCTCAAGGTTCAACTGCTCAAGAATGTGGTTTTACAGCCGAGTTATGACAGAAATATTTAGGCTATTGTTTCAGCTGGTGGTGATGCAAGGATTATGCAATCTTGGTCCAGTTTTTGTTTTTTCAAATGTACAAGCAATGAATGTAGCCTAAATGTGTTTATTTGCATCTTGCAAGACAATGCGGTAGACAATTTATTCATCCAAGATGGCAAAAACTAGTCTACCATAAATTTAGCCTTTTTAAATGTATTTTTAACAATGCTGTAAATGGTGGGTTTCAGGTTGGAAATAAGCTATTGCAAACAAGGATTGATGAAACCCCCGTCTCTAAAGCAGTCCAACTAGACTAGTAGTTAAACACTTGTTTTTGAATACTAGTTGTTCCTGCCAAAACCAGCACCTGGACGCACTGCTGTGTACACAGTTTATTTTTAGTCAGGCTAGATCTCTGTAAGTGTTCATATTTATTTCGCTAACACAATCTAGCCTGGTCAATTGGTTTTATACCGCATACTGTAGTCATAGGAGGGTAGTTTAAGGCCCTTACATCGCCTATGGAAAGCTCTTGGTGAAACTAATAAGCCATCAGTTGCTTCCTTAGGGCTCTTGGGTCAAAGCAAAAAAATATGCTGTGCACCAGCCCCTGTTGCAGCCTTTGTTCCTTTTTTGACTCTGTATACGATTATCTTGTATGGCAGCATATCATGCAGGCTATTTTATTGAACGCATAGCCTTCAACAACATGGGTCTGCAACCCTCTTCCTGGAGAGCTGTCCTCTAGGTTTTTGCTTCAAACCCAGTTGAAACTAACCTGGTTCCGTTTTTATCAACCAGCTAGTTATTAGAATCAGGTGTGCCAGATTGGGGTTGGAGTGAACCTACACGACGGTAACTTGCCAGGAACAAGGTTGGAGAGCCCTGGCCTACATCATATAGCCTAGGTGGCCTACAACCTTGTTCTAATGTCACACTGTCCCGTTGTTTTTATTTGGCAAAACAATAAATTAGATGTTCATAGGCTGGCAGAGGAGTGAAAATGTCTGTTTTAATGTTGTCTAAATACCATAGAGGTACAGTACTAGGCTTGGTGAGCCTTATTTAGGTTTCTATTTGTAGTTCAAGTCCAACAGATATGCAAGTGTTCCAAATATAGCCTCTTCAACTGGTTGGTCAGTATGGAGTCTATGTCTGATGGGACAGGGAAACCGCCTACTGAATAATACAGGAATTTCCATGTTGTCTCTGGCTAGATAAGGCTTGTTTGCACAGTTGATTCTTGTCATTTCCCTAAACAATAAAACACAGGTTTTGTGAAGACTCCTGCTAAGTTTGTTCATCCAATTAACATGTTTGGTGTTAAGCCTGTCATTTCTTCAAAACATATTTTAAAGAGAAAATGGGTACATTATCCTAACTTATCCTTGCCTTAGGCCTAATACTAAAACAAATTACTATTATGATTTAATGCTAGGAAGTTACAGCTAAATTGAGACTGCATTATGCATATTTGACTGAACTAGGCTAGCCTTTATCATTATGTTAGTGAGAAGGAGTTTGACCATGTGACACATAGGCAAGGGGTTATTTGAAGGGTTAAAAAGTTACCTTACTTTTGTTTCCCTAACTGTTATTTGATATAGACTAGGCCTAATTTTATTCCCTGAATGTAAAGGCCAATTGACTCCCCAAACTCCTGATGGTCCACCTTCATTTTCATATATTTAAAGCATCTGAAATAATATTTCCCAAGCTGTCTTAATGGATTTGCTCATGTCATAAAAGTCCATTTAGGGCTAGTGTTTCCATATGGAGATTGGCACACATCCTGCTGCTCACAGCTGTTGTCATCACTAACGTCACTAACAAAATGCTGTTCCAGGAATTTTATGGGCCTTGACTTGACGATGAGCAATAGAGTTGGCAAGAGCACAAACAAATCTGGGATCAGGCTAAAGTGGACTAGGTGTAGGCTATAGGCCTAAACTCTCATTGCATTCAATTAGCTTACTGCTCTATTGACAATTCTTTGAATCTTGTATGGACTACTCATCCAGTGGTGTTCAATTCAGCTATTTAGTTAGGTTTTGGTTTCTGCCACAGCCATTCAAATAGTTGGGCTATACCACTTCTGGGCAATAGGCTATGTCATCATATTGCAGATGAAAAATATCTGTCTGGGAAATGCCTTTAGTGACTTGAGTAGGGCTTCCCCTGTTTCTATCTCAAGTAGAAAACAGGAGCTGTCCCTTTAAAGAGATTGCTGCTAGTTTACCCAGTGCTCCAGGGCATAGTGGGGGAGGGAGATTGTTGACGGGGGAGACAGGCTCTGGTTGGTTCTGGCATCCTCAGAGTGGCTCATGACATCACAAGGAGGAGAGGCTCAGTGGCATAAAATAACATCTCCTTTTATGGAACTAGGTGGACTATTCCATTTTCCGGAAGAGGTTGCTGTTATTTTTATTGTAGACACTTTTTTCTTATTTTTCTTCTCTAAAGTGTGAGACATCAAGTTTATTGTTCCATTATTTTAGGCCCAGGCCTGTTTTTCTCCTGCTTACTCATATTCCTTCTATTCATATTCCTTTTATTGTCTTTTTACTGTACTGATCTTGTTTAGATTAATTTGTTTAGAGAAGGCTTTGTGATGTGAAGGGAACTTGACCTAGCACAGTGATAGAATGTCTCTTGTTCACTTTGAAAATGATGTCCTAATTACCACTGTTCCAAAGATTCTTAAGCTCCTGACAGTACTATTTTGCCTTGCGGCAGTACAACGGTTTGTTCCAATTATAATATCTCAAACACCTCCGAGAGTGTACGACACATTGTGCACTCATGCATGCAACCCCCCATCACACACACAGAGCCTCCTCTCAACTTCACCTATTGTCCCCTGCCTTTAGCGCTGTTCAGCAGGGTGGTATCTTCCGTGAGGGAACAGTAACCTCCCCTCCCTGAGTCAAATGTATCTCTACTCCAAGGAAATAATGTAATGTCGATGCTGTAGATCAGGAAACCCAGTTTTGACAACGTCTGTCATCATTAAAGGAGTACTACCAGAGAGCAGGCCGGCAGAGTATGACAACACTTCTGAACCCCATGGAGTTTCACTGAATCTCCTTTCCAATGTTTAAGTGCTTTGGGCCATGGCCTCTCTGTCAGGGTAAGCAACACAACTACTTGGTTTCTCTTGTTGGTGTTCTGGCTACATTTCCTGTGAATAGCGTCAGCCTAACTGTTGTACTAGTCAGACTGTCACCAAACTTCATTAATAAATTGTGATAGTTAGGGTTATGATGGAGGTGTGGAAATGTATTTTTCTCAAAGAAGCAAGGTCCTACTTTCATGGTGTTCAGACACTTATCTACCTCTTCAGTCTTTTCTTAGTCTTTTCTTAGTCTATCTGTTTGTCATAGAGAAGTGAGGTCAGGAAGCCTTCATTACCAGTTCAGTATGCCCCCCCCCCGCCCAGTTAACATTTCAACTCCCTAGACTCAGACTTTGCACTCTTTAGTAATAGAGAGCAATAGTAATGGCGGATTTTTGTAAGCACTAACTCCCCCATGGCACGTCGGCCAGAGCCTTTGGGGAAATTCATGTTTTTTGGGATAAACACAGTAAAAAATCTCTGTGGTAATGACAGGCTTAGGAGATCTTATATGTTTTGTTCTGAGATGATCTTCATCAGCTCAAGTCATTTTTTTTAATAACTTTGAAGCATTTATGTAATCAAAACAAGCACATAAAGGCTTCATAGTTCATAGAGGTTATGTTAACTGACTGTTATCTTATAGCAGAAAACATATAAGATCTCCTAAACCTGTGTTAACCTCAGACTTTATTTTTGGTGCTTATACCAAAACCCAATTTCCTCCATAGGAATGGCTGAATGAACTTGAGGTAACTAATATCTGTTTTTTTAGGACTACAAGCTGGCGATCTCTATTTGCACAGTTAGGTACTAAGGTTGGTATGAAAACGCATTGCTCGACTGGTAGCCTTGCCCACAACCATTCTTTTCTCCAAATTTGTTTGGTAGTACAGTTTCTTTGTACCAGTGCTAAAATGTGAGTAAAAGTGACCATTTCAAGATAAAACACAATTGGGCAGGTATGGTGTTTTTATATTTCATAGTTGGGTGATTCTCATGAAACTGGAGCTAGACCAAAAAATGTATCTTGGATCACTTGCCATAATTCCTCTTGGATCACTAAGAGAAGGACCTGTTAAAAAACTGTACTAAGCTCTATTATAGATTCAGTAACCAAATGCATCAAACTGTCGTTAGTTAATCCCAAAATACCCCTTATTTTAGTATACGTACTGTAATTATGTGAATGCATTTAAGTCAAAAGTTGACTTTTTGGAAAATTCCTCACAAAAAAATTAACATTTGGTATTTGTTGAAACAAACACCAAAAGAGTTTTTAGGTGCAGTCTTCCATCCGATTTGGACCAAACTTTTTTTCTTAAAATGAGTAAGGCATGAGGAATCCAAATAAGTGGTCAAAAGCCACCCTAACCCCACTCCAATCTCACACCAATATTGAGTATATAGTATCAGTTCTGTACGTTTGACAAGTAGTATGGAGCTGCGGCTCTGAGTATTGTTTCTTTATCTTGTGTAAGGTATTCTCTGTGAATTTGGTGACGTTTTTCTTTTCCGGTTCAGAGAAACTAGTAATTGTAGTTGTTGGGATTATGTCCCATCCTACATCCTGATATTTACAGGTTCGTTTACAGATGGCGTTATTCCTGCTATTATGATAATCCAACAACTTCAATGACTAATTTATCTGAAACGGTGGGAAAAAAATGAATGAGAATACATTACATAGGATGAAGAAACAATACTCTGAGTTGCAGCTCCATGCTAATTGTCAAACATAGAAAACTAATACTATATAGGGTAAGCAAACCCTTTAAGCCCACTTCCATCTTTGGATTCAAATGAAAAACTACACTGAACAAAAATATAAATGAAACATGCAATAATTTCAAAGATACAGTTCATATAAGGAAATAAATCAATTGTGATCTCCATTTACCTCATGCAGTGCGTCACATCTCCTTTGATTATGGCCTGTGGAATTGTCCCACTCCTCTTCAATAGCGGTGCAAAGTTGCTGGATATTGGTGGGAACTGGAACACGATGTCGTACACATCGATCCAGAGCTTCCCAAACATGCTCAATGGGTGACATGTCTGGTGAGTGCAGACCATGGAAGACCTGGGATATTTTCAGCTTCCAAGAATTTTGTACAGATCCTTGCGACATGGAGCCGTGCATTATCAATGCTGAAACATGAGGTGATGGTGGCAGTTGAATGGCATGACAAAGGGACTCGTCACGGTATCTCTGTGCCTTCAAATTGCCATTGGAAAATTAAAATGTTCGTTGTCTGTAGCTTATACCTGCCCATACCATAACCCCACCGCCACCATGGTGCACTCTGTTCACAAAGTTCACATCAGCAAACTGCTCGCCCACACAACCCCATAGATGCTGTCTGCTCTCTGCTCGGGTTTCATCCGTGAAGTGCACACTTCTCCAGCGTGCCAGTGGTCATCAAAGGTGAGTATTTGCCGACTGAAGTCGGTTACAATGACAAACTGTATCAAGACCCCGGTGAGGATGATGAGCATGTATATGAGCTTCCCTGAGATGATTTCTAACAGTTTGTGCAGAAATGTTGGTTGTGCAAACCCAAAGTTTTGTCAGTTGTCCGGGTCGCTGGTGTGACGATCCTGCAGGTGAAGAAGCCGGATCTGGAGGTCCTGGGTTAAACGTGGTCTGCGGTTGTGAGGCCAGTTGGACGTACTGCCAAATTCTCTAAAATGACGTTGGAGGCGCTTATGTAGAGATGAACATTGAATTATCAGGCAACAGCTCTGGTGGACATTCCTGGAGTCAGCATGCCCATTGCATACTCCCTCAACTTGAGACATTTGTGGCATTGTGTTGTGTGACAAAACTGCACATTTTAGTGTCCTTTTATTGTTCCCCGCACAAGGTGCAACTGTGTAACGATCATGCTGTTTAATCAGCTTCTTGATATGCCACACCTGTCTGGTGGATGGATTACCTTGGCAAAGGAGGAATGCTCACGAACAGGGATGTGAACAAATGTGTGCACAAAATGTAAGAGAAATAAGGTTTTTGTGTGCAAGGAAATTTTGGGGGATATTTTTATTTCGGCACATGAAAAACAGGGCGTTGCATTTTATTTTTGTTCAGTATAGATAAAAACTAAACTTTTTCTGTTAGTCAGATTTTGTATTACGTTATTGACAATTATGTGTAAGTGCCCACTAATGGTCAATTTTCAAAGCTGCAAAATATGTTTGGTGTTGAGGCTACCCTACACATTTTCCAGATTTTACCTTCTCATACTTCATCTAAAATGAAGAGATGAATGTGGTGATACGTGCACATGATAGCATATTTCATGAGCTTTCATTACTATTTTTTGCCAATTGAAAATATGGAGTTTTCATACTAGCAGTTATGCCTGCATGTCAGTCTCACAGTAACAACAACTTGGTGAACTATAACCAGATAATATATTTCAGTCATTCATAGATTACATTTTTGAATGGATTCCTATTTTACTGTTAAATTAACCTTGCATTGCTATACATGCCATTTTTGTAAATGTGACTGTCTCAGGTGGGCTTAAAGGGTACAGTGTCACAAAAAGCACTCCCTCTACAGAATGTAAATGACAAACAGCAATGTTGTTCAATATGATCCGTACTTGTAGTCTATAGTGTATATTCATACCCTAAACCATTGGTTTCCAAATATTTTACAAGTAAGACTTTTCTATCCTCTTTTTCACTATAAATCCCTGTTCCAATTGAGCCCAGTATGCTCCTATTAAGCCCGGTTTGCGTTGAAACACATGGGGATAATATGTTGAGATCCCTAATATTCAATGAACATGAGCATGAATGTTATTTTTCTTCCGATTTAAAAAAAAAAAAAAAAAAGTTAATTAAAACACACAAACTACAGTTATGCATATTGTGCATCTGGCCATGGTGGCTTTACCAACATTGGGAACAGTTAGAAACCTCTGTACTCCAAGACATTTGTACTGGACAGGTAGTCGTTGATACAGAGAGAAAAATAAGTTCAGGGATGGAAGACCTACAAGTGGTGGATAAAAATGGAAACCACTGAGGGTCAAGATGACTATTGGGTGACGACTCATGCACTTTTGTGTGGGGACATTGTCATGTTGTCTTTCAATCATCCAGGTGATTCTCAATCTGTAGACTGCCATTATGAGTTAGCAAACAATTGACCACATCTACAAAGCCCATTCATTCCTACGTGTTGGTAAATTAATGTTTCTCTGGGTTTTTCCCAATTTGAGCTTTTTAGTCATTGAAGTAATGAGAAGGTCAAGTGTGGTAAAGGGGGTGTTTTGAGAAAAAATATCCTGATTTCAGAAGGCATGTAAGTAATGAAATGCACTTGTGGTCATCTAAGGATTACTCCTCTAGATGATGCATCATGCATGACTGAATAACTTTGTTAAAAAATATTTTGGAGATGTTACAGGAACTTGAAAGTGTTACGTGATGAGAAACATGTCCACATGGTTTATACGTAATAAAACATGGTTTATACGTAAT
This sequence comes from Oncorhynchus masou masou, assembly GCF_036934945.1. NCBI lineage: Eukaryota > Metazoa > Chordata > Actinopteri > Salmoniformes > Salmonidae > Oncorhynchus > Oncorhynchus masou. The sequence goes on from NC_088222.1 coordinate 50,918,182, forward strand.
AAATAATATATTTTAATGTGAACTTCAACTAGTATTAGGGTTAAGCGATGTCAATCTTTGTCTTATCGTGAATATGTACCCATAAAACATTGATAGAAGATGCTATCGGCCCCTATTGGCCAACCATTTTTTTTGGTAAAACATTTTTGTGGAAAAAGTAACAAACTGCTAAAACGGCACTTAGGCTATAGTGTGAAATCGAATGCAACTGGACGAATCATAACGAATGATAGTTTAAGTGTTGCAGGCAAATCTTTTCCAATATTCCTTTCTGGCTGAGGAGCTTCAGCATGGAGCAGGTTGGTGTCTATGTGGCTCGCTGTCATGGAGCAGTGACAGTTTTATGAGGAACGGGCTGTCTTACCGTAGTGACATGATGGGCTAGATAGAAGCAGTCTTCCGTCTTTAGAACGGTATACTTTATTTTATTTTATTAGCCTTCTAATGTAAAATGAAAATAATATTGTTTGTTTTGTCTATCATTAAGCTGTGATTGAAAATAGCCTATACCTGGGCTTATGCTATAGACTTTAATTCTTGTTATTTTTGAAAGCCACAACTTTAGGACAACACTTTCATAGGCTAGAATATTTGGGAAATAAGATACTTTTTATTACTTTAACTAATCTTAGAGGTCCAATGCATCTGTTTCTCAATATTAAATAATTTCTTGGTAACAATTAAGTACCATACTGTGATTTGTTTTCAATTAAAATGGTTCGTAAAGATATTGACGCAAAGGGCAATATCTCAAGCAAGAATATTACTAGGCCTGTCTGGGAGTGGTCTAAGTGGGGAGGGGAAAACTGAGAACTAGCTGTTATTGGCAGAGAGGTTTGGAACGCTCTTTCTTATTGGTTTATTATCTAATTTACCTCACGGTGATGTCACCATGGAACGCCAATACTCCATCCCATGAAAATGGGCCTACATTTCAGGCGGTCTTTGCAAACCGCTCTTACACTTATCATTTTCACAATACTATTCCAACGTCATAGTGTGGAAATATATGTAAAACAGTAAAATCATGTTGTTGACTTCACTGACAGCTTTTATGGTAGGCGTCAGGGGTGTTCCCCAATGGTGGAATGGGGGCAGAGGGAAAAAGTTTGCAGCAATGTATTTTTGTCTTACTCAAATATGTGAGTTTTTATTTGAAGTATAATTGTATAAAATAACCTGAACATAATCCGGACGCATTTCGGTAATGAGAATATGGGGATGGAAATGTTAAATTATTTCAAATACGACACTGGCATAATGTAGCAAAAAAATGATACTGGATTGTTGCAGATGCACCATGGCATTCTAACTAAATTTCTACTGCCGTGGTTAACTTGTTTCATGAGAATCACCCAGTTGTTTGGTAGCATTGTCTTCTTTAGTAATGTAGATCAGAGCCAGCTGGTTGGGCATATGGCTACAGTGCCTTGTTCAAGTTTCAATTTATGCATGGTTGAGTCAAAGTTATTGCTAGGCCTCATTCTAGTTTCACATACTTTGTTAAATTGGCTCGGTAGTGGTGAGTAGTCTACTGTTAACACTTGACTACTGGTATGTATGCACAGGTGCCATTGACACTCATAATAGAGTTGTTGTTGATGCTCTTCCAATTTTCTCTAAAGGCGTCCGCTTGCTTCCCATCTGGAACAGTTTGCACATCTTAGAATATCTTGTGACCTGTTTTTTACATTTTTGTATTCCAGATTTTTTGGGGCTGTTCGTGCGCACACATCTTTTTCTTGAGGCAAGCCAAAGTTGGTAGCAGAATAATACGGCCCTTCGTCATTGATTGGTCAATAGTAGTGATTATTCAATAAAGTCTTTGTTGTCATTAAATGAGACAACTCGTTTTCAAGCAATGTTTTTCATTGAGTACTGCACCAAACATCTTAGATGTAAAATTGTGCGACTAAGATCTCCTCAGCAAAAATGTCAATTAATGACAGATTTCTTGTCATTCTTGTGATCTTAAATTCATTTGGACTATTTTGAGGAAGTATATACTTGCTACGCATCTCAAAATGCCCCCCCCCCTCATTTTTAAAGCGTAGCTCTTTTAAGGGAGTATGCGAGCACACCCATTCTGTTCACCTAGCCGCCAGTCGAACTGAAGTATGCTGACGCCTTAAGCCCCCACTTGCCTCATAATACACAGCGGTGATTAGAATGGATTAATGATTAATGGCGAGGGGAGCGTTTAGAGAGCCAGGACATAAACAAAGCTGAGTGATCAAATGTATTGATTAAACAGCCCATTCACACATTTACTCAAGGCCCATCCCGAATGGAGTCATTTGCATCTACAAATTCAAATGGCAGCCCTCCCTCACCATCAGTTTCTGAACTATTTTAGTTAGGTTTGCCTACTCCTTATGTGAAGGTTAATAAGAGTGAGTGAGTGGTGTAAATGGAGTTGTAACCGTTAAATGACCGTATCATACCAGTTGTGACAGTTGTGACTGGGGCATTTTCTGTTCCTGGTTAATGGAAGGTAGAAAACCATCTGCGTTCAGTGATGACTCAATCCTGTAGCTTATAGTGTATTGAGCAGTCAGGGATTTGTCATATGCCCTATATAGCCTAGTCTAATCAGGTGCTGTGCCCTGTGTTTTGAGGGAAGGTGGGGGGACAGGCCAGGTTAATCTTACTCTTTCAACACTCCTTAACTTGTTGTTATACCCTTAAAAGCAACAGAGAGGGGTAGGCCTGTATGTCAAAGTGCTGGCTTATTTTTGAGGAACTACCAACTAAACCTTTCACTTCATGGAGATCTCCATTAGAACCCACTTTTCAGGTGATGCCTGACCTCTTATGATATTGAGCACATTTCCTTCTTAGTACATAGGCCTAGTTTTTTGTTTAAAAAATCATCTTGTTGACAGTTCACTGTGAACAGTAGTTAGACCTATTCTGAATCGCTGTTCACTCTACAACATGGACGCCAATCACTAGAGATGGAATACAAGGGCAAATGGCTTTGTTTTTGAAGCCACAATAATAGAACTCCTGTTTAGAAGGACACACGGTACCAGTCAAAAGTGTGGACACACTTAATCAATCCAGGGTTTTTCTTTTTACTACATTGTAGTATAATAGTTAAGACATCAACTATGAAATAACACACATGGAATCATGTAGTAACCAAATAAGTTAAACATCTATATTTTATATTTAAGATTCTTCAAATTGCCACCCTTTGCCTTGATGACTGCTTTTCACACTCTTGGCATTCTCTCAACCAGCTTCATGAGGTAGTCACCTGGAATGCATTTCAATGAACAGGTGTGCCTTAAGTTAATTTGTGGAATTTCTTTCCTTAATGCTTTTGAAACAATCAGTTGTGTTGTGACAAGGAAGGGGTGGTAAAATACCATGTCCATATTATGGCAAGAAAAACTCATATAAGGAAAGACAAAACAACAGTCCATTATTTAAGACCTGAAGGTCAGTTAATCTGGAAAATTTCAATAACTTAAAGTTTCTTCAAGTGCAGTTGCTAAAACCATCAAGCGCTATGATGAAAATGGCTTTCATGAGGACCACCACAGGAAAGGAAGATGCAGAGTTACCTCTGCTGCAGAGGATAAGTTAATTAGTGAAATGTACCTCAGCTTGCAGCCCAAATAAATGCTTCACAGAGTTCAAGTAACAGACACATCTCAACATCAACTGTTCAGGAGGAGACTGCGTGAATCAGGCCTTCATGATCGAATTGCTGCAAAGAAACCACTACTAAAGGACACCAATAATAAGAAGAAGAAGAGACTTGCTTGGGCCAAGAAACACAAGCAATAAACATTAGACCCGTGGAAATCTGTCCTTTGGTCTGATGAGTCCAAATGTGAGATTTTTTGGTTTCAACCACCGTGTCTTTGTGAGACGCAGAGTAGGTGAATGGATGATCTCAGCATGTGTGGTTCCCACCGTGAAGCATGAAGGTGACGGTGTGGGGGTGCTTTGCTGGTGACACTGTGATTTATTTAGAATTGAAGTCACATTTAACCAGCATGGCTGCCACAGCATTCTGCAGCGATACGCCATACCATCTGGTTTGTGCTTAGTGGGACGATCATCTGTTTTTCAAACAGGACAATGATCCAAAACACACCTCCAGGCTGGCTAAGGACTATTTAACCAAGGAGAGTGATGGAGTGCTGCATCAGATGACTTGGCCTCCACAATCACCTGACCTCAACCCAATTGAGATGGTTTAGGATGAGTTAGACGGCGGCAGGGTAGCCTAGTGGTTCGAGTGTTGGACTAGTAACCGGAAGGTTGCAAGTTCAAACCCCCGAGCTGACAAGGTATAAATATGTCGTCATGCCCCTGAACAGTCAGTTAACCCACTGTTCCTAGGCTGTCATTGAAAAAAATAAGAATTTGTTCTTAACAGACTTGCCTAGTTAAATAAAGGTAAAATAAAAATATATATTAAAAAAATGAAGGAAAAGCAGCCAGCAAGTGCTCAGCATATGTGGGAACTCCTTCAAGACTGTTGGAAAAGCATTCCTCATGAAACTGGCTGAGAGGATGCCAAGAGTGTGTAAAGGGTGGCTACTACTAAAAATTATTTATCAAAATAGTTTAACCTGCTTTTTATTGTAATCACTGTTCTCGCTTTCCAAGTTTTTCTATAAAAATGCATTTTTCGTTATAAATTTAACCAGAACCATTCTTAATGCACATTCACGTTGCAGGCATTATAGAAAATGAACACGGTCTCATCAACAATCTCTCAAGCACAAGCTCATATGCTAGTGAGTAGCCATCTAATCTTCATAGGAATCTTTATATTTCAAGTTTAGCCAACTTGGATCTATTTGCTAGCTAACAAGGCAGAACAGTTGAATTGTTTTGAACAAACCCTTGTGTCTGTCTTCAACTGTTTAAACTAGAAGTCGACCGATTAATCGGAATGGCCGATTTAATTAGGGCCGATTTTCAAGTTTTCATAACAATCTGAAATCGGAATTTTTGGGTGCCGATTTGGCGATTTAAAAATAAAATAAAAAATATTTTTTAATTATACCTTTTATTTACCTAGGCAAGTCAGTTAAGAACACATTCTTATTTTCAATGCTGGCCTAGGAACGGTGGGTTAACTGCATTGTTCAGGGGCAGAATGACAGATTTTCACCTTGTCAGCTCAGGGATTCAATCTTGCAACCTTACAGTTAACTAGTCAAACGCAATAACGACCTGCCTCTCACTCGTTGCACTCCACAAGGAGACTGCCTGTTACGCGAATGCAGTAAGCCAAGGTAAGTTGCTAGCTAGCATTAAACTTATCTTATCAAAAACAATCAATCATAATCACTAGTTAACTACACATGGTTGATGATACTATCTAGCGTGTCATGTGTTGCATATAATCTGACTGCGCATACAAATATCTAAGTATCTGAGCGGTGGTAGGCAGGCGCGTACACATTCATTCAAACAACACTTTCTTTGCGTTTTGCCAGCAGCTCTTCGTTGTGCGTCAAGCATTGCGCTGTTTATGACTTCAAGCCTATCAACTCCCGAGATGAAGCTGGTGTAACTGAAGTGAAATGGCTAGCTAGTTAACGCGCGCTAATAGTGTTTCAAACGTCACTCGCTCTGAGCCTTCTAGTAGTTGTTCCCCTTGCTCTGCATGGGTAACGCTGCTTCGATGGTGGCAGTTGTCGTTGTGTTGCTGGTTCAAGCCCAGGGAGGAGCGAGGAGAGGGATGGAAGCTTTACTGTTACACTAGCAATACTAAAGTGCCTATAAGAACATCCAATAGTCAAAGGTTAATGAAATACATATGGTATAGAGGGAAATAGTCCTATAATTCCTATAATAACTACAACCTAAAACTGGGAATATTGAAGACTCATGTTAAAAGGAACCACCAGCTTTGATATGTTCTCATGTTCTGAGCAAGGAACTGAAACGTTAGCTTTCTTACATAGCACATATTGCACTTTTACTTTCTTCTCCAATACTTTTTTTGCATTATTTAAACCAAATTGAACGTTTCATTATTTAAGGCTAAATTGATTTTATTTATGTATTATATTAAGTCAAAATAAGTGTTCACTCAGTATTGTTGTAATTGTCGTTATTACAAATAAATAAAAAAATCGGTATCGGCTCTTTTGGTCCTCCAATAATCGGTATCGGCGTTAAAAATCATAATCGGTCGACCTCTAGTTTAAACAGTGTGTCCACTTTGTTCTGATGTTGAAATCAAATGGCCTACCTTATTTCTCAGAATGAGAACAAGTAGCCAAATCCGTATACAATTGTGTCTTCTGCTTAGTGCAAATTATTAAAACAGACTAGACAGCTAGTATAAGTCTTTGGCTAAAATGCTTCTAGCGGTACCTGGTACCACAATGCCGTGCGTGACAAACTGAGCATACATTTTCCAAAAATCAATGTTTGTTGATAATCCTGTTTTAGGAGTGTCTGCTCTGCAGGCAATTAAAAGGGTATTGTTATAAAGAGTAACTTCTCTTTTACAATATAATGTCTCAATGTGTTTCGGTGTCCATATGACCGATTCTGTTGGACCAAAACTCAAATGCTAAAAGTCAGTTGGAACCGCTTGTCAGGGAAGAAGTGATCTCTCATCTTTGTGTGAGTGGCATGGGGAGGGTCTGCGTGTGTGTGTGTGTGTGTGTGTGTGTGTGTAAACCAAGAGGAAGATGCGATGTGAGAGGTTTTGATGTTTCAATGGACTTATTTTTGACCTAAGCTTGTCGCCTGCCTTCCTTCCTTTGGGACAATAACTACCATTTGTTAGAGCTGATACATGAGCATCTCATTATATACAGATCTCTGGTGTAAATGGGAAGGCGCACCCAGCATAGGAGCATCAAAGGAGACAAGACCAAAAAGACAACACGAGAACAAGCAGACATGAGCGCTCATAAAAACGAGAAAAAACATTTTGTTACATGATTCTTGCTATACAAGCATTTGGTATATCGTGCAAAAACATACATTCAAATTAATATAATTAATTCTATATGTCGCCCAGCCCTACTTGCAGTGATTATTTAGAAGCCGTTAGTAGAAATGATGTTGATGGTCCTGTTGGCAGATTGCCTCCGGGCCACCTAGCGCCTAAAAGCTTATCACATGCCATCAGAAATATTAGCGACTATATTACAATAAATGACACACTGTATTCATGAGATGGAGAAAAAAAAACATGAAATTACGATTTGTGGTCTTGTTATTGGATTGATAATTTTGAGGGTGGGATATGTACTGTAGGAAAGTGGGTCGTTAGAAGGCAGTGAATAGGCCTACTTAGCCTAGCTGTTCATATGCTAATTTCATTTATTCCATTGACTTAACTGTGCTATCTCTGTCCCACAGTGTTTCCAACACATAGGCCTACAATCAGTAGCTTTTGATCACCCATTCATTATAACGCTTTAGACTTGCAGGGGTGTGTAGATGTTCTTGTCCCTCCCCTTTTAAGCCATTGAAAAATGCCCTCCCCCTAAGTTGCCCCCTATCTTTTTTTTGTGTACTCTGCAGTATCACTTGGTTTTTTAATGTAGACCGAAGTATTTGGAAGCTGCTATTTTCTCTTCTCCACGCTTAGTGACTGTGTCTCTGTTGTTAGCAACATGAACCGTGAAGACCGGAATGTGCTCCGTATGAAAGAAAGAGAAAGGCGAAATCAAGAAATCCAGCAGGGAGGAGAGGCCTTTCCAGCTCACTCCCCTCTCTTTCCTGAACCTTATAAAGTTGTAAGTTTATTTTGTTATTCATTTTGTTTTGCTTCTGTCATTTAGTTACATCTTAGAGTTTATACTTGCTTCTCCTATAAGTATTCCCATTATGCTATGATTGATTTGCAGGATTCATTGATAACTATTTTTAAACCCAGAGAACTGCTTACGTGTTTTTATACCTGAACAGTGGCAGGGAGAGTTGGAGGTAAGTGCACTGTTTAGAGGAATTGCATTAGCTGCAGTTAATGTGGGCTCAGGTCTGTTGCTGGCTGCTCAGGAGGAATTTAGGGCCCGTGTCTTGCAAGCTGAGGTTTCATGCCCACCCTGTCCATGCTGCAAATCAGTCTCCTCTGTCCCTTTATCTAATCTGGTCCTTCCTTAGTCCTTCTCACAATGAGCCAGAGGTAAGTGCATAACCACTAGTCCTTTTGTCCCATCAAATTGCTATATCATTGTGGGCAGTAAACATCCCACAGCTAAAGGGGACCTGCATTCATATGCAGTCTTGACAACTTTAGGATGCTTGTATGGCACTGTCCCCTATCATAGATAGTGGTTGAGTAGTAGACCTAACCCCTATTGATGTTGATGCTTACCAGGCCTCTGTAGTCAACTAAACAACAGAAAGCAGTTGGTTTAAGGATGCACATTTTCTATGAGCATTGATGTGGGCCAGAGCCAGATCTCCCATCCCACCAACTCGATTATAAGGATTTCAGACCTTGGCTCAGTCTAATCTTTGCCACTAACCAGATATAAGCAGAGGTAAGTGGCTCCTCTCTTAGTTAGAGGACCAATCAACAGATGATTTTGAACGTGTCCAGACATGTAGCGAATGAAAAGGGGTGAGAGGTGAGTTCGACATGGAAAGCCAAGCTGTCTCTTTCCCCCGCAGAGTGAAAGGTAATCAGGGGCTTTGATGAAGAATAGGACCCAGGGAAGTCGCCCTCCCACCACCAGCCATGGCAGCCATGTTGTGTTCCACAGGTCTCGGAGCCCTGAGTCCCCTGTGTGTTTTTAGAGAAGCCACCGCTTGTTTACTCATGCAGTTACAAAATGGGTCATGTAATGTAGAAATGTGAAACATCAACTGGATAACTAAAACTCAATCTTCTCATGTAGGCAGTAGAATGCCTCTTTGTGATTAGTTTCCAGCGAGTTATGTAACATCAGTCCTGACCAATAAATAGTATTCATAGTCCACTAACATTTGTTTACTATGTCTTCCTGTAAATTCCACGTCTCTTTATTTAAAAGAGCCACTAAACAAATCTGCCACTGAACTTTTACAATTTATAGCAGCGTGGTAACATTTGTACACGGGTTGCACAGATGCAGTTCATCTTTCCCCAGGCAGAAAAATGCTGATCTTAAATGGCTTTTGTAGTATAATGACTCCAATATGCACTTCAAATGTATTTTTGTCAGGGCCTATGGCTTTTCCATTTTTTTAATGTTGCTCTCCACTTTACTGTGTATTATATCATTTTGAAGTTCTCTCCTGATAACATTGTCAATGTAGTTTAAAACTGGTGCATGAATTGTGAAAGATGGGGGTTAGGTGTTACTTCTTTTGCTCTCTTTGCTACCGAGAGCCCTTCTATCAAAGTGTAGGCCTTGCATGGTGGCACACTTATGCATTGTACACATACACAACACAACATATTGCAAGGCAAACCCAATTACTAGAGTGAATGGGCTCTGGATTTTCTCTGCTTTCTATCCAGACCAGCAAAGCTTTGTGTAGCACATATTCTACATTTTCTGCTACAGATAACAGATGGTTCCCCACCCCACACGGGTGTCTGTCAGAAAGAATCGGTTTGGGGGCCCCCATGTGAAATTGGATAGGCTACACACACTGTGGTTTACCTCTTGTCATCTGTAGCAGGAGCCCCTCCGAGTGATTGATTTAACTTCTTTAATGGAGCCATGGAAGGCCCTTATCACCTCATGCAGATGGCCTCACTGGTCAGGAGGGGAGTTTGAATAAGCCAATCGTCTCTCTTGTGTGATTAGTTGAGAGGGCCGCCCTCTCCTCAATATTGTTTCAACTTTAAGCTTTATATCAGAGGGCTAATAGTATAATTTCCCTAACAAAAATACATTGTCAATGTTTCTTTAATGTTATAAGAAACATTCAAATCTCTTCTTTTTTTTATATTTCAGAAGTTTTCACCAGAATACATCCAAAGTTTGGGTAGCATATTTAATTAATGTATTAGACTAAAAGCAATTAATTCAAGTGCTTAACTGCTGTCCTGAAGGTGACCCTCTGTTTCTTTCTTTCTCACTCTCTCTTTGTATGTGCAGTCCAGCAAAGAAGATAAACTGTCCAGTCGTATCCAGAGTATGCTTGGAAACTACGACGAGATGAAGGAACCTATCGGAGACACAATTCCAAAACTCGGTGGCAAACCCTCAGGCTCGTCGTCCTCCGAGGAGAAGTCTGGCCAGTCTCTGTTTGGGGACCAGCGTGGCGGTGGCAGTGGCCAGAACAGTAAATGGACTCCAGTAGGCCCAGCGGCCAGCACCTCGTCCTCCCAGTCCTCTAAGAGATCCAGCCTCCAGGGCAGCCACAGCGGTAGCAGGAGTAGCGGTAGCAGCAGCAGTAGCCAAAGACACGAGCGGGAACACAAGAAGTCCAGCAAGCATGGCTCAGAACACTCCAAGTCCCACACGTCTAGCCCAGCCAAGGGTTCTCTGAGCTCCAGTCACTCCCGGTCACTGGGTGCTGAGCACCACGGCAAGGAGCGCTACCGCTCCAAGTCCCCACGTGAGCGCGAGGCCAACTGGGACTCCCCGTCGCGTGTGCACACATCTTTCACCAGCGGCCCGCATTCCAGCCAGGCCTTCCCCCCTTCGCTCATGTCCAAGCCCAGCTCCATGCTACAGAAGCCTACAGCCTACGTGCGCCCCATGGATGGCCAGGAGACGGTGGAGCCCAAGACCTCATCAGCGATGTACAGTGGCCAGTCCCACAGCAGCACCATGGGGGAGATGAAGTCCAACGGCAAGGCGTCGCTCTCCAAGCTCAAGATCCCCTCGCAGCCTGTTGAGGTAAAACCACAGAACTAGAATGAGTTCAACGGAATCTCAATTCTAGAGATTCTATAGAATAAAACTTAGTGACTTAGTCACTAACAAGATGAAATATGACACACGAACGTTTGTTGTTTATGAGCCTTTTTCTTCTTCTAACAATGGTACAATCGTTGATGTTTGTAGGGTCCCATGACTGGGGATGCGAATTGTGTTGATGAGATTTTAAAGGTAAGAATACTTTTTTTTCCAGAGGATATCATGTACTGTAATCTGAGTAAGAAATTGTTTTTTTTCTTCCCGTCATTGAGGTCTTACTCAACTTCACTTTTTCCATTTTTCCCTCCAGGAAATGACTCAGTCCTGGCCCCCTCCGTTGACCGCCATTCACACCCCCTGCAAAACAGAGCCTTCAAAGTTTCCATTCCCCTCCAAGGTCAGACAGCAGAGCATGCCTTAGAGACGTACAGGGACTGAGCATAGAAATTGTCATATTTTACTATCTCTTAGAAAGTCATCTATTCAGCTGCCACAATTTTTTTTAGACAAGTCATTGGTACAATAAGATGCACATTTTTCTTTTGAATGGATGTCTGAATAGCATTTGTTAGGCCTACATGAACAGTACCAGTCAAAGGTTTGTACACCTACTCATTCCAGGGGTTTTCTTTATTCTTATTATCTTCTACGTTGTAGAATAATAGTGAAGACATAACTATGAAATAACACATGGAATCATGTATTAACCAAAAAAGTGTTAAACAAATCAAAACATATTTATTCTTTGCCTTGATGAGCCAATCAGTTGTGTTGTGACCAAGTTCATATTATAGCAAGAACAGCTCAAATAAGCAAAGAGAAACAACAGTCCATCATTATTTAAGACAGGAAGGTCAGTCAATCTGGCATCTCAACATCAACTGTTCAGAGGAGACTGTGTGAATCAGGCCTTCATGGTCTAATTGCTGCAAAGAAACCACTACTAAAGGACACTAATAACAAGAAGAGACTTGCTTGGGCCAAGACACATGAGCAATGGACATTAGACCGGTGGAAATCTGTCCTTTGGTCTGATGGGACCAAATTTGAGATTTTTTTTGGTTCCATTCCACCGTGTCTTTGTGAGACCCAGAGTAGGTGAACAGATGATCTCTGCATGTGTGGTTCCCACCTTGAAGCATGGAGGAGGTGGTGTGGGGGTGCTTTGCTGGTGACCCTGTCTATGACTTATTTAGAATTGAAGGCACACTTAACCAGCATGGCTCCCACAGCATTCTGCAACAATATGCCACCCCATCTGGTTTGTGCTTAGTGGGACTATCATTTGTTTTTCAAACAGGACAATGACCCAAAACATACCTCCAGGCTGGCTAAGGGCTATTTAACCAAGGAGAGTGATGGAGTGCTGCATCAGATGACCTGGCCTCCACAATCACCTAAATTCAATCCGATTGAGATGGTTTAGGATGAGTTAGACCGCAGAGTGAAGGAAAAGCAGCCAGCAAGTTCTCAGCATATGTGGGAACTCCTTAAACACTGTTGAGAAAGCATTCCTCATTAAGCTGGTTGAGAGAATGCCAAGAGTGTGCAAATCTAACGATTTCATAGTTTTGATGTCTTCACTATTATTCTACAATGTAGAAAATATTAAAAATAAAGAAAATCCCTGGAATAAGTAGGTGTGTCCAAACATTTGACTGGTACTGTTTTGATGGCCTAACAAATGCTATTCAGACATCCATTAAAAAAAATGTGTATTTTATTGTACCAATGACTAGTCAAAACATTGTGCCGGCTGAATAGATGACATGAGAGAGAGAGAGTGTGAAAAGTACAACAAAGCAATATGTATTTTCAGCGAAATATTGGAATAAAGAAAATGCCATATAGTTAAACACTACCATAATCAAAAAGTAGCTGTTTTTGTAGTAATGAGCAGTGTGGTTGAACTTATAAAGGCATGTAATGTCTCTGTATAAACAAAAAATATCTTGATTATCTTTTTAGGACACCCAGCACGCAAGTTTTCCTGGTGCACACAGTAAGTATTTCCCAGCACTTTACATTCAAGTCTCACACATTTTGAACCTCTGGATGCAGGTTGATTTCACCATTGTCATAATGGTAATTAGTTCTCTTCTCACCCTTCCTCACCTCCAGAGAGACCAACCAAGACATCGAGCAGTCACCAGTCAAAGGCAGCGCCATGCGATGGAGATCAGGCCAAGTGAGTGTCCCTTCACCCTGTAAATCTCTAAGAACATTATGGCTAGCTGCTTAATGATCGTGACACAGTTGACAAGAGGATCCACAAACATTGAGGGACACAGGATAGGAGCCATATTGCTTAGTTCTCCCTGTAGTTGTTTGTGTGGTAATGAAGCCATATGTGTTGTTAATGTGGAACTTCCACGGCCTTGTAATGTTCCAGTAATGTTTTGCTGGAAGATGACCTGAAGCTCAGCAGTGATGAGGACAGTGATGGAGAACAGGACTCGGCCAAAAACGCCTCCAGAAACGCATCAGCAAGGTAGTGGCCTTACTCGTCTCTCAGACTGCGACTCATTGGAGCTCAAGTTCTTGATACGATTCACCCCCCTCAGAACAGGAAATAAATCCTATAAGAATAGCTAGCTATTTCCATGTGTAACTACTAACTGAGGATGCCTCCACATGAACGCCCTGGCCTACTGTCCACTAACTTACTGCGTTTACCTGTCTCTTTCCCACAGTAACAACAGTAATAACAGCGAGGGAGCGGTGCACTCGCGGGACGACTCCAGCAGTCACAGTGGCTCAGAGAGCAGTTCAGGGTCGGACAGCGAGAGCGAGAGCAGCTCCACGGATAGCGAGGCCAATGAGCCCCCTCGCCCGGCATCACCAGAGGTAGGCCTAGTTTTCCTTTTCACCTACCATCTTCTGGACCAGTTATTACATTATTGTATTATAACCAAGGGTTGTCACTTGTCAGTACTGTTTACCTTCTGGCACCTGACCTGATAAGGCATGCAGAATATGATGTAGTAGATCCCAGTCCCAATTTCTACACTTCTCCCCACAGCCTGAACCAGCCACAGCCAATAAATGGCAGTTGGACAACTGGTTTAAGAAAGCCAAGCAGTTCTCCCCGGCCTCACCAGTGGACAGTAATGTACCCACCAAGTACAAGAAGGAGGGGCGGGACCAGAGCTCAGGCCGTGGCTACAGTGGGCAGGGCGGGTCTAAAGACTCAGGGGCGCCTACTCCTAGCAGGGACTTGAGGGCAGCACAGAAGGGCTCAGAGAGCGGCCGTGGCCGGCAGAAATCTCCCGCTCAGAGTGAGGGTGGCCCGGGCCAGCGCAGAACAGTGGGTAAAAAACAGCCGAAAAAGTCTGAGAAGCCCCCGGTGGTGGAGGAGCCAAAGGGGGGGCTGAGGGTTGAGAGTGAACCCGCTCCTGAGATCCCTCCCCATCGGCCCAAGGCCGCCACCAAGGGCTCCCGCAAACCAAACATCAAGAAGGAGCCCAAGTCCTCACCCAGACCGGCTGTGGACAAGCGAAAGAGCAAGGCGCCCACCAAGACTTCCCAGAAGTCCCGGGAGTTTGTGGACACGGACTCTTCCTCCTCAGAATCGGAGGAGAACGACAGCATTCCCTCGTCGTCTCAGACCCCCAAGTACACAGAGAGCATCAGGACTCCAGTGTGTGTGTTCTCTCCTATGGAAGAGAAGGAACTGCTCTCTCCTCTCAGCGATCCGGATGACCGCTTTCCCATCAGGCAGCAGCAGGTGCTCATGGTGAAGATCGACCTGAGCTTGCTCTCCCGCGTTCCTGGACGGCCCTACAAAGACCTGCTAGAGCCCAAAGTAGAGAGGGACTGCTCCCTGGACAGAGACAAGGACTTCCAGAAGCAGCCCTCTGAGAAGAGCTCCGGTAAGGGCAAGAGGAAACACAAGGTATGGCCTGCCACAGCACACTGCTATTCATGCCGTGTTAGAACTTTCCTATTCACATTGGTGAAAAAGATTGTTATGACAAGGTCTGTTACATTTTCAATCCAGCTGTTTTTATCTCAAAATAGCAAAATAACTAAGTTCTTTGTATTCACACTGCTCTTGAATTTGAAAGAGGACTCGATGCTTTTGCCAGTTCACTATTTCACCTATTTTGTGGTTCAAGTCATTTTTGCATTCACATTGCTATGTTTAGAAAGGAACCCAGATCTATTTCCAACATTCATTCAATGCACTCTGGGTTTTTACAAAGTGCAGGACAAGCCCTTCCATCAGAATGTGTTATCGAACAGCTAGATATACCTACTTACATGTTGTGCACGGTGGGGGGCATTGTCATGCTGAAACAGGAAAGGGACTTCCCCAAACTGTTGTGACAATGTTGGAAGCACAGAATTGTCTAGAATGTCATTATATGCATAGGGGCAGCTACCATTCTCCTGGTATCCGCCAAACCCAGACTGGCAGATGGTGATGCGTGATTCAGCACTCCAGAGAACGCATTTCTTCTGCTCCAAAGTCCAATGGCGGTGAGCTTTACGCCACTCCAGCCAACGCTTGGCATTGCACATGTGTTCAGCCATGGAAACCCATTTCATGAAGCTCCAGACTAACAGTTCTTGTGCTGACGTTGCTACCAGAGGCAGTTAGGAACTCTGTACTGAGTGTTGCAACCAAGGACAGACAATTTTTACGCACTTCGGTGGTCCCGTTCTGTGAGCTTGTGTTTTCACTTCGCAATAACAGCACTTACAGTTGACCTGGGCAGCCCTAGCAGAGCAGAAATTTGACCAACTGACTTGTTGGAAAGGTGGCATCCTATGACGATGCCACGTTGAAAGTCACTGAGCTCTTCAGTAAGGCCATTCTACTGCCAATTTTTGTCTATGGAGATTGCACGGCTGTGGGCTTGATTTTATACACCTGTTAGCAACCGGTGTATAGCCGGATCAACTAACTTGAAGGGGTGTCCACATCATTTTGTGTGTAGTATAGTATATAGTATAGATTGCATTTAGTAAAAGGGACATTTCGCAATTTTTCTACTTCATAGTCATCCCCAGCACCACCCTAACTAACATCAACATGTAAATGGCGCGTTTCTATGTTTTAGTAGTAAAAAAAGAGAGGAAGATTCCATTCAGTGTGTATCATGTGATTTTAACCAGTTATGAGTAGGAATTGCCTACTAATGGTCTATTTATTGGTTGATGATGTCATTGGAAACATTTATGTTCCTGTATCTTTTTTACTACAAAACATAAAAATGTGCCATTTTCACACATGTTGGGGTGATGCTGGAGATGATGAATGAGGTTGAATTATTTGTTATCCTTTAAAGCGGTAATATGGAACCTTTTGGGCGACCCTACCAAATTCACATACAAATGTGAGTTATAGATCTGCCATTCTCGTTTGAATGCAAGTCTAAGTCGCAGTAGATCTTTTTCTATGTGCGGTATTTCTATGCTTCCCCTTGTGTTTCGTTTTTGATTATTTTACTTTTGGTTTTCTACACCAGCTTCGAACAGCTGAAAATCATTGGTAACAGAATAAATAGCAGACCAATAATGCAGATTAAATAATGCTTTAATTGAATGTAGGTTTGTGGTTCGTGCTATCCGGGCTCCTTCGGATGTCCATACCTTAAATCCTAACCTGAACCCTTACCTAACCTTAACTCTTACCTTAATATTTACAATGGTTAACTTCAATAGGATAACGTCAGAGTTAGGATGTCCCAAGGATTCCGGATTGCAAGGACCTTGATTTTGTACCCTATGTTGTGATTCTCACCAAATTTTGTCGTCTCGAAGTATTCAAATCAGATAAACCGTTTATGAAGCTCTCTTAGCCTATAGATCACATAATCTGAACATTGTACCAGTACAAAACATATTTTTGCATTTCTGTGCATCCTTGAAAATCGCTAATCTTTATCCAAAAACGCCACATTCTTTTTCTCCATGAACCTTCACATCATCTTCTCTCTTTTGTGGCTCAATGTCAGGGCTTATGGCAGGGAAAAAGGTGTTGCAGTAGTCAAGTGTGTGGTGCAGGAATAATGACAAGGGAACCTGGGGAGCTTTGTGTTCACATTGCCCTAAAAAAGGGAACCGTACTGCAGTCAGGCGAACCAAACTCAGACCACCTCTCAAGATGGTCTCCGTTCGCTTCGGCGGCTCTTTTGGGGGGTCTGAGTTACTTTGGAGTGTTCGCACTGCACAAAAAAATTAAGCGAACCACACGGAGTTCACAAATTAGCTGAAAGGGACCAAGTATAAATACACCCTTAGGTACCTTACTGTGATTGTTTAATTTGACCATTTTAATTGAAAACTAAAAAAAATTCTTAGCAAAGACAAATTTCTCAAGCAATCGTTTTGCCAGGACTGTTTGGGAGTGGTCTGAGTGGGAAGAGGAAAACTGAAAATTAGCCTTATTGGCAGAGGTTTGGAACTCAATCTAACTAACTTACCGCATGGTGATGTCACCAGTCAAAAAAACAGTCAAAATATGTATGGAAGTAATATTATGGAGACTGTTTAGTGGCACAAATAAGTGATTTTAAATACATGAAATCAGGATTTTTTTTTACATCTCTGATATTGGATAGATACTTCAGAACAAACTTGTAGTGGATCTGTTAATCAGTGTGTTTGTATGGGCTAATAGCAGTAAGGCCAAATATATTTTTTATACGTTATACAAGGGATCTTACATCTCCAAATCCCCCCCCCGGGCTTAGACAGGGTTTTGAGTCTTATGGGGTAAGCTTGAATGTCAATACGTTTTGGCCATCTTCCTAATGTTTATGACCTAGAGAATAGAATGTGATATTTCATGTTCAGTTGATACCCAGTCAAATACCAAGGACCCCATTCCTTACAAGCCTTTCAAATGCACCCACAATAAATCATCATTTCTCCTCCCCTGTTATTCACTTTAGAATGATGACGAGAGCACCAAGCCTGATAGCAAGAAGTCCAGACTTGAAGACAAATCCTCATCTCATCACAAGAACAGCAGCAAAGAGTGAGTGACTTTTTATTCAAACCATGCCATCACATGCTTAAATTCTGCAACCCAACATGAATATTGAATGCTAAAATTGAAAACAACCCACACCAGGTCTAAGAGGGCAATGGAGGCCAAAGTGAAGGAAGAGCCGGTGCCCTCTCCCTCCATATCAGGGTCAGGAGGGCTGCAGAGAACACCCAAGGCAGAGCACCAGAGCCGCAAGCGGACGGTCAGCCAGTCTTCCACCTCCCTGTCCAGCGGAGCCAGCAGCGGTAAGGAGGGAGGCCACAGCACCAAGAGCAGCTCCACCTCCAAACACAGGAAGGGCGAGGACAAGCAGGGCAGGAGCAGCCGGGAGGGCAAGGTATGTGGGTGTGTCAGTCTAGTCTGCCTGTCCGTCTATGTGGGCTGCACACTGTCATGCTCTACTTATGACACCATTTTATCCAAACTCGTGTGTGTGTGTGTGTGTGTGTGTGTGTGCCCTTTACCAGCTGCACTGAGCATTATTCTGGCTCAAGTGTCACACAAAATGTCCACCGACTGCAAATACATTTGGGAAGGAAACAAATGTAACATTTGTAGCTCACCACTTTCACCACGGCATGATTTTTTATTCCCATCACATTGTCACATAAAATAGCCCACGTAGGAATAGGATTATAAACGTTGTCTCTCCGCAGGAGAAATCCTCAAAGGGCTCTGATAACAAGCTTGCTGTGCCACGGCTCTCCTCGGACGGCTCAAAGTCCCTGAGATCAAAACTGCTGTTTGAGGACAGGTAAGAAGAGCCATCTCTCCACTGTGGATAACCCACTGCCAGTCAGCATGTAGAGCTGCAGGGGATAGGGTTGCCTGGGATATGGGGAATGGATGTGCCAGTGTAAAACAGAGATGCCATACATTACCAGTTTAAAAGCTCAGTGGGAAGGGTCCGTCCACTTGCTGTGGCAAAGAAACCTCGTGCATAGTTGTTTAGAGAGTATACCCAAACATTTGTATGTTATTTTTTTAAGTTTGGCCATACAGGAAACGAATGCAATAACTGACTGGGGAACCTGTTCTTTTTCAGGGTTCACTCTGCGGATCACTACTTACAACAGGCCAAGAAACTGAAACACAATGCAGATGCACTGGTAAGAAACGGTTGTGTTAGCTCTAATGTGAAACCAAGAGCATGTAGTAGGGCTGAAAATGCTCTTTGGTTGATGAAATGTAATTTCCTTATTTTACCAAGACAAATATGACTATTCACGTTCTGAATTGTTCAGTGGGTTCTTTCTCTAACTTAGCATTTATATCCAAGAAGTCGGATTTCGTAACCTAATACATCCGATAATAAGCACCGAGCTCTGACATAGCGGTGCGGGTTTCTTGTAACAACTTTTGAAGGATTCACAATTTGTGGTCGTCATCTTCAACGTTGTTTCTGTTTGTTGCAAAAAGCTAAATTAGCATGACACGAGCTGAGTTAAATGTGAAAGGCTTTGAAAATAAGAAGCGTGGTATATGATCAGTGGTCCGTTGACATTTCAGAGATGCTTGTTTTTGTGAGACATTTTCAAACAGGAATGTCGAATTAATATTAAAAGCTTATACTAAAATATGATCACTCAAAATCAATATCCATCTTACCTCTATAATGTTTTCTGTCCTACGAATTCGAGAAGCTGCCGAGTTAAACGGGAAAGTGAGCCTGTCAGGTATCCAGTAGCCCAGAATCCAGCCTTGCTGACACGATGCAATTTTCCAGATTTTTGACCACTTTTTTCCCTCACCCTAATTCTGGCCATCCTACAAGGTTAAACACTCCAATGGCTTTTGAACGTATGACAGAGACAACGTATGATAGAGACATTGACCCATTGGTCAAAAGATGTGTTTTTGTTTGGACACCCTAGAGCAGGGGCATTCAACGCTTACCCTACAAGGTCCGGAGCCTGATGGTTTTTGTTCTACCTGATAGGTAATTGCACACAACTGGTGTCCCAGGTCCAAGTCAGTCCTTGATTAGAGGGAAATAATGGAGGAGAAAAAAAGCAGTGGAACTGGCTTTGAGATCCAGAGTTGAAAATGAGGGCCTAGAGTATGACAACTGTTTTTCACGAAAAGCTAGGGAATTTAGTAATTATTTTGGACACACTCTCTGGAATAGAAGAGTTTAATGGTTTTACTATTCAGTGCTTTTGCATCCTCTTTTTGGGTCCTCTGGCTACTGAAAGTAGAGCAGCTAGATGAGCTATAATTGTCCACACTTGGTATCAATAATTCACCTGGGGATTATCATCAGATACTTAAGTGTATCTCACTGTTCTTATTGGGAGACGGGAGCCTGTCTAGCCCTATTCTCAAGTATCCGGGGAAACCATCAAATATTTGTATTAGAAATCTACATACTCATGACATTTTAAGTCTGCCATGTTTATTACAACGTTGCTTTCACCACAAGCATTGGTCATGAAGCGTTCCCCTTGCTACTAACTGTCTACTCGATTAGTGAGGGGGAATCAGTTGCATAAGAGCCGCTTTTCCTAATGTGTGTTGCTGCTGTGTGCAGATGGACCGGTTTGAGAAGGCTGTGT
The DNA here is from genome assembly GCF_036934945.1 of Oncorhynchus masou masou. NCBI lineage: Eukaryota > Metazoa > Chordata > Actinopteri > Salmoniformes > Salmonidae > Oncorhynchus > Oncorhynchus masou. The sequence continues at coordinate 50,938,539 of NC_088222.1, forward strand.
ACTACCTGGATGCTGTGGTGTCCTTTATTGAGTGCGGAAACGCACTGGAGAAGAGTGCTCAGGAGGCTAAGTCCCCCTTCCCCATGTATGCCGAGACCGTGGAGCTCATCAAGTAAGAACAAATGGCTGCGTTTCTCGACAACTTCTTTACGACATGTTTTAACATATTTTCAACATGATATCGCTGACAGATATGGCAGCTCTGCTTCTAGCTCCAAAGCAACTTTCCATTATTTTGTTTTACAAGCATTCTGCTACATCTGCAATAACATCTGCTAAATATGTGTATGTGACCAATACAATTTGATATCAAGTAGAAATTATCTTCACAGTAGCAATTACCTTTTCATAAAGACACAATGTACCCAAAATTGTACAAATGGACAAATAATTAACTGAATTGACAGTATACCATAATATTATGAAACCTCTTAAGAGTGCTTGTGTGGCATTGCCAGACAGATCTACTGAGAACCAGTCATTAGTGTCTCACTCTCTTTCTCTCTGTCTCCGTCTGTGTGTATGTCTTAGGTACACTATGAAGTTAAAGAGCTACATGGCCCCAGACGCTACGTCAGCAGATAAACGGTTAGCCGTGTTGTGGTGGGTGTCCTGACTCATCACTCAATAGATTCCATTTAGAGCGTGTATGGACATTAGTGTCATTGTGCTACTGCTCATTGAGTCACTCTGCTAAAGTTCATTCATCCCTACTTCCCTCCCTCCCACTCCAGCCTGCGATGCCAGTCCCTCCTCTACCTGCGACTGTTCAAGCTGAGGAAGGAGAGTGCACTGAAATACTCTAAAACACTCACGGAGCACCTGAAGGTAATTTATTATCCTTGGTACAAGTTCAGAGTTGTGATATTTTTGCTTAAGTGTGCATTCCTTTAATTTATTGTTGTATGGATCAGAAGAATGACAGACATTCATGTTGCATTGCTTATGTTTATTTGTTTATATCAAATTGCTCGTGTTTATTCTGCATTTCAATTTGCGTTTTTCAGAATTCCTTGAGTAACACCCAAGCGCCCTCTCCTGGAATGGGAAAGTAAGACATTTTTGTTGTTGTATGCTGTCTTGAGACCAACAGTCTTCTTAAATGTATTTCACTTGTGAGGAAGTGAGAGTCATCAATTAATGGTCCAGATGTAATGCTGAATCATGGTGGAAAAATCTAATTTTGAGCGGTTGTGATACTCCTCTTACCATCCATCTGTATCTACCTTTGTCTTTCAGTAAAGCGGCTGGCATGCCCTCTCCAGTCTCTCCCAAGCTGTCCCCAGGTAGTGCCGGTAGCTACTCGTCAGGCACATCCAGCGGCAGCTCCTCGGTCACCATTCCCCAACGCATCCACCAGATGGCTGCCAGCTACGTCCAGGTCACCTCCAACTTCCTCTATGCCACCGAGGTGTGGGACCAAGCAGAGCAGCTGGCAAAAGAGCAGAAAGGTACCTGACTCACTCCCTCTTATCAGCTTCATCAGCACAAAAAGAAACTAGACGGGGGGGTCTCCTATATAGCATGCATATGGCAGTGTTAGCCCAACTTCCAAGGTATCAATATCCTATCTAGTGCTTGTTTTAAGACGTTAGATAAAATAATTGAATACTACTATTAGATTGAAACTAACTCTGTAAGTGTTGAGCTGGCAAGCCATTCCTAGGCAAGATGTCTCTGACTGTTAAGTGTTTACCTTGCTTACCCTGGCTGTGACCTGTCTATTTTGCAGAGTTCTTCACGGAACTGGACAAGGTGATGGGCCCTCTGATCTTCAACACCAGCAGCATGACTGAACTGGTGCGCTTCACACGGCAGGGCCTACACTGGTTGCGGCTGGACGCTAAGCTCATTCCCTGAAGGATGCTATAACCCCCCCCCCCCATCCCCACTGCCCCTCCATGCACACATTAACTATAACACTGTGTCCATTTTCTACACCAGCTTGCCAAAAAAACTGAGCGATATTGAGCATCTTATATCTACGACTATCCCAGGGGTGGGGGGGGGGGGGGGAGATTAAGCTATCTGTACATACTAGCAAATCCACTATTAGTGGTCTTTGTCATATCTTTGGGTTTTGCAAAAGAAAGTCATTGTTCTATTTGGCACAACGCTTCTGCAGAATTATTTTAGATGAAATACACAATTCTATAGGCTATAAGCACATTATTCACATTTGACTTTTATTTATATATAGATTTTTTTTTTACCAAAGTACTTCCTTCAAACCAAAGGTGCTTTAAAACTAAGGTTTGTCTCTTATCTTTTTTTGTGCCTTGTATCTGATCTACAGGAAACTAGAATATACCATGTGTTGAAATGCAGATCCAGCCAAGTTGGTGGGGATTTAAATGGTTTGATCAAATCAAATTTGGAGACATTTTACAGAGTTATTTCAGGCTTTCAAATGTAACTTTTTGGAATTGTACTGGACGCTAGCTGTGATCAGTGGGATGAAGACAGTCTTGATGTTGTGTGAAGTGACCGAGAGCTTGGTTTGCCTGACAGATATCACTGACGCATGCACACATTACTCTTAACAGTTGCCATTTGAAGGGGAGGTAGCGCACAGATGACCACATTTGGCGTTCGCCTGTGATACACCATTCAATTGATTTTGTTTAAGTTACTTTCATCGCTCTGAAGAAGCATTTCCTATTTGTCAATGAGTTCTTCTTCCTATGAAATCTAGTTTGACTGTAGTGGAAAGGTTTTTTGTTGTTGATGAATTGCCCCAGAGAGATCATTAATTTCTAAACAAGGTGTTATTGTTCTATTTGATTCCTTATAGGTTAGTACCGGAAAGGGTTGCTGTATTTTTCTAAGGCGCAGCAGGGTGTGTGGTTGGTATTGCAAATGTTATCCTTGAAACACAATGTAATTATTTGTATAGTTTCTTCAAAAATTGCCTGGCAAAAGCAGATACAAGGAAGGACATGAATGCACTTGCATTTTAAGACTACAATTCTTTTTATAGGTTATATAGCATACACATTGGTGGTGCTTCTTAGCCATACATAGATCGACTTGTAAGTTCATGAATGTTATATTCCAATCACAAAGTACATGGCCAATATATATTTTATTTATGTACCAAGCAGTTACTCTGTTCAGTTGTTCACTTTCAGATTGTTAGGCTTGAAATGCAAAGTATTTGTATTGAATATGAAACTGTCATACTTAATTTAATGTTTAAAAGTTGTTCCTGGGTTCTCTACATAGCGTAATAGTAATTTGTGTATTACAAAATATAGAAATGTAATCTATGGTCTATATTTATGGTACAGGTTAGATTGAGCTACTATAGTGTTAAACTGCCCTAATATTTATGTTATTTTGTATTGTCATTAGTTTTGCAACAAGGCAACAGAAAAGTGAACTTGATGCATAAGTGGTATTGTATGATGAAGGGTTTTTTCCTATTAGCCCATGTATAATATACACATGCTGGAAACACTAGTACCTTTTTCTCATTGGCACCCTGGTCTTTAATTTTGGGGAAACTGTTATTTCTTCTTGCACTCGGAGTAATGGAAGATGTTTTATCTATGCAGGATTTTTTAAAGTAAAATCTTTGTAAATCCTTTTTTTTTTGGCTTTTAGTTTGAAATCAGGAATTTCCACTTTTTAATTGTTGGCCAAAACCTATTTTGTTTGACACAAATGTCCAATGCTTTTAGCTTATGCCTCATGCTTGTCCACTGATTTACTGGTATACATCTGCTTTTGTAACCAAACATGGATGGCTTAAGCCATTTTATACCTTAAGCTGGAGGCCACTTTTCTCAGAGTTCTCTGGGTGTGTGTGTTCATGTAGCCATGTCTTCATACACTGGTAAACTTTTAAGTACAGCTGCAAGGCTTGTGTTCCATCCTATTCAGATGTACAAAAGATGATGAGGATAATTTTAACATTTCTCACAAGGCTTTCACTCATGTATTTGTTTTTCTGCCACTTTAGCTTGTCAACCATTTGTTTTTTTGGCTTTTACTGAATATTATTTTAAGTGTTTGGAATATATTGTGTGGGTTGTTTGATATCATATTTCAATGTAAGTATAGTTAGTTATAACTTGAATAAATCCAGGGTAAAATGAAATGTTCTGACCTTCAATAGAAAGACTTAACACTTGCATGTCTCTATTTAAATACAAATATGTATAAATTGTATATAAAATATTTCTTTTAGGGTAAATTTCTACTACAGTTTAACATTTGTATTGAAATTAAGTTGTAAATACATTTTGAGATTATATGCACATTTTCTGAGCTTTTTTCTTCAAAAAATGTTAGATGACACTTGAGTCTCTGAACACTGTATATCAATATCTTTATTAATCATTTTTGTTACTGTATTGTATGCCTTGTCTCCTGCTTCACCAATGTATCTTATTGTCATAAGCATTATCATCATTGATGTCTTTAGATCAAGTGCTAATATTGTCTATCTGTATTTGATATGGAGACATTTAAATCCATGCAATGTATATTGCTGATCAGATTGAATGGATGGATGTTGGTGTGAGATGTACAGTTGATCATAAGAAAACCATCTCAGTTTCTACTTTACGTGAGAAAGCTCTAGCCCTTTTGAAATTGATCCGAGATTGTCTTTTGAGATATGTCTGTATGTCAAGCAGTTGTAGAAGTTTATACAGTATGTTGTACTTATTTTTAACTGTCTCATCAGCATACAAAGTACAGTAGTCTTAATTGGCTTTAGTTTTAAACTATTGATAACAGATGTATTATGGATGCAATATTAAGTAAAGGTACTCTTATGAGTTTGTTATTCAAACTTGGAATAACATGTCATTTAAAATCTCTTGTAAAGTATTACTTGTTACTAATGGGATTTCTGAGTCTGTCCTGAATATAATTTGTATTTTACTGTATTGAGAATAAAATATATATGGTTATGTTTAATTTACCTGTGGTTTCCAATACATTGTACCATTATGTCAATACACTTGGATGTAGATGTATTTAAGAATGTGATTTTGGTTGATTGTAGAAACCTCATTCATTGAACACAACACACAACACATTTTAAGACCGAGCCCTTAAATGGCTGCTGGCTTCTCTTAAGAAACCCCACATATCTGGAAACCCCCCCCCCATTTGGCTAGTCATACTGGCTCTTGTACCTGTTGTTCCAAGGCCTGAATCCAAGGACATGAATTGTAATGTCACTACATTGAATGTGTTTACCTTGGAACCTGTCTTGGAAACATTTTAAAATGCCAAGTGGGGCTTTCTGATCTGCCTGACAAAGACCCCTGGTCATCTGAGGGGAAGTATCCCAAAACCGATCAACAGTAAAAATAGCTGTGTTCTGGAGTGACCATGCATCTACATGGTTACTTTCTCTGTAAGTGGCTTAACAACATTGTTGGGTCCTCGGCAATCGAGCGTGTGCTTAACGATGCTAGGACGTGCATTACTGAAACAAAGTAGTTTGTATAGCTCTAGTATACAAAGGCTCTTAAAAATGATTAGCTGCTTTCAACCCACATTGCACTTCTTGCGGAACATTAACCCTTTTGTGCCAAGGGAATAGACACTGATGTTCAGATTATATGCACACTAATTTCTAAAGGGCTTCCCTATTAAATAAAGGTAATGTCTTACAATTAAAGACGAGAACAGACTGTAGTTGGCCTTTATGGTGTGTAAGAAACTTTGTTGCTTATTGTACAAGCATTCCACAGGCATTTCTTAACCTGTCCGATGACCTTCAGCTTGTATAACCTACTTATATGGTTTGGAAATGAATAACATTTAAACTCACCTTTATGTTTGAATAAATAATTTGAAATGTGATAGGAGTTCAAATCCAAGTCATCCTTAATGACTTGCAATCAATTTCTAAGCGGAATATTTCATACAAGGGCTAGTATTCGGAAAGCCCCGCCCACTCATCTGCCCATTGGTTGGGCTGGATGCAATTCTATTACCTTTCAGGCTTTTCTTTCCTGTGTGGCCAAGGTAGCCATACGGGAAGCGTATTAGCTGTGTTCTTTCTCAAAGACCATTTGTTTCATATTTTCAATCAGGTGAAAGTTTTTATTCAGTTCGAGTAAAAAATAACATTCATCTCACCTGAGCGACACAAGGATTCGCAGATACCGCCAACGTCGAGCACTCAGGTATGTTTACTATTATGAAGTTTAGCAGGTGTATCGGTATCGTACTCTCCACCAACCTGTAACAGTTTCGGTCCTCCTGGCCAGGAATAGTTTTGCTATTTAGGATACTGACTATAAAGCTGTAGGGGAGAGTGGGGTAAATTGAGCGAAAGGGTTCAATTCAGCCACCATTGTTTCTAGGAAACCATACGCAACATTAATCATTCGACCAAATATTTAAGAAGAGGTCATCATTTCAAGAAGTCTGTGATGGAAAAAACCACATGGAGAAAGTGGTAAACAACTTGGGTTCAAAAAACTAATTTTCACCAAGTCAAATGAATATATTGTCTTAGAGGTTTCATGATGCTTATATCTAAACCGAAGTAGATCATTTTAAATGTGCAATATGCAGAAATCACTCTGCCGTTTCCTGGTTGCAAAAATTTGAATAGTTCGCCTAATTTCAGTTTGTGGGAAAACAAGCATAGTGTAGAGAATCATTGTACCATTTAAACCGCTGTGAAATATATTTTCAATAACCAATGATATTGTATTTTCAGCTGTTTGAAGCTGGTGTGGAAAAGTAAAATGACAGAAAATTCAACTTAATTATGGAAAGCATAGAAATATTGCACATAGAACATATCTACCGCTTCTTAGACTTGCTTTCTTTGAAAAGGACAGATCTGTAACTAACATTTCTATGTGAATTTGGTATGGCTGCCCAAAAAATTACATATTGCAGCTATTAGATTGTTCTATAAATCGGTTGGGGTCTCTAAGCTTCATTATGAGGTCCTAAACCTAGCATAAGTGTGTCCTTATCATCAAAATGTTTGCCCTGGGCAGGTTGAGCCAATGGCCATGGGGTAAGCCCATGACAAGTTTAGCAAATGTGTTTTCTTCCCAGGAAAAATTCAAGGCATTATCATTGGAATATGTGTTAACAACAGGTCTTGGCCTATGTTTCAATTATTTATTTTTAAGTACAAAGTGTTTGTTAGGTGTTAAGCCTGTGTTGAATTGTGCTTAAAAGACAAAAAAGCAATTGTGATTGTGTTGAACACAAGCATTTCGCTACACTCACAAGCATTTCGCTACACTCACAAGCATTTCGCTACACTCGCATTAACATCTGCTAATCATGTGTATGTGACAAATAAAATTTGATTTGTGTCCAATTTGTAAGTCGCTCTGGATAAGAGCGTCTGCTAAATGACTTAAATGTAAATGTAATGTAAATGTGTTTGAGAAGTAAAGATAGACATGGTTTTAAAAAGGTAGTGGTAATATTTTATTCAGTACAGAAATGTGTAGGTTAACTTACCCTGTCCCATTGGCTCAACTTAACCCATAAGTTCTGCCAAGAGAATACTTTTTTTGGGACAAGCTATGTTTTAAAAAATATAATATTTACATTAATTCGTAATATTTCTAGGGATACACAACATCCTGAAATATATGTAGATATAGCATATTTGTTAGAAACAATACAATATTTCCCTTGACGGAGTGATGCTTAATGTAAAGAGACCTTAATCGTTTGATAATAATTATCAAAATTGCATCATTGTTTTCAAAATGCTTTATTTACTGAAAATATTTCCCAAACTGTATCTACATAAGTATAATGAAGCATTTTTGCTGTTGTGATGTCTATTAAATGGTAAAATTACATAACTACATAGTAATTGTAACCATCCAAGTACATTGTTTTGCTTTACACCTAGGCAGATGTCTTAAAAGTATTTTCAGATCTGCTAATGTGTCTGCTAATGGGACTGAGATTATAGTCTAATTGATCATGCTTAGGAAGTTGAGATCGATAATTGATTTAGCAAAGGAATTTCTCAAGAGGCGTATTTGTAAACCATCCCTAAGCAATATATTGATCTCCTCCACTATACCATTTAATAATTCTATGTATTATTAGTGTGTAATATATTTATTGTATTTTCATGAGACTATAACTAATATAATTTAACTATAGTGTAGACTAGTTCTGTAATGATGGGCCAGTCTATCAACATATCATGTCTCAAATTGAAGGAATGCTGTCACTTTAAATCTGGTTGAATAATGCAAGGAGGCCCTTTTAGGCTAATGACTTTTGTATGTTTAATTTAAAGTGGGAACAAAAATGACACCCATTGTTCTGTGTTGTTTTGGGAGAAACCAGACACTGGGGTTTTGTCCTGATGCTGAAACTAAATCACTCATGCGTGGTGAACACTGCCTCTCTGTGTCCTGTCCGGTCTGGCACGCTCAGCAGTGGTCAGGACACAACTCTGCACCCACAGGTCTGCCAGGGAATGCGTTTGCATACACACTTGCATGCAACACACACACACTCCTAGGCGAAACACATGCAGCATACTTCTCGTCCCCCACGCTATCTCTGGCACTTATTTTCTGGCGCATTCTCCCTCACCCTGACATTGTCCGTCTCACCAGTACATACCTCCATTATGCAGCAGCTCATCTTTCAAGTACAGTATTCTGTACTGTTGAGTATGCCTATCATCTGAAAAGGCTGATCACCCTGGGTCAGTCAGTCAGTATTATGTCACAGTTGACTACATCTCCTGGAAGTACCTGAGAATTTCCAACTTGTACTTCCCAGACTCGGTATGGTGTGTTTTGTATTAGGATTCATTAGGGATGTGCATCTCTCCTTTTCAAATTAAATAACATTTTCTTTGTTACATATGCCAAATACAACATTATTGTGTAGTGCAACCAACAATGCAGGTTTAAAAAAGTAAATAAGAAAAATGTGCTAAATAAACTAACGGATAAGGGTTAGTTGAGGTAATATGTTCATGTATTTAGGGGTAAAGTGGCTATGCATAGATAATAAAGAGTGGCAGCAGCAGCTTGTGAAGGAATGTGAGTGACTGTGTGTGTGTGTGTGGGGGTGTCAGTGCAGTATGTGTGAGTGTACATCGAACCTGTGCAAAACAGTCAGTGCAAAGAAGAATAAAATGGGGGGGTAGCCATTTGATTAACTGTTCAGCAGTCTTATGGCTTGGGGGTAGAAGCTGCTAAGGAGCCTTCTGGTGCCAGACTTGCCGCTCCTGTACCACTTGCGGCTTTACCCACTATCCTCTGTAGTGCCTTGTGGTCGAATGTCGAGCTATTGCCATACCAAACGATGATGCAACCAGTCAGGATGCTCTTGATGATGCAGCAGTAGAAGTTTTTGAGGACCTGATGTCCCGTGCCAAATCTTTTCAGCCTCCTGAGCGGGAATAGGTGTTGGCGTGCCCTCTTCACAATAGTGTTGGTGTGTTTGGACCATGATATGCCCTTAGTGATGTGGACACCAAGGAACCTGGAAGCTCTCAACCCGCTCTCAAGACGATTCGATACGTACCGAGATACATGGGCTCCCTCTAACGTTTGTTCCGTAAACACATTAATTTTCCATTCTAAATTCAAATCTGCTCCTGATGGAGCTCATGAGCTGGGTCTGTCTGAGCTGACTTCTCTCTGTGTGATTGTGTGTGTGAGTGATGTACATGTCAGTGATGTACAGTGCCTTGCAAAAGTATTCGGCCCCTTGAACTTTGCGACCTTTTGCCACATTTCAGGCTTCAAACATAAAGATATAAAACTATTTTTTTGTGAAGAATCAACAACAAGTGGGACACAATCATGAAGTGGAACGACATTTATTGGATATTTAGAACTTTTTTAACAAATCAAAAACTGAAAAATTGGGCGTGCAAAATTATTCAGCCCCTTTACTTTCAGTGCAGCAAACTCTCTCCAGAAGTTCAGTGAGGATCTCTGAATGATCAAATGTTGACCTAAATGACTAATGATGATAAATACAATCCACCTGTGTGTAATCAAGTCTCCGTATAAATGCACCTGCACTGTGATAGTCTCAGAGGTCCATAAATGTTTAATGCTTTTCGACCTGTCCCCAAATTAATATAATTGGTTCAGTTTGTTTTGATATTATAACCTGCGTGTCGTGATCACGTTTGCTGTGGGGGGATAAAATAAATGTATGCACGATGGTGCACGCGCGCAGCCGGTTTGGGTTCCGTTTTAGAGCGTTTTCACATCTTAGAGCGTTTTTTTCAAGCTCTAATTCAATTCAGAGGTAGACTATTTGTTACATAATTTGGCATTTGGCAATATGAAAAAAACTAACTAAAATTCATAACGAAAACCAAGTCCATGCAAGTCATTTGTTTATTGTCCAAAAATGCTCCATTAAATCTATTTATGATTATCATGCAGCACCACTTGTGTGCAATGGCAATTTTAGCATGTAAATCTTGGAGAGGCTAAAAACATTAAGTGGGAAGCATGCCAGCAAAGACACTACACAAAACTAACAATACATTAATTACACTATAACGGGGACGAATGGTGCCCACAAACTGTTAGGGCCTACATAAAGCTGTCCCAACAGCAGTCCCAACACCTTACCACTGCTATACCTGGCTATCAGCAGAGCCTTGTCTGGCAGCGAAACAGTTCATTCAGCCTCATTTACTCTCTTTAAAAAAACATGGCTGACTTGCTTAAACAAATGGGATTTCTAATGACCATCGAGATGTACAAACTATGGCATAAGGGGACGACAAGCGGATAAGATTTCAATTAAGAGAATTAATGGGGCAGTGGCGCAGTGGTTAAGGGCGCTGTACTGCAGCGCCAGCTGTGCCACCAGAGACTCTGGCTTCGCGCCCAGGCTCTGTCGTAACCGGCCGCGACCAGGAGGTCCGTGGGGCGACGCACAATTTTGCCTAGCGTCGTCCGGGTTAGGGAGGGTTTGGCCGGTATCATTGTCTCATCGCGCACCAGTGACTCCTGTGGCGGGCCGAGCGCAGTGCGCGCTATCCAAGGTTGCCAGGTGCACAGTGTTTCCTCCGACACGGCTGGCTTCCGGGTTGGATGCGCGCTGTGTTAAGAAGCAGTGCCGCTTAGTTGGGTTGTGTATCGGAGGACGTATGACTTTCAACCTTCGACAAGATAGTAGCTACTAACAATTGGATACCACGAAATTGGGGAGAAAAAAAAGGGTACAATTTAAAAAAAGAGAGAATTAATGAGCGAGCTAGGACAGATGTAGTTAATAACTATTTGTTTAGCACTTTTGAAATGTACAGCGACTGAATTCAGAACATGGGCCGTTCTTACAGTGTTCTACCTCTATAACCAACTCAGAACCATAGGCTAAATAAAGGGGGCATATATCAGACAATGAAAGCTCTTGCAATATTCAATGATTACATTTATCTAAAACAGGTTATAGGCGACATGTGCACCACCACCAAGTCAGAACAGTAGGTGAAATTAAGAGGGGAAATAACCAAATTATTAGCGTGAGGCATATGGGCTACTAACATCTTATTACACAACATACACATATGTATATTGTAGCTAAGAATGTATTACTATCTCCTTGGCATATTACATAGTTTATGCGGCAGCATATATAACATTTTTGGACTCTTGTTGTGCTGTGCTCACTTGAACAGGTGGTTCTTCGTGGGCAAATTTTGTCATCAAAGTCTGGCATTCTCTGGATTGATGGTGCTTTCAAAACAATTGGGACTTCGGAAAAAAACATGGTCGAATCATGATGATGTGGTGGTGCCGGATTTCCTTTTCCGATTCGGATGATCATTCTAAGCGTCTTTTCCCAGTCAGAGATTGTTTATTCATGAATTCCCAGTTAACTTGACTTCAGTGAGTTCAAGACTTCTCACTTCCGAGTTAAGTTGTTTTGAGCGTTGCACAAATCATGCTTATTTGACAGCATGGCCAATGTTGAATTTTTATCATTTTAAACTTGTAGAATAGCTCCTTAATCTGAAATTTGGGACCACACAGGCACTCCACTGAATAGCAAGCTAGTGATTACTTTTCAATGCTTCCAGTTAGCCACTGTCACTGATTCCTTCCAAACCGTTCCTTGTGGAATTTGCAATTTCCAAATGATTGTGTAATGTTTATGTCCAATGGCCGATGAGCACCGATATGTTTTATCTATAATTTATCATAATTATTTATCTTCAAATGACAAGGATTAAAAACGATTGGCCAATAGATTTTCAACTTGATTCATGATGATGACTCCTAGCAAAGATTTTGCAAAATATGTTGACATCAGTTCAATGAAAGATACTGCACATATAACGTGAGTTGACATAATTTTATCTGTGGCCAATGACCTTAAGCCTTCATGGATGGGCCCTTCTAATGTAACTCTATGGCAGCACCGAAGGGGCTTGTATTTTCTAGCTCTACCCTTGGCGGTGACGTAGTGTCCCTATGAGTGACAGAACATTGAGCCAATCACGGCGCAATGCTCCATATTGTCTGCTGGCTTGCCCCACCACCACAGAAAGCACTGAGCTCGGCTGAAACACCTGCGTTTTGGTGCTGCCTTACTCAAGAAAACAAAAAAGAGACCATGTTTGTATGCAGCTTTATTAACTTGTGTATATATATTTTTTCTTCATAGTTTGCAAACTGATATGTGACAGGTGTTAATGCATAAATAACATGCAAAACAGGCAAACCCATAAGTGTTTTGATTTATTATTTTGTGTGTCCCAATCTTCATATTACTTCACTTTGGTCTTCCAACAACATACTGGAGGAAATAGTTGCTCTAACTGCTTTGTGAATAGGCTATGTCCCCAATCCCCTAATCTGCATCGGATGTGCTCATAAATATGCTGCTACTCACAGAATGTTTAAGACATATCAAGTTATGATGTTTTGTGCATTTCATCAAATGTGTGACTCTCCTGTGTTTGGTCCAGACTGTCTTCTTACCTGCAGCGAACCGCACCACGGTACAAATTTAATCGGGCCGAAACCACCCTTTCTGAGCAAACCACAGTGTGTTGTTTAGTGCGGATAGTGTTCACACCAGTCCAAGCGAACCAAACTAAGGGAGTAAACGCACCAGAGTTTGGAAAAACCGCACCAAACCAATTTGTGTGAAAACCCCCCTAAACCATCCTACTGCTGCCAAATCCACTACACGATTTGATGCCAAACCAGTAAGTCATGGCAAATGCCACAACAAAAGTCACTAAACCAACATAATTAGATGCACAAACACTGAGCGTCGCCTGGAGTACTTTTCCACTGTTGAACAGGGACCAGCCTCCATGTCAAATAGATCAGCTATTGTTCTGCAGGCCATAACAGCAGAGGCACGATTCATTTCAGTGCAGCAAGAGTTCGTATTTCATCATCCGGCATCAGTTTACCTAAAACACCCATGGCTCTACTCAAATTGTATAACCTTCCCTAACCCTTCCCATTGTCCCTCTGTGAAAGAGTTAATGAAGTCACCGACACGCATCTGTCACCGCTATCTTCACCTATTAACTCATGACAGGGTGCAGTGTGCAATCAGAATGACAGGAAAACAGAAAATAAACAGATACATTAACAGTGGGTATGTCTGGACACTGTAATTTGATTATCCAGGCTGTGGTGCATGTGAGTTACAGTTCGAGAGAGCAAAGATCAGCTATTGGCAATCGAGAGGAATGTAGATGGCTGCATGTCAGTGAAATCCTGCCCCATGTATAATGAACCGGGGTCCAGGGCTTTTATGACACGGTTGACACAATATTGATGTACTCATGGTATCACCTGACTGACATAAGGAGGAAAACAGAAGATAAGACAGTTTCAATAGTCCATTGGCAGAATTGTTTATAATAGTTAAGAGTGCTCCACGAGCACTCTAGAATTGGGATTTTTACTAATTTACATTTTAGTCGTTTAGCAGACGCTGTTATCAATACCTCATGTCTCATTGGCAGTCAGTCGATTAGTGATTAACTCCTAAAATGATAGGTGAATAAATGTATTTGTAACTGATATCCAGAGTGGTCTTGTGTGTGGAGGCTTGATATCCAGAATCCTCTCACTTTCATGACCCATCACTGCAGGAATATGACAGACCCTAACAGTAGCTCCTGCTGATTGGCTTTGACAAGGTGCAGCATGGGGGAACCCTCCAGAGTGCTGTGTTGAGTGTATCTCCCTGAGAGAGATTGGGACTGACAGAGGCCCGCTGGGGGAGACCAGCATGTCTGACATTCCATACACACTTGGCTGTGCGCACTAAGGCTTACTCCTGGGAGACAGGAGAAAGTACCACCACCTACAGTTCTCAGGCAGCACTGTGCTGCTCAAAAGGGTCAGTGTCTCATTGAAGAACCCCCCCCCCCCTTTCTCTTCTCTCCTTTCCCTACCTTTAAGTTCTTCTTTGCAGTTGCAGTAGAGCCCAGGCCCTCATCCGGAGGAAAGCCATTGTATCTAGACCTGGCAATCAGTCAGTGGCTGTGAGTTATTGTCTGATCCCTTTTGTGAGATAAATAAAAAGGGTTCTTGTGGAATAGATCTAGAAATGAGAAAACAAAGTCATCAGTGGTCAATACGAGGCCTGGGGTGATGGACATGGGTCTATTTAGCGTATTGTGTACCCAAAGGAACCTCCATGTGATCTGCATGGTCAAGCTTCTTGTGTCCACGTGTCCACAGCTATGCAGCCCTCCCAGGACCTTGCTAATGGAGCCTGTAAAGCCTTCAACTGCCTCACTAACAGGTTCTACTCTTTGCCCACAACTAAACCAACTGAAATGGTCCGGACTTTGTTGATATTCTTTTACTACAAAGCCCATGTCTCAGCCATTGTAATGTATTGAGAGGGCTGTGGGGTGTGAGCCAGTGTACTTCCCTACATGCTGACAGTGAGGCTGCCAGGGGGAAGGTAAGTTTTCATAGGCTGTGATGAAAAGGCGTCCCTGAAGGCCTGTCACCAGGACTGAGGCTGAAATAATATGGTTGTCATATTAGCTCATATAAGAGGCCTATTCCCTCTTCCCCTATTTTTTTCGAAACTCATCAAATTCTTCTCATCTGTTTTTCTCGCCTCTTGCGCTTTCTTTCATTCATTCCAGGATACAAAGTTCAGGCAGTGTTGCACTGTGGCAATGCTACAGGGTGAAGTTTAATCTCTGTGTGTTTTGTTTCCTAGCCTTCTCCCTCTAATTGGCTCCGCTCTGTATGAAGGAAATTGCTCTAATAGTTGGCCTTTGTGATCAGCCAAAATTAGCCACGCAAGGAGACTGCACACAATGGAGATTACAAATCACTTGACTCCTTAGAATGGTTATTACGTTTATGTATTTTTTAAAGCAGCCATTGTGTGGCTTGCAAGAGTTTAATTTACTCATGTGATGGTTTTACAATGGGAATCAATTGAGAATTTAGGACTATGGTTGGAGGTGGAACTATAATTAAAGGGACAGCGTTTACATTCTTTCAGGCCTCTGATTGCTTTATCGCTATGGAATAAGTACTGTTGAAACAGCAGCCAACTGAGAGCCTAAGAATCCCTGTTTATAGGCCTGGTCACAGCCCCGTGACGAGTCGCTGACATTAGCAGGAATTCTGCTTCTCATCAGGAAGCAGACTGACAATGTAAAAACAGCCTATCAATATGTTTAGCAGTAGGGTTCATTAAAGTCGACCCCATTTTGTCATCCGTTAGTGATCCGTTATCAGAGGAGATTCAGCCATAATTGGGTCAGGGGAAGTACTTTTGAACGGTCCTCTTTTTTTTGTTCCTGGTTGCTGCCATGTTTTGCAATTCAAATCTGATGCAACGCTAGGCAAATTATGCTGTCCTGCCGCTGTGAACAGGCCAGTGTGACAGGTTGCCTTGTTGTGCATTCATGTTCAAAAGCGTTATTCATTCATACATGTAAAGACGAGATTCCATATCCTCTGCCCCAGTTAAGCAACATATCGGTAATGTCCCATTTTTATCTTGACTCATTTTTCTGTTTTGACTGGACATTACTTCAGCAGCATGTATCCATGCATGTCCCTCTGTATTTTTTTCATTGGCTTTGAACATGCTACCTAAGCATTGTCCCACACCACACACATAGTACATGAGGTAACGTGTTTAGTTGCTCAGATAAGTAGGGAACGCAGTCAGCAGATGTTGATGATAATTCAAAAATGATTCATAGCCCTCTGTCGGGAACTATGGACTAGAGGTCGACCGATTTAATTAGGGCCGATTTTCATAACAATCGGAAATCTGTATTTTTGTGCGCCGATTTTAGGAACGGTGGGTTAACTGACTCGTTCAGGGGCAGAACGACAGATTTTCACCTTGTCAGCTCGGGGAATACAATCCTGCAGCCTTACAGTTAACTAGTCCAACGCTAAAACCACCTGCCTCTCGTTGCACTCCACAAGGAGACTGCCTGTTACGCGAATGCAGTAGAAGCCAAGGTAAGTTGCTAGCTAGCATTAAACGTATCTTATAAAAATCAATCAATCATAATCACTAGTTATAACTACACATGGTTGATGATATTACTAGTTTATCTAGCGTGTCCTGCGTTGCTTATAATCGATGCAACGCTGGGGGATGATTTAACAAAAGCGCATTTGCGAAAAAAGCACAATCGTTGGACGACTGTACCTAACCATAAACACCAATGCCTTTCTTAAAATCAATACACAGAAGTATATATTTTTAAACCTGCATATTTAGCTAAAATAAATCCAGGTTAGCAGGCAATATTAACCAGGTGAAATTGTCACTTCTCTTGCGTTCATTGCACACAGTCAGGGTATATGCAACAGTTTGGGCAGCCTGGCTCATTGGGAACTAATTTGCCAGAATTTTACGTTTATGACATAACATTGAAGGTTGTGCAATGTAACAAGAGTAAGAGCGTCTGCTAAATGACTTAAATGTAAATGTAGACTTAGGGATGCCACCCACTAGAGAAAATACGGTTCTGTATTTCACTGAACAAATAAACGTTTTGTTTTCGAAATGATAGTTTCCGGATTCTACCATATTAATGACCAAAGGCTTACATTTCTGTGTGTTATGTTATAATTAAGTCTATGATTTGATAGAGCAGTCTGACTGGGCGATGGTAGGCAGCAGCAGGCTCGTAAGCATTCATTCAAACAGCACTTTAGTGCGTTTTGCCAGCAGCTCTTCGCAAGCACAGTGCTGTTTATGACTTCAAGCCTATCAGCGTAATGGCTGGTGTAACCGATGTGAAATGGCTAGCTAGTTAGCTGGGAGTGCGCTAATAGCGTTTCAAACGTCACTCACTCTGAGACTTGGAGTAGTTATTCCCCTTGCTCTGCAAGGGCCGCGGCTTTTGTGGAGCGAAAGGTAACGCTGCTTCGGGTATGGCTGTTGTCGATGTGTTCCTGGTTCGAGCCCAGGTAGGGACGGAAGCTACACTGTTACACTGGCAATACTATAGTGTCTATAAGAACATCCAATAGTCAAATGTATATGAAATACAAATGGTATAGAGAGAAATAGTCCTATAAATACTATATTAACTACCACCTAAAACATCTTACCTTGGAATATTGAAGTCTCGTGTTGAAAGGAACCACCAACTCATATGTTCTCATGTTCTGAGCAAGGAACTCAAACGTTAGCTTTTTTTACATGGCACATGTAAACACTTTGTTTTTGCATAATTTAAACCAAATTGAACATGTTTCATTATTTATTTGAGTCTAAATCAATTTTTATTGATGTATTATATTAAGTTAAAATAAGTGTTCATTCAGTATTGTTGTAATTGTCATTATTACAACAACAAAAAACGTAAAAAATTGGCCGATTAATTGGTATCGGCTTTTTATGGTCCTCCAATAATCAGTATCGGCGTTGAAAAAATCATAATCGGTCGACCTCTACTATGGACTGTAAGAAAATGCATTGTGTTGTACAGTATCATATTTGGAGTAGTTCCCTAGGGATTTCTCTCTAAATCCGTAAGAAAAGCCATGCATTTTGGTCAGGTGTGTTTTGATCGTTTGAGCCAATTTTGCCCCATTTTGTGACAACTAACTCAGCCTGAAAATCAGAATAGGACAGAGTAGTTCACTTGTTGTATTTGGTGGTGCTCATAAAATTGATCAGAACTTCAGAATTAGGGGAGCCCACTCAAAATGTGATGTATATTGTTCCAAACAATAGGTCTTAAAAATGTACAAAATAAAAACGGGTACTTTTAAGATGTTAATATGTTGTATGTTGAATAAATTAGGATTGTTCAGATATTTGACATTTTATATCTAAAAGCATAATTGAATCCTACAGACGAAGAACTATATATGTGACAAAAAAAGAGCGACATGAAAAATCATTATTGGACACCCTTTTTCGACAGTGAACCGGTTTCACAAGCTTTCCACGCGCTAATTAACAATCATTTTAAATTTTAAAGATAGGCTCTCGTAGAATAACCGTTTATGTGCACCACTCAGAATGGACGGACAAGCGCACAACTTTTCTGTTGCTGATGAAAATTGCCGAAGTGTGGGAAAGAAACTTAAAACACAACTAAAAGAATGGAAAGACAGGCAAATGAAGAAATTACGGGATGCGGGAAAACCATATACAAATCGTAAGGGTCAAGAAAGAACTGGGAAAAGCTGTCCAAAAGAGGTATGTGGAAGAACCGTATATCAAACAATCAAGCTAGCTAGCTATGGAGTACAGTAACTAACATGTATGTTCTGGGTTGTCTAATTTGTAACTATAGAGAAAACATATTAGCTAAAGTTCGTTGGCTACTAACTTATACATTATCGTTACAAATGTTATTGCTAGATTATAGAAGAAACATAGCTAGCTACTTTTTCTCCATCCACCGGATGATTCGATGGCTACACCTGCATACATGTGTGTTTGGCATGAGGGGATTGCACACCGAGGGTCCATTGAGGTGGCAAGCTGCATGTTGAAGTGGGTGAATACAAAATTCACGCCACTCACCAAACCAGAGGTACGCAAGTTGATCATCTTCAGTGACAGATGCTGTGAGCAGAATAACAACTGACGGATGCTCAATCTGATGTCGATGCTCGTCTCTATGGGTTACTTTACCCAAGTTGAGCAGAAGTTCATGGTCTCTGGTCATTCTTTTCTTCCTTGTGATCGATCGCAAGGTGTCTGTTCTTCATACACCTGATGATGTTTCAAAGATGATACTTGAAGCACAACCAGCAAAACCATTCAAGGTGATGAGGATGCAATGTGAAGACTTCAGGCACCTCCCAGATTCTGTCCTCAAGCGACCAGCTGGACTACAGACCACCTCAGTGAGGTGGTAAAAAGTCACAGGTATTGCACAGCGAATAGTTTACTAACATCCCATCAACATGCAACATGTTGTTCTAACAATAAAATATGCTAATGCTTGACTGTGAAAGTTGTTATTGATGTCAGGAACTTAAAATGTTTCTGTTCTAATTTCAGTTGAGGATCCTTGGAATCTGTACGCCAGACAGAGCCACAGTCTATTTGAGGGATGGAAATCGTGGCTGATCTCGAAACCAAAACAAGGAGCTACACCTCAACCTCCCTATTTTGCAAGCCACTACCCTAGAGCACATGAGAGTCCTCTGCCCATAAAAAAAACAAGTACCAAGATCTGATGACCTGCTCAACTACTTGCAAGCTGCTGCACACTTTTTATAAATCACTGCAGAGTGAATCATTTGTTGTTAAACCAAGCTACATAAACTCAGAGAAAACGGTTAATTATGATCCCATGAACCTGTATAGTATGTTGAATCTGAAGAGACATGTCACCCTTATTGTAGGAAATTAAATGTATAGTAGGTGTCTATGTGAATCAATTTGTGTATGATTTGAACCAGCACAATATATTGAATTAATTTAATTTAATTAATTTAATTTGAAGATGTTCCTCGTGTAGAAAATGTTATGTACAATGTGTTCTGTTGAGAATTATTTTGTGTGTGATCATTTGGACCTTTTTTAATCTGAATGAATTAAAAACAAATAAGTCTTCACATACAGTATGTGAGTATTCATTTGATCTTGATTCCCTTTTTTTTATTCATTACAATATACGGTACGTCTCTGTCACCACATTTAGCGTGAACTCTAAGCAGTTAATACTTATTTACTGCTGTCACCTCAGTACAGAAGGACATTTCTTGCCTTTAGCATGGGTTTAACGCACGTTATTTACATGAAGGGCATCAGTACTTGAAAGTACTTAAAACATCGTATCAGATGTTAAAAAAGGACATCTTACAAGAGTCATGCAAAATGTCACATATACTGATCTTCCACAAACTGAAATCATCACTGGAGATAAACTGTTCTTTCACATTCTAAAAATTTAAATGGCAATAAAAAAAGTATTTTTTGAAATAACAAATAAATATAATTTGTTGTTGGAAGATATGGGTATGGTGAATTATTTGTCAACCATAAAACACCTAATGTACACACAATTAATAGTATAAAAATAACTGATTATCTTAAAATGGAAAAATTGTCACATATACATTTACATTTAAGTCATTTAGCAGACGCTCTTATCCAGAGCGACTTACAAATTGGTGAATTCACCTTCTGACATCCAGTGGAACAGCCACTTTACAATAGTGCATCTAAATCATTTAAGGGGGGGGTGAGAAGGATTACTTTATCCTATCCTAGGTATTCCTTGAAGAGGTGGGGTTTCAGGTGTCTCCGGAAGGTGGTGATTGACTCCGCTGTCCTGGCGTCGTGAGGGAGTTTGTTCCACCATTGGGGGGCCAGAGCAGCGAACAGTTTTGACATATGGTTCTTCATCTGTAGGATTCAATTGAAAAATACTTCATCAAAGCTGGCATATTTATGACATTTTGGGCCTTACCCAGGCCTCCTTTAAGACTCCATAATGTTTCATCCTGTATGTGCTACAAAGCAACAAAAAAATGTCATATGAAGCTTTATCAAAATTATATCAAAGTTCCAGAGTGGGGTCAATGCTATTTTTAAAGATATTGCCCATTTGATACAGAGAAATTGGCATGTTAGGCAATGTAACCAATCACAGCCCTCCTTTTACATATGACAACACTTTTTGCTTTGTAGCACCTACAGATAACACAATATCAGGCCTGGGTAAGGCCAAAATATCAGAAATATGCCAAATGTAATTATTATAAATTATTTCTCATTTATGCTTTTAGATACAAATCTATATGTCAACAATCCTTCCTTCAAAGGACTATTCCATTTTGTGATAATCCCCCAAATCATGGTCTTTTTTTGCCTGGGTTTCGTGAGGTAACACTCCATAGGGGCTATTGGGAATGGCACTATTTTGGATCCAATCTCAGATATTTTTTAAGCCTCTCGGTAATCTGATGGCGTCAGTGGCAGTCATTCATTTATCACTTCTTCGCTTGCATAGTTTTATTTGAGTGAATCTGGCCTTAGCCCTCAGATCGGTCCGTACCTGTTCTCCTGTCTAAAAGGCAGAGAGGGGAATGTTTGGAACCCAAGCCCGTATTTGTATTCCCATCTACTAGTGGAGATAAGATGCCAGATAGAGATGTTACGTAATACAACCTGTGCCAGTAGAGCCTATTTGCTTTACCTGAGTCAACCTTATCAAGCACATTCCTTTCCTTCTGTACAGTAATTGCCACTCTGCCAGTGCTCCTGAGTAAAGTGTCCGTGATAAGGCTTGGGTGAGAGTGCCATGTTGGCATAAATGCAGTAATGCACATTACATTGCCACGCTAACGAAAAACACCATGCCTGACAACCACCATACTGGAGGTTTGGGTTTCCATTGTCCACTGGGATTCAGTGACGAAGGAGGACACAGTTGAGTGGAAATCCTCTAATCTCCCTTGAGGACCCCCATACACAATGTTGTACACAATGGTAACCGTTGTTATTCCATCCTTCAAAAATACATTCTTTTTTTCCATGTTTTACATAACTTTCCTTTACCACCTCCCGAGAGAGAAGGAGAGATTGTTATACTGAGCCTAAGAATAGACAAACAGAGATAAGTGTGTGGTAAAATGGCAGAATACAGGTTATTGGAGGGAGCTAGACATCTGACTGTGATCCTCCAGGCACTGCACCAAGGTGTGAACAGCCTGGTAATAAGGGCACTTAGTCTCCCACCTCTGATGACAAAGGAAAATGTCAAAGCCCAAACGTGGTGTAGGCCTGCTATTGTGAAACTAATTACGCCAAATGTGCCAGTTTTGATAAGGCTACAGAGAGTGCTCCTACTTTACTTTTGGTACTTTATTTCTATATAACAAAGGGAGGACGGTTATAATAAAAAATAAATTGGTCTTAAATCTTCGCTCACTTATCATTGATTGCTGTCTGTCTAGAACTGGTGTGTAACGTAATACATATCAAGAACAGAAAGGCCCTCACACTGTGTATTCTCCCAATTAACACCTTTATTGACAACGTTTCG
The DNA here is from genome assembly GCF_036934945.1 of Oncorhynchus masou masou. Lineage (NCBI taxonomy): Eukaryota > Metazoa > Chordata > Actinopteri > Salmoniformes > Salmonidae > Oncorhynchus > Oncorhynchus masou. The sequence continues at coordinate 50,960,989 of NC_088222.1, forward strand.
ATCCACAAGGATCTTCATCAGATCAAACTGTTATTTTCCAGTATACTTAATTAGCCCATGCAACACGTACATTTTAAGGAGGTGCGTGCTGTAATCATGAGAATTAGGCCTACTGATAAGGGCTTTTGTAAATCCCATGACTATATGTGGTGTTAATATATACTGGAAAAAAATAAAAACGCAACATGTAAAGTGTTGGTCCCATGTTTCATGAGCTGAATTAAAAGATCCCAGAAATGTTCCATATGCACAAAAACCTTATTTCTCTAAAATTTTGTGCACAAATTTGTTTGTATCCCTGAGCATTTCTCCTTTGCCAAGGTAATCCTGACAGATGTGGCATATCAAAAAGATGATTAAACAGCATGATCATTACACAGGTGCACCTTGTGCTGGGTGCAGTAAAAGGCAACTCTAAAATGTGCAGTTTTGTCACACAACACAATGCCACAAATGTCTCAAATTTTGAGGGAGCGTGCTGCGGCATTCTGACCCATGGCTGCGCCCCTGCCCAGTCATGTGAAATCCATAGATTAGGGCGTAATTAATTTATTTATATTGACTGATTTCCTTAATGAACTTTAACTCCGAAAAATATTTGAAGTTGTTGCGTTTAGAATTTTATTTGGTATACATGCTTTCCCAGTCAGGCAATAGCATTATTAATTTGCTCTCCTACTTTTGCTTAAGCTCAAGACATTGCATATTTCAACTGAAAAAACATTGTTTCTAATGGGCAATAAGAATACCATTTTATGGGGAAAATATTGTACATTGTGAGCTAGTTACAGATAGCTCACCTAATGTGTGATAGTATTATGAGCGCTGACGGGGGCCTCTGTCTTGTTTTTGTGTTTTGACGTAACATATGTTCTATCTAGGAGTAGCCTATTCACTGACTACCCAGAAAGATCCAGTAATAAATTATCTGGGAAGTCAGGCACACTGCTGCAGGCACAATGGCAGGGTCTCGGTGGACATTTGTGTCTCCATGGCCAGGCCAAACAGATTACACTGACTTATGTAACTGCTCAGAGACCACTATAGAGCGGGGACTCTCCTAGTTTCTGAATTGGACTGATTCTGCTGCCTGGTCTCAGATCTGAAGATGCTTTAGCCAATTCATATAGGATATGGCACAACAACAAAAAATGTATAGGAGGGGTTTGGGGAAGGACGGGACTGCTGTGAGGTGTTTTGAAAAAGACAAGCCAGAAGAGCAACTTTCCTAGACCTACATCAGCCTCCTTTCAGGAAGTGGGTCAATTGATTGCTGTTTGTCTTCCACATCCTGCCATACTTTCTCTCCTTCCACACCTTCCATTGCCCTTTTCTTTCACTGCTGTATCACCATAGTTCTTGAATAAGGTGATGCTCAATGTGGATGCTGTCATTGTCTTATCCTCTGTGGAACTGTGAATGATCTGACCTTGTAGCCCAGGGTTTTCCGCGAGACGCCAATTCCCCCAAGATGGACCAATTCTGTGTTGCTGTCTGACACAAAGTCTATGGGGCTAGCTGAAAATGGCTAGATAAACACACTAAATTGGCCCGCAGCTTCACATTGTTTGCCCTGAGTACCAGCAATACCTAGGCTTACCCCCTTGGTAGTGTCTTATTGCTATTTGTCTGCCTCAGGATGCTCTTAATACAAAAGTAATTGTCTTTTTCTGTGCCCACTTGAAGGTAATAAGATGTCATAAGTAATAACCCTGCTCTTTTTTCATCCATACGCTCTGGGAGATGATGCTTTACTGGTTAATGTTTGACCAGCTTCAGCTTTGGGAAGATTCAGAATGCTTAACTATGGTATTTTTATGGAGCAGAATGTTTGAACTTGCTCTCCTCGTGCTAAAAAGGTTAAATATCAACTGGTACTGGTTACTCATACCAGTGTGTGCAGAAACCGTCCAACAATGTCAAGCTGATGTCCCCTTCATGCTCGGTGGGCACATTGCAATATTAATCTGTGAAAATGTGGTGCTCGGTTAGCCTGTCACTGTCACCCAGGGTCTGAGATGTTAAGTGGACTGCCTAGTGCATTTCGCACTGTATATTTCGTTTTGGAGAAAAGATTTGCCTTCTGTAAGTTTAAGAAACATTGCCTTGAGCCTTGTAATTCCATTACCAAAAAACACTTATCTTAAAAATGTTCTCCTTCATGAGGGAGTTTAATGAAAATTCACAGAAGTAACAAGTAAAGGGAGACCTTCCAATTAGTTAGTGTTTTTACTGATATCAATTTTTGTTTATAAAGTATTAAGTGCTTAAAACTCATAGTTCTGTTACCAAATCAATAACAGAATTACCAAAAAATCTGTAACGAAATTACTGCAATTTAATTTGCTACAGTGGTACAAATAAGGCTGGCACAATTACTATGTAACCAAGGGTTTTGGATGAAGACCATCATGAAAGTAAAATGGAATGCAAAAAAAAAAAACAATGTTTTGTGCGTTTGAGTTCGTTTTGGCAGTAACATGGACTCTTAATGACGTGATGAAACTTTGTTACTCCCACAGAATTTGTTCTATTTCTATGGTTGCTCCTTGCTGAAAGATCATGGCGAGAAGGGATAAGCAGATTTAGTTGTTGTTGCATTTTCGCTAACCCTAACCCTTTTCTTAATCTTCATCTAATTCTCCTAACCTGCTACATTAATTCTCCTAACCTACTGCGTAAATTCTCCTAACATGCTTCAAAAAGTCAGATCTGACAAAAATGCATCCCATCTAGTCAAAACCTTGCTGAAACAAGCAAATTAGTCTTTGGTTGCCTAGGCAATGGCCCCCATAATGTAGCAGCAGCACACAGGTTGCAGTCCAAACAAATCAGGGCATATTATTTTAGCACATATTTTACTTCCTGCTTTGCTCCTGTGAGTACACTCGCAATGGCTGCCGTGCCAGTCCACCCATTATGCCATCATTGACTTGAATGGGGATGTCCGTTCTATTAATTATGTTTCAATTCCAGCACATGCAGTCAGGAGCGGAGGAGAAGAGATAATGTGCATTAAAAACATTTATAATAATTAAGAGTCACAATCGTTTTTGGGGCCGGTCCGAACTGGCCTGCATTTAAACATCTACAGACGTAGCTGTTCGGTCTGGCGCAGATTTGGACGTGACTTAGCCCAAACACAGACATCCATGATTGGTGACCGGACTAAATCTAAACCAATCATAGGCATCTATGTTTCACAAGTTTGGACAGCACAGTACAGTACAGTGAAGCACACTAGAGTACAGTGAATGTACTGTATTTACTGAACTCTACTCTACTGTGGACTACTGTGCTGTGATGTCCAAACTTGTAAAATGTTGATGTCTATGATTGGTTCAGATTTAGTCCGGTACGGACTAACCAAATTAGTTCTTGTTTGGGGGTGGAGCTCATTATAACCCTTTTCGACAAGACAGATCTTCCAAAGTTGGGGGGAGTGGCAATTTTAACCAAGAATCACCTTCAGTGTTCAGTTGTCTCCACCAAGTCTGTACCCAAATAAGTTGATTTGCTGGTTTTAAGCATTGAACTTTCAAATGGCTTTTTGTTGACTGTTGCTGGGTGCTATCGTCCTTCATCAGCACCGTCCTGTGCCTTACCTGCCATAAGCTCTCTCCTGGCCTCTTACACCAATTCTGAATTTGTCCTGCTAGATAACCTAAACTGGGACATGCTTGAACCACCTGACCAAGTCCTAAAGCAATGGGAATCCCCAAATCTTTCTCAGATTATTACCAATCCCAGAAGGTATGACTCCAAACACCCAGAAAATGCTACTCCCCTTGATGTTATCCTCACAGGTATCAGTCTGGTGTTTTCTGTAATGACCTTAGTGATCACTGTTTTACAGCTTGTGCTCGTAATGGCTGCTCACTGAAACGACCTGTCCTGATTTGTCATAGATGCTTGCTAAAAAACTTTAATGAGCTTCCTTCATGAACTAGCCTCTGTAAAATGGTGTAGAATCAGCTCGATCCCCTCTGTCGAAGACACTTGAACCTTATTTTTTAATATTTTCAGTGCTATTGTTAATAAACACGCCCCCATAAAGAAAATTAAAAACCGGTTCAGACCCTGGTTTGACCGTGATCTTGCAGAGTTACTCCACCTCAAGAATTGCATTTGGCGAAATGCTTGGTACACGCATACTCGGGCTGACTGGCTATCGTTCAGGCAAATGAGAAATAAGTGCACTATCCGGAAGGACAAAGTTAGTTACTTTAAGGAGAAGTTCTCTCTCTGTGGGTCTAACCCCAAGAAGTTCTGGAAAATGGTTAAAGACCTGGAGAATAAACCCTCCTCCTCACAGCTGCACATGTCCCTTAATGTTGGTGATGTGGTTGTTACTGACAAGAAGCACATGGCTGAGCTCTTTAATCACCACTTCATTAAGTCAGGATTCCTATTTGACTCTGCCATGCCTCCTTGCCCATCCAACATTTCCTCATCTCCCACCCCTTCTAATGCGACTAGCCCCGATGCTTCTCCCTCTTTTTCCCCTGCCCCGCTACATAGTTTCTCCCTGCAGGCAGTCACTGAGTCTGAGTTGCTAAAAGGGCTCCTCAAACTTGACCCCCAAAAAACATCTGGATCAGATGGTTTAGACACTTTCTTCTTTAAGGTTGCTGCCCCTATCATCGCCAAGCCTATCTCCAACCTTTTTAACTTGTCTCTCCTTTCTGGGGAGGTTCCCATTGCTTGGAAGGCAGCCACGGTTCATCCTTTATTTAAAGGAGGAGATCAAGCTGATCCTAACTGTTATAGGCCTATTTCTATTTTGCCCTGTTTATCAAAAGTGTTGGAAAAACTTGTCAATAATCAACTGACTGGCTTTCTTGATGTCTATAGTATTCTCTCGGGTATGCAATCTGATTTCAACTCAGGTTATGGATGTGTCACTACAACCTTAAAGGTCCTCAATGATGTCAACATTGCCCTTGATTCTAAGCAATATTGTGCTGCTGTTTTTATTGACTTGGCCTAAGCTTTGGATATGGTACACCATTTCATTCTTGTGGGTCGGCTAAGGAGTATTGGTGTCTCTTAGGGGTCTTTGGCCTGGTTTGCTAACTACGTCTCTCAAAGAGTGCAGTGTATAAAGTCAGAAAATCTGTTGTCTCAGCCTCTGCCTGTCACCAAGGGAGTGCCCCAAGGGACAATCCTAGGCCACACACTCTTCTCAAATTACATCAACAACATAGCTCAGGCAGTAGGAAGCTCTCTCATCAATTTATTTGCAGATGATACAGTCTTATACTCAGCTGGCCCTTCTGCAGATTTTGTGTTGAATGCTCTACAAAAAAGCTTTTTTAGTGTCCAACAAGATTTCTCTACCCTTAACCTTGTTCCAAACTCCTCCAAAATAAAGATCATGTGGTTTGGTAAGAAGAATGACCATCCTACCCATGCTAGATTACGGACAAATAATTTATAGATTGGAAGGTAAGGGTGGTCTCGAGCAGCTAGATGTTCTATACCATTCTGCCATCAGATTTGCCACCTATGCTCCTTATAGGACACATCACTGCACTCTATACTCCTCTGTAAACTGGTCATCTCTGTATACCCGTCGCAAGATCCACTGGTTGATGCTTATTTTTAAAACCCTCTTAGGCCTCACTCCCCCCTATCTGAGATATCTACTGCAGTCCTCATCCTCCACATACAACACACTTTCTGCCAGTCACATTCTGTTAAAGGTCCCCAAAGCACACACATCCCTGGGTCGCTCCTCTTTTCAGTTTACTGCAGCTAACGACTGGAATGAGCTGCAACAAACACTCAAACTGGACAATTTTATCTCAATCTCTTCATTCAAAGACTCAATCATGTACGCTCTTACTGACAGTTGTGGCTGCTTTGTGTGATGTATTGTTGTCTCTACCTTCTTTCCCTTTGTGCTGTTGTCTGCGCCCAATAATGTTTGTACCATGTTTTGTGCTGCTACCATGTTGTGTTGCTACCATGCTGTGTTGTTATGTGTTGCTGTCTTGCTATGTTGTTGTCTTAGATCTCTCTGTATGTACTGTTGTGTTGTTTCTCTTGTTGTGATGTGTGTTTTGTCCTATATTTTGATTTAATTTATTTTTGATTTTAATCCCAGGCCCCCGTCCCCACAGGAGGCCTTTTGCCTTTTGGTAGGCCTTCATTGTAAATATGAATTTGTTCTTAACTGACTTGCCTGGTTAAATAAAGGTTAAATTAAAACAAGTGTGTAGAATAATACTCATATATGCAAACGATGAGGCATATTTCTACCTTTTTGTACCGATTCGAGATCACAATGAATCTCAAATTCATTCTCTTCACCATGAAGATAATGACATCCATAATTATGCTTTTCTGTGTAGTCCCCCCTGGTCTAGGGGAAGTACCCATTATGTAATTCCATTCCCGTAATTCTGTTACCAGGTGTAAATCCACCTCACTTACTATAGTTCAATAACCAAAAGAGATTTATTTTCAAACTCAAGGTGTCATGTCATAGCTGACACCCCATTCCTTCTGCAGATATCTTTGAATCTTAATTCAGAGCAGATATTTAACAGTTTTTGGAAAACATAGCCGCTTAAAAAACGGAGGAGAATTTTACCGTAATTATTTTTAAAATGTTTACGTTATTTATAGATTTTAAGATATAACAACAAAAACAGTACAACCCCAACCCCTCATTCTCCCATCCATCCCCTCCCTCCACTCCATCCCTTCACTCCCTCCAAACCACCCACCCACCAAGGCATCTATAAAAGTAAGTTAAATAGGAAAGAAAAACAGAAACAAATAGTAATAGAAACAAAACATTTATTAAATACGAGTTAAATAAAAATTCATAGCAGCACAAATGGCCACTAGAACAGACATGACTGCTTACCAAACTATGCAAGTTACAATAAGTAAAAGACAGGCTCTCCACATATTGTATTAATGGAGACAAGGTTTAGTCAAACTTGTCGGGACCCATGCACAGTGTACCTAACCTCCTCCAGAGGCAGAGGGGACATCACCTCCTTAAACCACTGCATAAAGGAGGGCGGTTTTGCAGACTTCCAGTGGAAGAGGACAAGGCGGCGAGCTAGCAGCGAGGCACCCTGATGCGCGGTAGCATTCTGGTCTAGGGCAAGTACCCCAAAAATGGCAGTGACCGGGTTGGGGCTAACAGTTGTATTACAAGTATGTGAGAATGCCACTTAAAGATTGGCATAACCAAAACATGTGTCCCACAGTCGCTGGACTCTGTTGGCATCTCAAACACTTGGGGTCAACATTTGGGTTTATTTTTGCCAATCTGTCATTTGAGTAATGGAGACGGTGCAAAACCTTAAACTGATTAAGCCCATGCCTTATGCAAAATTATGTGTGGGTATACTTTGTTACCGTATATAATCGGGTAGCTCGCCACCTGTCTTGCTCCCATGCAGATTTTGTATTTGCAAAGGAAGGCGGATTAATGTTCTGTATTATGTCGTATAATCTGGAGATTGTGCCCTTCAGATAAGGGTTAAGGTCTAAGCACCTCTCGACTGGACACTTAGTAGGCTCGAGTGGAAATGAAGGGAAATGTTTTTTGGCAAAGCTGCGAGTTTGCAGGTTTCTAAAAAAGTGGGTATTGGGAATATTATGGTCAACTCTTCAGAGTATCAAATGAGACAAATGTGTTATCAACAAATAGTTCACAACAAAAACACCAAACCTTTCCTATGCCAGAACTGGAATGGCGTGTCAATCCGTGACGCTGGGAAGAGGTGATTAGATGTTAATGGGGAGAAGCCGCTTGCTTGTTTAAGGCTAAAGTGACTTCGGAATTGGGACCAGATTTTAAGGGAGTTCTTAAAAATGAGGTGAGTGCCAAAACATGAGTGCCAAGGTTCATGGGCATTGGGGAGCACAGGAGTGAGACTGGAGAAGTTGGAATGCTTGACTGTAAGTCAAGTTGGGCCATCCTTGTTTTCAAATGCAGAAACCCAATAAACACATTTTAGATATATTTGCTGACCAGTAGTAGTGTAAAAAAAAAATGGGAAGGCCCAGCTGCCTGCAGGCTTAGGTCTCTCTAGATATACCTTTCTCATTTGTGGATTTGACTTATTCCAAATGAAGTTGGAAATGTAGCTGTCCAGTTGTTTGAACATCGACTTGGCAGAAAAATGGGAATCATTTGGAATAAGTACAAAAACCTAAGTAGTACAGTCATCTTAACAAAATTAATGCGACCTGTTAATGAAATGGGAAGAGATGACCACCTTATGAAATCCTGCTTAGTGCGCTCCAGGAGTGTTTTGAAGTTATGTTTAAACAGAGCCATAAATGAGCGTGTGACCTTTATCCCCAAATAAGTAAAGACCTGATGCACCACCGTAAATTGGGAAATTGGCATGCCCAATTCCTTCTGCTAACTGACTAATGGGAGGAGCACACATTTTGTTAGGTTTAACTTATAACCGGAGAATGTCTCAAAACCTTGTAGCATGTCCAAGAGATAGAGTATAGACTCCACAGGGTTAGAGATGTATAAAAGAAGATTGTCTGCATATAAGGACACTTTGTGAGTTATATTGTCTCTTAATATTCCCTTAATCCTCTCCTGCGGCCCGCAGGACGATAGCAAGAGGCTCAATAGCCATATCAAATAGGAAAGCCATATCAAATGGGAAAGGGGACAAACAGCAACCCTGCCTAGCCCCCTGTGGAGAGGGAAGTAGCTGGAGGTAACATTGTTGGTGCGAACAGAAGCCACTGGGGACGAGTTCAAAATCTTAATCCAGGAGAGGAATGACTGGCCAAACCCAAATCTCTCTAGTACTGTAAATACAGTTGAAGTCGGAAGTTTACATACACCTTAGCCAAATATACACTGCTCAAAAAAATAAAGGGAACACTTAAACAACACAATGTAACTCCAAGTCAATCACACTTCTGTGAAATCAAACTGTCCACTTAGGAAGCAACACTGATTGACAATAAATTTCACATGCTGTTGTGCAAATGGAATAGACAACAGGTGGAAATTATAGGCAATTAGCAAGACACCCCCAATAAAGGAGTGGTTCTGTTTTGGTCACTTTTGAATGCTGGCGGTGCTTTCACTCTAGTGGTAGCATGAGACGGAGTCTACAACCCACACAAGTGGCTCAGGTAGTGCAGCTCATCCAGGATGGAACATCAATGCGAGCTGTGGCAAGAAGGTTTGCTGTGTCTGTCAGCGTAGTGTCCAGAGCATGGAGGCGCTACCAGGAGACAGGCCAGTACATCAGGAGAAGTGGAGGAGGCCGTAGGAGGGCAACAAGCCAGCAGCAGGACCACTACCTCCGTCTTTGTGCAAGGAGGAGCAGGAAGAGCACTGCCAGAGCCCTGCAAAATGACCTCCAGCAGGTCACAAATGTGCATGTGTCTGCTCAAACAGTCAGAAACAGACTCCATGAGGGTGGTACGAGGGCCCGACGTCCACAGGTGGGGGTTGTGCTTACAACCCAACACCGTTCAAGACGTTTGGCATTTGCCAGAGAACACCAATATTGGCAAATTCGCCACTGGCGCCCTGTGCTCTTCACAGATGAAAGCAGGTTCACACTGAGCACATGTGACAGACGTGACAGAGTCTGGAGACGCCGTGGAGAACGTTCTGCTGCCTGCAACATCCTCCAGCATGACCGGTTTGGCGGTGCGTCAGTCATGGTGTGGGGTGGCATTTCTTTGGGGGGCCGCACAGCCCTCCATGTGCTCGCCAGAGGTAGCCTGACTGCCATTAGGCGAGATCCTCAGACCCCTTGTGAGACCATATGCTGGTGCGGTTGGCCCTGGGTTCCTCCTAATGCAAGACAATGCTAGACCTCATGTGGCTGGAGTGTGTCAGCAGTTCCTGCAAGAGGAAGGCATTGATGCTATGGACTGGCCTGCCCGTTCCCCAGACCTGAATCCAATTGAGCACATCTGGGACATCATGTCTCGCTCCATCCACCAACGCCACATTGCACCACAGACTGTCCAGGAGTTGGCGGATGCTTTAGTCCAGCTCTGGAAGGAGATCCCTCAGGAGACCATCCGCCACCTAATCAGGAGCATGCCCAGGCGTTGTAGGGAGTTCATACAGGCACTTGGATGGCCACACACACTACTGAGCCTCATTTTGACTTGTTTTAAGGACATTACATCAAAGTTGGATCAGCCTGTAGTGTGGTTTTCCACTTTAATTTTGAGTGTGACTCCAAATTTAATTTTGCGTGTGACTCCATAGTCGACCGACTATGATTTTTCAACGCCGATACCGATTATTGGAGGACCCAAAAAGCCGATACCGATTAATCAGCCGATTTTTATTTATTTGTAATAATGACAATTACAACAATACTGAATGAACACTCATTTTAACTTAATACATCAATACAATCAATTTAGCCTCAAGTAAATAATGAAACATGTTCAATTTGGTTTAAATAATGCAAAAACAAAGTGTTGGAGAAGAACGTAAAAGTGCAATATGTGCTATGTAAGAAAGCTAACGTTTCAGTTCCTTGCTCAGAACATGAGAATATATGAAAGCTGGTGGTTCCTTTTAACAAGAGTCTTCAATATTTCCAGGTAAGAAGTTTTAGGTTGTAGTTATTATAGGAATTATAGGGCTATTTCCCTCTATACCATTTTATTTCATTAACCTTTGACTATTGGATGTTCTTATAGGCATTTTAGTATTGCCAGTGTAACAGAATTCCAAACTTGGTGTCCAGAGCAGTGTAGGAGCCCCCTCACCTCTTCTTCATGACTGCCGCCGTGTAGTCCGGGTAAATGTGAATATTCTGGCGGTCGTGGGTGATGGGAGCCATTCGCGCTGCCTTACGGAAGACCTCCTCCTTCTCCTATCGGTAGTGGAATTGAACTACTATGGGTCTGGGCGGCTCCCCATTCATCGGTGCGGACTGTATGTTTCTGTGTGCACGGTCAAGGGTGGGGGCGTAATCGAGGCCTAGAATTTCCTGTAGCAGTTTAGCTATGGACAGTCTGTTCGGATTTAATGATAGGCTCCATGACCATGGCTAGGTTGGGGGGGGTGTGTGTGTCAGAGTCCGTGTCAGATGAGCCCGAGGCTTCAGCAGAAGCCTGCTCCTTTTTGGCCCGCTGCCATTGTTGTCTTGACATTTTACGATTAAAAGGCCAACATTTTCAGAAATAAAAGCCAGATTAGTAAATTGCGTTCGACTCCAAATTAAATGTTACAAGATGAGCACGGTGGGGAGATGTTGGTCAAGTATTTATAGTAAATTGCTCACCCTGGATCGGAGCACAGAGAAAACACGTCTTCACATGTTGCTGCTCACCCGTCGTCCCCTTTTACCGTAATTCTGTCACCAAAATTTGCATCTACACAGTTCTTCCAGTAAATGTGATTTTGTTCAATTTTATGTGTAAATTGTTCAACATGGTGCTTTTAAAAACATAAAATCTGAGTCTCCGCGTAATTTTGTTACCATGGAATTGCCCCTATGCAATAACTCAACCTCTCCACCTTTTCAAAAAGCTCTTCCTCTTAATGTTTGTTTGATCAGCCTCAACAGTGAAATTCTCTCTTACCCTGGGACCTTGAGAAAAGTCCTAGAACTGGGTTTTAACAGGATGGAAAAGTCTGCGTTCCACTATCCATTTTTCTATCTTTCTGTGTCTCTTGCCGTGTCATTAATTTTCTGTTTCCGCCCAATTCTGAGACCACAGTTGTTGGGCCCATCCTTGACCTAGGCCTATAAGCTTTCAAAACAAGTTACAGTAGCTTCAACTGATAGACACCTCCGGCTGTAGTCATGTTTTGTTTGTGTCAGTGGTTCAAAACTCTCTTTACTTGCTTACATGACTTGTGTAATCTGGTGCTCCAAGTGCCCCTCGACTGGAGGGGCACATTTGTATGTGCAAATTTAGAGCCCGGAAGCCTTCCAACCTCTGCTCTTTGGCTTGCAGCAGTAACCTGAGCTGAGTTGAAGCAGCCTACATGCCGTATAGATGCTTGGATCCTCAGGGTCTCTCCAATTACCTAGTATAGACCTATAGGACTGCCTTACATTTGAAGATCACCCTATAATTCACACGATCTGGTCCCGTTAGGACATCTTATCGGTCAGCAGCCGTTCATCCAGTCATCCTCAGACTCCGCATCACTGGAGTCAATACTAGTGCACTTAGCTGTCTTCGATGACATCAGCCTGGTAGAGAGTGCATGCCGAGCCCCTGGTGGTCTGGTCTCGCGGCATTAAAATTCAGGTCACGCTGTAAAAATAAGTACCTATGAAAGCCTGAACTGCACTGGTGGAATTCCGCCCTGCTCGGCCTAGCAATCAAATCTTCTTACTGAGATTTTGAACCCTGACACCTCCCAACTAAGTATTTTAAAACAATGACTTTAAACTCTTGCTTTCTCTTTCTCGCTTTTCCCTTATTGAATGTCTGTATATGATTGGGGGAAACGGAGATTGGTTGCCAGGTAGAAAATGGTTTGTTACCAAGTTAAGTAGGCTAAGTCTGACATATGGTATAGCTGACATATCAGGCACGTCAGGTCAATGTAGGGTCTTAAACGGCTGCATCACTTAAACTTGCCCTTCACGTGTCCATTTTGTGTGGGTGTCAATAGTCAATACAATTAGTTATGTGCACAAATATACAAAAACAACATGTAGATGTTGGATTCAGCACTGTGGCTCAGTGGGGAGTGTCCGAGTGGTGTTAAGAATAGCCCTTCTCTCCTGTGTTGCTTGCCCATCTCTAAGCCTTTGTGACTCATTCAGTGGGCTGGCAGGTGGGAATGGCAGCAGGTCAAAGATTTGACAATAACAACAGAGCACATAACACCTCAGACCAGACGCTTCCAGCATGAACCAGCCCATAACATAAAGCACAATGGCCAAGTGATCATCAGGGAAATACAGGTCTATACTGTATCTTACAGGAAAACACCACTTCAGGTGAAACGGGCCTAGTCGTCAGCGGCAATTCCAGTGTAACAGAAATATTCTTTGACAAAAAAATGTTTTTTAACTTTCAAATGTATGCCAAACAAAAATATTGTTTCCAAAGTGTAACATACCATAAACATCTATGCCCTACCTTTAACAATTTGCACTGAACATTTTACACAAACTAATTTAGTGAAAGAACCGTGCAGATGCAAACTTTGGTAACGGAATTCCGGTAAAATCTCGCTCAGGTTTTTATGACGTTTTCCAAAAACTCTGTTAAATATCTGCGCCGAATTAAGATTCAAAGATTTCTACAGAAAGTATGGGGTGTCAACTATGACATGACACCTTGAGTTTGAAAAATCTCTTTTGGTTATTGAACTACAGTAAGTGGATCTGAATGTCATTATCATGTTTCACAAGTTTGGACATCACAGCGCACCACACCAGAGCACAGTAGAGTTCAATGCAGTAGAGTAAAGTACAGTCAAGTACAATACATTACAATATACTGTACAGTCTTCTACTTTACCTTTCTTTATTGTAATGTATTGTAATGTATGGACTGTACTCAATGTACTGTATTTTACTGTACTCTACTGTGCCACTTGCTGTTCTGTGCAAATTTGTGGAACATACGTCTATGATATGTCCAGATTAGGTCCGGTCTGTCTGGACGTTAACATCAACATCAAGGCCAGCTGAACATAACAGTATGCCAGTGGAAGGGAGGACAGTAACAGGTGACCCAACTGTGGATTGTGACTACTATGATTTCCCATTGTAGCCAACAGTAATTATGTTACGGATGTTTTGGTAATTCCGTTACCAAATTGGTTTTAATCACTTAATAATTCATAAACAAAATTGATATCAGTAAAATCACTATAACTAATTGGTAGGTCAATTATTACTTGTAACTTCTGTGGAGGGAGAGAAATTAGAAAATGTCTTAAAGATATGTGTGTTTTTAGTAACGGAATTTGATGGCACAAGGCAATATTTCTTAAATTTACCGAAGATAACCCCCCCCAGGCAGGGATCTTTACGTCCAACATTGTTGTGTTTTGATGTATTTCTGATATGTTTCAATAGGTTTTCCAAGACCCCTTTTCCATCCATTTATTCAGAAATCAGAGCCTTACATTTTTTTAGATGGAAAATGGTTGAAAAATGTATCAATGCTTTCATTTCCCAAACATCTAGACTCTTAGCTTTCATTTGACACCCAATTTGACATGCTCCTATGAACTTCACTTTGGTGCTCATGGGTTCTTTTACATGGAAATGCCCTCAGGCACTATGCCTTAAGCCAAGCAAACATAATGTCTTTGTTGTGAAATGTCATAACATCTCCATGACCTTAGTCTGTTTTTTAAAGAAATCAACATAATGAGATTGGAGTGAAATGGAATGTCCTGCACTGAAACAACTGAGACACAACTACCTTCTTGGCCCAAGGTTTTGGAAATGAAGACCAATGTTTGGGTAGTTGGGGCCTGCAGTAGAGGGCGAGGAGGGAAAAGGTGGGGTCCCTGGCTTGTCCGTCTTTGTGAGTGTTTAGGGTTGAGAGCAGCACCCACCCCTGCTGCTTGGCTGCTCTCCATGTGCCGAGGACCCTGGGAATGAATGGTGCCCGAGCACTGTCTTTCTTTGAAGCCAGCCAGGAATGCGAGGCCCTTTTTTTTCTTCTTTTTTTTTAGGCACTAACTATCTGCGGTGCTCATTGTTCATCAGCTAGGCGGACAGACGTCACAGGCATGCAATAGCCGCCTCTCGTCTTGGTCTTGGGGGAGAAGGACTCACTGGAACTTTACATTTCCTCCTGGTAACTTGTTTTGGTCCTTCTTTCACCGATAGATTCACCAGTAGGTTACTACTAAGCTATCTGAATTGTATCTAAAAGTCAAGTGCTAACTTGGAAATAGTTAGTTGTTTTTTTCTTCTTCATTATTTCATGTGGCATCAAAAGTGTGAGCTCTCAAACCAACAACTTTGTCAAAGGATTTGGTAAGTTGCTGCTTACAAGTTTCCTTGTGGTACTCTTAAAAATGTATTCCACTTAGGCCTGTTGGTATGAGTTGATTTGACTCTAATAGTAGTCACTAGCCTATGTGATGGTTTATCCAGCCAACCAGTTCAGTTTTCTGGTGTAGTTTGCTGTAGTAATGGTGTGAGTGTATTTGTCTGGGAATTTCTCTCTCTGTTCTCTCTGTGCATTTTTGCCACTAACTGGCCTCCCCATCACTTTCAAATAA
This sequence comes from Oncorhynchus masou masou, assembly GCF_036934945.1. Lineage (NCBI taxonomy): Eukaryota > Metazoa > Chordata > Actinopteri > Salmoniformes > Salmonidae > Oncorhynchus > Oncorhynchus masou. The sequence goes on from NC_088222.1 coordinate 50,976,188, forward strand.
GCGCTCCCCTGTAGTTCCCCTGTTAGTGTGCTAGCAGTTCAAGGATAGAAGCCTGGCAGCCGCTGCACATTGAGAATCAGGTGTACCTCTACAACACATGAAAACAAACCCCTTTTAACATCACTAACTAGACCCGGGAAGTCCGTGTGCATGTTAGCTGGAGGTTTTCATATTTTCATCAGCTGCAAACCAGGGGACAAGGGGGAGATCTATAACACTTGGTCGTTGAAGGTCTCAGAATGGTCACTGTAGTTTCTGGTACAACGTGGCTTGGAACAGAGGTACCTCAGCCATCTTAAATGGTTGGTATTTGACCAATTTGTTTGTGTATGTCTGTGTTGGCCCGTGAGAGAGTGAAACCTGTTCGGCATCAAGGACTGTGGAGCTCATTGGCTTTTATTTGTGTTGGATACACTGATCTGTGTGTATGCGTGACAGGTATGCACCTCCTGGAGGAAAACTAATCACCAAAGGCCTGTGTTCAGCTTTCTTCTTAAACTGTACTATCATCCACCATTACAGCTTCCTGTTGGTGGACTTTGTATCAGTATTTTGATGTTGGGTAAAACTGTATTGTAAACACCAATTTTGCCAGAAAGAGAAGTTTCACTGTACTAAACCTAGATAAATCAGACTCCCTCTTCCGTTACAAACAAGGTCAGCATGAAATTGAAGATGACGATTCAAAGTTCTTTGGAACTTATTACTTCCTGCTACGACAAAATGGGGGAAAAAGCCCTTGGTTTTATCACTGAGATATTGAACCATGACATATAAACAACAATATTTACCTTTGAAAGCTTTTCTTTAACAAACACCAAACAAACACCCAACAGATGATATAATGTTGAATTAAGATGGCGCCGGGAAAAAAATGGCAGCCGTTTTCCGGGCGCCTAACCAATTGTGCTGTGATGTGGTGTTTGGTGTTTAAAACCTTAGATTAGACCTTAAAGAAACATACTATTTGTCAAGTCATTAAACACATTCAGTGTATGTGCTTGGTTGGTTTCCTGATGAGTTAATCCAACACACAGTGCTACATGCAGTGTTCCAGTGGTGGATAATCCATTAAAAAAAAGTTATCACATGACTAATCCTCAAATATGTCTGCAAAATGTATATGGAATTCCGGGCATTTTTGGAGCGGTGCAACGTGCACCTCAAGGTTCTAATTAAGGGGTCTGGTTCCACAGGCACCTCTAACAGGTGTTCCATGCTGTATGTAGGCTTTCCATTAAACTCATACATGTTGTTCCAAATGTTGTATTTGATACTTTTTACACATTTCCTGACAATGATATTTGAAATACATTTTGTTTTCCTGTGAAAAACATTTGCTATAGGAAAAAATATGCAGTCAACATCTTTGCATTGCAAAAAAGCAGAACTGTTCTTTTGTTAGCCTCTTGTGCTTAATTGCTGATATTTAAATTCCCAGCCCTCCATTTCCGTGATTAGCCAAGAAAAGGCCTATTCTCCTCTGAGGCTGAGCCCTCCTAACTCAGGACTTAGTGCCTTAATAGTTGAAGTCATGGACAATTCTACAGTAACAGAATTGTGTTAAGATTTTTCACTTAAATTTTATGCCGAATTAAGAGTCAAAAGATGTCTGCAGAAAGAATGGGGTGTCAATTATAACATGACACCTTGCGTTTGAATGTATACTGAAGAAAAAAATAAACGCAACATGTAAAGTGGTCCCATGTTTCATAAGCTGAAATAAACGACCCCAGAAATGTTCCATACACACAAAAATCTTATTTCTCTCAAGTTTTGTGCACTATGCCAGTGGAAGGGAGAAATGTAGCAGGTGACCCAACTGTGGTTTGTAACTACTATGATTTCCCATTGTAGCCAATTAAGTTGCAGAAATTCTGAAATTCTGTCACCGATTTGGTAACATCATTTTGAGTTTGAATCACTTAATAATTCCTAAACAAAATTGACTTTACTTGTTACTTCTGTGAACTTTCATTATCCTCCCTCCTCATGAGGGAGATAATTTAGAAAAACTCACATATCTTTAAGACATTTTGGTAGAGGTCGACCGATTATTATTTTTCAACTCCGATACCGATTAATCGGCCGATTTTTATTTATTTATTTGTAATAATGACAATTACAACAATACTGAATGAACACTTATTTTAACCTAGTATAATACATCAATAAAAATCAATTTAGCCTCAAATAAATAATGAAACATGTTCAATTTGGTTTAAATAATGCAAAAACAAAGTGTTGGAGAAGAAAGTAAAAGTGCAATATGTGCCATGTAAAAAAGCTAACGTTGTAGTTAATTTAGTATTTATAGGACTATTTCTCTCTATTCCATATGTATTTCATATACCTTTGACTATTGGATGTTCTTATAGGCACTATAGTATTGCCAGTGTAACAGTGTAGCTTCCGTCCCTCTCCTCGCCCCTACCTGGGCTCGAACCAGGAACACATCGACAACAGCCACCATCGAAGCATCGTTACCCATCGCTCCACAAAATCCGCGGCCCTTGCAGGGCAAGGGGAACAACTACTCCAAGTCTCAGAGCAAGTGACGTTTGAAACGCTATTAGCGCGCACCCTGCTAACTAGCTAGCCATTTCACATCGGTTACACCAGCCTAATCTCGGGAGTTGATAGGCTTGAAGTCATAAACAGCTCAATGCTTGAAGCACAGCGAAGAGCTGCTTGCAAAACACACTAAAGTGCTGTTTGAATGAATGCTTACGAGCCTGCTTCTGCCAACCACCGCCCAGTCAGACTGCTCTATCAAATATCAAATCATAGACTTAATTATAACATAATAACACACAGATATACGAGCCTTTGGTCATTAATATGGTTGAATCCGGAAACTATCATTTCGAAAACAAAACGTTTATTATTTCAGTGAAATATCGGAACCGTTCCGTATTTTATCTAACGGGTGGCATCCCTAAGTCTAAATATTGCTGTTACATTGTACAACCTTCAATGTTATGTCATAATTAGTTTGCAACAAGCCAGGCGGCCCAAACTGTTGCATATACCCTGACTTTGCGTGCAATGAACGCAAGAGAAGTGACACAATTTCACCTATATTGCCTGGTAACCTGGATTTATTTTATCTAAATATGCAAGTTTAAAAAATATATACTTCTGTGTATTGATTTTAAGAAAGGCATTGGTGTTTTTGGTTAGGTACAGTCGTGCAACGATTGTGCTTTTTTCGCAAATGCACTTTTGTTAAATCATCCCCCGTTTGGCGAAGTTGGCTGTCTTTGTTAGGAAGAAATAGTCTTCACACAGTTCTCAACGAGCCAGGAGGCCCAAACTGCTGCATATACCCTGACTCTGTTGCAAGAGAAGTGACACAATTTACCTAGTTAAAAGAAATTCATTTTGGCAGGCAATATTAACTAAATATGCAGGTTTAAAAATATATACTTGTGTATTGATTTTAAGAAAGCATTGATGTTTATGGTTAGGTACACGTTGGAGCAACGACAGTCCTTTTTTTGCGAATGCGCACCGCATCGATTATATACAATGCAGGACATGCTAGATAAACTAGTAATATCATCCACCATATGTAGTTAACTAGTGATTATGATTGATTGATTGATTTTTATATGATAAGTTTAATGCTAGCTAGCAACTTATCTTGGCTTCTTACTGCATTCACATGACAGGCAGGCTCCTCGTGGAGTGCAATGTGAGGCAGGTGGTTAGAGCGTTGGACTAGTTAACTGTAAGGTTGCAAGATTGAATCCCCGAGCTAACAAGGTAAAAATCTGTTGTTCAGCCCCTGAACAAGGCAGTTAACCCACCGTTCCTAGGCCGCCATTGAAAATAAGAATGTGTTCTAAACTGAATTGCCTAGTTAAATAAAGGTGTAAAAAAATAAAAAATGTATATTAAAAAATTGGTGTCCAAAATTACCGATTTCCGATTGTTATGAAAACTTGAAATCGTCCTTAATTAATCGGCCATTCCGATTAATCGGTCAACCTCTAGTTTTTGGTAACCGTATTTCAAGTCAATGTTTCTTAAACTTACAGAATGCAGAAAAAAATATCCTAAACTAAATATAAGTGTTGATATTAGTTGGCTGGGGTCTTTACTTCATTATTATTGTGTTGTAATGTACATCTTCTGTAATCCCTTTTTAAGACTTTTTCTGGTAAATGTTTTATAAGACAGATTTTATATCTGTCTGACAATAAATCAAAGCCTTTGCTTATTGCATTTTAGGTTGGAAAACGATTGAAAAAATGTATATATGCCTTAATTTATCAAACACATATGGACTCATAGCTTTCATTTGACACCCAATTTGCCACCCAATTTGATAACCAATGCTCCCATGAACTTCACATGTTGTTGCTCATGGGTCCTTTTACATGGAAATGCCCTCGTCCTGACAGTGGACCTGTGGGCAGTGGGCAGTGGGCAAGTCTTTCTCGTGAGAAATTCCAGATCAATGGAGTGAACGGTGAAATCACATTTATATTATTACAGATATAAGTGTACGGTGTACATTATCACTATTACAGATACCAGTGCTACGGTGTACATTAGCACTATTACAGATACCAGTGCTACGGTGTACTTTAGCACTATTACAGATACCAGTGCTACGGTGTACATTAGCACTATTACAGATACCAGTGCTACGGTGTACATTAGTACATTAGCACTATTACAGATACCAGTGCTACGGTGTACATTATCACTATTACAGATACCAGTGCTACGGTGTACATTAGCACTATTACAGATACCAGTGCTACGGTGTACATTAGCACTATTACAGATACCAGTGCTACGGTGTACATTATCACTATTACAGATACCAGTGCTACGGTGTACATTAGCACTATTACAGATACCAGTGCTACGGTGTACATTAGCACTTGGAAAGGGCACATTTTTGTCAGGGGTGGAACTTAGATTTCCACCTCTCACTAACAAGAGAGGTCATGCAGTATTGCAGATGTCAGAAATTCCAAAAATCTATTTAGAGAGAGATAGTTATCAGAATTCTCTGAGAATTTCTTAATTGCATTTAGCTGAAAGGTTCTGTGGCTGTACCTTTGATTTAGTAGGCCGGTGTTGTGTTGTTGTCCAAGTAGACATGCCATGATGATAATCTCACACAAACATAGTATTAATAGTCAACAGAGTCAGCTATACTCGCTGAGAAAGCAGCACATGGTGCATGCCCCATTTCCTGTATGTTTTCATTGGCAGGAAAAAGCTACGGCATATTTAGGTTGGATTTTTGACTCCTAGCTCTAGGAGGAGGAAATGGAGCATGATAAATTACATTTTATTTCTATTAAGATAACCAATATGTTTTTATTTTAATTTTAGGAGTTATTGAAAAAGCAGACTACTGAAGAAGCTTAGAAAAGAAGGCAGAAAATGACCTGAATTCTCAGAAGTGAAAGATTAAGCTAAATGTGTCCGTATCACTGCCATTTCACCTGGGTCCACGCTTCAGTTTCCAATGCCAGATGGATTCCTATAATTTCCACTTTGAGAGAATGAGCAACCTGGACCTGCACCCTCTGAGCCTACCATTGAGTCGGCTCTCCCCAGCCAAGTCCACTAGCAGCATCGACCAGATCACCCACCAGCACGGCAAGGGCGACTCGGCCTACAGCTCCTTCTCTGGGGGCTCCAGTGCCCCAGAATATCCGTCCCCCCTCCTTTCAGACGACCTCCAGCACCACAGCCTGCACTACACAGACCTGAAGTATGTGAAGGCCATCTACCACCCCAACGTCCTCGACTCTGACGCCAAGAGCATGGATCAGCTCTACCGCTCGGTGGAGGCCATCTCAAATCAGTACCGCCACAACGATGGCTGCCTGAGTGCTTCGCAGTACTGTGATCAGAATCAGGAAACGCTACTGCCCCCTCCTCCCCTGCCGCCTCCACCCCCCGCCCGCATGGACAGCTTCATAGCCACCAGGAACTTGGAGAACTGTAGGGCACAGCACGGCCCCGAGGGCCAGCTAGCAGACAGGCCACCTCCACAGCCCCAGACAAATAATTCTGTTTCTGCCTGTCTCAAGGCTGACCTAGTCTATGGCCACCGGGCCTCACAGCCCTATCACAGGGACCCAGTCGACCCTGACCACACAGTTAATAACACTGAGCAACAAAAGTCAGCAAACATCTTAAGTGGATCACCCCCTCACACGAGTCAGCCTGAGCAGCCCAAACAGCAGTCCGGTAGCGGCGATGGCGGGCACTTGGAGGGTCAGCGCAAGAGGGTGCACTTGGCCCATGGCTCCCTCATGCCGGAGCAGCAGCGGTCCGCCAGCCCCTGGCATGTGGCACAGAACAAGGTTAACAGCAGCATCCAGCACAAGGGCCAGTTCTACTTCGTTACAGGTGTTTGTAAGTCCAGTCTGAAGCATGGCTCTCTGTGTGTGCCCGAGGCGGGCAGTGAGAGCCCTGTGCCAGCGCCAGTGGAGACCCACAGGCTGGTGGAGATGGAGAGTTCACACAACACCATGGACAACATGTTCAGGAACACCCAACAGATGCAGCACAGCACCCATGACACCGCAACAACCAATGACAGGGAGTTTTACACCAAGAGTCAAGATGAGGAGAACCTGATTCAGAGTAGAATTTCATACGGCCCCTCTCACATTTCAAACCAGGGCTCGCGCAGTTTCGATGCCTTAGAGCAAAGTCACAAGGTCCAGAGCAGAGTTATCGGCAGACATCACAGCCCCAACCACCACATCTTCTACTGCGGCCCAGAGGAGAACTGTCCTCCATTATCAAACTTCCACAACCTGGTAGTCCCTCCTCCAATCAGCATGGAGCAGGCCAACCACCACAAGAGATACAAACAGGTCAAGAGAGGGAGGAGGCAGCTATTAGGAGATGTTGCCAGTGAAAAGATCAACAAGGAAACCACCCCGCTTCTGTACCACCTCACTGGAGCCAACAGGGTGGCGCTGAGTTTGCACAAGCCCGAAAAGGACATTGAGGTCAGTGTGAAAAGTAAAGATGCAGGCCGGAACACCACCCCCATTAGCTGTAGTGATACGACACCACGGGGTGAAACATCCAAGGAAGAGAGAGTGCAGGCTACCTCCCACCTCTGCAACACCATGGATGACGCCTTCACGAAGTACTACAAGGAGAAACTGAAGGACGCCCAGTCTAAGGTGCTCAGGGAGACCTCCTTTAAGAGGAGGGACCTGCAGCTGTCCTGGCCCCACAGAGTGAGGCAGAGGCCTGAGCTCAGGCCCACAGTACTTCACATGGTCTCCTCTTCACAGGACTCTGAGACCTCAACAGACACACTCACCCCCTCCCCAACATACTCTGAGGGGACCGATGAGGAGAACATAAAGGAAACGGGGAAGGAGGTTGAGAAGGTGATAGAGAGCGTGGTGGTGAAGGACAGTGAAAAGGAAAATGGGAGATCAGCGAATGTTGCCCAGCCTCAGGTGCCTCGAATCAGGGGAAGGAGGCGCCTGACTACAGAGCAGAAGAAGCTGTGCTACTCAGAGCCGGAGAATCTGAACCAGCTGGGTGACACACCCTCCCACCACGCAGCCTGCCGTTCCCTGGGCAACGAAAGTGAAGGAGGCCTGCTAGTGCTCTCAAGTGAGGAGGGGGAGCTGGGAGAACAGGGCCTGGTGGCAGCTAGGAGAAAGATGTTTGAAACCAGAGGCAGGGCCATGTCTGCCTCCAGCCTCTCCAAGACATCCCTGAAGCACCTCCAGCACAAGGCCCTGGTGGCCTACATGGAGCGCAAGACGGGACACAAGGTGGCTGAGTCCCAGCAGCCCAACCCTCAAGCCTCTCAAGTCCCCAGCCAGAGGCACTCCACGGCTGGGAAGCCTTCTGACTGGGATCCCAGGCCTCAGTCTGGGAATAAAGAAGGCCCCAAGAAGAAGCTGCACAGGCCCCACTCCGCTGGTCGCATCCTGGACTCAACCTCCAGCTCGATAAGGTACTCACAGTTCAGCTCCAGCTCCACCCAGGCCCGAGGTTATTCCCAACAGGCCAGCTGGAGAGAGTTACCCAGCCACTCTCAGGGGAAGTCTGCCTCTGTGGAAAGTCTTCTGGACCAGCCTGAACCACCTGAGTTCTTCAGAAATCGTTCCACCTCAACGCCCCACGCATTTCAGGTAAGCCTCATCATCATCATCATCAGAACACTAGCCTCACTCACCAGGCTTTAATGGTATTTGTAGAATTTCATAGAATTTTATTTTATGGAGGCCCATGTCACTTTTCTGAATGTACCACAAATGTTCAAAGGGTGTTATTAATGTTGATTATTGGTATGTGTTTGGCTACAGGGTCACAACTACATGAATGATCCCTCACCAGTGAATACTCTGGACACTTCCAGGTATGTTGCCCTCACTAGTTTATTGGGAAAGTGGGAGTATCTGTGCCTGTAATGTTTACTGTAAACCATGTGTGTTGTACACGGATGCTTGCTCAAACTTGATTTACTGCGGCATTGAAAGGGAAAACACATACAGTGCCTTCAGAAAGTATTCACACCCCTTGACTTTTTCCACATCTTGTTGTTACAGCCTGAATTTAAAATGGATTCAATTGAGGTACTGTGTTTCACTGGCCTACGCACAATACCCCATAATGTCGAAGTGGAATTGTTTTTAGAAATGTTTACAAATTAATTAAAAATGAAAAGCTGAAATGTCTTGAGTCAATAAGTATTCAACACCTTTGTTATGGCAAGCCTAAATACAATGTGGACACCCCTTAAAATGAGTGGGTTCAGCTTTCTCAGCCACACCCGCAATCTCCATAGATAAACATTGTCAGTAGAATGGCCCGTAGAATGGCCCCGTACTGAAGAGCTCAGTGACTTTCAACGTGGCACTGTCATAGGATACCAGTTTGTCAAATTTCTGCCCTGCTAGCTGTCCCGGTCAACTGTAAGGGCTGTTATTGTGAAGTGAAAACGTCTAGGAGCAAGAACGGCTCAGCTGTGAAGTGTTAGGCCACAGAAGTTCACAGAAAGGGAGCGCCGAGTGCTGTAGCGCATTAATATCATCTGTCCATGGTTCATGAAATGGGTTTCCATGGCCGAGCAGCCGCACACAATCCTAAGATCACCATGTGCAATGCCAAGCGCCGGCTGGAGTGGAGTTAAGCTCGCTGCCATTGGACTCTGAAGCAGTGGAAACACGCTCTCTAGATTGATTGAATCACGCTTCACAAATCTGGGTTTGACGGATTCCAGGAGAACGCTACCTGCCCGAATTCATAGTGCCAACTGTAAAGATTGGTGGATGAGGAATATTGGTCTGGGGCTGTTTTTTTGTGGCAACAGTTTGGGGGAAGGCCATTTCCTATTTCAGCATGACAATGCCCCCGTGCTCAAAGCGAGGTCCATACAGAAATGGTTTGTCGAGATCAGTGTGGAATAACTTTACTGGCCTGCACTTAGCCTTGACCTCATCCCCATCGAACACCTTTGGGATGAATTGGTACGCCGACTGCGAGCCAGGCCTAATGAACCAACATCAGTGCCCGACCTCACTAATGCGCTTGTGGCTGAATGGAAGCAAGTCCCCACAGCAATGTTCCAACATCTAGTGGAAAGCTTTCCCAGAAGAGTTGAGGATGTTATAGCCGCAAAGGGAGGACCAACTCCATATTAATGCCCATGATTTTGGTCATGTAGTGTAAGTTCAAGTCAAATAATAAGTTGCATGGATGACTACCTCATCTCTGTACCTCTGTACAGTTGAGCAGTGCATTTCATACACAAATACAACCACAAAGACCAGGAAGGTTTTCCAATGCCTTGCAAAGAAGGGCACTTATTGGTAGATGGATAAAAAAAACAGACATTGAGTATCCATTTGAGCATGGTGAAGTTATTAATTACACTTTGGGTGGTGTATCAATACACCCAGCCACTACAAATATAGAGGCGTTCTTCCTAACTCAGTTGCCGAGGATGCGTCAACAACATTATAGTTACTCCACAATACTAGCCTAAGTGATAGAGTGAAAAGAAAGCCTGTACAGATTAAAAAATATTCCAAAACATGCATCCTGTTTGCAATAAGGCACTAAAGTAGAACTGCAAAGAAATTAACTTTGTCCTAAATAGAAAGTGTTATGTTTTGGGCAAATCCAAAATGTCACTAAGTACCACTCTTCATATTTTCAAAAGTGGTGGTGGCTGCATTATGTTATGGGTATGCTTGTCATCGGCAAGGACTAGGGCGTTTTTTTTTAGGATAAAAAGAAACTGAATAGAGCTAACCACAGGAAAAATCATTGAGGAAAACCTGGTTCAGTCTGCTTTCCAACAAACACTGGGAGACAAATTCACCTTTCAGCAGGACAATAACCTAAAACACAAGACCAAATATACACTGGATTTGCTTACAAAGACGGCATTTGAATGTTCCGGAGTGGCCTAGTTACAGTTTTGAAAATCTATGGCAAGACTTGAAAATTTCAGCCTAACAATGATCAACAACCAACTTAACAGAACTTGAAGAATTTAAAATAAATAGTGCAAATATTGTACAAGGTGTGCAAAGGGTCATAGATACTTACCCTGAAAGGCACATAGCTGTAATCGCTGCCAAAGGGGATTCTAACATGTATTAACTAAGGGGTAGGAATGATTTTTTTATTTTTTTTTATTTCCCTTTATTTAACTAGGCAAGTCAGTTAAGAACAAATTCTTATTTTCAATGACGGCCTAGGAACAGTGCCCCCGGAAAGTATTCAGACCCATTGACTTTTACAGCCTTATTCTATAATGCATTAAATTGTTTTTCCCCCTCATCAATATACACACAATACCCCATAATGACAAAGTAAAAACATTTTTTTAAACATTTTTGCAAATGTATTAAATATAAAATACAAATAAATATCACATTTTACATACAGTGCCAGTCAAAAGTTTGGACACACCTACTTATTTCAGGGTTTTTTGAAATTTTTACTATTTTCTACATTGTAGAATAATAGTGAAGACATCACAACTATGAAATAACACATATGGAATCATGTAGTAACCAAAAAAGTGTTCAACAAATCAAAATATATGTTGTATTTTATATTCTTCAAAGAAGCCACCCTTTGCCTTGATGAAAGCTTTGCACAAATGTTTTGTTGTGCCGCGAGACAATCCTATCTCGGAGCTCTTCGGACAATTCCTTCGACCTCATGGCTTGGTTTATGCTTTGATATGCGCTGTCAAGTGTGGGACCTTATATAGACAGGTGTGTGCCTTTCCAAATCATGTCCAATCAATTGAATTTACCACAGGTGGACTCCAATCAAGTTGTAGAAACATCTCAAGGATGATCAATGGAAACAGGATGCATCTGACCTTAATTTTGTGTTTTATAGCAAATTTTCTGAATATTTATGTAAATAAGGTATTTCTGTTTTTTTATTTTAATACATTTGAAAAATATTCTAATAACCTGTTTTCGCTTTTTCATGGTGGGGTATTGTGTGTAGATTGCTGAGGATTTTTATTTCATCCATTTGGTTGTAATGTAACAAAATGTGGAAAAAGTCAAGTGGTCTGAGTACTTTCCGAAGGCACTGTATGTAAATGAGATACTTCAGTATTTAATTTTCAATAAAATAAAAAGAAATGTCTAAAAACATGTTATCACTGTCATTATGGGGTATTGTGTGTAGATTGGATGAGAAAAAAATATTTGGAATTCAGGCTGTAACACAACATATTGTGAAATATGTCGAGGGGTGTAGATACATTGTGAAGGCACTGTATACCATGCCAACATCCTATTCTGAGAAGTATATAGATGTAACACTCAAGATAAACATTAGACCTACATTACAACTATATTCAGGGAGTCTTTTTCTAAACTAGTGTTTTTTAATCAGCTATTATTAGGGTAAGATAAGAACATACCATATCTGAGGGGAAACTGGCACGCCAGTCTCCAAAGCATCTGAATCTCATCACAATCTCTGTGTTCTTTTTCAGTACTCAGACTCAGGGGCCAGTAGATGAGGAGACGGTGGTAATGAGGAGAGGCCAGGCCATGTCGGTCCCTGAGGGTCAGCGGGTCCGGGTGGTGGCCCAGCGGGGAAAGTCCATGGAGGAGCTGGGTATGTCCCAGGTCAGCCACTCTCTGGTCCTCAATAAGAGCTCTGAGCAGCTGGACCAGCTCTGCAGTAGGCAGGGCCCAGGACCAGGCCAGGAGAAGAGGATTGTCTCATTCTTTGGCGAGGGCCAGGAGAAAGCCCAGAGGCAGACCAAGAGGAAGCCCCTCTTCAAGCAGGAATCTGCACCACAGCTGGGCAGTGAGGAAGACAAAGAGGAGATGACTAAAAGCACCAGAGAGTCTAGTGAGTCTGTCTCCCCTGCATGGAGAATCTCGTCTCGGGTCAGGACTCGCTCAGACGGCTCCCCCAGATCATATGACTTTGGCCCCCTCGTTAAAGATGAGATCGAGACCACTGAGCTCTCCTGCGATGTCCCACTCCCACCGTCCCATAACAGTCAGGAGTCCAGTGAGAGAGCGGTCAAGTCTACCTCAACTTCTCCCTCCATACCCACAAATCCCAGGGGCACTAGAGAGAGCAAGACTGGCTCCAGGTAGGTGGCCATATAATGATAAAGTGACCCTCACTCAGCATATGATATTCTCATAATTTAAATCAATGTTACTGTATAAATGGCTATTTATCACTGTTGATATTATTTGAATAATTCCATTTTCTAATGTCTTTCTCATTCCAGCAGAGTGAAGACAGCCCGTCCTTTACACCACTCTGTGGTGAGAGAGCAGTCAGTGGACGAGCCCAGTGTGAGTCCCAAGTCCCCTCAGGAAGTCTCCCTGAGCTGTGGAGTCACCACAGACCCCACTCTGTGGATCATACCACCTGAACCAGGGAGCAAAGACGAGGGCGAGGACCCAGCACTTTCTGATAATCTGGCCGAGGGAGAAACTCCAAATCTAGCCCCTGCTTCGGCAGCTTGTGAGCCCCTTACAATTTCCTCCTCCACCACACCAGTCCCTGACACTGACACTTCCCAGAGTGGGGAGGGCGAGCAACCAGAGGAAAAAAAGGAAACCAATGCAGTGGAGGGGGAGACCCCAGCAGGCGAGACAGAGAGCCCAGAAAAAACACCCACCACAGAGGAGTCAAAGTGGGAGGAGCTGGTGGAGGAGGTGGTCACAGCGGACCAATCGCTGGCTCGGGTGCTGCACCCGTTGACCAATCGTAAGACGGCGTTGATGCTAATGGAGCGTCTACTGTCGGAGGACACTCTGCTGATGGAGGAGCACTATAAGAAGAAGCAGGAGCAGAGAGACGCTGCAGACAGGTGACTCTCATTATTAGACACATTATACTGTACCGGTTCAGGTGTCTGATGGCCACACCCTCGATCAGCAGGTGCCATGTTACCTGCTGTTATGTCAACGCGCCTAGATATCTGCTTCCAAATTGCACTAGATTGAGAGACACGTGAAAAAGACAATCTCATGGCTAAAGGCCGATGAACATCTTTCCAAGGTTAATCTCATCCATATGCATCACTATCATCAGTATCATGCCCGTGTCTTTTTCCACTCTCTCTACCTGAAGCTCTGAAGCGGTGGATGACCCTGAAGCACGTCCCACATCTCCTGACGATGATCAAATCCAACCCCAACCAGAGCCACTGAGCAAGGCGGATGTCACAGAGAAGAAGGTCATTATTGCTTTTCAGCTCTGCATTATGTTTTTTGTTGTTGTAATAGAAGTGGGTTTACTTTATCTCTGCCAGTTGATGATGTCATCTTCATATCATCTGGATGCAGTTTAACTAAGCAGGTTTGGCATCACCTGATAAAGTCTGCCCTGATTATTGAGATGCCAGATAAACTGTCAGACTCTTATCTTATTTCCTGTTTGTTTTGAGCTGACCATAAAGAGCCCAAAAGCACAATGTCATGTATAATGTTCTCTCTCAAACTCACCAATTCCCTCCCCTTCCTACAGAGGCTGCTGGTGGTGTGTATTGAGAAGCGCCTGCGGGCCCTGGAGGAGCCCTGTGGTGCCCTGCAGGTGGAGGTGCATGAGAATGGGGTGCGGGGCGAGGCCGTGGAGGCCCTGGTTCGGGAGCGGTGTACGCCTGTGGAGCTTGAGCGCTACGGCCTGTTCATCGGAGACCTGGAACGCGTGGTCAGCCTGCTGCTGTGTCTGTCCTCTCGGCTGGCCCGCGTGCAGAATGCCCTGAGCACCGTGGACCAGCACACAGACGAAGAGGAGAAGGTGAGAGAGATCAAACATGCAACGTACAAACATGCTGGTTGAAAAAAAGCATCTTATCTGAGCAATTGTGAGAAATGAAGAGGGATTGTTGATGTTGTTTATTTGATTGATTGCCTTTATTAGGTTTTGTAATGAACATGTTGACAGTGTTTCTCAGCTGAATATGTACTTTTCAGTCAATTCCTAATAAGATGTTATGATTAGACTGCAGCGTACATCACCTGATGTCATGTGATTCCCCTATGATTATCTCCACAATAGTTTCTTGCTAAATGTTCTAGTTTTGTGTGCTTCAAATTTGCTTCAGTGCCCATGCTAAATTCTGATGTTTTGTTGTTTCCCTGGATCTTCATATTTGTATTCAATGGGCTCATAGTTGAAATATTTCTATGAATTTCACATTGACTGCCCTTTGTATTGAGCGTGTTTTAGTGGCTTGTGTTTTCTGCTGCTATCAGCAGTGCTGGTATTTACAATGAGTCACCGAAACTCCAAACCAGTTTCGATGCAAATTTCTATCTGTCCTGCCCTCTGTCGACAAAAAGAAATACTGCATCACTTTACTGTGGAACTGCAACATGAGCTTACTTGACTGGCAGTTTCTCCATAACAGCTGACCACAAAATGCCTTTCCGTAAACACTACTAGTACACATTGGATAATGATGAAACATTTAGGGAATAATCCAACCTTTTTTAATCCCTTGGCAGGATTCTCTGGACAACCGTCACCGTCTGCTGTGCAAGCAGTGGGAGGACGCCAAAGACCTGAAGGACAACCTGGACAGACGGGAGAGGATGGTGTCTAACTTCCTGTCTCGCTGCCTGACGGCCGAGCAGCTACAGGACTACCAGCACTTCGTCCAGACCAAGGCCTCGCTCCTCATCAGGACGAAGGACCTGGACGAGAGGCAGCGTCTGGGGGAAGAGCAGCTGGAGTCCCTGCTCAACACCCTCCCTCCCTGGGGACCACCATCAGGACCCCATCCTAGTCTATCATCTCCCCTAGCTGTCCATCAACTCTCTGGGGTTATAGAGCCCTGAATCGCCTCTGCTTCATCCATCCTGGGCTGTCACCAGCCAGCAAAATGACATGGATGTCTGTAAAAAAATAAAATGAAAAAAGGAGTCCCTCAGTCTCCATCTGTCCATATGTATGTATGTATAAGGAATATTTGTGTGCCTTTAGAGGGGTGTAGAAGTTAGGACTACAGTGTGGAATGTTCAGTATATCTATTATCACTATAATTGTATGTCCTTTTCACCTCCGCCTGTGACTTTGAAAAACATTATAAGCTTTAAGATTGTATTCTGGCCTGGAAGTAGTCTTGTTGATCAATCATACTGTACTGTATGTGTCTGTCTGAAGCCTGGTGAGTGAGGATAGCCTAATAAGGTTGCTAAAATACTGTATATCTCAGTAGGTGGTAGATTTAACCTCCTTATGTTTTTTTTTTTTACGCGTTTAAAATGAAGGCACTATAGATGAAAACCAAAAAGGTGAATGAAAAAAAGCACTTTGATATGTAACTGCACATTTCTGTTTTCTCTTGAAAACACTGAATTCAAAAGCTAAGCCTTACTCCATCCAATGTTGTTTTTTCAACTGGTTTATATAGGAAGTTTAGGAAGTTGGTGGCACCTTAATTGGGGAGAACAGGCTCGTGGTAATGGTTGGGGTGGTTTCCATGTGTTTGATGCCATTCCATTCGCTCCATTTCAGCCATTATTATGAGCCGTCTTCCCCTAAGCAGCCTCCACTGGTGGTATGTATATGACATTCAACGATACCAATTATGTACAGTATAGCCCACTGCAATTTAGGCTACAGATGTTATGTCTTATTGTTTCATGCTGACAAAGTGCCACCAAAGAGGTGAACCTTTTAAAAAGATATTAAGCATTTCCATTCCAGATCATAAAAAAAAAAAAAAAAATCCTTTGTATCTGACAAACTACGCTGACTTGAAATTATACAAGAATTAAATGACCAAGAACTTAACTCTCTTTCCTTTACCTCCTTCCACTAGACTGTTTATTAGGCTCTCTCACAGTACTCTAGAAGTAGTGAATCTGTTCTCGCTCGAGTAATAGTTTTAATGGAATCCTTGTGGTGGCCTTCAATGTCAACATTCCCCAGGAAAAGCCTTCATGAGGCATGCCTATTTATTTGTTTTGACTTATGTGGATATGCACAACCACAAATCTTGAATTTTCGACCTTTTGTTTTGCATAATAATGGAAAAAAAATATGAATGCATAATAATGTTTGCTTCGTGTTCTTTGGTCCTTGTATGATGTTGATTTCTGTTTTGCTATGATCAATATTGTTTGAATATTTGACCAAGTGGAATACACAGCGTTGTTATGATCCTGTGCTAAATGATGATCCAGCAGAGCTTACTTACATCACTGCTTCCCTCTGATTGATAGTGTATGTGTTCATTGTGAGGGGATTAGGATGAGAGAAACCTTTTCCTGTTTAAGTAACAGTACCGTGTGTTTGCTTTGTGTTCTTTAGTCCTTGTTTGTTTGCCCAATCCTATTAATTCACAGATGAATATTGTTATTATTGCTCTCATACCTGTGCTCGTGTACTATATTACTATATAACGTTCACCCACGAGTGGATCTTCTGTTTGAGGACTTCCTCAGGCGTTGATGGTTGCAGAACGGAAAGAAGAAGAAAGAATGTCAATGTAATGTTCATCGGCAGAATGGATTCTTTTTTTGCGAAATAATGAAGAGAGAACACAAACAATGTACATTTCCACAAAATATTCTAATGTACACTGCTCAACTCTCTCACTCTACACATTTCTCTGGAGATTTACGGCGATGTCCATTTCAGTTTGCTAAACAAATATGTGTTTTGTTTTGGCCTTTGTATAGAGGACAGCCACAAAGGTGAAGTGGGATTCTGCCTCAGAGCCTCGTTGTTTATATGGCCTGAAGGAATTGCTGAGACATGCGAAAGATCTGTCCCTGGAAACCGAGGCAGAGCGTCACCAACAGAAAGGACATTCTTGCTTTCGACAGACCCGTGCTATTTCCTGCTATGTATATAAACATATTATTGTTAGTAACTTATCACTTATTTTTACCCATTTGTCAAAAAGTGTTAATAAATATCCCACAACAGGACTGATGTTTTGAAACAGGTATTGTTTGTTTAGTGGGGGGTAGGGTTTTGCAATCTGGAATGGGATCCATTTAGAAAGGATAATCACAACGAATGACACGTTTATTGGTTTTCAATCAATCCCAGTCTTGGGATGACCATATGGGCCTTTGTATTTCCTCTGCCTGTCTTCATTGTGTCTGACTCACTGTCACCTCCCTGTGTTGTGTTTTGTTTGCCTTGTGGAAAGTTTTCTTAATTTGTTGCTTGAAATTGTCATGACATTTGTTATATTGTGAATAAATTAAACATTCTCCTTCCACCAAACCGTTCGCTATATCTGAATAAAAATGGCCTAAGGTACATCTAACTCATTTTATGCTTCTTGAAACATCTTTTGAAACAACAGATTCATAATGTTAGCAGATGTTAATGTCTTCACTAATATGGTATGTGTTATATGGAGAGGCTGATGAGCTCAAATTCAGTGGGATTGGATCGGCTTGTTGAAGGGAGGCGTCTCCCCATGTCCTCTGGCCTCGTTAGCAGCTCTGATGGAATGCTGCCCAGTTTGTTTGTGAACAACAACAAACGCCTATTATGAGGCATTGAATGTTTGAGAAAAAACAGGATTCTTTTGGCACATTCCTCCAGAAACCAAGAGAGAGATGCCAGAACTCAGCATTAACTAACTTCCAATAGCAAAATACTTTTCGTCGGACACCCAAGGTTACTAGAGAAGGTCAAGCTAAGCATATGCATATTTTAGTAAACAAGGACATAAAACTAAATTGGATTTTACAATTGAGAGACATTTACAACATACAAGGATCGCAAAACCTGTGTTATACAGATCTCATATGCAAGCTACTGTAGTGTGGGTAGTGGTCCAGTCAATATTCAGGCTACAGTAGTGTGGGACTGTGGGTAATGGTCCAAAAAGTGTTGTGTAATAAAAGACAGTGACGAGTCATTCGTGTGACTGTGTCCTCGCCCCTGGCCCTGCTGCAGTGGGAACATTTGTTCCAGCCCTGGGGTGAGAATTGGCTTGACGCAGACATTTCACTGCGAAGGAGGTGACATCATGAGAGGGGCAGAGACACAGCTTGAGTAAGCCTGTTCACTTCTCATCTCTTCAGCCTCAGGGTCCCAGGCTGACATTAGCACATGCTCAGTTAGCTGAATCATAATCTCATGCTGCCTATATGAAGCCACGAAACCAACAAATGGAGATATTTCACATGCTGATATTTGGGATGCCAGAGTTCAGTAGATGGTTTTTATCTTCATGAAATATAGTTTTTTCCTAACACTGGCAAATTACATTATTATTAGTAAGGTATGTACTGTACGAGAGCAATAACACAGATTAAAGACAAAAGGCATGTCATTTGAGATTTCATAAGTATGTCTTTGCATTTTACCAACTCAACCCTTTAACAGTTTATCACTATTTACTCATCATAACACATTCATACTACAGGAATCTTGGAACAGTTAGGCCACGTACTCTTGTTCATTTTCACAATTATTCAGTACAACAGCCTCTTCCCACAAATGTATTTCTTAGAAAGAAAATCAATCGAAAATTACCTATAATATATTTCAAAGTTCAACAACTATACAGGGAAATTATTATACAAATGGAAATCACCAACACTGAGAGTGAAGGCACTATAAATGTCCAGGCATGATGCCATATTCATACCCTATTCTGAAGAAGGACTTCATGTTAATCACATGTTTAATACAGGAACACAATAATGTTTAAATGGATTCCTAATCTGTTGTTGAAATGGTCATGTACAGATTTAGTTTGACAAGGATCTGCTGAAATGTACATTGAATCCCATTAGTATGTCATGCATTACGAATTCAATATGAAATAAAACGTGACACACCATGAGATACACTAAGAATGCAATGTACATGACACAACAGAGAGTACCACATTTTACAAGTTACTTACTATACCTCCTATCCTGAGAATATGTTTTCTTGAGGTTTGACTGCTTAGAAGGGAGAGGACTGGAATGATATGCTGGTTGCTCTTGTTGATTTATGAAAATTAAGTTCAACACAACTGAATAAAACCCTTATGTACATACTGTACCCCCATATGTTCCTTCCTCTTATACCCCTATATTGTCATCTCTAAATCAGAGTCAAAATCCTCAAAAGCACACATGATTAAATAGATTTCATGCAAAATATAATAGCCTATTATTGCAGTTCATATCAGACTCATGTCACTTAAATACATCAGAGGTGGCTCTGTGCATGGATTAACTTTCATCTCTCTCATCCCTCGGGTCGTCACCCAGCGAATAAAAAGTGGGTCTTTGCTTGTGCTTTTTCTTTTTTGAAGAGATGACTTATCGTATGCAAGCCTTTGGAGAGTTCTGGGAAGTTATCTAGCTCCTCCCTTTCCAGTTGGATAACTTCCTGGGGCTGGACATTAGGTTCACCAAGTAGCTCCCTCACCTCAGCAGAAATCCCTTTGTGTAGGTAGTGATATGGCTTCTTCCCACAATTGTCTCTTTGTCTCTGTTATTCACATCCGCTCCATATTCATGCACCAGCATGGCCAACACAAACTCCTGGTCATACAATGCAGCAATGTGCAGTGGCGTGTACCCTCCATATGTCCTGGCAGTGACGTCGAGGTCCAATCCACCTTGCCTGGATTTGTCGATGATCTTACCCACCATCTCACTGTTGCCCAGTGGAGGGCTGCGAAACCAGACATGAAGTCCTTCTTCTCTGCCAGCTGTGTGTCTCAGAGGAGCAGGCCGTACACCTAACTCCAATGTCCAGCAGCAGATCTCACTAGCCACTCGTGCTCTGCCTTTTCCAGGGGGACTGTGGATGTGTACTTAAGCTCCTCCGAGGGTTTGGTCATCTTGACAGCCCTCTTTGGTATGGCCGAGCTCAAACCCACACTGTCAGTGGATGGTCTTCTCTTGGTTCTAGAAGAGCTGAAGGCATCTTGGTCAGGTAAGCCTCTCCTTGGAGGGTCATCATCTTCCGATTTTAGTTTATGGATCTCCATTCTGGTTAAGTTTGGAGGCATTTGTAAAGTCAGTGCAAATGGCTTCTGCACATTAGGGTTCTATAT
Source organism: Oncorhynchus masou masou (assembly GCF_036934945.1). Taxonomy (NCBI): domain Eukaryota; kingdom Metazoa; phylum Chordata; class Actinopteri; order Salmoniformes; family Salmonidae; genus Oncorhynchus; species Oncorhynchus masou. The sequence continues at coordinate 50,996,700 of NC_088222.1, forward strand.
CTTCCATGGATACACAGTCCTTCCTGAGGGGCTATATTCTCTCTGTGCATCAGCCGTATGGTCTATGTTGAAATTAAGGGGCCTTGAAGGTTTGATATCCACCTTTTTTAATTCCAGCTCTATAGGTGAATGCACATCACTGTCATTTGAGACGCATTCACTGACACTTGGAATAACAGGTTCTTGGAGGTTTTCAGGACTTGAAGTCTCACTACCTCCACCTTGAGAATGTGCACTGTGCTTGATGTTCCATACAGGTGAGGATTCACCTGGCTCTGGGACCTCTTCACTTACAGACTTTATAACATGTACATAATTTGTTTCTCGTAAACAACTGCTGATTTTTTTTTTTTTAATGGTAATATACCTGACATATTCATTGACTTTCATGACGGCAACAGTGTTGAACTAGAATAGATCTATGTGCTGTTTCTTCTCTGAGGGATCAGCACAGTTCAGGAAACCTTTGAATTTACACAGTAACTCGGAATTCTTCAACAACCCCCTCCTTCTATTAACAGTAAGATAATAGATAGCTTCTTGAGTCAAATCCATTAGGAGCCCTATAACCAAAAATGTAAATTAAGGACGAACGACCGAAAGTGAAAAGTCTTCTCAGACCTGTCAGATATGCAACACCGACAGTTGAAGTTGGAAATTTACATACACATTAGCCAAATACATTCAAACTCAGTTTTTCACAATTACTGACATTTAATCCTAGTAAAAATTCCCTGTTATAGGTCAGTTAGGATCACCACTTTATTTTAAGAATGTAAAATGTCAGAATAATAGTAGAGAATGATTTATTTCAGCTTTCGTTTCATTCATCACATTCCCAGTGGGTCAGAAGTCTATATACATTCAATTAGTATTTGGTAGCATTGCTTTTAAATTGTTTCACTTGGGTCAAACGTTATGGGTAGTTTTCCACAAGCTTTGTCCCGTTCCTCCAGACAGAGCTGATGTAACTGAGTCAGGTTTGTCGGCCTCCTTGCTCACACATGCTTTTTTAGTTCAGTTCAGTTTTCTATAGGTTTGAGGTCAAGGCTTTGTGATGGTCACTCCAATACCTTGACTTTGTTGTCCTGAAGCTATTTTGCCACAACTTTAGAAGTATGTTTGGGGTCATTGTCCATTTTGAAGACCCATTTGCGACCAAGCTTTAACTTCCTGACTGATGTCTTGAGATGTTGCTTCAATATATGAACATTATTTTTCTACCTCATGATGCCATCTATTTTGTGAAGTGCATCAGTCCCTCCTGCAGCAAAGCACCCTCACAACATGATGCTGCCACCCCTGTGCTTCATGGTTGGGATGGTGTTTTTTGGCTTGCAAGCCTCCCCCTTTTTCCTCCAAACATAAAGATGGTCATTATGGCCAAACAGTTCTATTTTGTTTCATCAGACCAGAGGACATTTCTCCAAAAAGTACAATATTTGTCCCCATATGCAGTTGCAAACTGTAGTCTGGCTTTCTTATGGCGGTTATGGAGTATTGGCTTCTTCCTTGCTGAGGTTATGTCGTTAAAGAACTTGTTTTACTGTGGATATAGATACTTTTGTACCTGTCTCCTCTAGCATATTCACAAGGTCCTTTGCTGTTGTTCTGGGATTGATTTGCACTTTTCGCACCAAAGTACCTTCATCTCTAGGAGACAGAACGCGTCTCCTTCCTGAGCGGTGAGACGGCTGCGTGGTCCCATGGTGTTTATATTTGTGTACTATTGTTTGTACAGATGAACAGATGAAATCTTGGCTGATTTCTTTTGATTTTCCCATGATGTCAAGCACTGAGGCACTGAGTTTGAAGGTAGGCCTTGAAATACATCCACAGGTACACCTCCAATTGACGCAAATGATGTCAATTAGCCTATCAGAAGCTTCTAAAACCATGACATAATTTTCTGGAATTTTCCAAGGTGTTTAAAGGCACAGTCAACTTATTGTATGTAAACTTCTGACCCACTAGAATTGTGATACAGTGAGTAATAAGTGAAACAATCTGTCTGTAAACAATTGTTGGAAAAATGTATTGTGTCATGTACAAAGTAAATGTCCTAACCGACTTGCCAAAACTATAGTTTGTTAATAAATAAATAAATAAATGTATGGAGTGGTTGAAAAACGAGTTTTAATGATTCCTACCTAAGTGTATGTAAACTTCCGACTTCAGCTGTACCTACCTGTAGATTCTGGGGACACATGGAAATAATTTTAAAAATATGCTGACTTGTCTTGGGAGGTGGGCTCAGCTAGCCTGTAGTCGTCAGAACATTATATAAATGTTAGCCTACTCCAACATTATTATACGGTTAGCCAACAAAAAGTTTGAAAAAAATACCGAAAACACTAGGGAGTATCTGACCATTCACATACCTATTCCACACATGCATTGAATGCATTGATACATTTAAGTATTACAATATTCTAGGCAAAGGTGATGCAATGTTTCAAAAACAGTAGAAATGCCAGGCAACACTGTTTCAATACCAAAGACACGGGGTGTATTCATTTAGTCTGTTGCAAAAGTAACCTTTTACTCCAAACAGAAAATGTTTTGCAATGAAAACGAGAGTTTTGGACAAATTCAGGTTGGTCCCTCCCATTGATGGTCCCTCCCCGTTTCGTTCTGTTTGTTCTGTTTGCTTCTGTTTGGGTCTTAAAGGCCCAGTGCAGTCATATATTTCCACTCTTTGAGATTTAAATAATACTGTGAAATTGTGAAGATGATGATAATGCCCTTTTAATGTAATAGCTGTTTTAAAAAGACCACCTGCAATACCAGCCTGTTTTGAAGGATGGAGTTTTGGCCTGCCTGGTGACATCACAAGGCAGTAAGTTAGCTAATAGACCAATAGGAAAGAGAGTTCCAAAACTCTCTGCCAATAACATCTAGTTTTCAGTTTCCCCCTCCCCACTCAGACCACTCCAAGACCAATAAGATATTTACAGCAAAAAATGTTTTGTCTTTGTAAGAGGGACATATCCATAGATTTTTGTTGTTGATGTATCTACACTCAAGCTGGGCGATGTTTGTACAATGTTCACATGTAGCCTACACCTGAAGGGATATCCCTTTAAAAAAGAGTGCAGCATTGAAACTGCAGTAAAAGTGCAATAACTGCAGTCGACTGTGGAATTTTGGACGCAGTAATTGCAGAATAACTGCAGTGTACTACATTGTAACTGCAATTATACTGCAGCTACACTGCAAAATTACTGCAGTTTAAAAAAACGGTGTTATTTTGGATGCAGTATTCGCAGCATACTGCAGTTATACTGCACTCTAACTGCAATCTTAAATCATAAGGAATTAGTTCTGGGATTTGTCTGCCAGGAAAGATCTAACAGTGGACATAAGGAGAGATGAGACAAAACTAGCCAATTATAGAATAATGTGTTGAAGGACAGCTGAGCTGATTGAAGACCACTTAGGCTTGTTGATATTGTTTCCACGGTAACAATTGACATGACGTGATGAAACTTTGAAAATAAGTTGCAAGCTACTTTCGTAGCAAGGCGCTGATAAACAAGTGTCTTATGAAACACTTTCCAGACACTGGGTCTTGCTATCTTGCCATAACTGACTTGACAGAGAAATATTAGATAGATATGATGGCCAAGAACTGAAGAACAAGGACATTGAAAATATAAATCTAGCTTGTTTTTTATGCATCGGCAGAACAGAATGGCAGCGTCTCATAGACTCATGGGTGGGGGAGTGTGTCTCTTTGTTAATAGCTGGTGCGCAATCTCTAATATTAAGGAAGTCTCGAGGTTCTGCTTGCCTGAGTTAGAATACTTCATGATAAGCTGTAGACCATACTATTTACCAAGATAATTTTCATCTATATTTTCTGTAGCTGTATATTTACCACCACAAACCGATGCTGGCACTAAGACCGCACTCAACAAGCTATATTGGGCCAGCATTCCGAGTGGCTGGGGATTTTAATGCAGGAAAACTGAAATCCGTTTGACCTAATTTCTACCAGCATGTCATCTGAGTGTGCAAAGCTGTCATCAAGGCAAATGGTGGCTACTTTGAAGAATCTCAAATATAAAATATATTTTGATTTATTTAAAGCTTTTTTGCTTACTACATGATTCCATATGTGCTATTTCATAGTTTTGATGTCTTCACTATTATTCTACAATTTAAAAAATAGTAAAAATAAAGAAAAACCCTTGGATGAGTACGTGTGTCCAAACCTTTGACTGGTACTGTATATGTATTGTACATAGCTATCTAAACTACCTTGTACCCTGCACATCGTCTCGGTACTGGTACTCCTACAGTCGTGGCCAAATGTTTTGAGAATGACACAAATATTTATTTTCACAAAGTTTGCTGCTTCAGTGACTTTAGATATTTTTTGTCAGATGTTACTATGGAATACGGAAGTATAATTACAAGTATTTCATAAGTGTCAAAGGCTTTTATTGAAAATTACATGAAGTTGATGCAAAGAGTTAATATTTGCAGTGTTGACCCTTCTTTTTAAAGACCTCTGCTATCTGCCCTGGCATGCTGTCACTTAACATCTGGGCCACATCCTGACTCATGGCAGCCCATTCTTGCATAATCAATGCTTAGAGTTTGTCAGAATTTGTGGGGTTTTGTTTGTCCACCCACCTCTTGAGGATTGACCACAAGTTCTCAATGGGATTAAGGTCTGGGGAGTTTCCTGGCCATGGACCCAAAATATCAATGTTTTGTTCCCCAAGCCACTTAGTTATCACTTTTGCTTTATGGCAAGGTGCTCCATCATGCTGGAAAGGCATTGTTCGTTACCAAACTGTTCCTGGATGGTTGGGAGAAGTTGCTCTTGGAGAATGTGTTGGTACCATTCTTTATTCATGGCTGTGGCTGTGTTCTTAGGCAAAATTGTGAGTGAGCCCACTCCCTTGGCTGAGGAGCAACCCCACACACGAATGGTCTCAGGATGCTTTACTGAAGGCATGACACAGGACTGATGGTAGTGCTCACCTTGTTGTCCCTGGACAAGCTTTTTTCCAGATGGCCCAAACAATCGGAAAGGGGATTCATCAGAGAAAATGACTTTACCCCAGTCCTCAGCAGTCCAATCCCTGTACCTTTTTCAGAATATCAGTCTGTCCCCGTTGTTGTTCCTGGAGAGAAGTGGCTTCTTTGCTGCCCTTCTTGACTCCAAAAGTCTTCGTCTCACTGTGCGTGCAGATGCACTCACCTGCCTGCTGCCATTCCTGAGCAAGCTCTGTACTGGTGGTGCCACAATACTGCAACTGAATCAACTTTAGGAGGCGGTCCTGGTGCGTGCTGGACTTTCTTGGGTGCCCCGAAGCCTTCCTCACAACAATTGAACCGCTCTCCTTGAAGTTCTTGATGATCCGATAAATGATTTAGGTGCAATCTTACTGGCAGCAATATCCTTGAAGCCCTTTTTGTGCAAAGCAATGATGACGGCATGTGTTTCCTTGCAGGTAAACCATGGTTGACAGAGGAAGAACAATGATTCCAAGCACCACCCTCCTTTTGAAGCTTCCAGTCTGTTATTCAAACTCACTCAGCATGACAGAGTGATCTCCAGCCTTGTCCTCGTCAACAGTCTCACCTGTGTTAACGAATCACTGACATTATGTCAGCTGGTCCTTTTGTGGCAGGGCTGAAATGTAGTGGAAATGTTTTTGGGGGATTCAGTTCATTTGTCTGGCAAAGAGGGACTTTGCAATTAATTGCCTTTTTTTACAAAACATCCACATTCAAACGACAACATACAGACGAACACAAACATCCACAACATACAGACGAACACACAAACATCCACAACATCCTGCCCAGACCCACCTGCTCACACCCCCATCTCCCGTGTGCATATTACTCTTGCCACATGGCCTCAAACTGCACAATTTTGTTCCTCTCCGTAGCCCACACACTTTCAACATTTAGATAAAGCATTTGATCTTTCCATTGTGTTAATGATGGATGAGTGGTTGATTTTACGTTTTAAGTATAACGTTTTTGAAGATGATTGAAGAGAAAAGTATTGTCCAACCCATCAGGTACAGTATCTCACTGCACCCATATATGCCATGTCTTCAAAAATGCTGACATTTGAATACTTCTGGCAGCCAACTTTCTAACTCCGCCCATAACGTTTGGACTTCATAGCATTCCCAGAAGGCATGGATTATTGAGTCATTGTACATTTTACACTTAAGACATGACTCTGGCATTGTGCTGTAGAATTTGTGCATTTTGTCTCATGTAATACATTTTATACATTAGTTTATACTGGATTAAGCATTTTCGATAACTGTAAAGTCATTAGTTATGTTCCAACATTCCCTCTATCTTGTGCCAATATCAGTTATTTTTTAAGTCTTGCTTCCAGTAGTTTATGTATTGTAGTTTAGATTGTCAGTTGGACAGGCTCTCTGCAAGGTTTTATATATCTTATCGATCATATAAATATCATTTTCTGACTCAAATAGGGTTCCTACAAGATTGCTCTGTCCAAAAGATTTCAAATTGAAATTTGTTGATATGAAACTTTTAAGTTGCATGTATTTGAAAATATCTACATTGGTCAGTCCAAAACTGCTTTTTAATTCGGTCATAGAAATAAATGTATTTCCTATCACCAAGTAATTTATGTTTTTTTATGCCTTTAGTTTTCCATGTAGACTAACTTATCTTTGAATACTGAAAAGCTCTTCAAGGATTGTTCCATAGGGTTGTGTTTTTAGGTACCGTAGTGATATTTGTTCTTGTACAGTGCCTTGCAAAAGTATTCGGCCCCCTTGAACTTTGCGACCTTTTGCCACATTTCAGGCTTCAAACATAAAGATATAAAACTGTATTTTTTTGTGAAGAATCAACAACAAGTGGGACACAATCATGAAGTGGAACGACATTTATTGGATATTTCAAACTTTTTTAACAAATCAAAAACTGAAAAATTGGGCGTGCAAAATTATTCAGCCCCTTTACTTTCAGTGCAGCAAACTCTCTCCAGAGGTTCAGTGAGGATCTCTGAATGATCCAATGTTGACCTAAATGACTAATGATGATAAATACAATCCACCTGTGTGTAATCAAGTCTCCGTATAAATGCACCTGCACTGTGATAGTCTCAGAGGTCCGTTAAAAGCGCAGAGAGCATCATGAAGAACAAGGAACACACCAGGCAGGTCCGAGATACTGTTGTGAAGAAGTTTAAAGCCGGATTTGGATACAAAAAGATTTCCCAAGCTTTAAACATCCCAAGGAGCACTGTGCAAGCGATAATATTGAAATTGAAGGAGTATCAGACCACTGCAAATCTACCAAGACCTGGCCGTCCCTCTAAACTTTCAGCTCATACAAGGAGAAGACTGATCAGAGATGCAGCCAAGAGGCCCATGATCACTCTGGATGAACTGCAGAGATCTACAGCTGAGGTGGGAGACTCTGTCCATAGGACAACAATCAGTTGTATATTGCACAAATCTGGCCTTTATGGAAGAGTGGCAAGAAGAAAGCCATTTCTTAAAGATATCCATAAAAAGTGTTGTTTAAAGTTTGCCACAAGCCACCTGGGAGACACACCAAACATGTGGAAGAAGGTGCTCTGGTCAGATGAAACCAAAATTGAACTTTTTGGCAACAATGCAAAATGTTATGTTTGGCGTAAAAGCAACACAGCTCATCACCCTGAACACACCATACCCACTGTCAAACATGGTGGTGGCAGCATCATGGTTTGGGCCTGCTTTTCTTCAGCAGGAACAGGGAATATGGTTAAAATTGATGGGAAGATGGATGGAGCCAAATACAGGACCATTCTGGAAGAAAACCTGATGGAGTCTGCAAAAGACCTGAGACTGGGACGGAGATTTGTCTTCCGACAAGACAATGATCCAAAACATAAAGCAAAATCTACAATGGAATGGTTCAAAAATAAACATATCCAGGTGTTAGAATGGCCAAGTCAAAGTCCAGACCTGAATCCAATCGAGAATCTGTGGAAAGAACTGAAAACTGCTGTTCACAAATGCTCTCCATCCAACCTCACTGAGCTCGAGCTGTTTTTGCAAGGAGGAATGAGAAAAAATGTCAGTCTCTCGATGTGCAAAACTGATGGAGACATACCCCAAGCGACTTACAGCTGTAATCGCAGCAAAAGGTGGCGCTACAAAGTATTAACTTAAGGGGGCTGAATAATTTTGCACGCCCAATTTTTCAGTTTTTGATTTGTTAAAAAAGTTTGAAATATCCAATAAATGTCGTTCCACTTCATGATTGTGTCCCACTTGTTGTTGATTCTTCACAAAAAAATACAGTTTTATATCTTTATGTTTGAAGCCTGAAATGTGGCAAAAGGTCGCAAAGTTCAAGGGGGCCGAATACTTTCGCAAGGCACTGTAGAAGACATTTGATTTTCTTCTATATTGTTAGTGTTCTTAACTATGAAGTTGCTGATGTGTTTAGCTTTATACTTAGAAAATAGACACATAAAAATATTCTGGGGATGAGTATGCTCCTCCTCAGTATGTTGCCCATTATTCCACTTTAGTGCATTTAACTATATGTTAACTATGTATAAGTAAAAGCCCTGGGTGGCAAATTGATACAATTGCAAGCCTGGAAGGTTAAAACCACCCTCTGATTTAGAAAGATGTAGAACTTCCATTTTTATTCTATGAGTTGTATTTGACCATATAAGACACCTGAAACCCCACCTCTTCAAGGAATACCTAGGATAGGATAAAGCAATCCTTCTCACCCCCCCCTTAAATGATTTAGATGCACTATTGTAAAGTGGCTGTTCCACTGATGTCAGAAGGTGAATTCACCAATTTGTAAGTCGCTCTGGATAAGAGCGTCTGCTAAATGACTTAAATGTAAATGTAAAGTCTGTTATGACCTAGTATACTTTTTAAAAGAATGTCCTCCGTGTGTTCATGGGTATTACCAATAATAAATACAAAAACTTTGGGAGCCATGCCATTCTGAAGAGTTTTATTCTGCCTGTAAGATTTATGGGAAGATTGTTTGTTTTAATTAGATCTGTTTACGTATTGTTGAGTAATGGGATAAAGTTATCTTTATATATTTGTTGTTTGTTGTCACTTATTAAGCCATTAATAATATTTGATATGTTATTGTGGTCCACTTAAAGGGTTGCTGTAGAGATCCAGAGTTGTTATTTTCCCTATTTTATATACATAGCATGTAGAGTATTCTGAACATATTTTTTTTGCAAGGGGGGCATTGCGTTTTCAATATTGGCCTGGAATATCAGGAACTATTCTGCAAATACGTTTAGTTTATGTTCATGTTTACCAATACTGATACCTGTTAGGTTTGGGTCCTGTAGTACAACTGCAGTTATAAAGTGCAGTATAACTGTTGTACGCGGCAAATACTGCGTCCAGAATATTTTTTTTTTACTGCAGTAATTTTGCAGTGTACATGCATTTAGAGTGCAGTAAAATGCAGTTATTCTGCAATTACTACATCCAAAATTCAACAGTTGACTGCAGTTAATGCACTTTTTGTCAGTTTCAAAACGGCAATATTTTTCTGTAAGGGCAGTGCAAACTGGTGGGAGAGAGGTCATTCATCCCTGTCTTGTGCCCCTTTCTAAAGCGATTCATCAGATAATGCATTATTTGTGTGTATATCAGTACATTTGTAACAGCCTAAACATAACGAGATTTATATTCGATCAAATAAGCCTCACGTAATTCGACACTCTATCATAGACCTCCATACAAAAAAAGGGTTTATCTCATTCAGACAAATTTTGGGCGCAGGAAAATCCTCTCGCTTCGCCTCTTACGCTCTTGCATTGGCCAAATCAGGTATTGCAGTCAAAGCTCTCCAAACTACAAATCCCATGAGTGACCTGCACGGCAAGAGCTTATCGATGGCTTTTCATAATCATCAGCGCTTGGAATGTCATTGATAGAATGTTGAAAATGTTTCTTCATCTGCAAAGATAATAACAACCGTTCCAAATCTTCAGCGCGCTGTCCTGTCGTCGCTAGCATACCTCCGACAGCATTCCTAAACCAAATGGGAGTTTCCAGGAAGTGGCCATATTGGAAGCACTACCAAGCTCGTTCCCCTGTGTCAGTTTACGGAGAGAGTGAGACGAGGGCAGTTAGTTCCCTTTTGCCCAGCTCGGCATTAAAACGTATACATTCCGCACCATGGCTGCCACGGATGTAGACATATTTTCCGTAAGTACACTAATACAGTTTTCTGCCTATCAGCGTATCGTAATATGCATCTATGTAAGGGAATGTGCCATTATTCGTGAAAGTGTGGGCTATGTGGACTAACCGTAGTGAGCAGAGACGGTGGAAGTGATTTCTCTCAATAAGTGTTCACGTTGGATTGTCTTGATGGTGTTGTGCTCAGGACATGGCTCATTAATTATTTGCGAGTTTCGTAATGAGTTGACTACATACAGAGGCATAACGTTATTGCTGTATTGATAGTAGCATATACCGGTAGTATGTGCATTGGTGTAATTCCTCCATTGATCCTCCATTGAGTTACACCAGCTGATAGCTGCTCATACCACGGTATGGTACCTACAGGAAATTGTAGTGACCCCAAATCTCCCTGGACAAGCATTTAGCCTACCCCATATTAGCTACAATGTAGCAACATTGTTTACTAATCATTGGTTGGCTTTATCTAATCATTGATTTGACCTTTTTCCTTTGAGACACAATGTGGTTACATTGGAACTTCCTGTTTAGGCAGTCTAAAATTATGCTTAGGCTAGCCTCCATACTAATGATTTAATGTTGTGATGGAGATTGAATTGCCTTTTTGAAGGGAAGATGGGCATCTTTTTGTTCAGTAGCCTAATAAAATTCTCAGGGATTTTTTTTGAAGAGTACTTTTTATTTATATATATTTTCTCTCTCTCTCTCTCTCTCTCTCTATATATTGCAGCACTTCATTGTTCATTTTTTTCTGAGCACTATTAAACTGATGTTTTATTTTTTATTTAACTAGGCAAATCAGTTCAGAACAAATTCATATTTTACAATGACGGCCTACCCCGGCCAAACCCTCCCCTAACCAGGAAGACGCTGGGCCAATTGTGTGCCGCCCTATGGGACTCACGATCACGGCCGTTTGTGATACAGCCCGGGATCGAACCAGGGTCTGTAGTGACGCCTCTAGTACTGAGAAGCAGTGTCTTAGACTGCTGCGCAATTTGGGAGCCCTGATGTAGTAGTTCTTTCTGTCTGAATGCATCCCAAAACCTATCCTGAAGATACAATGTTGAATTGCATTGGATTCAACGTTTCTTCTTACAACCTCTAAAAGCCAGGATGTTGAATTAAAAACATATTTTTAACTTACTTTACCAGTTGTCTGTACGGTTGGTCCTTTTGCAGGTAGGATTGTGATACAATTTATCCAAAGGAAAGTATAATTACATGAACTTTTCAAAGGGCTGGTACGAAGTTCAGATTTCTATGATCTGAAACATGCGCAGAACCACGTTGTGTGCATACTTCGGGTGATGGACATCTGAACGCACTACCAGCGCTTTGAAAAGTTGAAGTAATTAAATCAAATAAAATCAATAATTGTCACATGCTTTGTATCAACCGGTGTAGACTAACAGTGAAATGCTTACTTACGGGCCCTTCCCAACAATGGAGATAGAGGAAAAATAGAAATAATAGAAAAATAATAACACAAGGAATAAATACACAATGAGTAACATTAACTTGCCTATATTCACAGGGTACCAGTACCGAGTCTATGTACAAGGTAATTGAGGTTGATATGTACATATAGGTGGGGATAAAGTGACTAGGCAACAGGATAGATAGATAAAACAGTAGCAGCAGCGTATGTGATGAGTCAAGAGTTATTGCAAATAGGGTCCATGCACATAGTCCGGGTAGCAATTGGTGAACTAATTATACTTTTCTATGGATACGGTCTCACACTCCAACTTGCAAAACGACCAACCACACGGACAACCCGGTAAAGTAGGTTAAAACATTTTCTTCAAAATTCTGTCTTTTAGAGGTTCCTGATCCAAATGCTCATTTATGCCCATCGTAGAATTCAATGTAACTCAATGTATGGTCTTCAGGGCAGTGTTCATTTTGGCAGCTATTTTAGATGGTCTAGTTTTAGTCTTAAAATACCTTTTTTTAGTTTTAGCCATGTTTATGTAATTTCATCCTTCGTTAGTTTTAGTTATCAAACGACTAAAACTCTGGACAATTTGTCTAGTTTTAGTCACAACCATTTTAGTCACAAGTCAGTGCATTTTTTTATATTACATTATGAATATTTAGGCACATTCAGATAGCCATGTCCAACTAGGCCTATTATTCCTTTGTGTACCTTAAATGGCAACATTGATAATGTGGCAGATTTTAACCAATGCCAGCCATAATTAACTCTTTAGGCTATAGAGCTTTGACTACAGGTTAAACAATTTACAGGTCTGATTTTCTCCACATCATAATCAAGGGGGCCAAATAAGTGGCATTAAAAAATGCCAGAAGTATTACTATACTTCTAAAATGTTACATTGTTTGAGTTTTTTTCCCATGTGTCTCGTTATAGTCATAGTTTTAGTCAGGAAAAATGGGTAATTGACAAGTATTTTTCGTTATAGTTATTAACACTGATTCAGGCTACCCAAAACCTAAACCTGAATTATGATTACATGTCATCAAAAACAATGCAAAATATGAATGGTGTGGTGTGTGTATGAGGCTACAAAGACACCACACAAGATGATGTGATAACTTTTTTGGTACAGGTCCACAGTGTTGATTTAACTTTTAGCCAATCCATAAGCACATTCCTTGAGTTGTTGAATTAGACAGTAAGCACTAAATTGCTTGGATAAGTAGATTAACAGAGGAGCCACTCCTTCCTCAACTTGTCACATTTGATTTAGGGAAGGGAGATTTTTCACCCTAAAGAGAGAACACCTCCTAAATTGCAGATTGCATGCAGATACAGTACTCCCCATAGGTTCCATTGTATTGCCCAGTAGGGGCAGTGATTTACAGAATGATAAAGCCAAATGATTAGATTTGCGTATAGGGAATGCAGTGAAATTGGTGTGAGGAACAACTGTGTCATTCCTATTTACTACTTAAGTTTTATGTTGTAGCCTACGATGCAAGCAAGACAATTTGTTTGAAGGGCACTGTTAATTATGACTGGTTATTGATGGGGAGGATGTATGGTTGATTGCATTGATAGGTTGAACAAAGTAGGGTGCAGAAAGCTATGCGAAACAATCAGTGTCAAAACAATAAAAAAAGAGTTGTAGGGGGGCATTGATCGTATTGTACTACAGCGATCTATTTTAGCCCTGATTTATATAATGAATTGCCCGTAGCGGCTGTAGAATGTTTGATGCTTACTGACCCCTAAGAACATCAATGTGTTATGATGCCAACATAATGCATACCATTGGGCCACACACATTGCTTTGAGATGAAAGGCATACTAATGAGTTTTGACACTTCAAAAAAATTGTTTTTTTTTTGTTGTTGTTGATGCACATTAGTAATCCTATTTTAGATATGCATCTGCTGCTTGCAAACCAGTAGTGTTATTTTCTTGGATATCCACTTTTTCTTTGACAGTCTTTTATTCCCATCAGTGGATGCTGCTCAAAGGAGGACAGGGAGGAGGACCATCCTCAGTGAATTTCATAAAAATAGTGAAATTAAAAAAGTTTGAATTTTTAGGTAAAACTATTCGAAATATATTCACGTGACCAAATAATTGATTAAAACACACTGTGTTGCAATGGAAGTCTACAGTAATCTCAACAGCACTCTGTAGGGTAGCTCCATGGTGTAGCCGGAGGACAGCTAGTTTCCGTCCTCCTCTTGGTACATTGACTTCAATAAAAAAATTAGTAGGTGCTTGGTTCTCACTCACTTCAATAGACTTACACAGTAATTATGACAACTTCCAGAGGACGTCCTCCAACCTATCAGAGGTCTTGCAGCATGAACTGAAACGTTGTCCTCCCAATCAAAGGACCAGAGAATTAATCTAGTATTGAAAGCATAAGCTACAGCTAGCTAGCACTGCAGTACATAGAATGTGAATAGTTGACTCAGAAAGACAATAGTTGAACAGTTTTCAACAAATTAATTTCTTCAAAAATTAAGGAGAAGTGAGAGAGAGATTTTGTCTTTTTCCACACTTTCAGTTTCACTTACTTAGTTAGCAAATGCAGATAGTTACTTTAGTCTACTCAAACACCTGGATCAAACAGAGGAATGCCATGTTAGCTAGCTGCCTATAACTATCCAACACAACACTTGAACTCTTCCAAGTCAAGGTAAGCTTTTGGTTTTATTAATTTATTGGCACCGGGGCCCACCAGTGTAAATGCTGAACTGCTTAATGACTATACACTAATGTTACTGCATGATTGTAGCGGGTTTACTAACGCATTAGTTCTATTAGCTATGTTGACTATGATGTTACTTTAGCTAATAAGGTGATGACGATGTAGGCTGTGTGCAGCGGTTATGACATGGTTTGGCAAGCCTTTTTTTTGCCTGGTCACATACAGCTGATGTGTTGTGCATTGAAGTCCACAAACGAAGGAGAAAAGGTGAGAGAAGGAATACAACGTGGCTGCTATGAAAGAAAATTGTGTTTACACGTGATCAGGGGTGTATTAATTCTGTTGAAAAACATTTCTTAAACGGAAGCAAACAATGGATAAAAGTACCTGAAATTGTCTAGTAGAAAGTCTTGTTTGCAACTGTTGGACTAATGATGACACCCTAGATGAGCTAGATACAGGCATGTGTGTGCAAGGCAGTATTGAATGTGTCACTGTCTGTCATCTCAAAATTCTCTCCACCTGTGTGCACCTACGTTGTAAACTTTCATTCATAGGCTAGGTTGTAGCAACCTCATGATGGGTTAAGGGAAAATTAGAGTATCATGTAGTAGCCTAAACCTATCGATGTTACATTGAACTGGGTGAATGGAATATGAATGACCGTCATCCAATATGATGTAAAAGACAAAGGCAATACTTTTGGAACATTTTTTTTTGTCCCCCCTCATCATAAATGGCACTGACCGCCACTGATCCCCATGATAATGAAGTTTCTAGCATTCTCTGTACAACGATTTGGGACAGATTCTTGTAACCTGAGTGTTGCATAATCTGTTTTATATTGACCATACAACACAGTACAGCCTGGAGGCTGGGCTGTCACATCCACTGTTGTAGAACACTGATTAGCTTAGGCTGTGTGGGGAGTCAATTATCCATGTTATTTTGATTCCCATATCTCACCATCTGATGTCATACACATGGACAAACCTATGAAACTGTAGATTTGGCTGTAACTTAATGTATTTCCTGACACCAACAGATTGGTATGCTCCTGTCGATCTTGTAAAATGGCCACTGCTGTCTCCCCTCTCCTCGGTCTTGTTTCTGTCTTTCCTTTTGGACAGAGGCGTGTGACGGGAGAGACGGAGGAGTTTCTGCCAGACAGGCAGCTCTGTGTATGAGTGTGTTTATTAAAGAAAATATAGACTTTATTTTTCCTTGGATGACTGGTTCCATGCGATGACCTAATCTCCACCATCTGCATACTGTAGACCTGTGCAGCCTTGTGTTAATAATTCTCCATTATACTCCGTGTAGTGCCAGAAGCAGCAGTAGTGTGTCGCTGATGGGTTGTGTGTTAGTTCACTAAAGCAGATCGACTTCAGGTGGGGATGAAAATTCTACTGGAGGTCTCTGTCAGTTTGTCTGAGAATAAATCGCCCCAAGATCCATGTTTTGCCCTAAGGCTTAATGTTAACATTATGTTTTTTTTTGTTTAAGTACTTTGTCATTTGTAATGTATTGTCACAAATAAAGCAAGGGACTGTACAAAGAGCTTTCAATTCTTGTCAAGTTTTACTAGCCTACCGGCAATTACATGGAAATGGAATTACGCAGAGACTCTGATTTTTCACTATAAAATGTACAGTCGTGGCCAAAAGTTTTGAGAATGACACAAATATTAATTTCCACAGTTTGCTGCTTCAGTGTCTTTCGATATTTTTGTCAGATGTTACTATGGAATACTGAAGTATAATTACAAGCATTCTATAAGTGTCAAAGGCTTTTATTGAAAATTATATGAAGTTGATGAAAAGAGTCAATATTTGCAGTGTTGACCCTTCTTTTTAAAGACCTCTGCAATCCGCCCTGGCATGCTGTCAATTAACTTCTGGGCCACATCCTGACTCATGGCAGCCCATTCTTGCATAATCAATGCTTAGAGTTTGTCAGAATTTGTGGGGTTTTGTTTGTCTACCTGCCTCTTGAGGATTGACCACAAATTCTCAATGGGATTAAGGCCTGGGGAGTTTCCTGGCCATGGACTCAAAATATTGATGTTCTGTTCCCCGAGCCACTTAGTTATCACTTTTGCCTTATGGCAAGGTGCTCCATCATGCTGGAAAAGGCGTTGATTGTCACAAAACTGTTCCTGGATGGTTGGGAGAAGTTGCTCTCGGAGGATGTGTTGGTACTATTCTTTATTCATGGCTGTGTTCTTAGGCAAAATTGTGAGTGAGCCCACTCCCTTGGCTGAGGAGCAACCCCACACATGAATGATCTCAGGATGCTTTACTGTTAGCATGACACAGGACTGATGGTAGCACTTACCTTGACTTTACCCCAGTCCTCAGCAGTCCAATCCCTGTACCTTTTTCAGAATATCAGTCTGTCCCTGATGTTGTTCCTGGAGAGAAGTGGCTTCTTTACTGCCCTTCTTGACTCCAAGTCTTCGCTTCACTGTGCGTGCAGATGCACTTACATTTACATTACATTTACATTTAAGTCATTTAGCAGACGCTCTTATCCAGAGCGACTTACCTTCCTGTTGCCAGTCCTGAGCAAGCTCTGTACAGGTGGTGCCCCAATACCGCAGCTGAATCAACTTTAGGAGACGGTCCTGGCGCATGCTGGACTTTCTTGGTTGCCCTGAAGCCTTACTCACAACAATTGAACCACTCTCCTTGATGTTCTTGATGATCCGATAAATGGTTGATTTAGGTGCAATCTTACTGGCAGCAATATTCTTGCCTGTGACGCCCTTTTTGTGCATAGCAATGATGACGGCATGTGTTTCCTTGCAGGTAAACATGGTTGACAGAGGAAGAACAATGATCCCATGCACCACCCTCCTTTTGAAGCTTCCAGTCTGTTATTCAAACTCAATCAGCATGACAGAGTGATCTCCAGCCTTGTCCTCATCAACACTCACACCTGTGTTAACAAGAGAATCACTGACATGATGTCAACTGGTCCTTTTGTGGAATGGCTGAAATGCAGTGGAAATGTTTTTTGGGATTCAGTTCATTTGCATGGCTAAGAGGGACTTTGCAATTAATTGCAATTCATCTGATCACTCTTCATAACATTCTAGAGTATATGCAAATTGCCATCATACAACCTGAGACAGCAGACTTTGTGCAAATTAATATTTGTGTCATTCTGAAAACTTTTGGCCACGACTGTATACCAAAAAACCAACAACCTTGATTTCAAAGTTTAACAAACTGTAGGACTATATGCACAAGGATTACTTTTAATAATTTCCACTGAACTTTTTACAAAAACACATTCACAGGAAGAACTGTGCAGATACAAAACTTTGTACCAGAATAACATTGAAGGAGGGTTTACTGTGATTCAGTTAACAAACTTTGAACAATTTAAAAAGTAAAAAAAATGTGCAGATGCAAAGTTGTCATTGTGCATAGAGTTTTATGGTTTGTTAACATTGATTTTCAATGTTTTAGGTTGGCATATATTTTAAAGAGAGAAATGTCAGCGTAGTTCTGAGGTCAGCCGTTTCCCATGCAAATCACTGGATCAAGAGGAAGTGTGGTGTTTCCTTTCCTCGGAACTTTTAACCAGAGTCTCTCTGAAAGGCACTATCTCATGACTCTTATACTATTACTTTGCACTCCTATACAGACTCCATTCCCTGACTAGTGTGAAGGATGGATGCCTCTCAGTTTATGTGACGTGTGCATTCAGTCAGAGTTCATCTCTGAGGAGTTCGTGTCCACATCCGCAGTTCTGTATGATCCTTGAGAAAACACACTGGAGCAGGTTTTGTGTTTGTTTGCATTCCCCTTGTGGCCCTCAGTCGATTCCAATTGCACACAGGCCTGCCTGCATTGCTCAGCTCTTAGGCTGTGTCCGGTGACATCACCCCCCCCCCAAATATGCAGCCTTAGTAGGAAAGACCAAGCCAGACACATGTGGATGAGCCCATTGATCTCAAGATGGTCTCTCTGCTTTCCCTGCACAACGGAGATGGGCAAGATGAGGGACTACATTATTGTCCACCCCCCCCCATGACTCATCATTAGAGACAAGTTGTTATTCACTGAGGTGGGAGTAGGCTCACTCCCTAACCGTTGCAGTTGCCAGATTTATTTTGTGTGACCTCAATTAATCCCACTTGATTTTTTGGAATCTCTAGTCTCTTCTCTGTGCAGAGATGCCACCTCCTGTTTGAATGATTACTCCAGCTCCCTCCTCAGCACTCTCCAGAGTGCTCATCTCATTATTTAAGCTTTAAGGCACATTATGATGAGCTACATGTCCTGTATAATGTGTTATCTGAAAATGGCATATGCATAGGGGACAAATGGAATCTGGTGGTGGCATTTCATATTGCTTATGTCCTCGATTCACAGTAATACATTTTCTCTCAGTGCTTTCACCCCCTCGCATATCTCTAGCCTTGCCATCATTATTAATTTATTTAATACTTTCTTTTTGCAGAATGAAGAAAAGCGTAACCTCAGTTTGGGCGGCCATGTTGGTTTTGACAGCCTTCCCGATCAGCTGGTCAGTAAATCGGTGACACAGGGTTTCTGCTTCAACATCCTCTGTGTAGGTGAGTATCAAACCACATGGTAGTGCTACTGTTAGTGCACTATCTCAGGGCACCTTATTCCCTATATAGGGCTCTGGACAAAAGTAGTGCACTATATAGGGAATGGGGTGCCATTCGGTATGCAGCCAGGGTTATTTCTGTCCTTGATATGAACGAGAATTAAGACGACTGCTGCTGTGAAGAGGCTGAGAGAAGAATGTCCCCCCTGAGAGTTATTGAGACCTAACAACACCTTTCCCTCTTGCCTCCTAGGGGAAACGGGTATTGGCAAGTCGACGTTAATGAATACACTTTTTAACACAATGTTTGAGAACGAGGAGGCCAGCCACTACCAGAATGGCGTGTGTATGCGGCCCAGAACATATGACCTCCAGGAGAGCAACGTCCACCTAAAGCTGACTATTGTGGACACTGTGGGGTTCGGGGATCAGATCAACAAGGAAGAGAGGTAAGCAGCAGATGCTTATAATCCTACTTTCAGCTGTTCACTAATTGAAGCATTGCCATTGAGTCTCTCTATCCTTTTCATACTCACAGTGAATGATAACATGCCATCTTTTAGAGTAAATTGCTTACATTGCCTGGAATGTAGACAAGACAAACACAGTCACTAATTTTTCAGGACATTTTTTTTCCGCCCCCTGAATGGAGCAGGGTTTAGAAGGATGAGGAGGAGGACATTCTTGGTTTGAACTACAGCTGTGGGACTGAGTGTTTGTGTGATCTCCGCAGCAAGATGGCTCACACGCCCCTGAATGATACAGTGGGAGGAACAGGCCGTAACTCATGTTGTTTGGGAAAAAGCTGCAGCAATAATGCGTCCCAAATAGTCTTTAAAGGTCATCAGTGCCGCGTTCTGGGAAAATAGCTTAGAGACGTTAAAGTCAAGGTTAAACATTGTGTATAGATGTTCTTGGCAAGCCTTTAGATCACTTATTTACCCTACAAGCTACAGTATAGTGGTGGACACAGGGATGTGACTAGTACTTTTAGTCCATGATTTCACAAGCTAACCAGGGTTTAACAGTGACTTTGATAGTTTTTTTTTTTTGTCTCACTTCCTCAGAATGCTAGACTAAACACACTGGCATATTAAATGTTCACCTCTGTGACCTCTTAAATATTTTTTTTACACAAGTAGATGCTGGATACTTGAATAAAGATAATTTCTGCACACAGATGTCTGATACCCCCACTGGCAACTTTGAAAGAAACAAAGAAAGTACATGGGATAGTGGGAACAAAAGGAATCAAAATCAAACTTTGTTTTACACTTTGTATAACTACATTGCTTTTCATTTTGCAGTTATAAACCGATAGTGGACTATATCGACACACAGTTTGAAAACTACCTTCAGGAAGAGCTGAAAATCAAGCGCTCCCTCTTCAACTACCACGACGGGAGGATCCACATCTGTCTGTACTTCATCGCTCCCACTGGGCATTCACTGAAGTCCTTGGATTTAGTTACCATGAAGAAACTGGACAGCAAGGTAAAGGATCAACTACCACCAATGCCTTGTGGGCAAAAAACACACTGCATCCTATTGTTTGACTGGTATGAATTTCAGTTGTAGAATAGTCAGATATTCATGTAGGTCTGGGGACCCACAATGTCCTAGAAAAGGAAGCGACAGACATTCCACATAGCATTTTATTGGATAGGATTTCCTGAGGTTTATATCATACCCTAGTGTATTGGTCAGAATTATTAAGCAAGTATGATGCTGTAACTTCTTACTTCTATGAAGATCTTTTTTCGTTCATGGTTTCGTGTGAGTAACTGGGTATTGGGCAGCAGATCCATATTTTAGAACAGTACATTGATTTCAGCCTATTGGAAACATGAATGGTCGGTGCCTCGATTAGTAAACTTGTGGAATTCATCTCATCACTATTGCAGTTGAAGTGTGGGTGAGGGAGTGTCAGAACTAGTTACCCTAAAGGGGCGGGTGAAATGTGTGAAACACTCAGGCTGAGACAGACCTGACAATGCATACAGTACTCAAACCCCTATTAGCGACAACCCTACAGAGCTGGTATATCAGGCCGGTTGTACGGCCTATAAAGCGGTTCTAGGAGTGGTGGAGAGGCAATTACAGGCTTGTTTGTGTCTGGTAATGCAGTGACGCATATCAAACCGATTTAGTGTGGTTATGAGCAAAGCATAGTAGCTTACTTTAGCCAAAACTCTCCTCCAGCATGGCTCTATCGCTCTCTGAGCTGTCAGAAATGAACCTTTTCACAGGAGGCAAAGAGCAGACTATAAATCAGTTTATATTTTTATTTAAAGGTCTATGATGTAAAGCAGACAGGCAATGGGGTTTGACTTACACTTCCAGAAAGGCTATTAAGCCGGAACGGTGACAGTTAAAAAGGTGGTCTGGTCTAGGGACTCTAGAGATGGGTTATCTGCTCTTTTACCTCAATAGACTTTTTGTAAAGGAAGGAGGAAACTATGTAAAACAACCATCACATCTGTTTTGTAGCAAAATTATTGTGAATGGTCACATCGAATAAGGCCTCCTTTTGACCTTAACAAACTATATCCTATATAGCCTGGAGGTGATGAGAGACGTTGGTGACTAAATCTATGTCGTCCCGGTAATCCGAGGAGCCAAAGAGAAACTGTCGCAATGTGTTTATTTTCCCATCTGTTTTAGAGCAGAGATGGGACACCATTCAGTTTGTTTTCTTAATTGCTGTTTGTTTTATTTCTCTGTTTGGGTTTGACTGAGCTCAACCCATCGTGGTTGCAAAGTGCCTCTTTTGCGACGTTCAGTAATTTAAGTATGTGTTGATGACCCTGAGGCAAAAATTCAGATGCTCTGACTCATTTATTTTCAGCATCTTATCTAATCATGCTTTGATTTACAATTGTACGAAACCCTTCCAAACTTTTTCAGAATATCTGAAGATATTCAATTCGAAGGAATAACCTCAAAGCAAACCAAGTGGAGTTGATCTTAAGGCCAGAAATATACTTTTTTTTTATCCTTCAGGTGAATATAATACCCATCATTGCTAAAGCTGACACAATCTCCAAGAGCGAGCTCCATAAATTCAAGATCAAGATCATGAGTGAGCTGGTGAGCAATGGAGTGCAGATCTACCAGTTCCCCACAGACGATGATGCAGTCACCGAGATCAACTCCTCCATGAATGTGAGTCTCTCTGTCTTTGTACACTCACTCAGTGTTAACCTCACTATATAGGAATGTATGGTTTTAATAGCTGCACATAGTTTCCTCCCTTTGAAACTGCCTCCGTTTGTACTATTTTCCAACTGTAGAGAACTGTGAAGAACTACACGACTCGTTCTCTGTGCCAGCTATTTCCTATTATGTAAATCAGGGATGGGCGACTGGCGGCTCGCAGATTTAAAAAAATCATTGTGTGAATGTAATATATACATACATACAGTTGAAGTCGGAAGTTTACATACAGTTAGGTTGGAGTCATTAAAACTCGTTTCACAACCACTCCACAAATTTCTTGTTAACAAAATATAGTTTTGGCAAGTTGGTTAGGACATCTACTTCAGTTAGGACTTTGTGCATGACAAGTAATTTTTCCAACAATTGTTTACAGACAGATTATTTCACTTATAATTCACTGTATCACAATTCCAGTGGGTCAGAAGTTTACATACACTAAGTTGACTGTGCCTTTAAAGAGCTTGGAAAATTCTTGGAAAACAGCTTGAGAAAAAATGTCATGGCTTTAGAAGTTTCTGATAGGCTAACTGACATCATTTGAGTCAATTGAAGGTGTACCTGTGGATGTATTTCAAGGCCTACCTTCAAATGTCAGTGCCTCTTTGCTTGACATCATGGGAAAACCAAAAGAAATCAGCCAAGATCTCAGAAACCTCCACCTCCACGAGTCTGGTTCATCCTTCTGATCAATTTGATGTTTTAAATTGACAAAAAAAACAAGGACATTTCTAAGTGACCCCGAAATATTGAAGGGTAATATGTATGTACAGTGGGGCAAAAAAGTATTTAGTCTGCCACCAATTGTGCAAGTTCTCCCACTTAAAAATATGAGAGGCCTGTAATTTGCATCATAGGTACACTTTAACTATGACAGACAAAATGAGAGAAATTCAGAAAATCACATTGTAGGATTTTTAATGAATTTATTTGCAAATTATGGTGGAAAATAAGTATTTGGTCACCTACAAACAAGCAAGATTTCTGGCTCTCACAGACCTGTAACTTCTTCTTTAAGAGGCTCCTCTGTCCTCCACTAGTTACCTGTATTAATGGCACCTGTGTGAACTTGTTATCAGTATAAGACACCTGTCCACAACCTCAAACAGTCACACTCCAAACTCCACTATGGCCAAGACCAAAGAGCTGTCAAAGGACACCAGAAACAAAATTGTAGACCTGCACCAGGCTGGGAAGACTGAATCTGCAATAGGTAAGCAGCTTGGTTTGAAGAAATCAACTGTGGGAGCAATTATTAGGAAATGGAAGACATACAAGACCACTGATAATCTCCCTCAATCTGGGGTTCCACGCAAGATCTCACCCCGTGGGGTCAAAATGATCACAAGAACGGTGAGCAAACATCCCAGAACCACACAGGGGGACCTAGTGAATGACCTGCAGAGACCTGGGACCAAAGTAACAAAACTTACCATCAGTAACACACTACGCCGCCAGGGACTCAAATCCTGCAGTGCCAGACGTGTCCCCCTGCTTAAGCCATATCCAGGCCCGTCTGAAGTTTGCTAGAGAGCATTTGGATGATCCAGAAGAAGATTGGGAGAATGTCATATGATCAGATGAAACCAAAATATAACTTTTTGGTAAAAACTGAACTCGTCGTGTTTGGAGGACAAAGAATGCTGAGTTGCATCCAAAGAACACCATACCTACTGTGAAGCATGGGGGTGGAAACATCGTGCTTTGGGGCTGTTTTTCTGCAAAGGGACCAGGACGAATGATCCGTGTAAAGGAAAGAATGAATGGGACCATGAATGGTGAGATTTTGAGTGAAAACCTCCCATCAGCAAGGGCATTGAAGATGAAACGTGGCTGGGTCTTTCAGCATGACAATGATCCCAAACACACCGCCCGGGCAACGAAGGAATGGCTTCGTAAGAAGCATTTCAAGGTCCTGGAGTGGCCTAGCCAGTCTCCAGATCTCAACCCTATAGAAAATCTTTGGAGGGAGTTGAAAGTCCGTGTTGCCCAGCAACAGCCCCACAACGTCACTGCTCTAGAGGAGATCTGCATGGAGGAATGGGCCAAAATGGGCGAAAACCTTGTGAAGACTTACAGAAAACGTTTGACCTCTGTCATTGCGAACAAAGGGTATATAACAAAGTATTGAGAGCGACTATACCAAATACTTATTTTCCACCATAATTTGCAAATAAATTCATTAAAAATCCTACAATGTCATTTTCTGGATTTCTTTTTCTCATTTTGTCTGTCATAGTTGAAGTGTACCTATGATGAAAATTACAGGCCTCATCTTTTTAAGTGGGATAACTTGCACAATTGGTGGCTGACTGAATACTTTTTTTGCCACACTGTATGTGATATACAAAAAAAACATCCTCTCACTGTCAACTGCATATATTTTCAGAAAACTTAACATGTGTAAATATTTGTATGAACATAAGATTCAACAACTGAGACATAGACTGAACAAGTTCCACAGACATGTGACTAACAGAAATGGAAAAATGTGTCCCCGAACAAAGGGGGGTCAAAATCAAAAAAGTTGAATCAAGGCAAAGGGTGGCTATTTTTGATTTAACACTTTCTTTGATACTCCATGATTTCATAAGTTTGATTTCTTCACTATTATTCTACAATGTAGAAAATAGTAAAAATTAAGAAAAATCATTGAATGAGTAGGTCAAATTTTAACTGGTACTGTATTTCACAGCGGTTTAGATGGTAAAATGATTCTCGCAATCAGGGATGGGCAACTTTTGATGGGGTCCACATAAAATCACAACTCATCATGGCTCGTGGGCCCCACCATTGTTGGTAATTCGACCATGCTACTCATTGAATAAGTAGGTGTGTCAAATTTTAACTGGTACTGTATTTCACAGTGGTTGCTGACATGGCTTGCTAAGTTCTAAAATACAATTTTACAGTGTTTGGCTTTCGAAGGCATTTCAGACAAACCGACTGTAATTTTGTTGCACATAAAATGGAGTCATGAGGGCATTTAATTGCGTGTTCCATGGCAAACGCATCCCGTCATTGTAACTGTGGATCAAACCTAGCGATCATAATCATTGATACTGCAAATTTAGTTTTCAAATATGGAAATGTGAAGTTCACATTTGGGACTCATGGGTGTGTGGTTTGCTTGTATGACATCAAAACTGTATTTATTATAATTCTCAACTTTCAGAAACGCGTTGACCTCACTCGGATAACAACAAATGTGAAAAGGTATCTTAATTAGCAGAAGGGGAGGGGCATCTTTTTGTCGCGCACGGTACTCAAGTTTATAACTGCTGTCAGTCAAAACCATACAGTGAAGTGGAGAACCTGAACTCCTATAGCGTCTTACTGTACAGCCACTGTGTTCCAATTTAGGCGCTTATCAATGACCAACTCTGCCATTTTCAACTCGTATACGGAATGACACGTGCTGTGAGTGGAAAGGGCTTTCACCATCATTACATGCTCAAATCAACCACACATCTGATCTCAATTACAACCATCACCCGCCACCGCTCCATAACGTGGATGTCATAATCTTTAGTCCTGATTGCGACCAACATTTTTCAAGATGATTTCGTCCTCTGGTGAGTATTATCATTGGAACAATTTGATCTTGCGATTTATGTATTTGACAATCATTCTGTACAACTAAAATGAAATACTTTATTTACTAATTTATCACAGCAAATCTACAATGGCAATGTAGCCTACTCTGCACATTTATGAATGGCAAAAAATCATGGTGTTGGATAACATTTTTTTTGTTGACTATTTATGTAATCCATTAATGATTTTACTTGTCTGACTCGAATATGGCCATTTCTTATCAAGACGGGAAAATAAATTTTCCTGAACTGTAAACTACACATTTGATATTTGAAACAAAATTGTGGTTGTGTTGTATTTTGAATCAAATTGTATTCTAATATTGTGCAGACAGCGGAGATGATTTATTTATTTGTAGAATGTGATAAGTCAATAATGAACCGTATCATTTCGTATAGTGCTACATTAATTAGGCAGTGGGCCTATTGTGGCATATTGTACTTTATTGAAGAAACAATGTCTTTTGCACATGTTGCTGCAATACAACTTTAATGAATTAATATAAAGTTGATCTTCAAGAACGTTATTTTCGCAAAGTTCTAATCATTGTAATTAACAGGCTACATTTCCAGTCATAATATGTCACATTCTTCTCTTTAAATTTTTTTTTTTATATTTCGTTGTTCCTGATAGGATGTTTTCTCCACTGGGGTGGGAGTAGTAAACGTAGACAATTGCCATTTCCATTGTCTAGTGTTAAGCCGGCTTGACAGTAACAGCGTCAGATCAGCTGGTCTTCTAGTTTTCTTTCCGCAGCTTTTTTCATTGCAACCAGGGTTATTTTAGCTTGGAGCTCTGTGTAATCTCCTGGTAGTAGAGTGTTGAGAAATCCAGCTTGTAACCTGCAGGTAATCCGCAGCTTCCACATCTCTGTTGCAATCGGGCCCATATGTTTAATCAGACCAACAAGACATGCCTCTAAATACAGCTGGCTAGATGTTAAACACAGTAACTGAAGTAACATATATGTCAACACTGTTTAGAGTTACTCTTGTGTGGTCTATGGCAACGTTGGTAGAGCCAAAGTTTATCGCCTGTCTGCTTTTTTCCCTGTCTTCCATGGACATCTGTCTAAGCATTTAGACCTGTCCAGTAAAAATGTTGCCTATGCTGTGAGGAAGGAAGTGTAACCTGTGTGAGAGTGATGGGTTTTGTGGAAGCTGCTTCTGGTCAAATCTGCAACCTGACTAACCTCTTGACCTCTGAACTCTTTCAGGCTCACCTCCCATTCGCTGTGGTGGGGAGCATCGAGGAGGTCAAAGTGGGGAACAAAACGGTGCGGGCCAGGCAGTATCCCTGGGGAGTAGTGCAAGGTGAGTACCTCTCCTTCTGTACCTCTTTTTGCTTCTTTTCATTTCAGGAGAGAACCACTGTTCAGGAATCAGTCCCTAGTGTCTTTGGAAAATGGCAGAGACTGATGAATGCACTATTGGTAGCATTACTGCAGGGACACTGCCACATCTATTGGTAGTATTACTACAGGGACACTGCTACATTGTTTGCTTTGTTTGCAGATGTTTAGCTGTGGTTGACAGGGATGGCTAAACGCTGTAATTTGATCTTGTCACTGAGCACTGTTGTGAGATTTTTTTTTAGTGTTGAGTTTATTTTTATTTACAGGGACAGTGTACATTAATCGACGTTTCAGTAAAAGTGCCGGTTTTAGCCAGTCAGCTAATTTTCAACCGCAGTCCCTGGGCAGGTTATTAAAAACAATTACAATATAGACAATAGCAACATAGAACAAAAAGCAGCAAGACAAAAATCATAAAAGCAACAAAGTGTCACCCTAATATTTGAACCCAGCTGGGAGTTTGATTCAGAACGCTCTCTCCATTATCCTGTGGCTTGTTTCCAATCCACAATCTTTCAAGGACTGTGGTTTAGGTTTATTTATAAAGCCTGCCTCATAGGTTAAGCGTGTAGCAGAGGATTTCCATCAATCAATAGGGTGATAAATTATAGGCTAGATAGAAAATTATTAAGTCAGAGGTTCCCAAAGTGATGTAAGCAACTGCCAGTTTTTGCTTTTTGAATTGGGACTATGACGGCCTATTACCAATCAGTCTGACCGTACTTTAGAAAGCATTTCAATCTGAAGAAAGTGTGGTTTGAAGTGATTAAAATACATCAGAAAGGTATTGGGAAGTTCAGAAGATCATCAGGAAATAATGTTGGATGATCTTCTGTCTTCCCCTCGTCTGGTTTGGTGCCTGGTCTTGTCCACTCTGTTCTAATGAGTCCTGCGTGGCTTGTGAGCATTGTCGAGGGAAACAGAAGATGCATATACGTGTTCCTGAGGGAGGGGGGATATTTTGAGTGCTTTTTTTACATTTCACCTCAGGATATCTCTCTTGTTATCTCTGAACCCCAGACAACTATGACAGATGGCAGACCGCTGGTATTTCTTCCCTCCCAACTATTTCTGTGCAGAGTGTGTAATGTGTTTCTCCCCTGCCCTCGCAACTCTGGGTTTCCCGGGGTCAGCAAATTGCACCCCGGATCTCAGCGGGGAGAGTTTACCAGAGAGGTTGTTCGATGCCTTATGTCAGTATTTTCACGTTCTCCGTATACTGAAGGTGTAGTGACTTTCATGTCGAAAGTGATCATGTTCCACACTAAACGCTGTGCTAATTGGCACACTTTTTACCACATCCTTACATCCAGCACAGCGCTCACAGCTGGGGTTGATACAGTATTTATTTCCACTATATCCTGCAGTATACCACTGTAGCCATGTAGGCTGGGCAAATCCTCCCCCACTTACGTCAGTGTGAAAAGCAGGAAAGGCTTCCTGCTCCAGTCCTCACATGATTGGACGCCTGAGAACTCTTTGACTCTGAGTTAGTGGACCATAACCTCTGAACTTTGTCCTTTTTTTTCTAATTAATGTACACTACTCTTGCCAAATATCCCCATGTTTTCCCCTCAATCGTACGGTGCTTTCCTCAGTTAATGTGATGCTACTCCTACTCTGAGAGGACAGTTATCTTACAGCACCTAGTTTATCATTAATCAATTGCAGGAGTCCCACAACATGGACCCATTGAACTTATATCATGGACCCATTGAACGTATATCATTCATGTAGATTCATTGACCGTGGTTGAGGGTGGTGCCTGTGACCTCAGATGTTAGTAACATAGTCTCGTTGA
The DNA here is from genome assembly GCF_036934945.1 of Oncorhynchus masou masou. Lineage (NCBI taxonomy): Eukaryota > Metazoa > Chordata > Actinopteri > Salmoniformes > Salmonidae > Oncorhynchus > Oncorhynchus masou. Next base: position 51,025,605 of record NC_088222.1, read on the forward strand.
CATTGCATTGTCTCTGTGCTGTCCCGTCCAGTGGAGAACGAGAGCCACTGTGACTTTGTGAAGCTGCGTGAGATGCTGATCAGGGTGAACATGGAGGACCTGAGGGAGCAGACTCATGCCCGCCACTACGAGCTCTACCGCCGCTGCAAACTGGAGGAGATGGGATTCAAAGATACAGACCCTGACTGTGAGCCGTTCAGGTGAGGCAGCAAGGCTGATCACAGAACACACAAACACCGAAATGAATTGTTTAGTCATATGTTATAAGAAAGCAGACCAATGAATCTGAGTTCAGCATGTAAAGATGCTCTGTGAGTGATTTAAAAATGGTAATTCCTTTGTGAGTTAGTCCAAGCTGTAGTTAGTCTGATATGTAGTAAGCCACTTCTTTGTTTGTCCTGTCCACAGCCTCCAGGAGACCTACGAAGCCAAGAGGAAAGAGTTCATGGGAGACCTGCAGAAGAAGGAGGAGGAGATGAGACAGATGTTTGTCAACAAAGTGAAGGAGACTGAGGCAGAGCTGAAAGAGAAGGAGAGAGAGGTGAGGGTGTGGCTGCTGGCTGGGAAAGAGGAGGAAGGTGGGGGGTGAAGGAAATGAGTTTGCGGTCTTATGTAGGATTCAGTTGTTGCACATACAGTACCTGTCAAAAGTTAGGACATCTATTCATTCAAGTGTTTTTCTTAATTTATTGAAGACATCACAACTATGAAATAACACAGAATTATGTAGTAACCAATAAAGTGTTATTTCATTTTCGATTCTTCAAAGTAGCCACTCTTTGCCTTGATGACAGCTTTGAACACTCTTGGCATTCATTCTCTCAACCAGCTTTTGTTTTCCAACTGTCTTGAAGGAGTTCCCACATATGCTGAGCACTTGTTGGCTGCTTTTCCTTCACTCTGCAGTCCAACTCATCCCAAACCATCTCAATTGGGTTGAGGTCAGATGATTGTGGAGGCCAGGTCATCTGATGCAGCACAATCACTCTCCTTTTTGGTCAAATAGCCCTTATAAAACTTAAAATTATAGTCCCACTAAGCTCAAACCAGATGGGATGGCATATCGCTGCAGAATGCTGTGGTAGCCATGTTGGTGAAGTGTGCCTTGAATTCTAAATAAACCACAGTGTCACCAGCAAAGCACCCCCACACCATGACACCACCACCTCCATGCTTCACGGTGTGAACTACACATGCGGAGATCATCCGTTCACTTTCTCCAAGTTTCAAAGACACGGCGATTGGAACCTAAAATTTCAAATTTGGACTCATCAGACCAAAGGACAGATTTCCACCGGTCTAATGTCCATTGCTCGTGTTTCATGGCCCAAGCATTTCTCATTTTATTGGTGTCTTTTAGTAGTGGTTTCTTTGCAGCAATTAGACAATGAAGGCCTGATTCACACAGTCTCCTCTGAACAGTTGATGTTGAGATGTCTGTTACTTGAACTCTTTGAAGCATTTATTTGGGCTGCAATTTCTGAGGCCGGTAACTCGAATGAACTTATCCTCTGCAGCAGAGGTAACTCTGGGTCTTCTTTTCCTGTGGCGGTCCTCATGAGAGCCAGTTTTATCATAGCGCTTGATGGTTTTTAGCAACCGCACTTGAAGAAACTTTAAAAGTTATCGAAATGTTCCGCATTGACAGACCTTCATGTCTTAAAGTTATGGACTCATTTCTCTTTGCTTATTTGAGCTGTTCTTGCCATAATGTGGACTTGGTCTTTACCAAATAGGGCTATCTTCTGTATATCCCCCCACCTTCTCACAACACAACTGATTGGCTCAAACGTATTAAGAAGGAAAGAAATTCTACAAATTAACTTTTAACGAGGCACACCTGTTAATTGAAATGCATTCCAGGTGACTACCTCATGAAGCTGGGTGAGAGAATGCCAAGAGTATGCAAATCTGTCAAGGCGAAGGGTGGCTACTTTGACGAATCTCAAATGTGAAATATATTTTGTACATTTATACATGATTCCATATGTGTTATTTCATAGTTGTGGTGTCTTCACTATTATTATACAATGTAGAAAATAGTAAAAAATAAAGAAAAACACTTGAATGAGTAGGTGTGTCCAAACCTTTGACGGGTACTGAATGTTGACATTGACACCTACAAACTGTCAAATGTAACAATGCATATTTATACCTGTGCTGACCTTTTTGATATATATATTTGGTTTGTAAATAATCAAGTTTTATCTCTTGGCCTGACATCTTATCTATCTGCCACAATCAGTTGCACAACAAATTTGAGCAGCTGAAGCATATGCACCAGGAGGAGAAGAGGAAGGTGGAGGAGAAGAGGCGGGAACTGGAAGAGGAAATGAACGCCTTCAACCGCAGGAAGGTGGCAGCTGAGACGCTGTCCTTAGCCCAGCCACTCAAGAAGGACAAGGACAAGAAAAAGTAAGCAAGTTCCTGTCCTCTTCCACTCGCTCTCCCTTTATTCCTCCCTTACCTTCTCTTACCCTATTGTTTAGCTTCAAAGTCCCTTTGTCCTCCCTTTCTCCCCAAAGGATTGAATTGAGATCACAGATAGCAGTGGATTGACTTAGAGTATATACCGTGATCATGAGGGGCCTTCCCCTCCGTTCCCCCAAATTCCATACCAGGGTGATGTATTTATTGTACACTGAAATAGTTATATGAATATGAGCAGACAGACTTATGGAAAATACCTGACCTTAGCAGTTCCTAGTTGGAGAGAGACAGGTTCTCTGTGAGGCTGTCACAGACACTTTTTTTTTAGCTTCTAAAGTCTCCATCTAGTGGATAATATGTGCATTGGCAGTTATTAGTGAAACCGTTCATCCATTTTGTGGTTAGTCTGCCAGATTTCATAGTTCCTGATGTAGTGCTTGGGTTTTCACTACATTAGGGATTGTACGTTATTTATGAGGGATACCTGGAGAAAATGGTAACTCTCTGAAGTTTAAATTGGTAGTAAAATATATTTTTACTCAACCCTCCCTGAGCACTTGAGAAAACTGTTCCCTCAAAAAAAATGTGGCACTGCGCAAATTTCAGGTCTGCTGAGTGCAAACATGAATGTTGTAAAATTCAGTGCAACTTCCATCGCACGTTTACTATGAACACTGAGGCCGTATGCGCTTTAATTATTTAATTGAATTGTTTTGCTATTGTGCAGATGCCCGTTGGTCGGAGGCATGAACACTTTAAGCGGGCCAAGTCCAACATAACAGGAACAGCCACAGACATCTCTACCAGGGGTTTCTAAAACGGCTGTCGTCAACAGTCTTGTATGACAAGACTTGAACTCGCCCTACTATCGGAGTACCACCACTACTGCATATGCAGACAAACTGATCCATCGCACCAGCCTTTTCACAAGATCTAGGATCCACATTTTTTGTGTGTCTGCCTTGATGTCCATAAAACTCCACGGACCCCCTTGCGCAGTGAAATTTAGAATGATACGTGACTACTGCTATCCATTCAGCACCACGGTTCAAAGGGCGCTCAAAATAACCCTCATCAAGATGTTGCCTACATCTGATAGACCTACTCATCACTTATTATTTAATACTACGGGTGGGTTTAATCCAGAATGCTGATTGGTTAAACCGCATTCCAGCCAGTGTCTATTCCACAAGCTACCACCGGCTGAATCTATGATGTTAAAATGCCTATTTACTCTGTTCCATCGGACTGGCAATCCACTGTCTAGTCAGCCCAGCCAGGCAATTTATAAACTTTATCTCCATAACAAAAAGCATTTAGACTTTCTCTAAGTTCTATTAGACTGACATTTAGTTTAACAGTGGAGATTTGGACAAACCTTGCTGTTTGTCTCCAACATTTGCAGCCTTGTTTCAATATTCAAATTCGAGCTTCAGCTGACGCATAGTAATGAACGTGTTGGGATGAGACAGACAGACAGGCGGGCAGCTTTTCTCAACCAGTCGAAATCATGAATCAGCATACATTTTCAAGGATATGTACAAAGAAATGTCAATAGAAAACAGGTCAAACAAAACTTAGTGCAGCTAGTTTGCAGTCTTTCAAGCTTGTATGACGTGACTGTGTTGTTGTTAGCTCCTCTGAACAACGGTGTCCTGCGAGAGAGCACATTTTCTATGCCAGGTGAAATTGCGCATCATTAGCTCATTGTTATGGATGTATCCAAATAGAGAGACAGGCTTTGTGAGACAGTCACAACTTTTTTTTTATTGCTTCTACAGTCTCCATCTAGTGGATAATATGATAACACCGACCCTCGACACCAGTGTTAATATATCCTCCAAACACTGGCTTCTCGGGCATTATCATTTAAGTATTCAATCTGTGGGTACAAACTTTGATCTGAGAAATGATTGTCACTGAATTATTTATTTTGCTCTCACCTAAAAGAAAATAACACTACACCACTGCTTCTCGGCTATAGAAGGTTGTAGCGCTCCCTCTGAATGTCAGTCAAACCATGAATGGGAACGCCTATCCATCGCAATGTGTAATGCAGTGTAGCCTAGTGCTATTTTTTTTTTATATATATCACACACACACAATCCCAGCAGTGCAAAAACTCAAAGTGCATTTTATTTAAAATATAACTTTGCCCTGTGCTTCTCCCAGCTTGCTTGTTGTATAGCCTAGGCCATGGATCATTTGATTGAGACCACACTAGGTGTGCTCGATATTGTGCACCCAGCAGAGAATCGGGGATGAGGGGCAGCATTGGGCACACATGAGATACTATAATAAGCAACTAATTCTCAAACCCTGAGCATGTGGTATTTCATCAATGTACAAATTACACGACCCTCCCCTGGACTAAATAAAAAAAACATATTAACCCCCCCCCCCCCGAAATTGAAAAGGCATGACGCTCCCCCATTTTTCTCTTGGTAACTATTGTGTAAATTTCGATCTCTTCGTAACAGTTTTGTTAGAACTTTACATTTACACTGGCATTGTTCATGAGTGGTCTTCAAAATGGAGTTGAAGGGCTCCCTCCCCTGACAGCTCTGAATTATCACTCCTTCATTAATTATTCTGTACTGACATTATATTGATTCTGAGGCACAATCCACACATTTTCTGACCTTATTTTTTTCTTGTTTCTGTCTTCTCTTTCACCTTCATTTATACTTCATCTTCATGAAGTCATACATTTTTCTGAAAGAATGAATGTGGAATGTATATGATTTGCATTATTTCACTCCACAGTGTGTTTCCATTCACTTTATTTTGTCATTTGTGGTCATTTTCTTTGTCATTTTCTTTCAGTTAATGTATGAGGCCAGTATGCCAAGCCGACCATGGATTTGTCTCCCATCATCATAGTGACGTCAACGTTTGTTTTTTGACATTCCTTCATGACATTGTGCACATGGACCAAAGATCCTGATGGGACAGGAGACCGAGAGAGCTAACTTGCTGACAGTGGCCATTCCCTTCTCTAGGATCATTAATGTTATAATTTGGAACATGTTTTTTATACATCTTGTTCTTTTTCTAGTTTGAGACTTACTGATGTGTTTTGCTCACCATCACTGATTTGTAACAGAAGGCACAACAACAAATCATGGACTTTGAACTTCACTGTGTTTTGGTACTAACTTGTGTTGTTACCTTGTTCTCCCATATTGTCAGTTAATGTAATGTTAGTAGATAAGCATTTACTGGTAGTGTAGGTGGACTCGACTCCTCACCAGCCAAACACCATTGTCTTACATCAGGTGGCGTCACTCCTACGTGACATTCAACCGACAGTGTAGACATTTCATTACGCTATCTGACATAAGACAATGGCCGTACACCTCATAGAGTGGGGTCTGAATTCTGAGCCAAACTAGGCCAGACCTTAATCCTGCATAGCAATAACGTAACTAAGTACAGTACCTGTATATTTATATTTTTGCAAACCGGTATATGTAGGTACCATCAAGTATACTAGTACTAAATATTAAAAATATGCAATCAATTCTGGTGCTGTTTTATGTTAATCCAGAAACCTGTATGTGAATATTTTCAGAACTTACTTGGCTTTATTAAAATGCAGATATGCAAAATGGATATGATAAAGCACACTATCCTGTATGTTGTCCAATTGTGATGTACCGTAAGCCATTGACATGAGTATGTGAGTGGTGTCAGTTTACACGGCCCATATACAATGCAGAAACTAATAGAGGCCTGGACTAACAATAGAAATGTTTACGTCGAAAGACTCGAAGTACTTGTTTTTATTGAAAATAAATGCAACCATCGCATTGGATGTCCCCCTATCCCATGATTTGATTTGATAAACTTGGGGGTTCGAGCCCTGAAAGCTGTGACATATCAGACCATATACCATGGGTATGACAACATTTATCTTTACTGCTCTAATTACGTTTAAACAGTTTATAATGTACAGACGTCAGATCTTAATATGACCCATTTCGTCGTAGGAGGAAAATAATCTTGCACCATAAGGATTTTAAATGTGTATTTAGAATTGCCGCTAGGAGTCAGCTGGTAGCTGTGTTTGTAGTCTAAACGATACTTTAGACTGCAGATTCACTGGGTGTCAGTACAAGTAGCATATGTATGCTACGTGCAAGCTACAGAGCGTCGCGTGTGAATTCTTATGTGGATTGTAATAAATGGACAATATTTGTAGGGGATAATGTATTCTTCGTTAGGGGAAAATCTGTTTCTTTAGATCAATTGTTTTATTCTATGTTCAAGGCAAGTCGCTCTGGATAAGAGCGTCTGCTAAATGACTTAAATGTAAATGTAAGGCAACCAATAGGCAAAATAAATTAAAGGTTATTTCAGTTCCTTCCATGAACCAGTGGGTACAGCCACTGACAGTGGCACACGTGCCTGAGTAGGCATGAGTTTGAATCTGGTCCACAAATGCCCTTAATATTTTTGGAGGAACTAGTACTTTTCTAGTTACTCTAATTTCTGGGGGAAGTAAATGACTTTTTACTAAGTTTCAATTGACCAAATCCCTTTCGTTACATATACTGAAAAAATATATAAAATGCAACATTCAACAATGTCTTATATGTTGCTGCCTTACAGTTCATAAGGAAATAAGTCAATTGAATTAAATTCATTAGGCTCTAATCTATGGAGTTCACATGACTGGGCAGGGGTGCACCGACTGGGGAGCCAAGCCCACCAATAAAAAAGATTTTTTTCCGTTGAAGAAACCGGGCGTGGAGGTCCTGAGCTGGCGTGGTTACTCGTGGTCTGCGGTTTTGAGGCCAGTTGGACGTACTGCAAAATTCTCTCAAACAAGGTTGGAGGGGCTTTATGGTAGATTATAATTAAATTCTCTGGCAACAGCTCTGCCTGACATTCCTGCAGTCAGCATGCCAATTGCACGTGCCCTCAACTTGAGACATCTGTGGCACTGTGTTGTGTGACACAACTGTACATTTTAGTGGCCTTTTTATTGTCCCCAGCAAGGCACACCTGTGTAATGATCATGCTGTTTTAATCAGCTTTTTGATGCGCCACACCTGTCAGGTGGGTGGATTATCTTGGCAAAGGATAAAATGCTCACTAACAGGGATGTAATCCAATTTGTGCACAAAATCTGAGAGAAATAAGCATTTTGTGTGTATGGAAAATTTTATTTCAGTTCATGAAACATGGGACCAGCGCTTTACATGTAGCGTTTATATTTTTTGTCAGTGTAGATTTATTATATTATTGCTGACAGACACAAACCTCCCAACCAAGCATGATTAAAAAAATATTTACATGAATTGATGCTATTGGTTCCCCTTTAAATCTGTATGACTATTGAAGTGAAGCAGGTGTCTTCATATTTTTGTTATTGGGTTCTTAGCCAGACGTGATCAGAGGTAAGTTGCACTTTACCTTCGGCCTTTTAATATTATATTTCTGGAGTAAGATAGAAATAGTTAAGATATTCTACTGTTAATTGTGTTTTGAGGAGAAGTACAAATCAAATGGCTACTTAGCTAGCTTTGGCAAACCCAGAATCTGATAAAAAGTTGAATCTCCTGTTTTTAGCTCATATGATCTGTTAGTTGGTCAACTAGCGACCTTGTCATTGGCACAAAGCTTGAATAGATTAATCAGATGTGTGTGGAAGTAGCTATCATATTCGGTTGCCACTAAGTAAACTGTCTAAGCTAGCTGTGTCAACCATGTAGGTAGCCAATGTTAGCTGGATCAATGGGTCAGTTCAGCTCAGCATCCTCCCACACATTTCTCACTCTTGCTCTCTCAAGGAAATAAAATACTCCTCAGTGGAAAGGAGATGTTTGGAAGATGAGGATACATTTCATAGCAGGTTAGGAAAAGGCAAAATAGAAAACACTTGACATCAATTTCATTCCATGGTGAAAATGTCTAATTTGCATACTTGGTGTAAATCTTTTTAGTATGATTTCACCATCACATACCTCAAATGATATTGTGACATGTATTTCTTCCAATGTCTGGAGTACCATTATGAAATTGTGCACATTGATAGATTAAGTCGATACCGAATTATCATAATTGAAACTGTAATTTACAGCCTACAGACTTTGTTTAATGTCAGTCTTCATGGGAGAGTACCTGTGCTGGGTTTTAATGATAGATTAATGTCAAATAAATTGCACTAAGTTGTTCTTTTGGTTTGCTGTCACAGTTTATTTGTATTTACCTTTATTTAACTAGGCAAGTCAGTTAAGAACAAAGTCTTATTTTCAGTGACGGCCTAGGAACAGTGGGTTAACTGCCTGTTCAGGGGCAAAACAACAGAGTTTTACCTTCTCAGCTCGGGAATATGAACTTGCAACCTTTTGGTTACTAGTCCAACACTCTACACAAGGCTACCCTGCCGCCCCCTAGTTAAGTCGATTTCTGGCCGGATACTTTTTACTGTTACTTGAGTATTTTAAGGAGTCAAATTTTACTTGCGCAAATTACAATTAAGTGACAGTACTTTTTACTTAAGTTTTCAGTACTCTACCCACCTCTGCAAATGCTATAAAATGTGGGCGAGCAGCCGCATATGAAACACATTGGGCTTATTTTGACGAGAGTGAGCCCTCTCACTTCGCCTCTTCCTCTCTGCCTTAGTCCTGCTTGCAACCAAAGTCTTTCAAGTGGAAACATCTCAGCCGCAAAGTGCTAAGCCACACAAGCTCACAGGACAGGACCGGACCACCGAGTTCTGAGGTGTGTAAAACCTGTCTCTCCTCGGTTTCAACACTCACTAAGTTCCAAACTGCCTCTGGAAGCAATGTCAGTACAAGAACCCATGAAATTGGTTTCCATGGCCGAGCAGCCACACTAAGATCACCATGGTTCGGGCCACTTAGATCCAGCGAAGGGACATCTCAACACTACAGCATACAATGAAATTCAAGACGATCCTATGACAACAAGATCATCAAGGACCTCAGCCATGGCCTATTCACCCAGTTATCATCCAGAAGGCAAGGTCAGTACAGGTGCATCAAAGCTTGAATAGAGAGATGGAAAAACAGCTACCTCAAGACCAGACAATTTTTTTTCTCTCTTTTTTTAACCTCGTTTTCTCCCCAATTTTGTGGTAGTTATAATCTTGTCGCATCGCTGCAACTCCCATACGGACTCAGGAGAGGCAAAGGTCGAGAGCCGTGTGTCTCCTGAAACACAACCCAGCCACCCTGCACCGTTTCTTGACACAATGCCCAATTAACCTGGAAGACAGCTGCACCAATGTGTTGGAGGAAACACCGTGCACCTGACAACCGTGTCAGCGTGCACTGCGCCTGGCCCGCCACAGGAGTCACTAGTGTGCCGGCCAAACCCTCCCCTAACCCGGAAGACGCTGGGCCAATTGTGCGCCGTCCTAAGGGTCTCCCGGTCACAGCTGGCTGCAACAGAGCCTGGACCCGAACCCAGAATCTCTAGTGGCACAGCTAACACTGCAATGCAGTGCCTTAGACCACTTGGGAGGCCGCTACCATCAGATTATTAAATAGCCATCATTAGCCGGTCTCCACCCAGGTGGCAGATAGCCTAGTGGTTAGAACGTTGGGCCAGTAACCGGAAGGTTACTGGGTTAAATTCCAGAGCTGACAAGGTAAAAATCTGTTGTTCTGCCCCCGAGCAAGGCAGTTAACCCACTGTTCCCCGGGCCTGAAGACGTGGATGTCGATTATGGCAGCCCCCCGCACCGCTCTGATTCAGAGGGGTTGGGTTAAATGTGGAAGACACATTTGTTGGACAACTGACTAGGTACACCCCTTTCCGACCCTGAACTTGTCACTAGCAATGTTTCCCAAACTTTATATTGACACCGAACATATTTCAGGTCTGCTGAGAGCAAACTGTGAAAATGATGTGCAACTTCCTGCATGGGCAACACTAAGGCTTTACCTGCTTTGTTTATTTTTTAACAGTGGCATTATGCCACTGTGGCTATTTGATCATAATGTAGGCCTACCAGAGTCGCCTACCGTCAAAAACAATGGAGAAAATGCATCCCATAACATTTTAACATGGAAATGGCTGTTCTATTGTTCAGTCAGTAACAGTAACAACCAATGTGTGGTGTTCAATGTAGGCCTACATTCCATGAGACTTTTGAAAAACAATATGCAGAGCTTGACATTAAGGTAACACATGTTTGATGCAAGAAACCAATTTACAAAATAAAATGCATTGTTATTCCCTTACCATTATTACAGAGAAAAATAAATTGTTCTACCCTCTGCCTATTGACTACTTAGTTTATTCAAGCCTGTCTCAAAATACCGCACTGGTCTGTTTAGAGTACGGGCTGAGTCTTGCGCAATAGAATCCTACCCCGATGCGTTCTTCCTACAACAAAATCTCTTGCATAGTTCGTTTTGTTTCGGTATGTTGCATTAAAAGTGGTTAATATCGCGTTGATTCGATCACAATTGACACAGTAAAGGGAAATATTGATAGCGTTAACTTCACTCAACTTTCTAGAATTTTCCCTGTTATCTCCATGGGCAAATCTCGAGCTTCTTGCCATGCGCTGATATTTGTTTCTGTTCTGCGTGGCAGTCCCCGGGGAGCTGCTCGGCAGTCTCGGACGCGATACTAAGCTACCTCCTGGTTACTTGGCCCTGCTGCACTGTGTAGATAGACATGGCACACTGGTCACTTTAATAATGTTTAAAGATGTGTAAACATACTGTTTTAGTACAAAAGCTGAAGAACATAAGCACATCCAGGTACGTTCCGCAGGTGCTGGAGTTGCAGGCAAACTCATGGAAAACAGAAATTAATGCGATGTCACTGAGTACTGCCCCTATATATAGGACCTTCCACCACCACCTGAGATATGGATGCCTGATGAAGGCCCTAAGGGTTGAAACGTTGTTAATAAATATCACCGGGAGCATGAGCAGCAGTGTGTGGCATTTTCCTTTCTATTTGACCCATTTCATGTGTACAGTGTATTCAGACCCCTTCACTTTTCCCACATTTTGTTATGTTACAACCTTATTCTAAAATGGATGAAATAGTTTTTTCCCACTCATCAATCTACACACAATACCCCATAATGACAAAACAAAAACAGGTTTTAGACATTTTTGCAAATTTATTAAAAATAATACTATCACATTTACAGTTGAAGTTGGAAGTTTACATACACCTTAGCCAAATACATTGAAATGCAGTTTTTCCACAATTCCTGACATTTAATCCTAGTAAAAATGTCCTGTTCTTAGGTCAGTTAGGATCACCACTTTATTTTAAAATGTGAAATGTCAGAATAATAGTAGAGAGAATTATTTATTTCAGCTTTTATTTCTTTCATCACATTCCCAGTACATACACTCAAATAGTATTTGGTAGCATTGCCTTTAAAATGGTTTAACTTGGGTCAAACGTTCCACAAGCTTCGCACAATAAGTTGGGTGAATGTTGGCCCATTCCTCCTGACAGAACTGGTGTAACTGAGTCAGGTTTGTAGGCCTCTTTGCTCGCACACACTTTCAGTTCTCCCCACAAATCTTCTATAGGACTGAGGTCAGGGCTTTGTGATGGCCACTCCAATACCTTGACTTTGTTGTCCTTAACCTACTGGGACAAATCAACAGAAATCTCAAATCAAATTTCTCAAACATACAAGTATTAGGCACCATTTTAAATATAAAATTCTCGTCAATCCAGCCACAGTGTCTGATTTCAAAAATGCTTTACAGTGAAAGTTCCACAAACGATTGTTAGGTCACCCCCAACTCACAGAAAAACCCAGCAATTTTTCCAGCCAAAGAGAGGAGTCACAAAAAGCACAAATAGAGATGAAATGATTCACTAACCTTTGAGGATCTTCATCAGATGACACTCATAGGACTTCATGTTACACAATACATGTATGTTTTGTTCGGTAAAGTTAATATTTATATCCAAAAATCTTATTTTACAACTTTAGATACACTTCTCCTTAATGCAACCGCTGTGTGTCAGTTTTCAGAAAAACTTTACGGAAAAAGCATAATCTGAGAACGGCGCTGAGAGCCCAAACCAGCCAAAATAAATATCCGCCATGTTGCGCAGTCAACATTAGTCATAAATAGCTTTATAAATATTCACTTACCTTTGATGATCTTCATCAGAATGCACTCCCAATAATCGCCGTTCCACAATAAATGATTGTTTTGTTCGATAATGACCATTTATGTCCATTTATGTCCGAACAGCTTCTTTTGTTAGAGCGTTAGGTAAACAAATCCAAAAGCGCATTCAGGTCCAGTTGGACGAAAAATTCAAAAAGTTATATTACAGGTCAAAGAAACTTGTCAAACTAAGTATAATCAATCTTTAGGATGTTTTTATCATAAATGTTCAATAATGTTCCAACCGGAGAATTCCATTGTCTGTAGAAAAGCAATGGAACAAGAGATACCTCTCATGTGAAATGCACGTGACTGAGAACGAGGCTGCTGGCAGACCCCTTAGGCAAACAGCTCCCATCCGGCCCCGCTTCACACGAGGAGCCTGAAACAACGTTCTAAAGACGGTTGACATCTAGTGGAAGCCCTAGGAAGTGCAAAATAACCCATATCCCACTGTGAATTCAATAGGGGCTGAGTTCAAAAACTACAAACCTCAGATTTCCCACTTCCTGTTTGGATTTTTTCTCAGGTTTTTGCCTGCCATATGAGTTCTGTTATACTCACAGATATCATTCAAACAGTTTTAGAAACTTCAGAGTGTTTTTATCCAATACTAATAATAATATGCATATATTAGCATCTGGGACTGAGTAGGAGGCAGTTCACTCTGGGCACACTATTCATCCAAGAGTGAAAATGCTGTCCCCTATCCTAAAGAAGTTTAAGCGATTTTGTCACAACTTTGGAAGTATGCTTGGGGTCATTGTCCATTTGCGAACATGCTTTATCTTCCTGACTGATTTCTTGAGATGTTGCTTCAGTATATCCACATAATTTCTCTCCCTCATGATGCCATCTATTTTGTGAAGTTCACCAGTTCCTCCTGCAGCAAAGCACCCCCACAACATGATGCTGCCACCCCTGTGCTTCACGGTTGGGTTGGTGTTCTTCGGCTTGCAAGCCTCCCCTTTTTCCTCCAAACATAACACTGGTCATTATGGCCAAACAGTTCTATTTTTGTTTCATCAAACCAGAGGATATTTCTCCAAAAGGTATGATCTTTGTCCCCATGTGCAGTTGCAAACCGTAGTCTGGCTTTTTTATGGCGGTTTTGGAGCAGTGGCGATATAGGATATGTGAATATAAATACTTTCATACCCGTTTCCTCCAGCATCTTCACAAGGTCCTTAGCTGTTGTTCTGGGATTGATTTGCACTTTTCACACCAAAGTACGTTCATCTCTAGGAGACAGAATGCGTCTCCTTCCTGAGCGGTATGAGGGTTGAGTGGTCCCATGATGTTCATACTTGCGTACTATTGTTTTTACAGATAAACGTGGTACCTTCAGGCATTTGGAAATTGCCTCCAAGGAAGAGTCAGACTTGTGTTCTACAATGTTTTTTTCTGAGATCTTGAATGATTTATTTTGATTTTCCCATGATGTCAAGCAAAGAGGCACTGATTTTGAAGGTAGGCCTTGAAATATATCCTCAGGTACACCACCAGTTGATCCAATCAGACGCTTCTAAAGCCATGACATAATTTTATGGAATTTTCCAAGTTGTTTTCCAAACTTCTGACCCACTGGAATTGTGATACAGTGAGATATAAGTTAAACAATCTGTAAACAATTGTTGGAAAATTACTTGTGTCATTCACAATATAGATGTCCTAACCCGACTTGCCAAAACTATAGTTTGTTAACAATAAATTTGTGGAATGGTTGAAAAACGATTTTTAATGACACCAACCTAAGTGTATGTAAACTTCCGACTTCAACTGTACATATTCAGACCTTTTACTCAGTACTTTGTTGAAGCACCTTTGGCAGCGATTCTTCTTGGGTATGACTACAAGCCTGGCACACCTGTATTTGGGGAGATTTTCCCATTCTTCTCTGCAGATCCTCTCAAGCTCTGTCAGGTTGGACCGGGAGCGTCGCTGCACAGCCATTTTCATGTCTCTCCAGAGATGTTTGATCCGGTTCAAGTCTGGGCTCTGGCTGGGTCATTCAAGTACATTCAGAGACTTGTCCCAAAGCCACTCCTGTGTTGTCTTGGCTGTGTGCTTAGGGTTGTTGTCCTGTTGGAAGGTGAACCTTCGCCCCAGGCTGAGGTCCTGAGCGCTCTGGAGCAGGTTTTCATCAAGGATCTCTCTGTACTTTGCTCCGTTCATCTTTCCCTTGATCCTGACGATTCTCACAGTCCCTGCCGGTGATGCTGCCACCACCATGCTTTACCTTAGGGATGGTATTGGCCAGGTAATGAACGGTGCCTGGTTTCCTCCAGACGTGACGCTTGGCATTCAGACCAAAGAGTATAATCTTGGTTTCATCATGATCTGAGTGTTTTAGGTGCCTTTTGGCAAACTCCAAGTGGGCTGTCATGTGCCTTTTACTGAGGAGTGACTTCTGTCTGGCCACTCTCCCATAAAGGCCTGATTTGGTGGAGTGCTGCAGAGATGGATGTCCTTCTGACCAAGGCCGATCTTCCCCGATTGCTCAGTTTGGCTGGGCAGTCAGCTCTAGGAAGAGTCTTCGTGGTTCCAAACTTCTTCCATTTAAGAATGATGGAGGCCACTGTGTTCTTGGGGACCTTACATGCTGCAGATAGTTTTTGGTACCCTTCCCCAGATCTGTGCCTCGACAAATTCCTGCCTCTGAGCTCTATGGACAATGTTTTTGACCTCATGGCTTAGTTTTTGCTCTGACATGCACTGTCAACTGTGGGACCTTACATAGACAGGTGTGTGCCTTTCCAAATAATGTCTAATCAATTGAATTGAGCACAGGTGGACTCCAATCAAGTTGTAGAAACATCTCAAGGATGATCAATGGAAACCGGATGCAATTCTGAGTCTCGTAGCAAAGTGTCTGAAAACTTAAATAAGGTATTTATGTTTTTGAAGGTTTTATGCATTTGCAAAAATGTCAGAAACCTGTTTTCTCTTGTCATTATGGGGTATTGTGTGTAGGTTGAGGAGGAAAAAATGATAATTGAATCAATTTTAGAATAAAGCTGTAACGTAACTGTGGAAAGAGTGAGGGGCCTGAATACTTTCTGAATGCCCTGAATATGCTGTATTCTAGTCAAGTCCATCCTATTCAACTATTGCTGTACATGCACTATTCTATCCATGTTTTCTTCAGATATATTATATATATATATATCCAGTAAAAAGTTTGGACACACCTACTCATTAAAGGGTTTTTCTTTATTTTTTACTATTTTCTACATTGCAGAATAATAGTGAAGACATCAAAACTATGACTTAACACACATGGAATCATGTAGTAACCAAAAAAGTGTAAAACAAATCAAAATATATTTGACATTCTTCAAAGTAGCCACCCTTTGCCTTGATGACAGCTATGCACACTCTTGGCGTTCTCTCAACCAGCTTCATTTCAATTAACAGGCGTGCCTTGTTAATTTGTGGAATTCCTTTCCTGGAATTCCTTTCCGTTTGAGCAAATGAGTTGTTGTGACAATGTAGGGGTGGTATACAGAATATAGCCCTATTTGGTAAATTATGGCAAGAACAGCTCAAACAAGCAAAGAGAAACAACAGCCCATCATTACTTTAAGACATGAAGGTCAATGCGGAATATTTCAAGGACTTCAAGTTTCTTCAAGTGCAGTCACAAAAACCATCAAGCGCTATGACGAAACTGGCTCTCATGAGGACCACCACAGGAAAGGAAGACCCAGAGTTACCTCTGCTGCGGAGGATAAGTTAATTTGAGTTAACTGCACCTCAGATTGCAGCCCAAATAAATGCTTCACAGAGTTCAAGTAACAGACACATCTCAACATCAACTGTTCAGAGGAGACTGTGTGAATCAGGCCTTCATTATCGAATTGCTGCAAAGGA
This sequence comes from Oncorhynchus masou masou, assembly GCF_036934945.1. NCBI lineage: Eukaryota > Metazoa > Chordata > Actinopteri > Salmoniformes > Salmonidae > Oncorhynchus > Oncorhynchus masou. The sequence continues at coordinate 51,042,050 of NC_088222.1, forward strand.
ACTACTACTAAAGGACACCAATAAGAAAAAGAGACTTGCTTGGGCCAAGAAACATGAGCAATGGACATTAGACCAGTGGATATTTTTCCTTTGGTCTGGAGTCCAAATTTGAGATTTTTGGTTCCAACCGCTGTGTCTATGTCAAAATCAAATTTACTTACTTACTTCTTACATCAGCTGATATATCAAAGTGCTGTACAGAAACCCAGCCTAAAACCCCAAACAGCAAGCAATGCAGGTGTAGAAGCACGGTGGCTAGGATAAACTCCCGAGAAAGGCCAAAACCTAGGAAAAAACCTAGAGAGGAACCAGGCTATGTGGGGTGGCCAGTCTTCTTCTGGCTGTGCCGGGTGGAGATTATAACAGAACATGGCCAAGATGTTCACATGTTCATAAATGACCAGCATGGTCAAATAATAGTAATCACAGTGAACAGGTCAGGGTTCCATAGCCACAGGCAGAACAATTGAAACTGGAGCAGCAGCCAGGTGGACTGGGGACAACAAGGAGTCATCATGCCAGGTAGTCCTGAGGCATGGTCCTAGGGCTCAGGTCCTCCGAGAGAGAGAGAGAGAGAGAGAGGGAGAAAGAAAGAGAGAAATAGAGAATTAGAGAGAGCATACTTAAATTCACACAGGACACCGGATAAGACACGAGAAATACTCCAGATATAACAGACTGACCTGAGCCCCCCAACACATAACCTACTGCAGCATAAATACTGGAGGCTGAGACAGATGGGGCCAGGAGACACTGTGGCCCCATCCGATGATATCCCCGGACAGTGCCAAACAAGCAGGATATAACCCCACCCACTTTGCCAAAGCACAGCCCCCGCACCACTAGAGTGATATCCTCAGCCACCAACTTGCCATCCTAAGACAAGGCCGAGTATAGCCTACAAAGATCTCCGCCACGGCACAACCCAAGGGGGGGCGCCAACCCAGACAGGAAGACCACGTCAGTGACTCAACCTTCTCAAGTGACGCACAACGCCTAGGGACGGCATGGAAGAGCACCAGTAAGCCAGTGACTCAGCCCCTGTAATAGGGTTGTAGACAGAAAATCCCAGTGGAAAGAGGGGAACCGGCCAGGCAGAGACAGCAAGGGCTGTTCGTTGCTCCAGTGCCTTTCCGTTCACCTTCACACTCCTGGGCCAGACTACACTCAATCATAGGACCTTTTGAAGAGATGAGTCTTCAATAAAGACTTAAAGGTTGAGACCGAGTCTGCGTCTCTCACATGGGTAGGCAGACCATTCCATAAAAATGGAGTTCTATAGGAGAAAGCCCTGCCTCCAGCTGTTTGCTTAGAAATTCTAGGGACTATTAGGAGGCCTGCGTCTTGTGACCGCAGCGTACTTGTACATATGTACAGCAGGACCAAATCGGAAAGATAGGTAGGAGCAAGCCCATGTAATGCTTTGTAGGTTAGCAGTAAAACCTTGAAATCAGCCCTTGCCTTAACAGGAAGCCAGTGTAGGGAGGCTAGCACTGGAGTAATATGATCAAATTTTTGGGTTCTCGTCAGGATTCTAGCAGCCGTATTTAGCACTAACTGAAGTTCAGTGCTTTATCCGGGTAGCTGGAAAGTAGAGCATTGCAGTAATCTAACCTAGAAGCAACAAAAGCATGGACCAACCTTTCTGCATCATTTTTGGACAGAACATTTCAGATTTTTGCAATGTTACGTAAATGGAAAAAAGCTGTCCTTGAAACAGTCTTGATATGTTCGTCAAAAGAGAGATCAGGGTGCAGAGTAAGAGACGCGTGTGGGTGAACGTATGATCTCCGCATGTGTATTTCCCACCGTAAAACATGGAGGAGGCGTTAGGGTGCGGGAGTGCTTTGCTGGTGACACTGTCTGTGATTTATTTAAAAGCGATACGCCATACCATCTGATTTGGGCTTAGTGGAACTATAATTTGTTTTTTTAACAGGACAATGTCCCTACACATCTCCAGGCTGTGCAAGGGCTATTTTACAAATAAAGAGAGTGATGGAGTGCTGCATCAGATGACCTGTCTTCCACAATCCCCCTACCTCAACCAAATTGAGATGGTTTGGGATGAGACGGACCGCAGAGATGGAAAAGCAGCCAACAAGTGCTCAGCATATGTGGGAACTCCTTCAAGCCTGTTGGAAAAGCATTCCAGGTGAAGCTGGTTGAGAGAATGCCAAGTGTGCAAAGCTGTCATCAAGTCAAAGGGTGGCTATTTTGAAGAATCTCAAATATAAAATATATTTGTGATTTGTTTAACACTTTTTTGGTGACTACATGATTCCATATGTGTTATTCCATAGTTTTGATGTCTTCACTATTATTCTACAATGTAGAAAATAGCAAAAAATAATAACAAACCCTTGAATGAGTAGGTGTTCTAAGACTTTTGACTGGTAGTTTGTGGGAACTCCTTCAAGACTGTTGGAAAATAATTCCTCGTGACGCTGGTTGAGAGAATGCCAAGAGTGTGCAAAACTGTCATCAAGGTGAAGAGTGGCTACTTTGAAGAATATAAAATATATTAGTGATTAACAGTTTTTTGGTTACTACATGATTCCGTATGTGTTATTCCATAGTTTTGATATCGTCACTATTATTCTACATTGTAGAAAATAGTCAACATAAAGGATAACTCTTGAATGAGTAGGTGTGTACAAACTTTTGACTGGTACTGTATTTCTACTATGGACTACTTGCTCCTCTTAATATTTCTATATTTCTTAATTCCATTCTTTTACTTTTTAGATTTGATATTACTGCACTGTTGGAGCAAGGAACACAAGCATTTCGTTACACCTGCAATAACATCTGCTAAACATTTATGCAACCAATAAAATGTGATTTGATTTGAACTTTGTGGCATCAGTTTGGAAAAGGCCCTTTCCAGTTCCAGCATGACAATGCTCCCGTTGTGCACAATGCGAGGTCCAAAGAGAAATTTGTCGATTGGTGTGGAAGAAGTTGACTGACCTCCACAGAGCCCTGACCTCAACCCTGTCCGACACCTTTGGGAGGAATTAGAATGCCAACTGCGAGCCAGTCCTAATTGCCCAACATCAGTGCCCGACCTCACTAATGCTCTTGTGGCTGAATGGAAGCAAGTCCCTGCAGCAATGTTCCAACATTTAGTGGAAAACCTTCCCAGAAGAGTCAAGGCTGTTATAGCAGCAAAGGGTGGACCAACGCCATATTAATGCCCATGATTTTGGAATATGTTTGACAAGCAGTTGTCCACATACTGTTGGCCATGTAGTGTATGTGAAAACATCCTAAGATAGCAAGCCATGATCCCAAGGGCTTTGACTGCCTCAGAACAGAGAAAGAGAACTGCTCATGTTTAGCCAATCACAAGGCTCATTTGAATTTCCTGTTGCATCAGAAAAGTTATCTGCAACGAGAGTGATTTAAGTTAAGATCTGGCATCTGTACACTAATTATGTAAGTTGTAGACCAACAGAACAAAATGGAGAGAGCCCATCTTAGCCTTACAGTAAAAAGTATAACCCTCTGCTATTAAGAAGTAAACAAGAGTGAAAGAGGAAGTTTGTGTGCGTTCTCCCCCACCACATGATTTACAACAAAAAAGTTTACGAAAGGCTGGTACATTGTGGTCTTGAACCAACCTGAAGTAGAACAGTAGAACATCCATTTACCATGAACAGTTGAAACAGCAGACTTCATAGAATTTGTGCATAGAATACATTATTTTTTTCAGTGTCTACATAAAACTTTTAAGTTTATGATGGGTAGAAAGGGATGGATACATGTGGACAGCTTATTGAAAACGCATAGATCTTCTTGTTTCAGTTACAAAGAAGAGATGGTGGTCATGAAATTGAACGTTTGTCATAGCTTTTATTCTGGAGATAACAGAACAGTAACATAGCTGCCTTTTCTGACAACCAAAGAGATAAGAAATGAACGCTTTTCACTTTGGAAAACAGTGTAACATCAACGACGGAACACGATTTACGTTATAACTTCACAAAAAAAAAAATGTATTTCACAGTTGAAAGCACTACAATACTCCACTGTATAACTATAACACATCAGTTCAATGTGGTAAGTAAAGAGGCACGTCATAACAGTTCCACACATTGAGATGTGACTAGCTTTAAAATGAAAGAATTTCATGTCTTTGCAGCACTGTCATTTGTAATCCAAGCATTTTGTAAAAGTAGCTATAGTGATTAACTTGTTTGAAAGGTCAACAGAACAAACATGTTTTAGTACAACAAAGTAAAAACAAAAGATGAGTCTTGAAAAATATAATTATAAAATGATGTATATAAAAAGCTCCTCTAAATATCAAAGTGCTGAATAGGTCATGGAAGAGGCAATACCAAGTTCCTGACAAGGTATTCTTGGTCCTCAACTAAATAAAAACAATCCCCAACACATGCAGACAGGTTCAGTCCGACAGGATATTAGCTCACAGCAGGGTGGAGAGGTGGGCAGGGGGACACATTCTTCTGGTGGGCCTCATGGAGGATATTAGTATCACTGTCCCCGTCGACCTCCAGAGCCAACCCCTCGTTGTATAGGCACCTAAAACCATCGTAGAACTTGTCTGTATCCCCCTCCCCCTGGCTTCCCTTTCCCCTCCTGGTCTGCCCGAGACCCGGTTTGCCCGCAGGCTCCCAGGACACCTCATCCTGAAGCTTGGTCATCTTGGTGCTGTCAAATATGTACACTGCATTGGCTGGTAGGGAGAACTCCAGGCTGGTGAGGTATTCGTCCACCATCTCCTTGCAGTGGATGAACTCCATGCTCTGAATCTGGAGCAGAAAAACACACAGTGATTTCCTCAGACATGGCAAACAGGTTTAGTAAAAATAAAAACACCTTATGACAGATATCGATTGTGTGGGTTCCATTGTTTTTAACTGTAATAAAAAATAAGATTGAAATATAGAAAAATGTTATGGACGGCAATGTTTTTTTTTAACCAGGAACGTACAAATACAAAGACCAAATACAAAAGAAAAGAGAGAAAAAAGGTGTTATTGTGAACTGAAAGAAAGATTTATAGTACCTGTCAATGGTTTGGACACCTACTCAGTTTTTTTATTTATTTATTTATTTATTTTTACTATTTTTCTACATTGTAGAATAATAGTGAAGACATCAAAACTATGAAAAAAGACATGTTGTAACCAAAAAAAGTGTTAAACAAATCAAAATATATTTGAGATTCTTCAAAGTAGCCACCGTTTGCCTTGACAGCTTTGCACTCTTGGCATTCTCCCAACCAGCTTCATGAGGTAGTCACCTGGAATGCAATTCAATTAACAGGTGTGCCTTGTTAAAAGTTAATTTGTGTATTTTTTTTCCTTAATGCATTTGAGTCAATCAGTTGTGCTGTGACAAGGTAGGTGGTGGTATACAGAAGATAGCTCTATTTGGCCAAAGTCCATATTATGGCAAGAACAGTTAAAATAAGCAAAGAGAAACAACAGCCCATCATTACTTTAAGACATGAAGGTCAGTCAATACAGAACATTTTAAGAACTTTCGTTTCTTCAAGCGCAGTTGCAAAAACCATCAAGCGCTATGATGAAACTGGCTCTCATGAGGACTGCCACAGGAAGGAAAGACCCAGAGTTACCACTGCTGCAGAAGATAAGTTCATTAGAGTTACCAGCCTCAGATTGCAGCCCAAATAAATGCTTCACAGAGTTCAAGTAGACACATCTCAACATCAACTGTTCAGAGGAGACTCAGGCCTTCATGGTCAAATTGCTGCAAAGAAACCACCACTAAAGGACACTAATTAGAAGAAGAGACTTGCTTGGGCCAAGAAACATGAGCAATGGACATAAGACCGGTGGAAATCTGTCCTTTGATCTGATGAGTCCAAATGTAATATTTTTGGTTCTGTCTTTGTGAGATGCAGAGTAGGTGAACGGGTGATCTCTGCATGTGTGGTTCCCACCGTGAAGCATGGAGGAGGTGTGATGGTGCTTTGCTGGTGACATTATCTTTGATTTATTTAGAATTCAAGGCACACTTAACCAGCATGGCTACCACAGCATTCTGCATTGATACACCATCCAGTCTGGTTTGCGCTTAGTGGTACTATCATTTGTTTTTCAACAGGACAATGACAACACACCTTCAGGCTGGGTAACAGCTATTTGACCAAGGAGAGTGATGGTGCTGCATCAGATGACCTGGCCTCCACAATCACCCGACTTCAACCCAATTGAGATGGTTTGGGATGAGTTTGATCGCATAGTGAAGGAAAAACAGCCAACAAGTCCTCAGCATATGTGGGAACTCCTTAAAGACTTTTGGAAAAGCATTCCAGGTGAAGCTGGTTGAGAGAATGCCAAGAGTGTATAAAGCTGTCAAAGGCAAAGGGTTGCTACTTTGAAGAATCTCATAAAATATTTTTTGATTTTTTTAACACTTTTGGTTACTACATGATTCCATGTGTTATTTCATAGTTTTGATGTCTTCGCTATTATTCTACAATGTAGAAAATATTACAATCAAAGAAAAACATTGGAATGAGTAGGTGTCAACTTTTGACTTGTAATATGGTCCAACATACTTCCCTAATGTTTACCTACATGAGCACCAACTTGGTTGCATAATTACACTGCAAACACAAAAGCATGACAGCAAACAGCCAAGTGTTTTGAACAGTGTGAGGGGTGGTGATAGCGCCATTGGGAGATGTGGCGTGTCTTACCTGTGCTTTCTTCAGCAGATCGGTGAAGACTGAGAACCAGTCTGGGGTGAGCCTTTCCAACTCCAAGGTAATGATGGCCAAGGCTAGTGTGGAGCCCTTGAACTGTGATAGCTGGTGGCAGGCCATACAGTGCTGCACCTGCCTAGTCCACAATGCCGCCTGGAGGCAAGGCCTCTTCTGAGAATGAGCACCCACAGACGAAAGGTGGGGGTGGCCAGAGATCAACAGGGCATGGAACTGCAATAATCACAAAATACAGAAGATGGAGACCATCATTAATACATATCCACTGTTTCATTCAATCATTCATCACAATTCATATCGATCACGGACAACTTTCCACATCTTCTCTTTAACAGCCATTCCCATATTACATTATCTTCTTAGTAACCCCCCCCATCTGCCCCCTTTCCTTGCCTGGGGTGTGATCTTTGCTGTGTGCAGTGCTAGTCTGTCTCCCTGTTTTAAGACTGTTAGTGTAAAACCAACATGGGGGGCTACATTTGTAATGCCCAAACCTTTTTTTTTTCTCTTCTTTGTCACAAAATTGTGAATGCATTTGCATGTCTCCACTCTTTAGCAAATAGTCAGCCATGTTGTTTGAGAAAAGGGAAAAATAAAAATAAAATTCAGGTTGTCGTTTAACAGATCTAGTGGAAATGTTGAAAGAGCTCATCTTTGAATCCACAGCTCAATCATACAACTGTGTTATGGTGGAAAGTATGTGACAATATTCCTGTAGTACCCATTGTTGTTTGAAAGACAATGGAGATATGACCACTATTTCGGTTGCTGAATGCAAAGTACATTTTCAGGGGTATGTAATTGTTGGAAAGTTTATTTGAAAAGTATTAGAGAATTTATTTTTATTTAACTAGATTTTCTTTGTATCATGTTTCTTTTTTGAATTCTACAATACTTGTATTTTTGTAATTAACCGATTGTGAGCTAGGACAATATGGAATAGTTCTTATGGATTAAACTATAATCTACACACAACTAACTGGTGAGACATTCATCACTCTGAAATGTTTCAGTATTTAGAACAATCTTATGTTATAATTTGAGGAAATTCTCACATTGGCTCTGGTGTGAAACAATGAAACTGCCCTAAAAGTTTTACTTCACACCAATAGAATTCTGTTCAAGGATGTTGGCCAATGGTTGTGGTCTGCCATGGTAACATTGCAGAGAAGTCTACTACGAGACTTGAGGATGAAATATGTCTGGTAATAGTTAGTGTTTGATGCTTATTTGACTTCCAGTTTGTGGTGTGTAGTATAAAGTATGGATCTTTCCAAGATGTCAAACTCCAGTGTGCCATAAACAATCTATACAGCATGGCATTTTTTTAAATTAAAATAAATATGCATACATGACAGGACAGTACTAGTCCAATTAATCTAATTTGATTTAACCTTTTTAAACTAGGCAAGTCTAGGCAAATTCTTATTTATGTTAAGATTGTAATTGGAAGTGGGTTAGGGTTGGACAAATGATATCTTAAAAGCCTCTCCCCTTGTTAAATAACCGGGTTCTACTTTACTACTGGAGGTAAATCAGAAAAGTGCCTTGGCTTGATCTGAGCTCTAAATTGCACTTAATCAATACGATTTAGATGACCGCTTGTCAATGGCGTCAGGTGTGGACAGAGACATATCACAGGTGGACACAAGTCAAATCAATGCACAATTTCTAGGACCAATACTCTTATCGGGGAGAAGTTAACATTGGCCATCTTTGACAAGATGAAGCGTGTGTTCCCTTGTGCTTTTGTACCGTGTTTGAGCCTGTCAACGCAGTGAGGACGTGTTCACGGCTACTTACGATGTGAATGAAGTCGATTGGCGTTGCGGTATACAGGTCCCAGCTCAGCTTATCTAGTATGATCCTCTCCATGCGAAGAATCTCCGCTGTTGAAAAGTTGCATCCGCTCTGCACAACAAGGCCCTTGACTGATCCAATCACCTGTTTCAACAGACATCAGCAAGGGAGCTAATAAACATATTGTATTAAACTAGAGTTGTGTTTTATTTTGATTATAAGAAAGAATAAACTTATGTTCACTATGTTCAATTATGTTTTGCTAAACTTCCAAGAGATAAAATTCCCACCTCATCCTCCTCATTGATTTTTGCTGAGAGAATCAGAGAGGTGAAGGCGATACACTTCAGGTATTTGGGCGGGGCCTGAAACAGAAGGTGATTTAGCACCTCTAGAATTTAGCAGAATTTGAGCTGTGAATTATTTTCAAGAACAGAGGATTTCCATACCTTCACTGTTGCTAGAAGTCTATTCAGAACACAGACTCCAAGAGCAAATGTTTCTTGACAGAAGTTGAACAGTCTGCACATTTCACCCAGCCACAGGATCACATCTTGCAGTTGGAATGGGGTAATGTCAGTACCCTGTGTGCGATTGAAAGAATCAAGAGGTCAGAACTTTGCAGGGGTGTGTGGTGAATGTGTCAGACTGTGTCAAACATTAGGCTCAGTCAAGATGGTAGCCCATATACCTGAATGCAGCTGTTCTTGAAGACTGGCACTTTCCAGAGGCGCATCTCCCTGCCCAGTGCATCCTCCAATAACGCCACCAACCGTTGGTTCTCTGCAGCTCCTGGGTTCTTCATTGTGACCTTGGTGCCGGCCAGGGTTCTCCACCACCTGAGAAGGACACACCGCGTAGTGTTACAGGCCATGCCATTTACAGTGGGAGAATGAAATGGATCACAGCTAAACGCAACTTCATAGGTTACATTGAAAGTCAAAGTCATAGATACTTTGCAACAAAACCTTTTCTGAAATGTCCAATCAATAGCCCAAGGTTCTCCTTTCCTCTTCACAAAGGGTTAATCTAATGTCACTTTCCCCAGGCTAGAAATGATCTAATTTGGATAGTTTAATTCTAAACAGCTGATTTCTGAGCAGAATGTGTCAACCAGTGGAGTAAAGTACTTAAAGTAAAAATACTTTAAAGTACCACTTAATACGTTTTTTGAGGTATATTCCTAAAGAAAACATTGTACTTTTTACTCCAAACATTTTCCCTGACAACCCAAAGTACTAGTTATGTATATTGAATGCTTAGCAGGACAGGAAAATTGTGAAATTCACACACTTAACAAGAGAACACGTGGTCACCCTTACTGCCTATGTTCTGGCAGACTCACTAAACACAAATGCATCTTTTGTAAATAATGTGAGTGTTGGAGTGTGCCCCTGGCTATCTGGAAATTTGCTTTGCTTAATATAAGGAATATGAAATGATTTATACTTTTACTTTTGATACTTAAGTATATTTTCAAAATTAAGTATCAAAAGTAAATGTAAGTATATTTAAAACCAAATACTTTTACTCAAATAGTATTTTACTGGGTGACTTTGACTTTTACTTGAGTAACTTTCTATTAAGGTATCTATACTTTTTCTCAAGTATGACAATTGGGTACTTTTTCCACCACTTGTGTCAACATAATCAGCCTGGTTGTCTCATAGACTAGACTTAACATAGACACTCATTAGTATATGTTAGGTTTGGAATGGTTACATAAAACAGAAGGTTACTTAAAGCTGGGTCCCTACAAAATTAACATAGAAATGTGACTTACAGTCATTCTAGTCGAACGTAAGTCTAGGCGGTAGATCTGTTCTATGTGTACTATTTCTATGCTTTCCATTATTAAGTTTCATTTTTGCGTCTTTTACTTTCGGTGTTGTACACCAGTTTCAAACAGATGAAAATACAATAATTTTGGTTATGGATGGGTGTGTAACTCGAACGTCTGGTAACTCAAATGTTGCGTATTCGAATCTTATCACAGACAACTTTAGCAACTACTTACAATTTATTTTTTTTGCAGCTACTTAACATGTTAGGTAACCCTTCCTGACCACCGAGCTAATGTTAGCCACAACAAAATTGGAATTCCTAAAATATCAAACATATTGCAAATTCTTAATATATTGTACCAATTGCAATTCGTAAAATATACGAATTGTAATTCGTGACATATAATACGAAATGGATGACGGACGACATCCACAAATTAATACATACGAAACCTAACATATCATTCTAAATGGAGGGCAATATATTTACATGTACTATGTTAAGTCTACCCCGGAGTCAGGTTGCAGCAATGGATCGTACATAAACACCGAAGGGATTTTTCAACAGTGTACAAAAGCACACAGCGCTCCATTGATAGATTGACTAGGCAGGAAATCATGAAAAAAGCGTTACATTTTTGTTAAGGCACGCCATTTTTAGATTTTCGTATGCTGTGTGCAACAATTTTGCACATTCATAAGTTAACTTTTGCTTGTGCATAAAAACAGAAGACATATGGGCGGGATAGTGAACAGCTGCAACTGAAGTCAATTGCTCTTGTTTTGCATCTCAGATGCTGCCGTGATATCTTTATATCCTTTATTTCTTCAATTAGTTAATCTTACCTTTCGAAATCCAGATATGTTCTTCGACAACAGGCGCATTTATATTCAGATTTTAATCGTCCATGTTTACCAAAGCAAGATTATTCAATCAAACAAGATGGAATTTGTCAGTAACAATAGTACAGGATCTCCTCGCAATCTAGTACACAACCAAATAAAAGACACATACTTAATTTCATACAGCCTTATACGGATGTATAAACACTGCATAAAAACGATAAAAATGAAGACGGCACATAAGAGAGAAACAACATCGAGCCCAGCAGCGACTGTTTTGAACGCCCCTGACTCCGCCTATCTTTTCATCATGTCGGTAATAAAACATTGTGTTAGTGGGGCAAACATACGGGATCCGTTATACAAAATGGTCGAGCCTCCACCGAAAATGTCCCTTACAACATGTATTGTAAATTACTATTAAGTAATATTATTTGGGCTACGCTACTTTTATCGTGTGCATGAAACCAGTCGTCTGATTTTGGGCATTGTGTTTCAAACAATGAAACCTTATCAGGCTGTGTTCCTTCTGCAGCACTCTCTGAGCCAGAGACAAAGGAGACATAACATTATGAGGGCCCCCAGCCCCTATAACAGTGGCCCGACGTTGTGGTTAGGCTAAGCTTGTCGGTTGTTCTCCCTCAAGCACTAGGCCTTCATTTAATAAATTACAATAATTCTATATGTTTTTAATGAACAAGAATACAACACAAAACAACTGTAAGCATAGATTTTGTTAGGCTACTGCATAGAGGATGACCATCGACAGACATTACATAAATCAGTTACCACAAAACAAGTAGACCTAATACCGCTGTTGCAGAAATGCACATTTGCCATAGATAACATTTCTGGTGAAGGGTGCACTTGCAGCCTGCAATTCGGGGTGTTCCTGCATCTATACTAAATGTTTGAGCTCAGACAGGTGGGAGGTGAGGGCACTCCAGGCACTACGGTAGGTGGTGTTAATTGCACAATAACGTTGGATACCAGCCGCCGATAAACCCCACAGAAGAAGAGGCTGGGGCGACAATGGTAACTAGCCGTACACCATTAGACAGTGTCCTTTGTTCCCGCCTGTTGGGCATTGTTTTCTGCAGTTCTGTTAACAACGGCAGGGGGCATGTGTTCAGCAGGCGGAAGCGAAGAACACTGTGCGCTAGCTTAGCCAGCTAGTCCGGGAGGCGGTGGCGACCCCGTGAACTAGCATGCTAGCTATTTTTTTCTCTCAGTTTTTTTGCAACAATAATATAACAATATTATACATCAATACAGGGACATTCCTGTGTACACAAAGCTAGCTAGTTAGCCAACATACAGTGTCGCCCCAGCCTCTCGCCTGCTGTGCTAGCGGGAGGCGAGGGAGACCTGTAGACAGTATCCTTCGCCTCTGTCTGTCAGGCAAGGTTTTCTCCGGTACACAGCACGTGGGAGGCAGGGGACACCATGTGCTAGCTAACTAGCAAACCAGTACATGGTTAGCTAGCACATAGTGTCCCCCCATCTTCCCACCTGCTGTGCTAGCGGTAGGTGTTCATGCAGGAACCAATGGGATGCTCGGGGGGGGGGGGTGTTCATGAAGGAATCAATGGGATACTTTATATTTTTACATTTTATTTCACCTTTATTTAACCAGGTAGGCTAGGTGAGAACGAGTTCTCATTTACAACTGCGACCTGGCCAAGATAAAGCACAGCAGTTCGACACATACAATAACACAGAGTTGCACATGGAATAAACAAACATATTGTCAATAACACAGTAGAAAAAAGAAAAGTCTATATACAGTGAGTGCAAATGAGGCAAGATAACGGGGGTAAGGCCATAAATAGGCCATGGTGGCGAAGAAATTACAATATAGTAATTAAACACTGGAATGGTAGATGTGCGGAAGATGAATGTGCAAGTAGAGATACTGGGGTGCAAAGGAGCAAGATGAATAAATAAATTGTCATGTCTTGTTATGTCTGTTCCTGTCCTTTCTCTTCATTCTCTCTCTCTGCTGGTCTTTTTAGGTTACCTTCTCTGTCTCTCATCCCTCAGCTGTTCTACATTTTCCCTAACTAGCTCATTCTCTCTTTCCCCACCTGTTCTCTCTTCCCCCTCTGATTAGGTCTCTATTTCTTTCTCTGTTCCTGCTACTTTCAGTGTCTGATTCTTGTTTGTGTTTTTTGATGCCAGAAGCAAGCTGTCGTCTCGTTTGCTTCCACCTTGTCCTGTCCTGTCGGAGTCTGCATGGCAGGTGCAACCTGCATTATACTACGTTCTTTTGTTCCATTGACTACGTTGGAAGAGGATTTATGCCATTCCTGTTTTTTATTAAAGAACTCTGTTTTCTGTTAAAACCGCGTTTGGGTCTTCACTCAAGTTCATAACAGAAGAATCAGACCAAGAATGGACCCAGCGGCTCCGGACCCTTTTCACTCCGCCGTCGAGATCCAGGGAGCGATGCTAGGCAGACACGAGGAGGAATTGTCTGCTGCTCAACATGCCGTTGAGACCCTGGCCGTCCAAGTCTCCGACCTCACAAGACGGGTTCACCAACTCCACCTCGATCCACCGCCCACTTCCAGGGTTTCCGAGTCTCCGGAGTCCAGGATCAACAACCCGCCGTGTTACTCTGGGGAGCCCACTGAGTGCCGCTCATTCCTCACTCAGTGTGATGTGGTGTTCTCTCTCCAGCCCAACACCTACTCCAGGAGCGCAGCCCGCATCGCCTACGTCATTTCTCTCCTTACCGGACGGGCGCGTGAGTGGGGCACGGCAGTCTGGGAGGCGAGGGCTGAGTGTATTAACCAGTATCAGGACTTTAAGGAGGAGATGATACGGGTTTTTGACCGTTCTGTTTTTGGCGAGGAGGCTTCCAGGGCCCTGTCTTCCCTATGTCAGGGGAATAGATCCATAACGGATTATTCTATTGAGTTTCGCACTCTCGCTGCCTCTAGTGACTGGAACGAGCCGGCTTTGCTCGCTCGTTTTCTGGAGGGTCTCCACGTCGAGGTTAAGGATGAGATCCTCTCCCGGGAGGTTCCTTCCAGTCTGGACTCCTTAATAGCTCTCGCTATTCGCATAGAGCGACGGTTTGATCTTCGTCGCCGAGCTCGTGGAAAGGAGCTCACGTTCTCCGTTGCTCCCCTCTCCACATCACTGCCACCTGCCGCATCACTGCCACCCTCCTCCGCCGGCTCGGATGCTGAGCCTATGCAGCTGGGGGTATTCGCATCTCGGCCAAGGAGAGGGAACGGAGAATCACCAATCGCCTCTGTCTCTACTGCGGCTCCGCTGGTCATTTTGTCACCTCATGTCCAGTAAAAGGCCAGAGCTCATCAGTAAGAGGAGGGCTACTGGTGAGCGCAACTACTCAGGCCTCTCCTTCTGGATCACGCACTACCTTTCCGGTCCATCTCCGCTGGCCCGGTTCATCTGCTTCCTGCAGTGCCTTGATAGACTCTGGGGCGGAGGGCTGTTTTATGGACGAGACCTGGGCTCGGGAACATGACATTCCTCTCAGACAGTTAGGGAGCCCAGGGCCTTGTTCGCTTTAGATGGTAGTTCTCTCCCCAAGATTCAGCGTGAGACGCTGCCTTTAACCCTCACTGTCTCTGGTAATCATAGCGAAACCATTTCTTTTTTAATTTTTCGTTCACCTTTTACACCTGTTGTTTTGGGTCATCCCTGGCTAGTGCGCCATAACCCTTCTATTAATTGGTCTAGTAATACTATCCTATCCTGGAATGTTTCTTGTCATGTAACCTGTTTAATGTCTGCTATCCCTCCTGTTTCCTCTGTTTCTTCTTCACAGGAGGAGCCTGGCGATTTGACAGGGGTGCCGGAGGAGTATCACGATCTGCGCACGGTGTTCAGTCGTTCCAAGGCCACTTCTCTCCCTCCACACCGGTCGTATGACTGTAGTATTGATCTCCTTCCGGGAACTACTCCCCCGGGGTAGATTATACTCTGTCGGCTCCCGAACGTAAGGCTCTCGAGGATTATTTGTCGGTTTCGCTCGACGCCGGTACCATAGTCTCCTCCTCCTCCCCCGCCGGCGCGGGGTTCTTTTTTTGTTCAGAAGAAGGACGGGTCCCTGCGCCCATGCGTGATTATCGAGGGCTGAATGACATAACAGTTAAGAATCGTTATCCGCTTCCTCTTATGTCTTCAGCCTTCGAGATCCTGCAGGGAGCCAGGTTTTTCACCAAATTGGACCTTCGTAACGCCTACCATCTCGTGCGCATCAGGGAGGGGGACGAGTGGAAGACGGCGTTTAACACTCCGTTAGGGCACTTTGAATACCGGGTTCTTCCTTTCGGCCTCGTTAACGCTCCAGCTGTCTTTCAGGCACTAGTTAACGACGTCCTGAGAGACATGCTGAACATTTTTGTTTTCGTTTACATGGACGATATCCTGATTTTTTCACCGTCTCTCTCGATTCATGTTCAGCACGTGCGACGCGTCCTCCAGCGCCTTTTGGAGAACTGTCTTTATGTGAAGGCTGAGAAGTGCACTTTTCATGCCGCCTCTGTCCCTTTTCTCGGTTCCGTTATTTCCGCTGAGGGCATTAAGATGGATCCCGCTAAGGTCCAGGCTGTCATTGATTGGCCCGTTCCTAAGTCACGCGTCGAGCTGCAGCGCTTTCTGGGCTTCGCTAATTTCTACCGTCGTTTCATCCGTAATTTCGGTCAGGTGGCAGCTCCTCTCACAGCCCTTACTTCTGTTAAGACGTGCTTTAAGTGGTCCGTTTCCGCCCAGGGAGCTTTTGATCTTCTTAAGAATCGTTTTACATCCGCACCTATTCTTGTTACACCTGACATCTCTAGACAGTTTGTTGTTGAGGTTGACGCGTCAGAGGTGGGCGTGGGAGCCATTCTTTCTCAGCGCTCTCTCTCTGACGGCAAGGTCCATCCTTGCGCGTTTTTTTCTCATCGCTTATCGCCGTCAGAACGTAACTATGATGTTGGTAATCGCGAACTGCTCGCCATCCGCTTAGCCCTAGGCGAATGGCGACAGTGGTTGGAGGGGGCGACCGTTCCTTTTGTCGTTTGGACTGACCATAGGAACCTTGAGTACATCCGTTCAGCCAAACGACTTAATGCGCGTCAGGCTCGTTGGGCTCTGTTTTTCGCTCGTTTCGAGTTTGTTATTTCTTATCGTCCGGGCTCAAAAACACCAAACCTGATGCTTTATCTCGTCTCTTCAGTTCTTCTGAGGTCTCCACCGACCCCGATGGGATTCTCCCTGAGGGGCGTGTTGTCGGGTTGACTGTCTGGGGAATTGAGAGGCAGGTAAAGCAAGCACTCGCTCACACTCCGTCGCCGCGAGCTTGCCCTAGGAACCTTCTGTTCGTTCCCGTTCCTACTCGTCCGGCCGTTCTTCAGTGGGCCCACTCTGCCAAGTTAGCCGGCCACCCCGGCGTTCGGGGTACGCTCGCTTCCATTCGCCAGCGTTTCTGGTGGCCCACTCGGGAACGTGACGCGCGTCGATTTGTCGCCGCTTGTTCGGTCTGCGCGCAGACTAAATCTGGGAACTCTCCTCCTGCCGGCCGTCTCAGACCGCTTCCCATTCCCTCTCGACCGTGGTCTCACATCGCTTTAGATTTTATCACCGGACTGCCTTCATCAGCGGGGAGGACAGTTATTCTTACGGTTGTCGATAGATTCTCTAAGGCGGCTCATTTCATTCCTCTCGATAAGCTCCCTTCTGCTAAGGAGACGGCTCAGATCATTATCGAGAATGTTTTCCGAATTCATGGCCTTCCGACAGAGGCCCGAATTCATGGCCTTCCGACAGAGGCCCGCAGTTCACGTCTCAATTTTGGAGGGAGTTTTGCCGTTTGATTGGGGCTTCCGTCAGTCTCTCGTCCGGCTTTCATCCCCAGTCTAACGGTCAAGCCGAACGGGCCAATCAGACTGTTGGTCGCATTTTACGCAGTCTTTCTTTTCGTAACCCTGCGTCTTGGTCAGAACAGCTCCCCTGGGCAGAGTACGCCCACAACTCGCTTCCCTCGTCTGCTACCGGTCTATCCCCTTTTCAGTGTAGCCTCGGGTACCAGCCTCCGCTGTTCTCATCTCAGCTCGCCGAGTCCTGCGTCCCCTCCGCTCAGGCTTTTGTCCAGCGTTGCGAGCGCACCTGGAAGGGGGTCAGGTCGGCACTTTGCCGTAATAGGGCGCAGACTGTGAGGGCCGCTAATAAGCGTAGGACCAAGAGTCCTAGATATTGTTGCGGTCAGAGAGTATGGCTCTCCACTCAGAACCTTCCCCTTAAGACAGCTTCTCGCAAGTTGGCCCCGCGGTTCATTGGTCCGTTCCGTATTTCCCAGGTCATTAATCCTGTCGCAGTGCGACTTCTTCTCCCGCGCTATCTTCGTCGCGTTCACCCGGTCTTCCATGTCTCCTGTGTTAAGCCCGTTCTTCGCGCCCCCGCTCGTCCCTCCCCCCATCCTTGTCGAGGGCGCACCCATCTACAGGGTTCGTAAGATTTTGGACATGCGCCCTCGGGGCCGTGGTCATCAGTACCTAGTGGATTGGGAGGGGTACGGTCCTGAGGAGAGGAGTTGGGTTCCCTCTCGGGACGTGCTGGACCGTTCGCTGATCGATGATTTCCTCCGTTGCCGCCAGGTTTCCTCCTCGAGTGCGCCAGGAGGCGCTCGGTGAGTGGGGGGGTACTGTCATGTCTTGTTATGTCTGTTCCTGTCCTTTCTCTTCATTCTCTCTCTCTGCTGGTCTTTTTAGGTTACCTTCTCTGTCTCTCATCCCTCAGCTGTTCTACATTTTCCCTAACTAGCTCATTCTCTCTTTCCCCACCTGTTCTCTCTTCCCCTCTGATTAGGTCTCTATTTCTTTCTCTGTTCCTGCTACTTTCAGTGTCTGATTCTTGTTTGTGTTTTTTGATGCCAGAAGCAAGCTGTCGTCTCGTTTGCTTCCACCTTGTCCTGTCCTGTCGGAGTCTGCATGGCAGGTGCAACCTGCATTATACTACGTTCTTTTGTTCCATTGACTACGTTGGAAGAGGATTTATGCCATTCCTGTTTTTTATTAAAGAACTCTGTTTTCTGTTAAAACCGCGTTTGGGTCTTCACTCAAGTTCATAACATAAATACAGTATGGGGGTGAGGTAGTTGGGTGGGCTGCTTACAGATGGGCTATATACAGGTGCAGTGATCTGTGAGCTGCTCTGACAGCTGGTGCTTAAAGCTAGTGAGGGAGACATGAGGCTTCAGTGATTTTTGCAGTTCGTTCCAGTCATTGGCAGCAGAGAACTGGATCGGTAGGATGGTCAGATTTACGAGGGTATGTTTGGCAGCATGAGTGAAGGATGCTTTGTTGCAAAATAGGAAGCTAATTCTAGATTTAATTTTGGATTGGAGATGCTTAATGTGAGTCTGGAAGGAGAGTTTACAGTCTAGCCAGACACCTAGGTATTTGTAGTTGTCCACATATTCTAAGTTAGAACCATCCAGAGTAGTGATGCTGGACGGGCGGGCAGTGATTGGTTGAAGAGCATGCATTTAGTTTTACTTGCATTTAAGAGCAGTTGGAAGCCACGAAAGGAGAGTTGTATGGCAATGAAGCTCGTCTGGAGGTTAGTTAACACAGTGTCCAAAGAAGGGCCAGACGTATAAAGAATGACCGTGTCTGCGTAGAGGTGGATCAGAGAATCACCAGCAGCGAGAGCGACATCATTGATGTATACAAAGAGGAGAGTTGGCCCGAGAATTGAACCCTGTTGCACCCCCATAGACTGCCAGAGGTCTGGACAGCAGGACCTCCGATTTGACACACTGAACTCTATCAGAGAAGTAGTTGGTGAACCAGGTGAGGCAATCATTTGAGAAACCAAGGTTGTTGAGCCTGCCGATAAGAATGTGGTTATTGACAGAGTCGAAAGCCTTGGCCAGGTCGATGAATACGGCTGCACAGTATTCATGGATGGTGGTTAAGATATTGTTTAGGACCTTGAGCGTGGCTGAGGTGCACCCATGACCAGCTCTGAAGCCAGATTGCATAGCGGAGAAGATATGGTGGGATTCGAAACGGTCGGTAATCTGTTTGTTGACTTGGCTTTCAAAGGCCTTAGAAAGGCAGGGTAGGATAGATATAGGTCTGTAGTATTTGGGTCTAGAGTGTCTCCCCCTTTGAAGAGGGGGATAACCACGGCAGCTTTCCAATCTTTGGGAATCTCAGACGATATGAAAGAGAGGTTGAACAGGCTAGTAATAGGGGTTGCAACACTTTCGGCGGATAATTTTAAAAAGAGAGGGTCCAGATTGTCTTTTAATGCAGGAGCGCCCTGAATTGACTTTTTGGATGAACAAAAATACTTTTGGTTATGGAAAATATAATTCCCTGCAGTTTATATGGTGATTCTATACACTATACAGGTTTGTTTTGTCACATAAACTGAAATTAGGTTAGCTATTAGAATTTTAGCAACCAGGAAATGACGGAGCGATTTACCCATGGTTAATCTTTTTTGACATAAAAGTCTGTGCAGTGCAATGCTTTCACAACTGTGTTGGTGTGAAAGACCATGATAGACCATGATAGGTCCTTAGTGATGTGGTCATAAAGGAACTTGAAGCTCTTTACCCGCTCCACTACAGTCCCGTCGATGTGAATGGGGACGTGCTCGGCCCTCCATTTCCTGTAGTCCACGATAAGCTCCTTTGCCTTGCTGATGTTGAGGGAGAGGTTGTTGTCCTGACACCACACTGTCATGTCTCTGAACTCCTTAATGATGGTGTTGGAGTCGTGCGCGGACAAGCTTTTGTTGGTGAATAGGGAGTACAGGAGGGGACTAAGAACGCACTCCTGAGTGTAGGCGACAAAACATCCACCATGCTGACCCTCACCACCTGGGAGTATTCTGTCAGGAAGTCCAGGATCCAGTTGCAAAGGCAGATGTTCATCCTAGGGTCCTTAGCTTTGTGATGAGATTGGAGGGCACTATGGGGTTGACCGCTGAGCTGTAATCAAGGAACAGCATTCTTACGTAGGTGTTCCTTTTGTCCAGGTGGGATAGGGCAGTGTGGAGTGCAATAGAAATTGCATCATCTGTGGATCTGTTTGGGCAGTAAGCGAATTGGAGTGGGTCCAGGGTGTCTGGAATGATGGTGTTGATGTGAACCATAACCAACCTTTCAAAGCATTTCATGGCCACAGATGTGAGTGCTATGGGGTGATAGTCATTTAGACAGGTTACCTTGGCATTCTTGGGCATCTGCTGGAAACAGATACAACAGACTAGGTCAGGGAGAGGTTGAAAATGTCAGTGAAGACACTTGCCGGCTGGTCAGCACATGCTCTGAGTACACGTCCTGGTAATCCATTTGGCCCTGCGACCTTGTGAATGTTAACGTCTTTAAAGGTCTTACATCGGATACAGAGAGTGAGATCACACAGTTGTCCAGAACAGCGGGTTCTCTCATGCATGGTTCAGTGTTGCTAGCCTCGAAGCGAGCATATAAGGTATTTAGCACACCTGGTAGGGTGCAGCTGGGCAGCTCGCAGCTGGGTTTCCCTTTGTAATCCATGATAGTTTGCAAGCCTGACACAGCTGACAAGTGTCATAACCGGGGTAGTAGGATTTGATCTTAGTCCTGTATGACACTTGGCCTGTTTTGTTGTTCGTCAGAGGGCATAGTGGGATTTCTTATAAGCGCCCGGATTAGTGTCCCACTCCTTAAAATTGGCAGCTCTAGCCTTTAGTTCAGTGCGGATGTTGCCTGTAATCCATGGCTTCTAGTTGGGATATGTAGGTACGGTCACTGTGGGCACGACGTCGTCGATGCACTTATTAATGAAGCCATTGACTGATGTGGTAAACTCCTCAATGTCATCGGATGAATCCCAGAACATATTAGAGTCTGTTCTAGCGAAACAGTCCTGTAGCTTAGCATCTGCGTCATCGGCCCACTTACATATTGAGCGCGTCACTGGTACTTCCTGTTTGAGTTTTTGCTTGTAAGCAGGAACCAGGAGGATAAAGTTATGGTAATATTTGACAAATGGAGGGTGAGGGAGAGCTTTGAAAGATCCCTTTGTGTGGAGTTAAGGTGATCTAGAGTTTTCCCCCTCTAGTTGCATTTCTACATGCTGATAGAAACGATGTAAGACGGATTTGCATTAAAACCACCAGCCACTAGGACCGTCGCCTCTGGGTAAGCATTTTATTGTTTGCTTATGGCTATATTCAGCTCATTGAGTGCAGTTTTAGTGCCAGCATCAGTTTGTGGTGGAAAGTAGACAGCTATGAAAAATATAGATGAAAACTCTTTTGGTAAACATTATGTTCTACAGCGTATCATGAGGTATTCGAACTCAAGCAAGCAGAACCTTGAGACTTCCTTAATTTTAGAAATTGCGCACCAGCTGTTGTTAACAAAGCGACATATCACACCCCGAGGTTACACAACGCTGACGTTCTGTCCTGCCGATGTATAGAAAAAACAGCTACATTTATATTTTCCATGTCCTTGTTCAGCCATGACTCGGAGAAACATATTACAGTTCGATCACGTTGGAAGGATAGTTTCGAACGGAGCTCATCCAGTTTATTCTCCAGTAATTGTACGTTCGCCAGTAGAACGGAGGGTGGAAGCGCTTTACGACGTAGTCTTGTCAGGTATCCCACACGCCAGCCTCTATAATGCCGCCTCTTCCTTCTTCGAGTGTCCGGGATTTGGGCCTGGTCTGGGATGAGCAGTATGTAATTCAAATCCTATTCATACATCAAATCAAATGTTATTTGTCACATATACAGTGCCTTGCGAATGTATTCGGCCCCCTTGAACTTTGCGACCTTTTGCCACATTTCAGGCTTCAAACATAAAGATATAAATCTGTATTTTTTTTGTGAAGAATCAACAACAAGTGGGACACAATCATGAAGTGGAACGACATTTATTGGATATTTCAAACTTTTTTAACAAATCAAAAACTGAAAAATTGGGCGTGCAAAATTATTCAGCCCCCTTAAGTTAATACTTTGTAGCGCCACCTTTTGCTGCGATTACAGCTGCAAGTCGCTTGGGGTATGTCTCTGTCAGTTTTGCACATCGAGAGACTGAAATTTTTTCCCATTCCTCCTTGCAAAACAGCTCGAGCTCAGTGAGGTTGGATGGAGAGCATTTGTGAACAGCAGTTTTCAGTTCTTTCCACAGATTCTCGATTGGATTAAGGTCTGGACTTTGACTTGGCCATTCTAACACCTGGATATGTTTATTTTTGAACCATTCCATTGTAGATTTTTCTTTATGTTTTGGATCATTGTCTTGTTGGAAGACAAATCTCCGTCCCTGTCTCAGGTCTTTTGCATTTCTTCCAGAATGGTCCTGTATTTGGCTCCATCCATCTTCCCATCAATTTTAACCATCTTCCCTGTACCTGCTGAAGAAAAGCAGGCCCAAACCATGATGCTGCCACCACCATGTTTGACAGTGGGTATGGTATGTTCAGGGTGATGAGCTGTGTTGCTTTTACGCCAAACATAACGTTTTGCATTGTTGCCAAAAAAGTTCAATTTTAGTTTCATCTGACCAGAGCACCTTCTTCCACATGTTTGGTGTGTCTCCCGGGTGGCTTGTGGCAAACTTTAAACAACACTTTTTATGGATATCTTTAAGAAATGGCTTTCTTCTTGCCACTTCCATAAAGGCCAGATTTGTGCAATATTCGACGATTGTTGTCCTATGGACAGAGTCTCCCACCTCAGCTGTTGATCTCTGCAGTTCATCCAGAGTGATCATGGGCCTCTTGGCTGCATCTCTGATCAGTCTTCTCCTTGTATGAGCTGAAAGTTTAGAGGGACGGCCAGGTCTTGGTAGATTTGCAGTGGTCTGATACTCCTTCCATTTCAATATTATCGCTTGCGCAGTGCTCCTTGGGATGTTTAAAGCTTGGGAAATCTTTTTGTATCCAAATCTGGCTTTAAACTTCTTCACAACAGTATCTCGGACCTGCCTGGTGTGTTCCTTGTTCTTCATGATGCTCTCTGCACTTTTAACGGACCTCTGAGACTATCACAGTGCAGGTGCATTTATACGGAGACTTGATTACACACAGGTGGATTGTATTTATCATCATTCGTCATTTAGGTCAACATTGGATCATTCAGAGATCCTTACTGAACTTCTAGAGAGAGTTTGCTGCACTGAAAGTAAAGGGGCTGAATAATTTTGCACGCCCAATTTTTCAGTTTTTGATTTGTTAAAAAAGTTTGAAATATCCAATAAATGTCGTTCCACTTCATGATTGTGTCCCACTTGTTGATTCTTCACAAAAAAATACAGTTTTATATCTTTATGTTTGAAGCCTGAAATGTGGCAAAAGGTCGCAAAGTTCAAGGGGGCCGAATACTTTCGCAAGGCACTGTATGGTTAGCAGATGTTAATGTGAGTGTAGCGAAATGCTTGTGCTTCTAATTCCGACAATGCAGTAATAACCAATGTGTAATCTAACCTAACAATTTCATAACAACTACCTTTTACAAACAATGTCACGCCCTGGCCTTAGTATTTTGTGTTTTCTTTATTATTTTGGTCAGGCCAGGGTGTGACATGGGTATTTATGTGGTGTGTTTTGTCTAGGTTGTTTTTGTAGGTAATGGGATTGTGGTTAGTGGAGTTGTCTAGGAAAGTCTATGGTTGCCTGGAGTGGTTCTCAATCAGAGGCAGGTGTTTATCGTTGTCTCTGATTGGGAACCATATTAGGCAGCCATATTCTTTGAGTCTTTCGTGGGTGATTGTTCCTGTCTCTGTTGCACCAGATAGGCTCAGTCACTTTGGATTTTCTTTTTTCCTGGTTTTGGAAGAGAACGTGAGCCGGGTGCACCATTCTCCTTGCGGAGAAGGTGCAAAATCCACCAACACGGTCGGTCCTTGGGATTGGGCTGGCCAACATGATTCGGTTTGCTTGGAAGGAGAAGGAGTTGGAGCCTTTAGGACGGGAAACTTTTGGAAGGACAATCTTGATGGGGATTCTAAAGCTGACGGTGAAGGACGTGTTTTGTTTCCAAGGCAACTCGTTGGAGGGAGCATACGACGTGGCACTAAATACAGAGGAGAAACATGATGATATCCTGAGAAGAGCAAGAGCAGTGGGAGGTGAGAGGCCGATGAGCCATTATGAAATAACAAGTCTGGCGAGGAACAACTTTAGGGTTGTAACTGTCAACATGTACAACCCATACGTTAAGGACGAAGAGGTGAGGGTCTTTCTGGGGAGATACATGGATAACGTCTCCTCAGCAAGGCACCTCAAAGACTCCCTTGGGTTTTGGAATGGGAGGAGAGGCTTCCAGTCCCTCCTCAGGGAGGACCCAAAGGGACATGGTGGCTACCTCCATCCTCCTGCTATGTTCTCCCTAGGGGCTGACAGGGGGACGTTGTTTTATGCACGTCAGCCCCCATTTTGCAGGCGCTGTATGGCCTACGGCCACAGCTTTGCCTCGTGCAGCACAAGAAAATGCAGATTTTGTGGATCTGGGGAGCACGAGGCGAAGGATTGTGACGAGCCCATGGGGGTGGGAGAAACCTCTGGGTTGCTGCTGGTTTCCCCAGGCCCTCAACTTCTGTTGGGTGGGGACACACCTAACAAGACCCAGGACTGGGTACAGGAGGAGGTGGGGAGTTTTTTGTTTGAGGACTCAGCCTCCCCTATTTTTTTTCCAAACTAGCTGCAGCGCTGGGGAGGGGGAGGGGTGTGGGAGTAGACCCAGGGTGCAGGGCACCCCGGAGCCAAACACTATTCCTGCATCCTGGGTTGGCGAGATGCAGGAAGAGACGTCGGGAGTACGGATGGTTTTATCACCGGTATATATGGAGCAGGGGAGCATCGGGTGAGTCTCCTGTTTTTTTTTCTGTCTGGGTTTAGTATTTGAGTGTATTACATGTTTTATTTTTTCATGGAGTCTAATTTTACTTTTGTTAGTTTAAATGTAAGGGGTTTAAGAGATTTTAAGAGGAGGGCGGTTTTTAGTTATCTGAGGGTGTGGGGTTTGATTTTTGTTTTTTACAGGAGGTTCACCTGAGGGATGGAGGGGATGTTAGTAGGTTTAAGAGGGAGTGGGACAAGGGGGAGTCGGTTTGGGGTATTGGGGGGTGCACTCATCGAGGGTAGGGATTTTGTGTGGGCACAGGGAGGTAAAAGTGGAGGGTTCTTTTGTGGTGATGCAGGGGAGGGTTATAGGGGTGGATGTCACGATAAGGGATTGTAAATTTAGATTAGTGTTGGTGTATGGGCCACAGGTGGTGGCAGACACGAGGGAGATGGTGGACTGTCTGGCGCCCCTGTGTGTCACAAATAGGAAATTAGTGATATGGGGGGACTTTAATACCGATTTAGGAATAGCGGGGGATAGCAGTGCAGGCGCCATCACCGAGCTAATGGCTTGCCATGGTCTGGTTGATGGTGGCCTGCACACTACTCCGAAAATGGCCGGTCCTACATGGCGCAACTCCAGGTGGGTTGCGCGGAGGCTCGACTCTATTTTTGTACCCAGGTCTTTGGGTAAGTTGTCTTGGCGGCTGTTGCCTGTTTTCTTTTCGGATCACGACGGGGTGCTCCTGCAGGTGGAGTCGCCAGTCTGCCTCTTTGGTAGGGGGTACTGGAAGTTAGATCGGGATGTGCTGGAGGAGCAGGCTTTTGTTGATGGGTTTCTTGGTTTCTTTTGGAGGCTTGAAGGCCTCCAGTCCATGTTCGAGGGGGTGTTAGAGTGGTGGGAATTAGTTAAGGTGAGGATTAGGGCTTTTATAATAGGGTATTGCAAGAGGAAAAAAAGGGAGGAGAGGAGGGAGGTGGATCGTATCCAAAGGTTAATTGAACTCGAGTACGAGGCAGGCAACCTCGGTGGGTCGTTTGACTGGGAGGGATCCGCAACCCTAAAGGCGCAGCTCAGGGAGTTGCAGGAGCGGAAGGCTCGAGCTTTCCTGGAGCGTGCGCATAGTGGCTTTCTAGAACACAATGAGACTTCTTCTGCTATGTTCTTTAAGTCGGTTAGGGCCAGACAGAGTAGGAAGGTAATGCATGGTGTTAGAGAACCAGAGGATATGGTCAGGGTGACAACTGATCATTTCCAAGGTTTATTTAAGGAAAGGGAAATAGATGTAGAGCAGGGAAATGTGTTTTTAGAACACTTGTCCAGGCGGTTGCCGGAGGACATTAGAGAAGTGATGGAGGCCCAGATCTCACTAGAAGAGGTTGAGAGCGCTCTTAGGAGGATGGGAAAAGGGAAGGTGCCTGGGATGGATGGGCTGCCGGCTGAGTTTTTTCTCAAGTTTTGGGGTATACTTGGACCAGTGGTCCTCGAAGTCTTGAAGGCCATCCTTGAGACGGGGGTCCCGGGGGGGATCAATGGCTGTTGGTGTGCTGTCACTTTTATATAAGAAGGGGGAAGTAACAGACCTTGGCAACTGGCAGCCGTTGACCATGCTGTGTGTAGATTACAAGCTACTTGCAAAGATTTTAGCAGACCAGTTGCGTACAGCCCTTCCCTACGTCGTCCATGAGGATCAGACGTGCGGGGTAGAGGGCCGCTCTATTAGATGGAACCTACAGTTAATCAGGGACTCCATCGCTTGGGTTGAAGATAGAGGACTGCCTTTAATGGTAGCAGCGCTAGATCAGGCGAAAGCCTTTGATTGCGTGAATAGATCCTTTTTAGTCAGAGTGTTAGATCGATTAGGATTTGGGGAAAAGTTCATAGGATGGATTCGTACATTATATGTCGGAGCGGGGTGCCGAGTTAGTGTAAATAGTCACTTGGGTGATGTTTTTGACCTCTCGCCTGGGGTCAGGCAGGGGTGCCCACTCTCGGCTCTCCTCTTCGTTCTGTACATGGAGCCTCTGGGGGCTGCCATTAGGGCAGACACAGGGGTGGAAGGCTTGTTGATCCCTGGAAGTGGTGGGCTGCAGTACGCCAACGACACTTCCTTGCTGCTGTGCAAGGACTCGTGCCTGACAAGGTCCCTTGCCATCTTTGGGGATTTCACCCGAGCGTCGGGAGTGGTTCTGAACCATGCAAAGACTTCCGTCAAGTTTTTCGGAAGATGGCACGGTAGAACGGATGTGCCCGTGGGGGTTATCTCTCTGTGAGGGGGCCCTGAGGATTCTCGGGGTCCATTTTGAGACCTCCGCCTCAGAGTCGCTAAACTGGAACATGCGTATCGCAGTGGTACAGAGGAAGCTAGCAATGTGGAATTTGTATTTGTCTTTTATGGGCAAAGTCCTGGTCCTAAAGGTGGATATGTTGCCATTTCTTTTGTATTTGGCGTACATCTACCCATTGCCGGCTTGTCTGAGGAGGACTCTGGTGAGGCTTGTGTTTCAGTTCATGTGGAGTGGCAGGTGCGAGTGGGTCGCCAGGGCATGCATGCTCTGTCACATCGGGGAGGGAGTTAGGGGGGTACCACATTTCCCCCTCAAGCTGGACGCAATTTTTGTTTCTTGTTAACGGAGCTTGCTCATCCAGTGATACACCCGTCCGGTTACCTCCTGCGGGTTTTTTTTCTCGTATCAGGCGAGAAGCGTAATGGTGTGGTCTAACACGGGTCCTCGGGCGGAACAGCTGCCGTGGCACTTTGGTCATGCGGCCAAGTGGCTGCGTGCGCACCCTGAGGTTGAAGTTGCCCGAGTAGGTTTAGATCATAGATTTGAGGGGGAGGATGAAGAGGGAGGAGAGGAAGTGGGGGCAGCATGCTGCTCGGGATAGGTGGAAGGGGGGTTTAGGGCTGGGTGTCATTTAGATTTGTAAGGGGATAGATTAGGGACGGGGAGATAGGGAAAGGTAGTTTGTAGGGTGATGAGGAGTGAAGATGCTCCCCTGAGGTTTTGTTTGGGGGTTTTTGTTTAGTTAAATTAAAATAACATTATTGGAGTATGTATAAAAATTATGAGTTGTAAAGAATGAATGGTATTGAAGGTAATAAATTATTTTTTATAAAAAAAAAAGATAGGGCTGTTGCGGTTTTTCACGGTTTTTGTAGAAGTATATTGTTAATTTATCATCTTCATTAAAGATGTATAAAGATAACCACGCTGCGTTTTGGTCCGCCTCTCCTTCGATGGAAGAAAACCGTAACAAACAAGTGTAAAGGGATGAAGAATATGTATGTAAAGATATATGAATGAGTGATGGTACAGAACGGCATAGGCAAGATGCAGTAGATTGTATCGAGTACAGTATATACATATGAGATGAGTAATGTAGTGTATGTAAACATATAAAAGTGGCATTGTTTAAAGTGGCTAGTGATACATGTATTACATAAAGATGGCAAGATGCAGTAGATGGTATAGAGCACAGTATATACATATGAGATGAGTAATGTAGGGTGTGTAAATATTATATTAAGTGGCATCATTTAAAGGGGCAGGTGATACATTTTTTATATAAATTTTTCCAATATTAAAGTGGCTGGAGTTGAGTCAGTAATGTTGGCAGCAGCCACTCAATGTTAGTGGTGGCTGTTTAACAGTCTGATGGCCTTGAGATAGAAGCTGTTTTTCAGTCTGTCGGTCCCTGCTTTGATGCACCTATACTGACCTCGCCTTCTGGATGATAGCGGGGTGAACAGGCAGTGGCTCGGGTGGTGTAGGTGTCCTGGAGGGCAGGTAGTTTTCCCCCGGTGATGTGTTGTGCAGATCTCACTACCCTGTGGAGAGCCTTACGGTGGTGGGCGGAGCAGTTGCCGTACCAGGCGGTGATGTTCTCGATTGTAAATCTGTAAAAGTTTGAGTCCTTTTGGTGACAAGCTGAATTTCTTCAGCCTCCTGCTGCGCCTTCTTCACCACGCTGTCTGTGTGGGTGGACCAATTCAGTTTGTCCGTGATGTGTACGCCAAGGAACTTTACTACCCACTCCACTACTGTCCCGTAGATGTGGATAGGGGGGTTCTCCCTCTGCTGTTTCCTGAAGTCCACGATCATCTCCTTTGTTTTGTTGACGTGTGAGGTTATTTTCCTGACACAACACTCCAAGGGCCATCACCTCCTCCCTGTAGGCCATCTCGTCATTGTTGGTAATCAAGCCTACCACTGTAGTGTCGTCTGCAAACTTGATGATTGAGTTGGAGGCGTGCATGGCCACACAGTCGTGGGTGAACAGGGAATACAGGAGAGGGCTCAGAACGCACCCTTGTGGGGCCCCAGTGTTGAGGATCAGCGCGTTAGAGATGTTGTTACCTACCCTCACCACCTGGGGGTGGCCCGTCAGGACGTCCAGTACCCAGTTGCACAGGGCGGGGTCGAGACCCAGGGTCTCGAGCTTGATGGCGAGTTTGAAGGGTACTATGGCTAGGCTATCAGTTAGGGTGGAGGTGATATGGTCCTTGATTAGTCTCTCAAATTCACTTCAGGATGACGGAAGTGAGTGCTACGGGGCGGCAGTCGTTTAGCTCAGTTACCTTAGCTTTCTTGGGAACAGGAATAATAGTTGCTGTGGGTACGAAATCGCCGATGCACTTGCTAATAAAATCGCTCACCGAATCCGTGTATTCATCAATGTTGTTGTTTAACGCAATGTGGAACATATCCCAATCCACGTGATCGAGGCAATCTTGAAGACTGGAATCAGATTGGTCGGACCAGCGTTGAACAGACCTGAGTGCGGGATCTTCCTGTTTTAGTCTCTGTCTATAGACAGGGAGCAACAAAATGGAGTCGTCGTCAGCTTTTCCGAAAGGAGGGCGGGGGAGGACCTTATATGCGTTGCGGAGGTTAGAATAACAATGATCCAGGGTTTTACCAGCCCTGATAGCACAATCGATATGCTGATAGAATTTAGGGAGTCTTGTTTTCAGATTAGCCTAACTTTTTGGGATAGGGGGCAGCATTTTCACTTTTGGATGAATAGCGTGCCCAGAGTGAACTGCCTCCCACTCTGTCCCAGATGCTAATATATGCATATTATTAGTAGTATTGGATAGAAAACACTGAAGTTTCTAAAACTGTTTGAAGGATGTCTGAGTATAACAGAACTCATATGGCATGCAAAAACCTGAGAAAAATCCAACCAGGAAGTGGGACATCTGAGGTTTGTAGTTTTTCAAAGCTTGGCCTACCGAATACACATTGAGATATGGATGAGGTTGCACTTCCTAGGGCTTCCACTAGATGTCAACCGTCTTTAGAAACTTGAATGAGAATTCTGAACACGCTAACAACAAGTGGCTATTTGGACATAAATGATGGAACTTTATGGAACAAATCAGTCATTAATTGTTGAACTGGGATTCTTGGGAGTGCCTTCTGATTAAGATCATCAAAGGTAAGTGAATATTTATGGGGTTGTTTCTAACTTTGTTGATTCCAAAATGGCGGATATTCCTCTGGCTGTTTTGGGCTCTGAGCTCTGTTCTCAGATTATGCTTTTTCCATAATTAAAAAAATAATAATCTGACACAGAGGTTACATTAAGGAGAAGTCTATCTTTAATTCTGTGAATAACACTATCTTTTATCAACGTTTTATGAGTATTTCTGCAAAATCACTGGATGTTTTGGAATCAAAACATTACTGCACGTAAGGCGCCAATGTAAACTCAGATTTTTGGATATAAATATGCACATTATTGAACAAAACATACATCTATTGTGTAACATGATGTCGTATGCATGTCATCTGATGAAGATCATCAAAGGTTAGGGATTAATCTTATCTATGTTTCTGCTTTTTGTGACTCCTATCTTTGGCTGGAAAAATGGCTGTTTTTTTTCGACCTGGCGGTGATCTAACATAATCATATGTTGTGCTTTAGCTCTAAAGCATTTTTGAAATCGGACACGATGGGTAGATTAACAAGATGTTTGTCTTTCATTTGCTGTTTTGGACTTGTTAATGTGTGAAAGTTACATATTTCTCAAATATTTTGGAATTTCTCGCACTGCCTTTTCAGCGGAATGTTGTCGAGTTGTTCCGCTAGCGGAACCCCTGCGCTAGAAAGGTTATAAACCCCAGCTACAATGAATTCAGCCTCAAGATATGTGGTTTCCAGTTTACCGAGTCAAATAAAGTTCGTTCAGGGCCATCGACGTGTCTGCTTGGGGGGGAATATATGCGGCTGTGATTATAATCGAAGAGAATTCTCTTTGTAGATAATGTGGTCAACATTTGATTGTGAGGAATTCTAAGTCAGATGAACAGAAGGACTTGAGTTCCTGTATGTTGTTATGATCACACCACGTCTCGTTAATCATAAGGCATACCTCCCCGCTCCTCTTCTTACCAGAAAGATGCTTGTTTCTGTCGGCGTGATGCGTGAAGAAACCAACTGGCTGTACCGACTCCGATAGCGTGTCTCGAGTGAGCCATGTTTCCGTGAAGCAAAGAACGTTACAGTCTCTTGTGTCTCTCTGGAATGCTACCCTTGCTCGGATTTCATCAACCTTGTTGTCAAGAGACTGGACATTGGCGAGTAGTATGCTCGGAAGCGGTGCGCGATGTGCCTGTCTCCGGAGCCTGACCAGAAGACCGCTTCGTCTGCCCCTTTTACTGAGTCGTTGTTTTGGTTCGCCGGCTGGGATCCGATCCATTGTCCAGGTTGGTGGGCAAAACACAGGATCCACTTTGGGAAATTCGTATTCCTGGTCATAATGATGGTGAGTCGACCTTGCTCTTATATTAAGTAGTTCCTCCCAACTGTATGTAATAAAACCTAAGATTATCTGGGGTACCAATGTAAGAAATAACACGTAAAAAACAAAATACTGCAAAGTTTCCTAGGAACGCGAAGCGAGGCGGCCAGCTCTGTCAGCCCCGCAAGTAGAAATCCTCATCCAAATTGCAGTTAGCGATTGCTGTTCTGATGTCCAGTAGCTCTTTTTGGTCAAAGGAAATTATGGCGGAAACATTATGCACAAAAAGTTAAGAACATCTAAAAAAAATAAACAAAATGGCGCAATTGGTCAGAAGCCTGTAAAATGG
Organism: Oncorhynchus masou masou; assembly: GCF_036934945.1. NCBI lineage: Eukaryota > Metazoa > Chordata > Actinopteri > Salmoniformes > Salmonidae > Oncorhynchus > Oncorhynchus masou. The sequence goes on from NC_088222.1 coordinate 51,074,116, forward strand.
CTGCTATTCCCTCCAGCGCCATCTTGACAAAGTTAAGTTCCAAAGCAATACAGTTTTGGAAACCGTTGGAAATAATCTTTAAAATACAAATGATACACTTACTGTGCAGTTTAGCAAAGTTGCTCCCGGCTGTTTTCACACAGCTCGGCTATTACACATCCTCTCACCTTGCGCTAGCTTTACATTGGACCATTCCATATTTCCAACCGGTTCGCATGTGTCTCTCACAATACGGACATCATTGCATACGCGATAGAACAGCAGAGTACTAGGATTTTTTTTTTTAAATGACGTTGCTGGATGCTCCTTTTCAAAAACGAAACAAACAATAACAAATGAGCCTGGGGCAACCAGTGGCACTGTTTCACCTTTTTCCATTAAGAGTTTGTGTAGGAAACAGGGCCGGCCCAAGCCTTTTGAGGCAATTATATAACTAATTTAATGCAATTCTACTTATTATGCCATGGGGTTGAGAGAAGCAATTGCAGTTTTACAGCTAATTCCATGCAATTCTACACATTTTGCTATGGGGTGGAGAGAAATGGTTGTAGTTTTAAAATTAATTTTCTGAAATTCTAGACATTTTGCCATGATTTATGCCATATTAATATGATATCTGGGTGAGAGTGACTAACGAAATCAATGGAGGCATCCTGGAGGTCAGGACTCCTGGACACGTGCCCTTGGTGCCCAGTCTGTCACACCCTGATCAGTTTCACCTGTCCTCGTTATTGTCTTCACCCCTCCAGGTGTCGCTTGTTTTCCCAGTGTATTTATCCCTGTGTGTCCTGTCTCTCTGTGCCAGTTCGTCTTGTATGTTAGTCAAGTCAACCAGCGTGTTTTTCCCGTACTCCTTTTGCTATTATCTTTTTGCTAGTCCTCCCGGTTTTGACCCCTGCCTGACTCTGGACTTCTTCTTTCCCGCCTGCCTGATCATCCTGCCTGGCCTGACCTTGATTCTGTCTGCCCTTCGGTACCTTTTGGATTGAACTGGTTTAGACCCGTTTTCCTGTCCACGACCATTCTCTTGCCCTCCTCTATTGGATTAATAAATATTGTAAGATTCCAAACATCTGCATCTGGGTCTCGCCTTGTGTCATGATACAGTCAGTAATTTGTCCATGATTACTACAGATTTAAATAGCTGGTTAGACTAATTTACCAATCTAAAATATATATTATAATGTTTTGGAGTCAGGGGCTCCAACTAAGTGACCACTGATGTTGCTTATGCCCAGGGCCAGCCCTGGAGGAAACATCACATTAATGTAATGAAATAAATTTGACTTACTTTGATAGGACAGTGGTGACTTCTGGCTCTAAATCATTTACTCACAGGCTGGTAGGTATTTAGACCTTCCCCAGGGCCAATACACCTCATAAATCAATCTTAACCATGAAACTGAAACAAGTTATACTGCAACCACAATTCGTGGCACACTTCTCACTCTGCTGGCATTTGTTCTCTTTAATTCTCCCCAAAGAAATGTTTTTCTTTAACAACTCCAGGCATTTTCCAATCCATGTTGCAGTTCCTCAACAAAGGTTTTTTTGCTACCTTTTCAAGTTGTCATTTTGTTATCAGACCCTCAATAAAAGATACCAGTATAGCAAAAACACAGATTTTTACATAATGATGCATTTTCATTAATGCTATTACAACAAATACATTTGAACATTTAGAAGACACTCTTATCCAGACCGACTTACAGTACAGGAGCAATTAGGGTTTAGTGCCTTGCTCGAGAGCACATCAACAGATTCTTCACTTAGTCGATTTGAACTAGAGACCTTTTGGTTACTGGCCCAACTTTCTTAACCGCTAGGCTACCTGCTGCCCATATACATTATTTAGCTGTGAGTAGAGACCGTTTCAAAGTGCATCGGAGAACATTCAGTAGGCCTACTTGTGGTGATGAGCAAGATGTACTTTCTCATTGTGAGGATAGGGTACACAAAGCATGTATATTCTTTATTTTTATTTCAAAGAGGTGGATGGAAGCCCGAGGTCTGATTCAGACCAACTCTGACATCGGTGGGATTTAGTGGTTGAATCCAGCTGTTTTTATATAACGTTTTCCATCACTCCATCACACCTCAGCACAGCATAGCACAAATGCATCTTCTGCTGTGCTGTCTTCTACCATCAAGATACCCAGAGGAAGAAGCATCATTCAGTGGAATATATATTTTTTAAACCTGTGCAGGCAGTCATTGATTTTCCTGAAAGTTGGTACAAATAGATGATCATTTGCAATGTGTCTTTTGTCTTTACTTTTGTCAAGTGGCAGGTCTACGGGGGGGGGGATGTATTGTGTGTAATAATACTTTGGATTAGTAAGATTTCCTGCTGTTCTGTAAGCGTCTGGTAAACATGCAAGTTTAGCAGATGTCTCCTCGTCACCTAAGTATGCTGCATATTCTGTTGTTTCTTGGTGATTGGCAGGCAGTCTAAGAAGGAAGTTGTCCCCTGAGTTTGGAAACATAGAAGGAAGTCTTTAAGAGCTGCTCACTTGTTCACTCTACTGCACGTTCACGCCGGCTGTTCCGCTTGAAGTGACTCCGTAAATGCTCACTGCCATGTCAGATAGGGTGCTGAGCGTGAAATGTCACTTATTAAAAATTAAAACATTAGTCTTGTGTGTACAGAGCTGGAAAAACATGCAAGTTGGCATGTTGACCTACATATAAAAGGCCTACTGTAGATCCAGCTGGCATGTCAAAACTGTTTTTACTCATTGTCAAGCTTCTTTGATTAAGGACTTTCTGCCATGTAGACTTAATGATTATTTGATGAAGAATGTATTATTTCTGACAGCGTTTAGTAGTACTACATGCAACCATCCACTGGAGGGAGACATAAACCAGACAATACATACCAGGTGGTAACTTCAACAGTATCCATAAATCTTTACTTGGGTTTCCAAAAATGTTATTAATCACACATTTGATTCTCTAGGGGCCATTTAATTTAGTGATGGTCCATTTGCCATGCATAAGGATATCGTCTACATTGGTAGTGGAGGGCGCCACGCTCCATTTAGCATTTGTTGAAGATCATGACTGGTGACACATTTAGCCAATTTTCCCTCAGTGAAGCATATGTAAATATTGCCTTGGAGCGAGGCTTAGAAATGTGCTTAATCCACTAACTCTGGAAGATCTTTCATCAGAATGGTTTGTCATTGTGTCATTAATGAGGAGTTTTTCAACGACTGACTCATCCTTTCCTGGGGAGGGTATAATATTCCTAATCTCTCACTGCTGCAAACTGTCCTTAAAAGACATGCTGTCCAACTGGATAATATAAATGATTGTTTGTAGCATTAATTTACAACAGTGTCCTGTTCCTTATAGCATCCAGCTGGCAATGTACAGTAAAGTTTGGAGGGTGGCTCTGACTAGGTTGTGGCTGAATGCATGTAGCTCTGTTCTGGGAAAATGGAGAGAAGATTGTTGTTCTGTACACAGCAAAATGATTTACCCCGTGCTATAGTAGAAAAAGGTCATGTTAGATTTGGATCTGAACTGTACCTCAATAGTCATATTATGTGTCGTTTTGATAATGCACGTAATACTTTCTGCATTACATTTCAGTGTTTTTACCATTTAATATTCTATTGTTTATTTGAAAATAGATTAAACACTATCCACACGTAAAAACATTTTTTTTACCCCTCACCTCTACACTACGGCTGTAAAATAAATGCCGATCGGAATGAGTCTTTCTGCAGAGGAGTGTAAGGGTGGTAGTGCAGTATATCACTCTAATGGATGGCAGAGCTGGTGCAAATAACTCCCCCCACTGGGCATACACTGGTTGAATCAACGTTGTTTCAACTTAATTTGTCAATGTATTGTGACTTGGAATCACCGTGGAATAAACATTTGATTTGAAAAATAGAATCAAGCTGTACTGTTTTCATTTCATTAGCACCAGAATGGTGAACATTGAAATTAGGCTAAAACTTCAAACTTAAATAGTGACCTAATCGAACTAACAGGGTATTACATCAATCTATTTTCAACATAATCATCATGTGTATATGTTGCAATTGCCGAGCTGCCCAGCTCTTAGTGCAGATAATCCACACTGAAAGTCTTCTGGAGGCTTGTTACTGCTACCTTTTCACTCCACGAGCTTATTGAATTAGTCCACCACCCCTTTTCGGTTGGCTGTTATGGTAATTGGAGTCAATGGAGCTTGGACGTTTAGGTATTTACTTGCTACAGTGACTCATCAGTGCTGGGTGGATGTGTTTTTAAAGCTATGCACATGAATTGTTTTAAACAACAGTAGGGGAGAGTGGGGTAAAATGTGCCAAAAGGTTAGTTGAGCCACCCCTTGTTTCTAGGAAACCATATACAAAACTAACCATGTGTCCAAATATTTAGGAAGAGGCCATCCTTTCATGGAATCTGATAGTTCTAATAGTTTGCCTAATTTCATTTTTTTTTATATCAGTTGGTATCTATAACCTAAAATATAAGGTCCTTATAGGTCAACTGTTTTCAACAGCCTATGTGGCATTGATATGAGTCAAACTTTAATTCTAGTATAAAAATTGACTACAAAGTGTAAATAGGATCATTTTGGTCATAAAGTCAGTCTAGTCTAAATCAGAGTTTTGTAAGTGAGTTCATCATGACTTATTGGAAGGTTGGTATGGATTATGATCATGCTCACTTTCCCAGTGCCCACTAACATTAAAGTAGCTGTGGTGATTGCGCTCTATCAGCTGCTTGCGCTCCGTCCAATCATAGCAGCCAGAACCTCCAGACAGTGGGACAGACCTGCCCATTACACAGCGATTCAGACTTGCTTACATAAGACTTGCTGATGTGTTTAATAGTGTCAGTCAGTTGAGAATTGAGAAGATCAGAGCACACTTGTATCCCAACTGCAACTTGTCAATATTCCAAAACCCATTCACAAGCATCTTGTGTCCCCCACGACCTGTTTTGTAACATGATTTCATATGAAACACTGCCAAACAGAAGCACACTCTGGTAATAGACAGTGAGAAAGTTGACTTGATCATCGGATTGTTGCCTGGCTGCTCAATGTGCCTGTTAGCTACTACTTGCTAGTGTCATTGACAAACACAGAGTTTGAAATTAGCTAGCAAGGGATTTTGGGCACTGATAAATAACATGTAGCTTGTGTTTTATTTATTTATGATTTACGATACCTGTCGTCTTACGACAGATATCTCAAACCAGTCATCACTATTCAACAAAACAATAAAACAATAGAGTGAACTTCTTAGTTACATGATTGTATAACTAGCAAATGAGTTTTGAAGTTGAGGGTGCAGTATTTATGAAGTTTGGCACTGAGGACAAAAACAAGCATGGTTCAGTTGCCAACTAGTTTAGCCAGGGAAAACCAGTGAAAATTAGCTCGGGCCTCGTGCGCATGTGCGCCCAGTTGGGCACACAATAGTGCATCTAAATCATTTAAAGGGGGGTGAGAAGGATTGCTTTATCCTATCCTAGGTATTCCTTGAAGAGGTGGGGTTTCAGGTGTCTCTCCCGGAAGGTGGTGATTGACTCCACTGTCCTGGCGTCGTGAGGAGTTTGTTCCACCATTGGGGGAGGCCAGAGCGAACAGTTTTGACTGGGCTGATTGTGGTAGGGAAGGCAGGCCAGAGGTGGATGAACGCAGTGCCCTTGTTTAGGTGTAGGGCCTGATCAGAGCCTGGAGGTACTGCGGTGCCGTTCCCCTCACAGCTCCGTAGGCAAGCACCATGGTCTTGTAGCGGATGCCCGAGCTTCCAACTGGAAGCCAGTGGAGAGCGGAGGAGCGGGGTGAAGACTTGCAGTAATCCAGATGACAAGTGCCTGGATTAGGACCTGCGCCGCTTCCTGTCAGTCACTCTACGGATTGAGAATGAACCTACAGGAGAAGTTATTGAACGGCAGGGTGTTGTCAGGATCACGCCAAGGTTCTTGGCGCTCTGGGAGGAGGACACATGGAGTTGTCAACCGTGATTCCAGATCATGGAACCAGTCCTCCCGGGAGGAAGAACGCTCCGTCTTGCAGTTCAGCTTGATGGTGATCCGTCATCCACACTGTGTCCCCCAGAGATGCGCGCCACCTGGTCATCAGAAGGGGAAGGAGAAGTTTTGTAACATGATTGTCATATGAAACCAAGTGACTTGCCCTAGAACAAGAGCCCTGGGGACACCAGTGGTGGCGCGTAAGCGAGGGAGACAGATTCTCGCCACGCCTGGTAGGGCTGAGTCAGGTGGACGCAATCAAGCGTGGGCCGCACGGAGATGCCCATCGGATTGTTTCACAGTGTCGAAGGCTGGCTAGAAGGATGAAGGCAGAGGAGAGAGTTAGCTTTAGCATGCGGGCGCCTCCGTGATACAGAAAGGTAGTCTCAGTTGAATGACTAGTCTTGAAACCTGACTGATTTGGATCAAGAAGGTCATTCTGACGGGAAACACGTTTCAAAGTTTGGAGAGAAAAGAAAGAAGGGATACTGGTCTGTAGTTGTTGACATGGAGAGGGATGCGAGTGTGCAAAGGGTTTTCTCTTGAAGACAAGGGACTAGCCATCAATGATTGATGACATGTAGGGAGAAGGTCTCCGGAAATGTGTTTTGTTGGGCGCCTGGCGTGCGAGAAACGAGATTTCATCTTCAGAGCACAGGGTATGTGATGTCGTTTGACTAAGCATCGGATGTCGTCGACCTTCTTTTCAAAATGGTTGACGAAGTCATCTCAGAGGAAGGGAGGAGGGGGGGAGGGGAGGAGGATTCAGGATGGCATTCCCTAGGGTTAGAGGCAACTTGGAATTTAGAGTGGAAAGTGGCTTTAGGCAGCAGAGACAGTGTAGAGAGGAGGGAGTGAAAGGATGCATCCGCAGGGAGGGCTTTTCCTCCATTTCCGCTCGGCTGCCCCGGAGCACTGTTCTGTGAACTGAGTCGTCGAGCCACGGAGCGGGAGGGGAGGGACCCGAGCCGGCCTGGAGGATAGGGGACATAGAGTCAAAGGATGCAGAAAGGGAAGAGAGGAGGGTTGAGGAGGCGGAATCAGGAGATAGGTTGGAGAAGGTATGAGCAAAAGAGATTAGGATGGAAGAGGAGAGAGTAGCGGGGGAGAGTTGGGAGGGTGCAGTATTTGGATGAGAGTACAAGGTGGCACTGGAGGACAGTGAGGTTAAAGCATCTAGTAAAGATGAGGTCGGCGTATTGCCTGCCTTGTGAGTAGGGGAGGTGAGAGGTGAGGTCAAAGGAGAGGAGTGGAAGAAGGAGGCCAAAGGTAGACTGGGGAGTTAAAGTCGCCCAGGACTGTGAGAGGTGAGCCGTCCTCAGGAAAGGAGCTTATCAAGGCATCAAGCTCATTGATGAACTCTCCGAGGGAACCTGGAGGGCGATAAATGATAAAGATGTTAAGCTTGAAAGGGCTGGTAACTGTGACAGCATGGAATTCAAAGGAGGGCGATAGACAGATGGGTAAGGAAAAGAATGACCACTTGGGAGAGATGAGGATCCCGGTGCCACCACCCCGCTGACCAGAAGCTCTCGGTGTGCGAGAACACGTGGGCGGACGAAGAGAGCAGTAGGATGTTGTCCAAGAAGTCGAGGACTGGAGGCATAGGCTGAGATGAACTCTGCCTTGTTGGCCTGCAGATCGGCAGTTCCGACTACCGGAGACCTGGTACTCCACGTGGGTGTGCGCGCTGGGACCACCAGCCGCGGTGTGGAGCGTTTGTACCTGATGTTAATGCAAAGGAGATTGGAATGACCGTGGACTACACTTATCAGATATTTCAGAACGTTAAGCTTACGTGGCGATTGAAATGATACTGCTGGCAGTGGCTACGTTGTTGACACTACACTAATCAAGTCGTTCCGTCGTGTTTCTACAGTGCCTTCTAGCTGGCTAGCTAACCTAGAAAATCGCACTAGGCTAATTCAGGAGACATTGTCAGCCACCTGATGTTGAAGAGGCGCTGTTGTGCCTTCTTCACAACGGTGTCGCCGTTGTGGGACCATTTCAGGTCCTCAGTGATGTGCACCCCAATGAACTTGAAGCTTTTGACCCTTTACCACTGAGACCCATTGAGACCCATTGAGTGAGAGTTGTTTTTCTTCTAGGGCTCTAAACTCCTCCCTGTAGATTGTCTCGTTGCTGTTGGTAATCACACCTGGCCGTGTGGTGCCAGGACAACAACCTCTCCCTCAACATGTTCAAGACTAAGGAGATGATTGTGGGTCCACAGGAAAAGAAGGATGAGCATGCACTCATTTAAATTGACAGGGCTGTAGTGGAGCAGGTTAAGAGCTTCAAGTTCCTTGATGTCCACATCACCAACAAACTAACATGGTCCAAGCACACCAAGACAGCCGCGAAGAGTGCACGACAAAACCTATTCCCCCTTAGGAGACTGAATAGATTTGACATGGGTCCTCAGATCATCAAAAGGTTCTACAACTGCAACATCGAGAGCATCCTGACTGGTTGCATCACTGCCTGGTATGGAATCTGCTCAGCCTTCGACCACAAGGCACAACATAGGGTAGTGCGTACTTCCCAGTACATCACTGGGGCCAAGCTTCCTACCTCTATACCAGGCGTTGTCAGAAAGGCCTAAAAATTTTCAAAGACTCCAGCCACCCTAGTCACAGACTGTTTTCTCTGCTACCGCAGGCGTTGTCCGGAGCACCAAGTCTAAAGGCCTAAAAGCTTCTAAAGACTAAGACACCCGTCACAGACTGTTTTCAAGATCTCTAGTCACATGGCTCCAGACTACTTGCATTGTCCCCCTCCCCACCCCTCTTCAACACTGCTGCTACTCTCTGTTATTATCTAAGCATACATCACTTTAATAACTCTACCCACAGCAACCAATTGTGCAAGTTCTCCCACTTAAAAAGATGAGAGGCCTGTAATTTTCATCATAGGTACACTTCAACTATGACAGACAAAATGAGAAAAAAAAATCCAGAAAATCACATTCTAGTATTTTTTTAAGAAATGTATTTGCAAAGTATGGTGGAAAACTTTTGTTATTGACCAAATACTTATTTATCTCAATACTTCGTTATATACCCTTTGTTGGCAATGACAGAGGTCAAACATTTTCTGTAAGTCTTCACAAGGTTTTCACACACTGTTGCTGGTATTTTGGCCCATTCCTCCATGCAGATCTCCTCTAGGGCAGTGATGTTTTGGGGCTGTTGCTGGGCAACACGGACTTTCAACTCCCTCCAAAGATTTTCTATGGGGTTGAGATCTGGAGACTGGCTAGGCCACTCCAGGACCTTGAAATGCTTCTTACGAAGCCACTCCTTCGTTGCCCGGGCGGCGTGTTTGGGATCATTGTCATGCTGAAAGACCCAGCCACGTTTCATCTTCAATGCCCTTGCTGATGGAAGGAGGTTGTCACTCAAAATCTCACGATACATGGCCCCATTCATTCTTTCCTTTACACGGATCAGTCGCCCTGGTCTCTTTGCAGAAAAACAGCCCCAAAGCATGATGTTTCCACCCCCATGCTTCACAGTAGGTATGGTGTTCTTTGGATGCAACTCAGCATTCTTTGTCCTCCAAACATGACGAGTTGAGTTTTTACCAAAAAGTTATATTTTGGTTTCATCTGACCATATGACATTCTCCCAATCTTCTTCTGGATCATCCAAATGCTCTCTAGCAAACTTCAGATGGGCCTGGACATGTACTGGCTTAAGCAGGGGGACACGTCTGGCACTGCAGGATTTGAGTCCCTGGTGGCGTAGTGTGTTACTGATGGTAAGCTTTGTTACTTTGGTCCCAGGTCTCTGCAGGTCATTCACTAGGTCCCCCCGTGTGGTTCTGGGATTTTTGTCACCGTTCTTGTGATCATTTTGTCCCCACGGGGTGAGATCTTGTGTGGAGCCCCAGATCGAGGGAAATTATCAGTGGACTTGTATGTCTTCCATTTCCTAATAATTGCTCCCACAGTTGATTTCTTCAAACCAAGCTGCTTATCTATTGCAGATTCAGTCTTCCCAGCCTGGTGCAGGTCTACAATGTTGTTTCTGGTGTCCTTTGACAGCTCTTTGGTCTTGGCCATAGTGGAGTTTGGAGTGTGACTGTTTGAGGTTGTAGACAGGTGTCTTTTATACTGATAACAAGTTCAAACAGGTGCCATTAATACAGGTAACGAGTGGAGGACAGAGGAGCCTCTTAAAGAATAAGTTACAGGTCTGTGAGAGCCAGAAATCTTGCTTGTTTGTAGGTGACCAAATACTTATTTTCCACCATAATTTGCAAATAAATTCATTAAAAATCCTACAATGTGATTTTCTGGATTTTCTTTCTCATTTTGTCTGTCATAGTTGAAGTGTACCTATGATGAAACTTACAGGCCTCTCATCTTTTTAAGTGGGAGAACTTGCACAATTGGTGGCTGACTAAATACTTTCTTGCCCCACTGTATATATTACCTCAATTACCTCAACTTACCGGTGCCCCTGCACATTGACTCTGTACCGATACCCCCTGTACAGTTGAAGTCGGAAGTTTACATACACATTAGCCAAATACATTTAACTCAGTTTTCACAATTCCTGACGTTTAATCCTAGTAAAAATTGTCTGTCTTAGGTCAGTTAGGATCACCCTTTTATTTTAAGAAGAGAGAATGATTTATTTCAGCTTTTATTTCTTTCATCACATTCCCAGTGGGTCAGAAGTTTACATACACTCAATTAGTATTTGGTAGCATTGTCTTTTAAGTGTTTAACTTGGGTCAAATGTTTTGGGTAGCCTTCCACAAGCTTCCCACAATAAGTTGGGTGAATTTCGGCCAAATCATCCTGACAGAACTGGTGTAACTGAGTCAGGTTTGCAGGCCTCCTTGATCAAACACACTTTTTCAGTTCTGCCCACAAATTTTCTATAGGATTGAGGTCAGAGCTTTGTGATGGCCACTCCAATACCTTAACTTTGTTGTCCTTACGTCATTTTGCCACAACTTTGGAAGTATGCTTGGGGTCATTGTCCATTTAGAAGACTCATTTGTGACCCAGCTTTAACTTCCAGATTGATGTCTTGAGATGTTGCTTCAATATATCCACATCATTTTCCCCTCTCATGATGCCATCTATTTTGTCAAGTGCACCAGTTCCTCCTGCAGCCAAGCAACCCCACAACATGATGCTGCCACCCCCTTGCTTCACGGTTGGGAAGGTGTTCTTCGGCTTTTAAGCCTCCCCCTTTTTCCTCCAAACATAACGATGGTCATTATGGCCAAACAGTTCTATTATTGTTTCATCAGGCCAAAGGGCATTTCTCCAAAAAGTATGATCTTTGTCCCCATGTGCAGTTGCAAACCGTAGCAGTGGCTTCTTCCTTGCTGAGCGGCTTTTCAGGTTATGTCAAATAGGACTCGTTTTACTGTGGATTTAGATACTTTTATACCTGTTTCCTCCAGCATCTTCACAAGGTCCTTTGCTATTGTTCTGGGATTGATTTGCACTTTTTGCACCACAGTACGTTCATGTCTAGGAGAGAGAATCTCCTTCCTGAGTGGTATGACAGCTGTGTTTGTACAGATGAGTGAGGTACCTTAAGGCGTTTGGAAATTGCTCCCAAGGATGAACCAGACTTGTGGAGGTCTACCATTTTTTTTTGAGGTCTTGGCTGATTTATTTGGATTTTCCCATGATGTCAAGCACTGAGTTTGAAGGTAGGCCTTGAAATACATCCACAGGTACACCCCCAATTGACTCAAATGATCTATATTAGACTATCAGTAGCTTCTAAAGCCATGATATCATTTTATGTAATTTTCCAAGCTGTTTAAAGGCACAGTCAACTTAGTCTATTTACACTTCTGACACACTGGAATTGTGATTCAGTGAATGATAAGTGAAATAATCTGTCTGTAAACAATTGTTGGAAAAATTACTTTTGTCATGCACAAAGTAGATGTCCTAACCGACTTGCCAAAACTATAGTTTGTTATTAACAAGGCATGTGTGGAGTGGTTGAAAAACTAGTTTTAATGACTCCAATCTAAGTGTATGTAAACTTCTGACTTAAACTGTATGTATTCAGACCCTTTACTCAGTACTTTGTTGAAGCACCTTTGGCAGTGGTTCTTCTTGGGTATTACTACAAGCTTGGCACAGCAGTATTTGGGGAGTTTCTCCCATTCTTCTCTGCAGATCCTCTCAAGCTTTGTCAGGTTGGACGGGGAGCGTCGCTGCACAGCTATTTTCATGTCTCTCCAGAGATGTTTAATCGGGTTCAAGTCTGGGCTCTGGCTAGGCCACTCAAGGACATTCAGAGACTTCTCCCGAAGCCACTCATAAGTTGTCTTGGCTGTGTACTTAGGGTCGTTGTCCTTTTGGAAGGTGAACCTTTGCCTCGGTCTGAGGTCCTGAGCGCTCTGGAGCAGGTTTTCATCAAGGATCTCTCTCTCTACTTTGCTCCGTTCATCTTTGCCTCGACTAGTCTCCCAGACCCTCCCGCTGAAAAACATCCTCACAGCACGAATGCTATGCCCTCATAGGATGACATTGCCCCCATCCACAGAGCATGGGTTGTCACTGAATGGTTTGATGAACATGAAAACAATGTAAATTATATGCAATGGCCATCTCAGTCACCAGATCTCAACCAAACACTCGATTGAGTAATGAACTCAGCCCGGCTCTATTAGCTTTCTAACTGGGAAGGAAGGAGTGTGAAGGGCGTGGTAAGAGGGTTTGGCCTTTACAGCACCACAAGTACTTACTATAGAATGTTGTAATATACTGTAGAATACTATAGTACGTACTACAGTATTATTGTCAAAAAAACTGTAGTAAATACTACAATAATGTCCGCAACAACACTACAGTCCGGAAAAACACTACACTTTTTAAAACTTTATTAAAAACTACTTTATTTTATTAACATATGCCCTTCCCATTCCCCTCCCCATATTGAAATCTGTGCCAATCATAACTGAGAAACCTACATGCCAAGTATAGACCGTATATTGTGTTCCCTATAGGTTATAGAAAAGAGCAGAAGCACTGTTCTGTTCTGTTCTGTTCACCTGCCTGCCTGCAGAAGGTGGAAAATGTGCTCTTTTAGTATTTATCCAGTAGGTTTCCTGAAGGAGAAAGCCTCCATTTCTATTTCACACTATAGTAAATACTACAGTAATGTCTGCAAAAACACTACAGTTAATTCTACAGTATATTACAATCAAGAAAAACATTACATGAATTACTATAGCTTATACTACAGTATTCATACTATAGTTTACTGTAAATACTACAGTACACTACAGTAAATAGGACAGCAAATACTACAGTATTCACTGTAGTGTTTTTGCGGACGACAGTAAAGTACGCAAAAACACTACAGTGAACACTGTAGTATTTATACAATAGTATACTATAATATTTTTTTATGTGGGCATGCGTAGGGTCATGTATAAATGATTTTGCCCATTATTTTATCTATGATTGCCATGCCCCCATACGATGACAATGCCCTCATCCACAGAGTACAGGCTGTCACTGAATGGTTTGATGAGCATGAAAACAATGTAAATAATATGCCATGGCCATCCCAGTCACCAGATCTCAACCAAATGAACACTTACGGGAGATTCTGTGGTGGTGCCTGAGACAGCGTTTTCCACCACCACCAACAAAACACCAAATGATGGACTTTCTCGTGGAAGAATGGGGTTGCATCCCTCCAGTAGAGTACCCGACGCTTGTAGAATCAATACCAAGGTAAATTGAGGCTTGTCTGGCTTGTTGTGACCCAATGCCTCATTAAGACACTTTGGGCCTGATTCATTCAGATCCGCTTTAGCAGAAATCCTCATAGATAACGTTTTGATGGTGACAAAGGCGGGCTGCGTTTAAAGCTGTCAAATCCACAAGCGGCTCGCAGCATTTTACCTAAAACTGACATTGCCATTTGCAGCATGGAATCACATTAAGAGAAATCCTATGCAGCCTTCTTTACGTTTAACACTTGATCTGATTGAATTTAGACCTTTATTTATGTTGGTGTTTCCTTTATTTTGGCAGTTACCCGAATAAAGGCACTTTAACATAATTGTTTAATGGCCTTGAGCCAAATTAAACATTTTAAACCCACCAAGCGATGTGAAACGACATATAAATATTAATTAATGGTTGGAGCGCAGTCCATATGGAGGAGTTAGCTATTGAGGTCAGAATGATTTGACGCATAATGTAGAACAGAGAAGTGTTACTTTGGCTTCAGCAGTGTTTATTTTCCACATTATATTTATTTCATGTTGCACAACAAATGCATGCCGAATGTAAAACATTGAATACATTGCAACATTCCATGTGTTAAGCTGTCAAGTGTGTTGTGTGTGGATGCATACATTACTAGATTTAATGCATTCCACTTGAAAGGGATTGCAATAGATTTTTTGTCATTAAACTGGGATTCTATATGCAGTTTCGGGATCCGGTGGCCCATCCACATTAAATTGTATGCATCCTCCACATGTACTTTTGATCTAGCTTATTGGTTACAATAGAAAAAGTTAATGGATATGTACAGTGGGGCAAAAAAGTATTTAGTCAGCCACCAATTGTGCAAGTTCTCCCACTTAAAAAGATGAGAGAGGCCTGTAATTTTCATCATAGGTACACTTCAACTATGACAGACAAAATGAGAAAAAAATCACATTGTAGGATTTATTTATGAATTTATTTGCAAATTATGGTGGAAAATAAGTATTGTAGTAGTCACAATGATCAGATCCCCAGTTCGTACCTTTCTAACAGTATTAAGCATGTGTTTGTAGGACTTATAGTTTTGAAACCGAAATGTACTTTATGAGGGTAGTGTACAATATTATGTGTCTCTTAGAAAAGGCCACCAGAGGGAATCAGAGTTTGAGGTTAAAAGGATGTTTAAAATAAGTACACGATATATGCATTATTCAGATACAGTGCCTTGCGAAAGTATTCGGCCCCCTTGAACTTTGCGACCTTTTGCCACATTTCAGGCTTCAAACATAAAGATATAAAACTGTATTTTTTTGTGAAGAATCAACAACAAGTGGGACACAATCATGAAGTGGAACGACATTTATTGGATATTTCAAACTTTTTTAACAAATCAAAAACTGAAAAATTGGGCGTGCAAAATTATTCAGCCCCCTTAAGTTAATACTTTGTAGCGCCACCTTTTGCTGCGATTACAGCTGTAAGTCGCTTGGGGTATGTCTCTATCAGTTTTGCACATCGAGAGACTGAAATTTTTTCCCATTCCGCCTTGCAAAACAGCTCGAGCTCAGTGAGGTTGGATGGAGAGCATTTTTGAACAGCAGTTTTCAGTTCTTTCCACAGATTCTCGATTGGATTCAGGTCTGGACTTTGACTTGGCCATTCTAACACCTGGATATGTTTATTTTTGAACCATTCCATTGTAGATTTTGCTTTATGTTTTGGATCATTGTCTTGTTGGAAGACAAATCTCCGCCCCAGTCTCAGGTCTTTTGCAGACTCCATCAGGTTTTCTTCCAGAATGGTCCTATATTTGGCTCCATCCATCTTCCCATCAATTCTTACCATCTTCCCTGTCCATGCTGAAGAAAAGCAGGCCCAAACCATGATGCTGCCACCACCATGTTTGACAGTGGGGATGGTGTGTTCATTGTGATGAGCTGTGTTGCTTTTACGCCAAACATAACGTTTTGCATTGTTGCCATAAAAGTTCAATTTTGGTTTCATCTGACCAGAGCACCTTCTTCCACATGTTTGGTGTGGCTTGTGGCAAACTTTAAACGACACTTTTTATGGATATCTTTAAGAAATGGCTTTCTTCTTGCCACTTCCATAAAGGCCAGATTTGTGCAATATACGACTGATTGTTGTCCTATGGACAGAGTCTCCCACCTCAGCTGTAGATCTCTGCAGTTCATCCAGAGTGATCATGGGCCTCTTGGCTGCATCTCTGATCAGTCTTCTCCTTGTATGAGCTGAAAGTTTAGAGGGACGGCCAGGTCTTGGTAGATTTGCAGTGGTCTGATACTCTTTCCATTTCCAATATTATCGCTTGCACAGTGCTCCTTGGGATGTTTAAAGCTTGGGAAATCTTTTTGTATCCAAATCCGGCTTTAAACTTCTTCACAGTATCTCGGACCTGCCTGGTGTGTTCCTTGTTCTTCATGATGCTCTCTGCGCTTTTAACGGACCTCTGAGACTATCACAGTGCAGGTGCATTTATACGGAGACTTGATTACACACAGGTGGATTGTATTTATCATCATTAGTCATTTAGGTCAACATTGGATCATTCAGAGATCCTCACTGAACTCCTGGAGAGAGTTTGCTGCACTGAAAGTAAAGGGGCTGAATAATTTTGCACGCCCAATTTTTCAGTTTTTGATTTGTTAAAAAAGTTTGAAATATCCAATAAATGTCGTTCCACTTCATGATTGTGTCCCACTTGTTGTTGAATCTTCACAAAAAAATACAGTTTTATATCTTTATGTTTGAAGCCTGAAATGTGGCAAAAGGTCGTAAAGTTCAAGGGGGCCGAATACTTTCGCAAGGCACTGTATATGGGCTAAATTGCCTCTCATGTCAGTGTAGACAGTGCAACATTTCCGGCTTACATTTTGTTGGATGATTTATTTAACTGTAGCTGTGGTATATGCACATTAAAAATAATTTGACTCATGAAATACTGGAAAATGTGGCTGTGGTTGTAAAAGTGACAAAGTGTGCTACTACTACTCGCAAAATGTAAATGCACTGTGAGGTAAGAAGCCATTTAAACTCTGACTTTTTGTATATGCTGCGACAAAGTTAACTGAACTCGTCGCCATTTGTCTGTTTTCTCGTAATAAAACTATTGCGTAAATAAGGCCAGACATACTGTTTGGGGTGTTTGTTGTCCAGATGTTATCTTTTTACAGTGCCTTCAGAAAGTATTCATAAAATGTCTAAAAACATCATTCCACTATGACATTATGGGGTCCCAAGCCTGCATATGACTGGCAAGTAATCATTCATGTTCCTTATTCAAGACACCTACAGAGCCACATCATTCCCATGCTTCTGGTTGCCAGTGTTCAGAAATGGTCTGGCAGTGCATATCCTTTTCACTAGCCAGAGATGGACCACTGCACAGTTTTACTGCCATCTCTATGGCCCCTTAAGTGGCAGCTGAGAATCTCTGTTATTTTGAAAAGTGATCTGGGAGTATTTGTATTGATGGTAAACTTCACTATCCTTTTATATAGAAACAGGCTCTAATCAGCCACATGAAACGGGACATTCACTTCTTTAAATGATTAATATGGGTTACCAACACTATTTACATTTTCTGCCGGATGATTGTATTAGTGGCGCAGCTGGTGCTGCATTGTTTTGCCAGTCCTCTCAGATTGTTGTTTATATACTCACTATTGCCAATCTGTATTCAGCCGATGTATTTGCTTGGTGTTAAACGAATTTGCTATTGTATTCTGCTGATTGTTTACCACTGGCAATGATGGGCAGTATATCTGTTGTATTTGAAATACGTATTTTAATGATTTCTGAGTATTTTGTCATTTGAATTGCACTGGGTTGAAATACACTCCAATGTATTTCAAGATTTTTCAAAATACTGTAATTTGTATTTTCAAAATACAAAATACTTTTCTATACCATTTTAATAGCGGTTCACATTTTGTGGCCCCCCTTACCCCATGCATTGGTATCAGAAGTCTGATGGCACTATGGGGTGATAAAAGCGTCTGCTAAAATAACTAAATATAAATGTATATGTAAAAATGAACAATTGCAAAGCATGCTGAGTATCATTTTAATGAGCTTCGCCCTGAAAAATATACAGTATGTTTTACTGTTCATTTTGGTATGTTAATTTTCATATATATACATTTACATTTTGGTCATTTAGCAGACAGTCTTATCCAGTGACCTGCTCAACTAAGGTAGATAAAAAACATTATAAACTGGGTGGTTTGAGCCCTGAATGCTGATTGGCTGACAGCCGTGGTATATCAGACTGTATCCCACGGGTATGACAAAACATGTATTTTTACTGCTCTAATTATGTTGAACCAGTTTATAATAGCAATAATAGCAAATACATGACAAAATTCAAGTATACAATTATTTTGTTGTTTATTTTGATACATTGATCTTTATGTTATTTTATATATGTATTTTGCAATAGTTTTTTGTAATTTCTAACATTCCCTGACCACTGCAAGTATTTTTTTTAAATGTATAGAATTTCCAGAATATTCAACAAAGATAGTGCCCAACATCCTATTTGCACCAAACTTATTCCTACCGTTGAGTAAGACATGAGGAATCCAATAACATGATCAAAAGCCACCTTTGAACACCCCCCATCCCACACACACACACACACACACCCCACGCCAATCCCACCCCAACAACTGGTATACAGTATCAATGCTCTACTATAAATTAGTGTGGTTTTGCCCAGTAGATGCCGCTGTTTCTGCTACTGCCGACACACCCCTTTATCCATTTTTCTGGTCTCTTGTGTTTATTCAATGGATCACAACAATTTCTTTGTAACTTTGGATAGAAAAACAATAGCTTTTGCTCATGATGAAAATACATTGTTTGTTCAATTGTATGGTCAAGTCAGCCTTCAACGAAATCTTAGCAACCTAATGCTTCAACTCAACTCTCCTCGAATAGTCCAACAAATGGCAGCTCTCTGAGAGTACTATCCATACGGTGCAATTTTCATATGAAAACCCCCAAAATAATACCATTATTATTTGTCTTTTTTCACCCAACTTTTAACCTAAATCCAATGAGAAATGTTTGGCTGATTTTAAGTTGAATTCACATTAGTTGTCAACTCAACCAAATGGGAATCAAAACTAGACGTTGAAGAAATGTCAGTGCCAAGTGGGACATGACTAGTGACATTTACCGTTAAACCCAACCCAACCCCTTTGCAAAACACTATACGGTGTGTGTTTAGGAATTTTACCATTGAAGACCATTAGAGCCCATAACGTTGAAAACATTAGAACTGCTGAAGCCTAACGTTTTGTTTGTTTGCCAGTAATGGTCTAACTCATTCCATGGGTGGCTTGTAATAATTGCATTGGATTCCTCATGTCTTAATCATTTGTTAGGAATAATTATGGTCCAAATTTGATGTTAGGTAGGGAGGAGTGTGGTGTGTTGAGCAAAAGGGGTAAGTTGAGCCACATTTGTTTCTAGGAAATACACAACATTTATAATTTTACATAAGACTTTGGAATGAGTGAAGGAAGAAACCACATGGAAAAAGTGGTAAGCAAGTTAGGTAAAAAGAAGAAGAAGGTTTTATGAAGGTAGTGATGATATTTCATCCAGTACAGAAATTTATAGGCGGCTTAACTTAACCTGTAAATTGTGCCAAGAGACCCCTTTTTAGGGCAAGTAGTGTTTTCAAAACTGTAATGTTTACATGAATTCAGATTATTCCCAGGGATACACAAATATATATGTAGTTATCTTTGTTAGAATGACTACTCTATATCCCTTGACGCAGTGATGCTGAATGTAAAAAAATGACTGACCTTTCGCCACTCTGACGATTATATTTATTGAAGTTTGTATGAATCCTATATATTAAAATAGCCTATTTGGGTGCAATCAATTAGCTTAATTTCTTAGAGATAAAATTCTATTTCAACAAAGTAATGTTTCAGGAATGCTAATACGATCTGTTTCTAGCTAGAAAAACTATTTCAGAACAATCTGAGATGGTAGCTGTTGAAATCCTCCTCCTTGTGCTTTTTGAGGTGGAACGACTCCAGAGAGAAGGAACCTCTCCTCTCCTACTCTCTACTCTCCCCTGACAGGTTTATCCTCTCTCTTGATCAATTAAGCATCATGCTGGATCTCCTGGCCCAGCCAGACGGGGAATGATCAGAAACACCAACCTTTCGTATGGTGCTCACTGTGCTGTGACAGTCTAAGACAGAGCTCTGCCTGGGACATCAAAGTGGAGACTGTGCATCACCTCTAAAGCCCAGGCAGGAAGGCAACACAGAGGCAGCAAACGGATTCTGAGCCCCGCACGGCACCCTATTCCCTATTAAGTACAGTACTTTGACCATGTCCCATAAGGCTCTGGTTAAAAGTAACATACTGTAGGAAACAGGGTGCCTTTTGACACACGGCCAGTGTCCTGCTGATGGCTCTTTCAGTTTTGGACCTGGGGTCTGCTGGAGCTGCCTTGAAGATAATCTGCCTGTCTGTCAGACTCCCACCTGCACCGCTGGCTCAGAGATGCACTGTCTGGCAAACACAGACAAGTAGCTCGTCGAAATGCCGCAGATGTTCCCTGGCCCTTTCCTGCCCCCCACACTCACCACTCCTCCATCACCACCCTCCTCCCCCCTCCATTACTCACAGACAGTGTGTGATTATGGGAAAGAGATGGGGCTAAATTGAATATGAGTGAGTCTCTCAGGTGGTGTTTGTGAGAAGATGAGCTCTGAGTTCTTTGAACATCTCTAACAAAGTTTTCTTTCAAGGCATCTCTGAGGCCCAATCCTATTCTGTATGCTAGTCATGCTGTATTCTCTACTCACACGTTTTTGACACCGTTGTATTATCCACTGGGCATTTTAATAGAATGAATAGGTGGAGTTTAGGTGAAGGGAGGGATTCATTTCCACAGATATCATTAAAAACCTTATTTCGATGAGCAATGGCGGAAGTGGAAGCACCATTTGAGTTTGATGACGCATCGAGCAGAGATGGTAGAAATGAATGGAAGACAGTGACAAAGAAGAATGATGAAAAAGGGCTAAAGTCGGAAATGAAAATCAGTTTGTTGTTGCATTGCGATTCGTCAACAATTATGTTTTTTTGGGAGATCCGTTGAATGTCTTGAAGGTGGTAAAGGACGCATTAGGAAAGGTGGAGTTGGTCAAAGTGACCAAGAGGAGTTTTGTTTTGATTTCCTGTGTGTCAGAAGAACAGAAGGAGAAGGCATTATGGCTCAACAAGTTAACCATGTGAATCAGTGTCATATGAAGTGTAGAACATGGTTTTTCAGACCATGGCGCTGGTTTAAGATGATATCTCTGGCGTTCCGTTGAATATTGGGGCTGTTACTCGGTGGGAGAATTCCAGGATTGGTGGATGCACGTCCTTTGGCCTGTGTGGTGGATGGGAAAAGGGAGGAAAGTCTAGCGGTTTTACAGTTGTTTGAGGAAGAGCTCCCAACGCATGTTGAGTTTGGGTATATAATATATTCTTTGAAAACGTTTGTGTACAAGCCACCTCAATGGTAGAATTGTAAAACATTTGGACACACGTCAATTGTGTGCAGGCTGAAGAAATATGTTGTTGAAGAGTCAGAGCGTGTACGATGCTGCAATTGTGGTGGGAATCACGTTCCAAGTCCTTGAGTACCCTTTCAGGGTGAAGGAGGTCGATGTAGTGAGGATCAGGGCTGTCCAGCAAGTCTTCTATACGGAGACAGTGGAAAATGTTGAAGCAGGAAATGGAGATGACATGTTGTTAAAATGTTATCAAATAAACAATGTTTTTAACTTAATGACTTGATCGAAACATGAATGTAAAGAAACACTATTGCTAACATTAATTCGAGCTGAGTATATAGGCAACTTTAATTACACACGACAGTGAGATAAAACAACTATTGGTGGGATGTTTCTGAAAGGGAGCGATTCCACATGGTCACATTATGCTTTATGCACTCTCTGATGCCATTTAAATGACCAATCAGAAGTTGAAACGATAGCAAAGTGTACTCCCCGCCACCATTTCGCTAAAAAAGCTGAGAGATGAGGCTGGAGAAATGTAATCACTCTTAAATTCATTGACGGCTACGGATGCAAGGACTGATGGAGTACGCAGTTCAATTCTGCTTCTGTTCTGTAGGTGGCACTATGTGCTCTTTTTCAAGGATGGGTCGCAAATCTCTCAAAGGCCTTAGGATCCAGCTGGACAAGTGGGAGGTCTGCCAGTCACTGGGATGACAAACCAACTTCGGGTGAGGGGAGGTTTTAGCAGGTGAAATAGTGGAGAACAATTGGAAGTTTACTCAGTAAAAAGTGCAAATACAATGGTACAGCTATATGGATACTCAATCATCATGGTACTTTTTAATGGTAAATTTACAAACATATATTATGATAAGTATAATTTCAACGTGTATCTCATCATGGTAAATGGTGAAATAAGTATAGCCAGTTCTAATTGTAATGACTTGATTTTATTTCATTTTATTAGGATCTCTTTTAGTTCTCATTTGGACTAATCTTCCAAGAGTCCTTAAACATTAAAATACAATTATAATGCAATCACATTTTCACATATAACACACTGTTACAAAAAACAGACATAATACACTGACATATTGACCAGATAAATATTCTAACAGTCTGAAAAGATAGTGTGATGGAAAATGTTATGTTTGTGCTTTTCTAATAACCAATTTCTATGTTCATGCAAGTGACTGATTGAACGTGCCTGGGTGGAATCCTCACTATCAGTATCGGTAATTTGGCAGCACGCCCAGAACCTTGTTTTGAGAACAAAAGGGATACCACAGTTTCAAGATCTCAGCTTGGAGAGAAGAAGCCTTGTGAGGTAATGGTCGGTCACATGCATGAACCAAACGTTAATGATGAATTAATTATGAATGATGAATAAGCTAAATCATGCAAATGTAACTTGTCTGTGTAAGTAGTATATACTGTAAGAGAACTAACGGGACTGCCCTGGGGGAGCTCACTTCAGACCAATAATTTATGCATCTAAGTTTGACTGTGACCTCTCCAGCTTCCTGTTAATAATCAATGACTAATTTAAGATTGACTTTGAATGTCCCTGTGTAGATTTTCCACGACAATTGATTGATTCCATAGCAGATAATAATTTTTTTTTTTTTTTTTATTTCACCTTTATTTAACCAGGTAGGCTAGTTGAGAACAAGTTCTCATTTACAACTGCGACCTGGCCAAGATAAAGCATAGCAGTGTGAACAGACAACACAGAGTTACACATGGAGTAAACAATTAACAAGTCAATAACACAGTAGAAAAAAGGGGAGTCTATATACAATGTGTGCAAAAGGCATGAGGAGGTAGGCGAATAATTACAATATTGCAGATTAACACTGGATTGATAAATGATCATGTACAGGTAGAGATATTGGTGTGCAAAAGAGCAGAAAAGTAAATAAATAAAAACTGTGGGGATGAGGTAGGTGAAAATGGGTGGGCTATTTACCAATAGATTATGTACAGCTGCAGCGATCGGTTAGCTGCTCAGATAGCTGATGTTTGAAGTTGGTGAGGGAGATAAAGGTCTCCAACTTCAGCGATTTTTGCAATTCGTTCCAGTCACAGGCAGCAGAGAACTGGAACGAAAGGCGGCCGAATGAGGTGTTGGCTTTAGGGATGATCAGTGAGATACACCTGCTGGAGCGCGTGCTACGGATGGGTGTTGCCATCGTGACCAGTGAACTGAGATAAGGCGGAGCTTTACCTAGCATGGCCTTGTAGACGACCTGGAGCCAGTGGGTCTTGCGACGAATATGTAGCGAGGGCCAGCCGACTAGAGCATACAAGTCGCAGTGGTGGGTAGTATAAGGTGCTTTAGTGACAAAACGGATGGCACTGTGATAAACTGCATCCAGTTTGCTGAGAAGAGTGTTGGAAGCAATTTTGTAGATGACATCGCCGAAGTCAAGGATCGGTAGGATAGTCAGTTTTACTAGGGTAAGCTTGGCAGCGTGAGTGAAGGAGGCTTTGTTACGGAATAGAAAGCCGACTCTTGATTTGATTTTCGATTGTAGATGTTTGATATGAGTCTGGAAGGAGAGTTTGCAGTCTAGCCAGACACCTAGGTACTTATAGGTGTCCACATATTCAAGGTTGGAACCATCCAGTGTGGTGATGCTAGTCGGGCATGCGGGTGCAGGCAGCGATTGGTTGAAAAGCATGCATTTGGTTTTACTAGCGTTTAAGAGCAGTTGGAGGCCACGGAAGGAGTGTTGTATGGCATTGAAGCTCGTTTGGAGGTTAGATAGCACAGTGTCCAATAAGACAAGATGATCAGTATTTACCTGGTTAAAAGAGAATGTCACACCCTGACCTTAGTTCCTTTTTTATGTCTCTATTTTGGGTTTGGTCGGGGCGTGAGTTGGGGTGGGCATTCTATGTTGCTTTCCTATGTTTTCTTTTCTATGCTTTTGGCCTGGTATGGTTGCCAATCAGAGGCAGCTGTCTATCGTTGTCTCTGATAGAGAACCATACTTAGGTAGCCTTTTCCCACCTGTTGTTTGTGGGTTGTTTCATGTTTTGTGTTTTCACCTTTCAAGACTGTTTCGATATTCATTTCTTACATTCACTTTGTTGTTTTGTATTTTTCGTGTTCTGTTATAATACATAATCATGGACACTTACCATGCTGCATTTTGGTCCGATCCTTCCTACTCCTCATCCGATGAAGACGAAGATCGTTACAGAGAAGGAATATAGTATCTATTATTTACAGAAAACTCATTCAACAATTTTAGATGAAGTTGTGTGGAAAAAGGACTGGGGGAGCCGAAATATACTTCTCCCATGGGAAAGGAAACTCAAAGGAGGTGATGATATTAATAAATAATAATTTTGATTCGAATGTGCAAATTGTCCAAACAAAGCCGCAAGGTAGATGGACCATAAACAGATTTGATTCATTAACCTAGATTGTCCAAATGATGACCCACGCTTTATATATATATATATATATATATATATATATATATATATATTAATAATAATAATAATAATAATAATAATAATAATTGATCAAGCCTACAAGCAGTACAAGACTGTATTATTATGGTGGGAGATTATAATACGGTTTTAAATACCTCAATGGACTGTAAAGTAAATCACCTTACAAACTATCGCTCTCATGCACTTAAGGAAATCATGAACATCATGGATATATTGGAACTAGTGGGTATATGGAGGTTTAAATATCCTGACCTACATGGCAGAGGCTCAATCAAGCTAGTCGTCTTGACTACTTTCTTATGTCATTCTCACTGACACCAAAAGTTTTTTAAAAGTTGATAGGGGACAGAATGCGGTCGGACCATAAAATAATTGTCATAAACATTACTCCGACAGAATATTTGCGTGGGCGCATGATTGGATGAAAACTTGTTTTTCACCAGGAAAGAATAATTATGTTATGTTTTTCCAACATAACATAGGTACAGCAGATCCCCATATTGTATGGGACACTTTTAAATGTTCCTTTAGAAGCCATGCAATGCCATACCCATCTAAAACAAAAGCAATTTAGGTCAAAAGAGTTCATATGAACGGAAATAGAGGTAGTACCAGTACAGATAGATAGCAATTCAAACTGCACCATATAGGCACAGAAAAAGTCAGAGGAAAAACAAAAGCAATTTAGGTCAAAAGAGTTCATATGAACGGAAATAGAGGTAGTACCAGTACAGATAGATAGCGATTCAAACTGTACCATATAGGCACAGAAAAAGTCAGAGGAAAAACAAAAAGAACTGGCGGAACTTATTCAAGAAAGATCAAGTGTAATATATTATAAAAAATAAAACAAACTATATGGAATATGGGAAAAAATACACCAAATTATTTTTTAAATCTTCAACATAGAAATGATACCAAAAATAATAAATTTGCTACAAAATATGGAGTCACCCATGATTCACCAAACAATATTTTGAAGGAGGAAGCAAAGTACTTTAAGCATATGTTTTCGTTTCAGTTTTCTCCATCTCCACTAACCGAAGTTAATTGTAAGGATTATGTCAAATAATGTCAAATTAACAGCTGTACAGAAAGACTAATATGAAGGCCAAATGACAGAGGAGGAACTTATTAATGCAATTAAAACCTTTAAGTCCGCGAAAACTCCTGGGCTGGATGGCACTTGATGCATATCAAACCTTTTTTGATGTACTCAGAGGATCATTATTAGCATGTTTAACCACTCCTATAAAAATGGTAGATTATCAGATACCTCAACAAGAAAGAAGGTCTGATTTCACTATTACTAAATAGAGATCTAGTCCATTTAAAACATTGTAGGCCCCTTACACTTCAGTGTTGTAATGGAAAAATTATAGCAAAATGCATAGCGCATAGAATTTAAAAAGCATTGTCTGATATTATTCATCCTAATCAGACATTTCTTTTACATGGATGACACATTGGAGATAATATCAGACAAGTACTGGAAACAATAGAACACTATGAAAAATCTGGGAAACCAGGCCTGGTATTCATAGCTGACTTTGAAAAGGCTATTGATAAAGTATGACTGGAATATACACTACCGGTTAAAAGTTTTATAACACCTACTCATTCAAGGGTTTTTCTTTTTTTTAAACTCTTTTCTACATTGTAGAATAATAGTGAAGACATCAAAATGATGAAATAACAGATATGGAATCATGTAGTAACCAAAAAAGTGTTTAAAAGAATCTAAATATATTTTATATTTGAGATTCTTTAAATAGCCACCCTATGCCTTGATGACAGCTTTGCACACTCTTGGTATTCTCTCAACCAGCTTTTCCTGGAATGCTTTTCCATCAAACTTGAAAAACAAATGATAGTCCCACGAAGCTAAAATCAGATGGGATGGCGTATCGCTGCATAATGCTGTAGTAGCGATGCTGGTTAAGGGTGCCTTGAATTCTAAATAAATCACAGACAGTGTCACAAGCAAAGCACCCCCACGCCATAACACCACCTCCTCCGTACTTTACGGTGGGAAATACACATGTGGAGATCATCCGTTCATCCATACCGCATCTCACAAAGACATAGTGGTTGGAACAAAAAATCTCCAGTTTGGACTCCAGACCAAAGGACAAATTTCCACCGGTCTAATGTCCATTGATCGTGTTTCTTGGTCCTACAAGTCTCTTCTTCTTATTGGGGTCCTTTAGTAGTAGTTTCTTTGCAACAATTTGACCATGAAGGCCTGATTCACACAGTGTCCTCAGAACAGTTGATGTTGAGACGTGTCTGTTACCTGAAATCTTTGAAGCAGCCCGCCTAGCTAATCACTGGACCCCTATGATCACTCGGCTATGCATGCCTCTCCCTAATGTCAATATGCCTTGTCCATTGCTGTTTTGGTTAGGGATGATTGTCTTATTTTACTGTAGAGCCTCTAGCCCCGCTCAATATGCCTTCGCTATCCCTTTACTTCCACCTCCTACACATGCGGGGACCTCACCTGGTTTAAATTATGTTTCTAGAGACAATATCTCTCTCATCGTCACTCAATGCCTAGTTTTACCTCCACTGTATTCACATCCTACCATACTTTTGTCTGTATATTATGCCTTGAATCTATTCTACCGTGCCCAGAAACCTGCTCCTTTTACTCTCTGTTCCAAACGTACGAGACGACCAGTTCTGATAGCCTTTACCCTTATCCTACTCCTCCTCTGTTCCTCTGGTGATGTAAAGGTTAATCCAGGCCCTGCAGTGCCAAGCTCCACTCCCATTCCCCAGGCGCTATCATTTGTTGACTTCTGTAACCGTAAAAGGCTTTGTTTCATGCATGTTAACATTAGAAGCCTCCTACCTAAGTTTGTTTAATTCACTGCTTTAAGCACACTCTGCCAACCTGGATGTCTAGCTGTGTCTGAATCCTGGGTTAGGAAGACCACCAAAACCCCTGAAATTTCCATTCCTAACTATAATATTTGCCGACAAGATAGAACTGCCAAAGGGGGTGGAGTTGCAAACTACTGCAGAGATAGCCTGCAGAGTTCTGTCTTACTATCCAGGTCTGTACCCAAACAATTTGAGCTTCTACTTTTAAAAATCCACCTTTCCAGAAACAAGTCTCTCAGCGTTGCCACTTGTTATAGACTACCTCTGCCCCCAGCTGTGCCCTGGACAC
Source organism: Oncorhynchus masou masou (assembly GCF_036934945.1). Lineage (NCBI taxonomy): Eukaryota > Metazoa > Chordata > Actinopteri > Salmoniformes > Salmonidae > Oncorhynchus > Oncorhynchus masou. The sequence goes on from NC_088222.1 coordinate 51,102,047, forward strand.
CATATGTGAATTGATTGCCCCCCATCTACTGTATCTTCAGAACTCGTGCTGCTAGGTGACCTAAACTGGGACATGTAACGCCATCCTACAGTCTAAGCTTGATGCCTTCAATCTCACGCAAATTATCAATGAACCTAACAGGCACAACCCCAAATCCATTAACACGGGCACCCTCATAGATATCATCCTAACCAACTTGCCCTCGAAATACACTTCTGCTGTTGTCAACCAAGATCTCAGCGATCACTGCCTCATTGCTTGCGTCCGTAATCGGTATGCGGTCAAACGACCACCCCTCATCACTGTCAAACGCTCCCTAAAACACTTCAGCAAGCAGGCCTTTCTAATCGACCTGGCCCGGGTATCCTGGAAGGATATTGACCTCATTCCATCAGTAAAGGATGCCTGGTTATTCTTTAAAAGTGCTTTCCTCACCATCTTAAAAAAGCATGCCCCATTCAAAAAATGTTGAACAAGGAACAGATGTATCCCTTGGTTCTCTCCAGACCTGACTGCCCTTGACCAGCACAAAAACATCCCGTGGTGTACTGCATTAGCATCAAATAGACCCCCGCGATATGCAACTTTTCAGGGAAGTTAGGAACCAATATACACAGGCAGTTAGGAAAGCAAAGGCTAGCTTTATCAAACAGAAATTTGCATCCTGTAGCACAAACTCAAAAAAGTTCTGGGACACTGTAAAGTCCATGGAGAAAAAAAGCACCTCCTCCCAGTTGCCCACTACACTGAGGCTAGGAAACACTGTCACCACCGATAAAACCACGATAATTGAGAATTTCAATAAGCATTTCTCTACGGCTGGCCATGCTTTCCACCTGGCTTCCCCTACCCCGGTAAACTGCCCTACACTCCCCACAGCAACTTCACCAAGCCTCCCCCATTTCTCCTTCACCCAAATCCAGATAGCTGATGTTCTGAAAGAGCTGCAAAATCTGGACCCCTACAAATTTATCCGGGCTAAACAATCTGGACCCTCTCTGTCTGAAATTATCTGCCAAAATTGTTGCAACCCCTTTTACTAGCCTGTTAAACCTCTCTTCGTATTATCTGAGCTCCCCAAAGATTGGAGAACTGCCGCGGTCATCCCCCTCTTCAAAGGGGGAGACACTCTAGACCTAAACCGCTACAGACCTATATCTATCCCACCCTGCCTTTCTAAGGTCTTCGAAAGCCAAGTTAATAAACAGATCACCGACCATTTCGTATCCCACCATACTTTCTCTGCTATGCAATCTGGTTTCTGAGCTGGTCATGGGTGCACCTCAGCCACGCTCAAGTCCTAAACGATATCATAACTGCCATCGATAAGAAACAATACTGTGCAGCTGTATTCATCGACCTGGCCAAGGCTTTCGACTCTGTCAATCACCACATCCTTCACTCATGTTGCCAAACATACCCTCGTAAAACTGACTATCCTACCGATCCTTGACTTCAGCGATGTCATTTACAAAATAGCCTCCAACACTCTACTCAGCAAATTGGATGCAGTCTATCACTGTACCATCCGTTTTGTAACCAAAGCCCCATATACTACCTACCACTGCGACCTGTACGCTCTCGTCGCCAAACCCACTGGCTCGAGGTCATCTGTAAATCTTTGCTTGGTAAAGCCCCGCCTTACCTCAGCTCACTGGTCACCATAGCAGCACCCACCCGTAGCACGCGCTCCAGCAGGTATATTTCACTGGTCACCCCCAAACCCAACTCCTCATTTGGCCTCCTTTCCTTCCAGTACTTTGCTGCCAATGACTGGAGACTCATATCTCCCTCGATAGCTTTAAGCACCAGCTGTCAGAGCAGCTCACAGATCACAGCACCTGAACAAAGCCCATCTGTAAATAGCCCATCCAACTACCTCATCCCCACACTGTTATTTATTTATTTTGCTCCTTTGCACCCCAGTATTTCTACTTGCACATGCATCTTCTGCACATCTATCACTCCAGTGTTTAATTGGTATATTGTAATTATTTTGCTACTATGGCCTATTTATTGCCTTACCTCCCTTATCCTACCTCATTTGCACACACTGTATGTAGACTTTTCTATTGTATTATTGACTGTATGTTTGTTTATTCCATGTTTAACTCTGTGTTGTAGTTTGTGTTGCCCTGCTTTGCTTTATCTTGGCCAGGTCGCAGTTGTAAATGAGAACTTGTTCTCAACGTAGCTTTCGTGGTTAAATAAAGGTCAATTAAAAAATAAATAAATATGGACTTGATCTTTTACCAAATAGGGCTGTCTTCTGTATACCACCCCTACCTTGTCACAACATAACTGATTGGCTCAAACACATTAAGAAGGAAAGAAATTCCACATATTTATTTTTAAGAAGGCACACCTGTTAATTGAAATGCTTTCCAGGTGACTACCTCATGAAGTTAGTTGAGAGAATGCCAAGAGTGTGCAAAGCTGTCATCAAGGCAAAGGGTAGATATTTGAAGAATCTCAAATATAAAATATATTTTTATTTGTTTAACACTTTTTTGTTACAACATGATTCCATATGTGTTATTTCATATTTTGATGTCTTCACTATTATTCTACAATGTAAAAAAATGTTAAAATAAAGAAAAACCCTTGAATGAGTACTGTACATACATAGTAATTTAGAAAGCATTCAGAAACCTTTACTTTTCCACATTTTTCTAAAATTGATGAAAACGTTTTTTCCATCATTAAACTACACACAATACTCAATCATGACAAAGCTAAAACCGTTTTTAAGAAATGTTTGCATATAAAAAACTGAAATAAGACATTTACATAAGCATTCAAACCTTTTGCTATGATACTTGAATTTGAGCTCAGGTGCATCCTGTTTCCATTGATCATTCTTGAGATGTTTCTACAACTTTGTTGGTGTCCACCTGTCATAAATTCAATTGATTGGACATTATTTGGAAAGGCACACACCTGTCTCTATAAGGTCCTACAGACAGAGCATGTCAGAGCAAAAACAAAGCCATGAGGTCAAAGGAATTGTCCGTAGAGCTCCGAGACAAGATTGTGTATGCACAGATCTGGGGAAGGGTACCAAAACATTTCTGCAGTATTGAAGTTCCCCAAGAACACAGTGGCCTCAAACTGAGCAATCAGTGGAGAAGTGCCTTGGTCAGGGAGGTGACCAAGAACCTGATGGTCACTCTGACAGAGCTCCAGAGTTCCTCTGTGGAGATGGGAGAACCTTCCAGAAGGACAACCGTCTCTGCAGCACTCCACCAATCAAGTCTTTATGGTAGAGTGACCAGAAGGAGCAACTCCTTAGTAAAAGGCACCAGACAGCCCGCTTGGAGTTTGCCAAAAGGCACCTGAAGAACTCTGACCATGAGTAATAAGATTATCTGGTCTGATGATACCAATATTTAACTATTTAGCCTGAATGCCAAGCGTCACATATGGAGGGAATCTGGCACCATCCCTATGGTAAAGCATGGTGGTGGGATCATCATGCTGTGGCGATGTTTTTCAGCAGCAGGGACTTTGAGACTGGTCAGGATCTATGGAAAGATGAAGGGAGAAAAGTATTGAGAGATCCATGATGAAAACTTGCTCCAGAACACTCTGGACCTCAGACTTGGGTGAAGGTTCAAATTCTAATAGGTTAAGACAATGCAGCAGTGGCTTTGGGACAAGTCTCTGAATGTCCTTGAGTGACCCAGCCAGAGCCTGGACTTGAACCCAATCATTCATCTCTGCAGAGACCTGAAAATAGCTGTGCAGCGATGCTCCCCATCCATCCTGACAGAGCTTGAGAGGATCTGCAGAGAAGAATGGGAGACACTCCCCAAATACAGGTTTGCCAAGCTTGTAGCGTCATACCAAGAAGACCCGAGGCTGTAATCGCTCCCAAAGTCTGAATACTTACGTAAATGTGATATTTCGGTTTAAATTTTTAATACATTTGCAAAAATGTATAAAAACCTGTTTTTGCTTTGTCATTATTGGATATTGTGTGTAGATTGATGAGGAAAGAAAATGTCTTGAGATGTTACTATTTACAGCTATTGTTTTTTCAGCAAAGCTATTTATTTATTTTTCATGGGTTTAAATTAAGTTGTTAAATCTCTGCTTTCCGAAAAATCGGATGAATTCACAAGACATTGATGGGCTCAACCAAACTGGCCTCTTTTCACCTAATGTGTTAAATGTGTCCTTTATACTGGCAGAGCCAATGGGGGTCACCTTAGAGACTGCTGCCCTATTTACATAGTCATTGAACACGGGTCACTTTAACAACCTAGACTACTGCTGTATACATATTTTCTATTCATACAATTGAAGTCAGAAGTTTACATAGACTTAGGTTGGAGTCATTAAAAATAGATATTCAACCACTCCACAAATTTCTTGTTAACAAACTATAGTTTTGGCAAGTCGGATAGGACATCTACTTTGTGCATGACACAAGTCATTTTTCCAACAATTATTTACAGACAGATTATTTAACTTATAATTCACTGCATCACAATTCCAGTGGGTCAGAAGTTTACATAAGTTGACTGTGCCTTTAAACCGCTTGAAAATCCCAGAAAATTATGAAATCGCTTTAGAAGCTTCTGATAGGCTAATGGACACCATTTGAGTCAATTGGAGATGTACCTGTGGATGTATTTCAAGGCCTACCTTCAAACTCAGTGCCTCTTTGCTTGACATCATGGGAAAATGAAAAGACCTCAGAAAAAAATTGGAGACCTCCAAGTCTGATTCATCCTTGGCAGCAATTTCCAAATGCCTGAAAGTACCACGTTCATCTGTACAAACAAGAGTAAGCAAGTATAAACACCATGAGACCACGCAGCATCATACTGCTCAGGAAGGAGACACGTTCTGTCTCCTAGAGATGAACATACTTTGTGTGCAAAAAGTGCAAATAAATCCCAGAACAACAGCAAAGGACCTTGTGAAGATGCTGGAAACACTGTAGCTCGCTACACATCCATAGGCATACAGGTATTTTTATCCTCCACTACACAATAAGCAAGTACATAGTTATCTATGTTACTTCAGCTGCATTGCAAGGCAAGTGTACACAATTGTACATTCAATGTGCAGTAAATGTTTTAGCTAGCTATATTCTTTACAACCATTGTTTCACAAGACGACAGCCTGGTTTGCTGGTTTTCTCAGGAGTCCCTAAAATAATTACAAATTACGAATTACAAATTCATTCTCCCAACACTAGCTAGCTGGCTAACGTTAGCTAGTCAGATAACTTGCTAAATAGCGATTTTCCTAAATTAACTTTATGACAAAAAATATGCACAAACGTACATTAACTAACATATTCCTCTCAATTGTACATTTTGTCAGCCATCTTCACCCAGGGACAGGTGGCTAGCGTTAAAATTCATCATTGTAACCACTCAATATGATTGGTCATATAAAAACCTTGGGACCCAACTGCATAATGAGTGCTCTATCTCCCCCTTGTGGTGGTCTGGAGCATTGAAGCTGTGACGATACGTCTACGTCCCGAGGTGCAAGCTCACAACTTTTAAAGGATGAACCACTGTACATAACCAATACATTTATTTGATTTAGAACGCAGTTTAAAGGATTCCACTCCTGCTTCATAAAACAAACAAAGACTGACTGCAGAGCAGATGAATGCCGGTAAGATCAGGGAGGAGATCCTCTTATCGCCGAGTGCTTTTAAATGGGCCCCGCTAACATTGTGTTCCACTAACGTGCCAGAGGCGTCGGGCAGCTAGTGGCTGGCCAGGTGAGAGAGGCGACCGCATGGGAAGAGTGCAGCGGTGGGCACCAGTGGGTAGCGGCGATCACTGCGCCGGACCCGCAAGAGGGTAGGAGTGCGGACTAATTAGGAGGTCACCTGTTGGGCTTGTCTAAAAGCACTACCTCCCAACCAGGCACTGCTATGCCACTGAGCTCTAATCATGGCTGCGGGCCCAGCAGATGGTGGCGGGGGGAGAAATGGAATCGGGAAATGAGGGGGAGTGAGATGGCAAACGTGGTGTCTATTTTGTTTACCGCCTGACTTTAATTGTGATGCTGATGTGAGCTGGCGGCGGCATGCCGCGACTGCATGTACATGTATGCTAATAGGTGACAGCATTCCGAACCTGTTTACGTCTGCCTGCCCTGGAAAACAATTATCTGGTTTGGATTGTATTGGAATTCCTGCTGTTGCCCATCAGCTGTATAATTTGTATTTTTTTATTTTAACTTTATTTAACTAGGCAAGTCAATTAAGAACAAATTCTTATTTACAATGACAGCCTAGGAACAGTGGGTTAACTGCCTGTTCAGGGGCAGAACGACAGATTTATACCTTGTCAGCTCCGGGGTTTGAACTTGCAACCAAGGCTACCCTGCCGCCCCATAATGGATTATAAATACAGTATGTGCAAACATCTAATGCAATGTATTTTCTGAATTTCACGTAATGGTAGGTTTATATACATGCGGTTAATGTAAATAACAAATGTAATCACTTTGTCATCTTCATCTAGTCATAACATGATCTAAATGAAGACAGAACGGAGACTCTTTCTCCATAAATCTCTAGTCAACTCGGAATTTCTTGTTTACATCCCAGGTGGTATCTTCTGGTTTTTTGCCCTTCAGAGAAGCACCAGAAAGTAAAGCCAAAGTAAACTGTCCAAGGCCAGAACACAGAGGGGCTGTGGGTTAGTGTGAAACAACCTTCTCTAGAGATCAATGAGTCGAAACGCCTGCCTTCTGGACCAGGAGAGCTCCCAGAAGCTTCTGGGGCCACGGGCACTGAGGGTGCAGAGGGGGCCCAGCCAATCAGAGTAGACTGCAGGGCTACATTATTATAAGGGATGAAGAGATGTCATTCTGTTTTTGCTACTCTGATATGTTGTGACATTCCAAAATGAATGGTCCTTGTTTGTAATTGACTGAAAGAACCGTATAGCCCTCCCCGCTACTTACTGACAACTTATATAACAGCCGTGTGCCATAATAAGGGTTTTACCCTGTTTTACTGCTCTTCTCAAAAGGGAATTCGAAGTTGCAATATTTACACAAACATCTGCCGGTCCTTGAGTGGGTGGAGGAAAATTAGGTTTGTTTTTCATAATTTGATTAGTCCAATGTTGCTTTGTGTACACTGTGGCTGCTGAAAAATGCCTGTTGCCAGGTTACTGGATATTACTTATGTGCCACGTAGTCATAATACAACTTATGATGTATATACTGTCTTCAATTTATTTGGTCTCTATAATTGTGCATGTGCACTCGAACTCGGAATGCAAATCCAATAACTCTGTAGTTAAAGTCCAGTGAGTGCATTTAGAGAACACTTATCTGTTGAATAGGTGGGTGGGTATGTAATTACTTTTTTGTTGTAAGGAGACTAGTGAGTTGGGGGGGGGGTAGTGAGTTAGAGGATGTTATTAGGTTCGGCTGCGTCCTGATTAAAACCTATCCCTCCCCTCCAATTGTTAGGATCGTATAGAGATCGTACTAAATGCCCACTTCTTACATTCCACAGATAACACAGGAAATGAGTTTACCCTGAAAGCCATCTAAATTCCGGATACACGACTCCTGTATAATGGATATCATAATCGACATTTAGCCCAGCTTTGTTTCATTACTACTATCGCTTACCCGATTTCCTCTGAAACCGGATACCCAATACCTTTATACCAACTCAGGACAGCACATCTTTCATAACGATCGATCAGAATAGTTGCCTGACAACTCACACTGAATTCCTCGGCTGCTCTATTGATCGCTACATACTTCATTCTGAATCTGCCATCCTTTTTTTTCTCTCTCTCATCTTATTCAATTGTTACCATGCACTTGCAATAACGATAGCTCAGATGTGCGATTGACTTTTGACTTTCGAATCCGCCGTCGTTAAAAGTTGTTTGCGGTGACGTCGCGTCTGGTGAAAACATTGTCATCGGCGATTGGATCGTCTGTAACCAAGCAGAGTATCAAAGCCAATTTCGTACTTCGAAAACGCTGCTTCACCCACCGGTATTCTGGCTCTGGCCCAACCCATCAGTTTCTGGGACCAATCAGACAGTCCGAATGTTTTTGCATTCTAGAAGAGTCAGGGAGGGAGTCAAATCCAGACTCTTGGTGTGACTTTTGGCTGAAGCAATGAGTCTGGGTTGCCAGGCAATCAGAATAGTGTATTCTGTTGACATCTAGTATCTCAGGAGTGTTGTGTCTCAGTGATGCAGATCTGGCCTATCTAGTGTCTGTCTCGCTCCTGCCTGTCTCTGGGGTCTTCATCACTCATCCAGAAACCAAGAACCTACTGACAAGGTTATTGAAGTGTGCTACCCAAAGATTAAGCAGCTCCATCTATTCATCCATCCATTCCAAGAGTTCACCTAGAGGGAGTCATTATCATATCAGATTGCCATGCCAGAAATCAGAATGAATACATAACGGTTATATGCTTTCAGAGAGCTCTCATTTTCAGCTCTTTCTTTTCACCCGCTCCAGACACAGCTGCCCAGACTGGCAGACGGACACCCTCCCATCTGAACACATGTGGCCTCATACTCTAGGAGTAATGAAGTGGTCTAGCCAGAATCCAGGGAACTCTCTGTTCACTCATACGTTTCGTTCTTCTAACTCCCTTTGCTTTGTCGAGGCGGGTTATAAAACCAAATGTCTGATAGCAAGGCAAGGCAGCCTAACCGTAAGAAGAGAGGACTGTTACAACTTTGCGATGTAGAACAAATGGGAGAAAAAGGGGGTGCGGATAGCTAGGCATAGATTCATGGGATTAGCATGAGCGTCACTGCAGGTCAAGAGCACTGGCTTTTGTCTTGTGGCCGTCTTTCAAGTTGAGCAAAATCATTGCGCTCTCTAATGAAACCACTCCAGCCGGGGCTGACAGTAATGTCAAATTCAACAAAAGGGGTTTGGCACTTGTCCCCATCCCTCCATCATCCTCTCATCCTTTCTTCATCCCTCAAACACCCCTCCCAACAACTCTCCATTCTCTCCATCCCTTTAGTCTTTTCCTTTCCTCTCTCCATCCCTTTTCACCATGAGCCCGAGACATATTTAGACTGCAATTAAGGTGTGAATTGATGACAGGGAGTGAGTGTGTGGCTTTCTGTCTGTCCTGGACGTCCAGAGGGTGGAGTGGGGTTGGCGGGAGGGCCCTGCTCTGATGCAGTTGGTGGGTGCCCGGAGGGGCACAGATAAACACATCACACACTGCTTCTAATTGGCAGAAGACAGCTGCTGTCAACCAGAAAAACCAATCTGAAATCATCACGCCTTGCTTCCGGGCAGCCATGCCACACTTCACAATTACCCCTCATCATCACAAATGTGGAGAACATGAATTTTCTTTCCAAATGATTATAATATATATATATATATTTTTTACAACTGAGCTCCGCTCAATTGTGTGACAGATACTACTCCCTGATATCATTAGTGTATTATCACTACTATTATTAGGGGAGAGTGGGGTAAGTTGAGCCATTTGTTACATTCACTACGTCAAGGGAAATATAGTATTCTTTCTAACAAAGATATCTACATATATTTCAGGATGTTGTGTATCCCTGGAAAATAATGTAGATATAACACTTTTGAAAACATAGTTTGTCCAAAAAAAGTGGTATTTTGGTACTTCTTACCCTGAGTATGGGGTAATTTGAGCATAGGGACATGTTTGTTTTCTATTTGGTCAATAACCATGTTTCCATCCACAGTTTTTACGGGAGTAAAGTCATACCATATGAAACAAAATCACGACAGCTGTGATGGAAACGGTAAGATTCGATACAATTTCTTATCAGGCAACAGATTATTCAAATGGTGGGATCTTTTTGTGTCAGTAAAATTAATTGTGCTGGAAATGGCGGTGGAAACGCCATTATGCGCAAATATTGATATAATAACCATCATATCAAAGTAAACTTGGAATCACGTGATGATATGGTGTGGTCCCATTACGACTCGGGAAACCATGCAATTTATTAGGCTACAGATGAAACAAGTTATGATGAACTTCACAAGGTGGTGAATGTGCACGGTGATGAGCTTGATGCTCCTTTCCAATGAACATTGAGGGTCTTATTCTAGTCTCATGATGATGATGCTTTGACTGCCATTTGACCCCCAAAATATTCTCGCTCTTATCCATAATAATCTCATCATGTAGCCTATCCTACCCGCACAGTCTACAGGCACTGTAACCTCGAGCTGTTGGCTACTTAGCTAGAGCGAACGTGCCAAGACCAGAGTAGGCACATTTTCTATTTAACGCAACAGATTTTGTGCCGAAACTATCGGTAGAGTTGAAAATGTGATGGAAACGCACTGAAATGTAGATTTGTTTGATGGAAATGCAGCACTGGTGGGAAAATGTGCGTATTTTCTTTATGCATATTTTATAATGTTGGCATTAACATCTTTTGCCAATTTTATGGAAACCTAGCTACAGTAACTCTTGATTGTCATTCAGTAAAGTGACAATCTGCTCGAATTGACTTATTCCCTTCTCACTTCCTTGGCTGCATATAACTGAGAAAATGTAATCATAATTTGCATTTTAGGTCATTGGCTCAACTCACTCCAAGGCAAACATTTTGACTATTAGCCCATACAATGATGCACTTTCATGCTATGTTTAGGACATCACATTGTAGCTTATACAGACACCAACTGATGTATAAAACAATCTTAAAAATATCTATTTTGGTTTCGATACAAGCATCATGAAACCTATAACACAATAAATTCATTAGACCTTTTGAAAATCTGTATATATAGTTTTTTACCTAACTTGCTTACCATTCTTTTCATGTGGGTTCTTCCTTCACAGACAGTTCCTACATATTTGTTTAAGGGATTCATTTTGTGTATGTTTTCCTAAAAACAAGGGGTGGCTCAACTAACCCTTTGGCTGAACTTAACCCACTCTCCCCTACTGGTGCAGTTATATGTAGGGAGGCCAGGGGAGGGAGGAGCTGGCAGGCAGGAAGCAGTGGAACTAGGACTGACTTGGCCCTGGGCAAGGAATATGATGTTTGTTTAACATGAGCTTGGCCATAATGAGGGCAGTCGTGCTATGAGTTTTCTGACTTCCACAACCCCCCCTGAGCAGAGTGTCTAAGCATGACCACTGGATGGCAGCAGAGTCACACACACGCACACCACACACACACACACACACACACACACACACACACACACACACACACACACACACACACACACACACACACACACACACACACACACACACACACACACACACACACACACACACACACACACACACACACACACACACCGTCCCACTGTTTAAGTGGCAGAGCCATTCCCTGCTCTGTCTCTCTCTGTCTCTGTCTCCATGCGGCAGCTAGGCAGGCAGCAGGCACTGACTGGGTGCCTTTCAACTGTCTTCAAACAAGCTCTATAAAGTGGAATGAAATGTAGAGTTCCTTGCAGGGGTGCCATGTGAGTGCTTCATTTCAGACTGACAGATACAGGTGTCTGTTGTACCGAGCGACCCTACTAATCTGACAGAAAACAAAAACCGACTATCAAGAGGAGGAAAAGCCTATAGCGGTCAGAAAGAGCTACATGTCAGACTCTCCATTTAAATGTGTCCACTCCTGAGGCTGAAGTGGACAAATTGAATGAAGAAGAGAGAAAGTTGACTTCGCACTCTCGGGACGGTAGTGTCGTGCATCTTTACCTCACTGCCTCGTCGTCTCCTGTGAAAAGTTTGTCCCTTTATTCCCCTTTAAGGTTGTGGTGTAAAGCTGTGCAGATGTAGCACGACCTCTCTCTTTCTCTCCCCTCCCCCCTGTTCTCTGGTTCTGCCTCTCTAATACCTTGGCTACGTGAACTGGGGATTAGATCAACCGGGAGAAATCAATGGCTGACAACAAAAAAAGGATAGGAGAGCAATAAGCAGGCGGTCACGTTTTTTAATCAGGGGTTGTTGAGGGTTGTTGGGCGGGATTGAAGAGATGTAGAAGGGTAGCTGGAGGGAGGAGAGGGGGGAGTGAATAATCCCATGTCAAGGCAATCATGTTGAGGAAGGCAACGGGATGGTTGTGGGAGAGGGCCAACCGTGTGGCTCTCAATGGAAGGACTGACTGACACACCGATCCTGAACCTGGCTGATCTGCAGAGGAGGATGTCACGTGTCTCTGGAATAGATTAGTGCGCTTGCACACCTCATTTTGAGCACTGAATGTCCTGCCATAAGGCCAGCTCTGCCAACAGTATTCCTATGGGGGGGACCAAGCTGAGCTGCTGCTACTGCTGCTGCACAATTAGCCCACAGTGTCTTTATGCAAACCTTTACCCAGCACAGTCCCTGAATACATAGCATCCCCAGACAGCCTGGTATTGGAATGGTGCTTCTTCTTCTTCAAGCTGTAGTCACCATGAAGAGGATAGAAGATGGACACAGTGAACATATTACCCTGTTACGGTCATTGGAGTTTGTAAAATATGTATATATAAATGTCTATGTCTTGTATATGTTTTATGGCTACCAGAACCGCAACAACCAATTCTGTTATGGTGTGCTTTTATTTGCAGACTTTCCAGTCACAACTTTAATATCACCTTATTGGATTGATTTTCTCTGTTACTTTGGGCTAGTCAATGTTTGTGTCCACAGATATCCCCAGGTGTGATAAAGTGGACCCAGGAGCAGGGCAAGCAAGGAAGGGGTAGAGAAGGCAGGAGAGGGGCTGTGCTTCGGTTGTACCTTTCTGTCTGTTCTCCAGCTGCCTCTTTACTTAGGACCATGAAAGGGGCCTTGTGCACACACACCCGCCAGCTGTATTCTCAGAGCTGAGGATGGATCATCAAGAGAGGGAGGGATAGAGAGAGAGAGAAGAGAGAGAGAGGCAGAATGTAAAGAGAGTGAGAAAGAGGGGCAGGGAGAGAGAGGGAGGGAGGGAGAAGAGAGTTGAGACAGAAAGTAGGAAGGGGAAGAGAGAGAGAGAGAGAGAGAGAGAGAGAGAGATGAGAGCCTGTGAAAGAAGCTGATAGAGTCTCACCAGCATTGGTATAGTAATGAACAAAAAGTGTCTCTCTTTGTCTCCCCTCCTGGGGGCAGAGAGCGCATAGAGGGTTTGATCAGAAACATCAAAGTCACAGAGAAAGAGATTACACAGCAGCCTGCCTGCCTGAGCACAGTGACTGATAGCTGGCGTAATTGCCCAAGTTTAGTTCAACTGTTTGTGCTTCATCAGTTCCCATGTTCACTTCAGTTCTCCTTCAGTTCTCGTCTCTCCTTGGGAATGTACTGGACTGTGGTAACGTACACCGAAGGCCGCCAAGCTTTCAAACAAGCTGCGCATTTCTTTATTTCCCTGTGAAATTGCAAGTCATGGAGCATGAGTATGATGTTACATTACAGTATGTGTATGTGAATACGTTTATGAAAACAAAGAAACCTTGAAAAGCGATACAGCCAGTGTTTGGCACATCATGTCAATGTCTCTATTGCACAGTGCCTTTGAAAGTAAAGCACCATTTGCCCATGTTACCAATTATCTAAAAACATTTGACTCAGTACAATCTTTTGATCAGTGAAAATATCAGTGAATTATTTGTTTTATCTCAACTGTATTTCTCTTCTTTTTCCACCAAAATGTCCATCCCTTTGTCTTCACAAAGACCAATTTTCCCATATCCGCTCTCCCTCTCTTCTTACTATCCCTCTTATGATTGATAATGCATGGGAGGGCTATTTGAAATGGAAATGGACAGGCGTAATCTGCCTTTGAATCCTGTGACTGTGAGAAAGTGTTGTTACTGACAGCCCTCAATCCTCTTCTCAGGATCATTAGACCCAGGCAGGGACCTGTGAGAGACAGGAGACAGGGGATAGGGAGGCTTCAGTCAGACAGCTCTATGGGCTGGGGAGAGAGGGTCAGGCAGAAAGGATACATGGAGGAAACAGACTGGCTGTGGAGGGCTGATGATAGTGTAGGAAGGCTGGTGATAGTGTAGCAAGGCTGATGATAGTGTAGGAAGGCTGATGATAGTGTAGGAAGGCTGGTGATAGTGTAGGAAGGCTGATGATAGTGTAGGAAGCCTGGTGATAGTGTAGGAAGGCGGATGATAGTGTAGGAAGGCTGGTGATAGTGTAGGAAGGCTGGTGATAGTGTAGGAAGGCGGATGATAGTGTAGGAAGGCTGGTGATAGTGTAGGAAGGCTGGTGATAGTGTAGGAAGGCTGATGATAGTGTAGGAAGGCTGATGATAGTGTAGGAAGGCTGATGATAGTGTAGGAAGGCTGGTGATAGTGTAGGAAGGCTGATGATAGTGTAGGAAGGCTGATGATAGTGTAGGAAGGCTGGTGATAGTGTAGGAAGTCTAGTGATAGTGTAGGAAGGCTGGTGATAGTGTAGGAAGGCTGATGATAGTGTAGGAAGCCTGGTGATAGTGTAGGAAGGCGGATGATAGTGTAGGAAGGCTGGTGATAGTGTAGGAAGGCTGATGATAGTGTAGGAAGGCTGGTGATAGTGTAGGAAGGCTGGTGATAGTATAGGAAGGCTGATGATAGTGTAGGAAGGCTGGTGATAGTGTAGGAAGGCTGATGATAGTGTAGGAAGTCTAGTGATAGTGTAGGAAGGCTGGTGATAGTGTAGGAAGGCTGATGATAGTGTAGGAAGCCTGGTGATAGTGTAGGAAGGCGGATGATAGTGTAGGAAGGCTGGTGATAGTGTAGGAAGGCTGGTGATAGTGTAGGAAGGCTGGTGATAGTGTAGGAAGGCTGATGATAGTGTAGGAAGGCTGATGATAGTGTAGGAAGGCTGGTGATAGTGTAGGAAGGCTGATGATAGTGTAGGAAGGCTGATGATAGTGTAGGAAGGCTGGTGATAGTGTAGGAAGTCTAGTGATAGTGTAGGAAGGCTGGTGATAGTGTAGGAAGGCTGATGATAGTGTAGGAAGCCTGGTGATAGTGTAGGAAGGCGGATGATAGTGTAGGAAGGCTGGTGATAGTGTAGGAAGGCTGGTGATAGTGTAGGAAGGCTGGTGATAGTGTAGGAAGGCTGATGATAGTGTAGGAAGGCTGATGATAGTGTAGGAAGGCTGGTGATAGTGTAGGAAGTCTAGTGATAGTGTAGGAAGGCTGGTGATAGTGTAGGAAGGCTGATGATAGTGTAGGAAGCCTGGTGATAGTGTAGGAAGGCGGATGATAGTGTAGGAAGGCTGGTGATAGTGTAGGAAGGCTGGTGATAATGTAGGAAGGCTGATGATAGTGTAGGAAGCCTGATGATAGTGTAGGAAGGCTGATGATAGTGTAGGAAGGCTGGTGATAGTGTAGGAAGGCTGATGATAGTGTAGGAAGGCTGATGATAGTGTAGGAAGGCTGATGATAGTGTAGAAGGCTGGTCATAGTGTAGGAAGGCTGATGATAGTGTAGGAAGGCTGGTGATAGTGTAGGAAGTCTGGTGATAGTGTAGGAACGCTGGTGATAGTGTAGGAAGGCTGATGATAGTGTAGGGAGGCTGATGATAGTGTAGGAAGTCTGGTGATAGTGTAGGAAGGCTGGCTGATGATAGTGTAGGAAGGTTGGTGGGTGAGATAGTAAAGAATTCTCATATTGAGGTGGGTGTGGATGATCAAATCAATCACATTTTATTTGTTACATGCTTCTTAAACAACAGGTGTATACTAACATTGAAATGCTTACTTCCCAACAATGATTTTTTTTCAATAAACAAAACATAGTAAAATAACACAAGGAGTAAATATACAATGAGTAACTTGGCTATATACTCAGGTTACTGAGGGGGTACGATGTGCAGGGGAGTTAACTTCTTTGGGACTGGGGGACAGTATTGAGTAGCTTGGATGAATAAGGTGCCCATAGTAAACTACCTGCTACTCAGGCCCAGTTGCTAATATATGCATATTGTTAGATTTGGATAGAAAACACTCTGAAGTTTCTAAAACTGTTTGAATTATGTCTGTGAGTATAACAGTACTCATATGGCAGGCAAAACCTGAGAAAAAAATCCAACCAGGAAGTGGGAAATCTGAGGTTTGTAGTTTTTCAACTCATTGCCTATCAAATATACAGTGTATATAGGGTCATATTGCACTTCCTAAGGCATCCACTAGATGTCAAGAGTCTTTAGAACCTTGTTTGATGCTTCTACTGTGAAGGAGGGGGGAATAGGAGCTGAATGAGTCAGAGGTCTGCCAGAGTGCCATGAGCTGACCACGCGCGTTCACGTGAGAGTTAGCTTGCGTTCCATTGCATGTCTACAGACAAAGGAATTCTCTGGTTGAAACATTATTGAAGATTTATGATAAAAACATCCTAAAGATTGATTCTATACACCATTTGACATGTTTCTACGGACTGTAACGGAACCTTTTGACTGGGCTAAACGTGTGAACAAAAAGGACATTTTTTTGTGGAACTGGGATTCCTGGGAGTGCATTCTGATGAAGATTATCAAAGGTAAGTGAATATTTATAATGCTATTTCTGACTTTGTTGACTCCACAACATGGCGGATATCTGTATGGCTTGCTTTGTTGTCTGAGTGCTGTACTCAGATTATTGCATGGTGTGCTTTTTCGGTATAGCTTTTTAAAAATCTGACACAGCGGTTGCATCAAGGAGAAGTGGGTCTAAAATTCCATGCATAACACTTGTATCTTTTAGCAATGTTTATTATGAGTATTTCTGTAAATTGATGTGGCTCTCTGCAAAATAACCGGATGTTTTGGATCTAGTGAACATCACGCGCCAATGTAAACTCCAATTTTTGGATATAAATATGAACGTTATCGAACAAAACATACATGTATTGTGTAACATGAAGTCCTATGAGTGTCATCTGATGAAGATCATCAAAGGTTAGTGATTAATTTTATCTCTATTTATGCTTTTTGTGACTCCTCTCCTTGGCTGGAAAAATGGCTGTGTTTTTCTGTGACTAGGTACTGACCTAACATAATCGTTTGGTGTGCTTTCGTCGTAAAGCCTATTTTGAAATCGGACACTGTGGCTGGATTTAAGTTTATCTTTAAAATGGTGAAATACTTGTATGTTTGAGGAATTTTAATTATGGGATTTCTCTTGTTTTGAATTTGGCGCCCTGCACTTTCACTGGCTGTTGTTGGGGTGGGACGCTACCGTCCTGAATATCCCAGAGAGATAATTGAGGTAGATATGTACATATCTACATATCTATGAGGTAGATATGTACATATCTATGTACAAATATGTACAAATAAAGTGACTAGGCAACAGGAATAAATATTAACAGCAAAGTATGTGACGAGTCAAAAAAGTTCAATGCAGATATTTCGGGGAGCTAGTGAACTATTTAGCAAGCTTATGACTTGGGCATAGAATCTGTTCATGGTCCTGTTGGTTCTAGACTTGGTGCATCAGTACCACTTGCCGTGCAGTTGCAGGTCTTTGACAAATTGTAGGGCCTTCCTCTGACACTGACCTGGATGGCAGGTAGCTCTGCCCCAGCGATGTACTGGGCCATATACACTAACCTCTGTCGCGCCTTGCAGCTGGATGCCAAGTGGAGATGCAGCCAGTTAAGATGCTCTCAATGGTGCAGCTGTTGAACATTTTGAGGATCTGAGGGCACATGCCAAATCTTTTCAGCCTCCCGAGGGGGAAGAGGCGTT
The DNA here is from genome assembly GCF_036934945.1 of Oncorhynchus masou masou. Lineage (NCBI taxonomy): Eukaryota > Metazoa > Chordata > Actinopteri > Salmoniformes > Salmonidae > Oncorhynchus > Oncorhynchus masou. The sequence goes on from NC_088222.1 coordinate 51,119,694, forward strand.
GTCGTGCACTCTTGACAACTGTTTTGGTGTGTGTGGACCATGATAATTTTATTTATATTTTACCTTTGTTCAACTAATCAAGTCAGTTAAGAACAAACTTATTTATAATGACAGCCTAGGAACAGTGGGTTAACTGCCTTGTTCAGGGGCAGAATGACAGATTTTTACCTTGCCAGCTCGGGGATTTGATATAGCAACCTTTTGGTTACTGTCCCAATGCTCTGACCACTAGGCTACTTGTCGCCCCAAAATAATTCATTCCTTAGTGATGTGGACACCGAGGAACTTGAGGCTCTGTACCTACTCCACTAAAGCCCCATTGATGTGGATGGGAGCGTGCTCGGTTTCCTGTTGTCCACAATCAGCTCCTTTGTCTTGCTGATGTTGAGGGAGAGGTTGTTGTTCTGGCACCACACTTGTTCAGGGGCAGAACGACAGATTTTCACCTTCTCAGCTCAGGGATTCAATGTTGCAACCTTTTGGTTACTAGTCCAACACTCTAACCACTAGGCTACCTGCGTCCCAAAGATTTGTCGAGATAGATGTTATAGATGCTATAGGATGTGTCTGATGCAATTGGATGCCTGTTCTGGAGTGGATGAGTAGGATGTGTGAGTGTGAGGATAGAAAACTGCCTGGGCACGTACGGTGGCTGGGGTGGACAGTGGGAGGGTCACAATACAGCTGAGTCAAAGATGTCACACTCTGTAATGTCATTACACCGCCGGCCAACCTGCAATCAATAACCGCTCCCGTTGCTGAGCGGAATTAAAATCATACACTTCCGCTTCCTTCCTCTTGGCCCCTTAGCACTGGGTCAGTATGCAGCAGATACTGCAGATCCATCACCTGCCACTCTGCATACCTCCTGTGAAGGTTAAACTCACGGGGTTAGCGTTTGCAGTTCACTGTTTTTTGACATCTGCATTTTAGTTGTCCCTCGTTCCCCATAACTTCCTCTGTTTACCTCATCAGGGGAGCGCTGTCCTCAAAAACAACCCCCCTTTGCCCCCACAACACACACACACACGCACGCACGCACGCACGCACGCACACACACACACACACACACACACACACACACACACACACACACACACACACACACACACACACACACACACACACACACACACACACACACACACACACACACACACACACACACACACACACACAGTTGGGTGCCAGACTGTCAAGGTCCTGTCCCTTTCAGCAGCTAAAGCAATGTGTGAGTGCTTGAGTTCACACTGAGAGAAGAGCACCTCACCAGGGGAACAGTGACAGCTCCCTGTGTTCCCTCTCTTTTGGAAGCCCTACAGTTGCAACTTGTGCATTTCATGCCCTATTTATAACACGTTCCTTAGGGAAGTGTAACAAAAAGTTTTCTACCTGGAAACAAAAAGGGTTCTTTGAAAGGTTATATTGGGACAGCAGAAGAACGCTTATAGGTTCTAGATTTTCTAAGAGTGTACACTGCTGGTTCACTGTGGGTTATGATAGCAAATCATGCACTGACTTCCAAAGTGGGAGCGGAGCCACACACATACATACACACAGCGACTGCGCAAGCATGAAGCGCTCTGGGCTAATTTGACTGTAAAACACTGCTCTACGCTTAGTAGAACCCCATTAAAATATGCAAGGATGAAGAGATGGGGATGGCCTGGAATACTACTGTGCACACTATGTATAAACGTCAGACAGATTGAGAATGGCCTGTTTCCTAGAGAAATAAACAACTTATATTTTGGACACGTCTCCGTTAACACCTCGTCATAGACTCAATTGCTTCCTGAACTCTGTTATCGTTTTCTAGATCAGGCCAACCCCAGATATGTTATCCCCAGTGCCTCTGAAATCCCCATTAAACAGTACATCATCAGTATCACTCATCATACAACCACTGTTATTATGACCTCCAAGTGTCATAAGGGCAATCCGATAAGGAGATGATAACTGGCCTACTCTGTGTTTGGCTGTGCCTTACACTGTAATCGCCATTCAGTGACAGTGGGGAAATTGAGTAGTTTTTATAGAGAGTACTCTGATCTGCTGAAGAGTGTTCCCCTCTCTGGATGCATCCCAAATTACATCCTATTCCATTTGTAGTACACTACTTTTGACCAGGGCTCATAGGCTAGTGCACTATATAGGGAATAGGTCCCGTGTTTGTCCCGTGTTCCAGAGTAGTGTCCCTCAACTAAAATGTATAAATGGGAGGGAAGTGTAGGCTGAACATTCTGATGGCACTTTTATATGCAAATATTGTGCCCTCTCAGCACCTGCTTGGCTGGCTGTCATTAAGGTATGTAGGGAAGTAGCAGGGGAGAGATGGGGAGGGGATCATGAGCAGAGGTCACCACTATGTCCTTCAGCAACAAAATGGCTTTATCTGATTATCACCTCACCCTGGTCCTGTTGCCGCGCGAACAGCCAATCACGAGACACCTGAGTTTTGGAAATTCACAAATAAAGGAACGTTGACATATTGTGATATCGTTGATTTATTGGTTGGCACTTTGATGAATGGTCAAATCAGGAGAGTCATTAAGATGGATGGAGTGTGATATAGAAGGTAGGGAAAACAGGGTGAAGTTGTTATGGATACCCTATATTCAAATTTCCAATAACTTGGTCCTGAAGTGCTATAGAGCCAGGACAGCCCGGAAATATTTTGGATAGCTCAGATTGTAATGGCAATTTTGTCATATAAACTTCATTGGGAGGAAAGATGTTTGACATGCTTTTTATGTTTTGAAGGTGGCCATTTTAGGCCCATTTTAGACCTATTAATGCCTCTTGTAAGACCCTATGATATGTGAACCTGACACAGACAACATCAGGGTGTCAATATACTCCTTATAGTGTGATCTACAATATGGAGCATGTCTAGATTCTGAATTTCTTTCCACATTCATTTCTTCAACATTCCACATATTAATAATATTATAAAAAAATGACCCTTTTTGAGTTTGCTTATTTTTTAAACATATTGTTTGGAGCAATATACTCTTCAAACACATTTCCAATGTGGCCTCTAGTACTTTTTTTGAGATATGGCCCATTTTATACATAGAAATTGACATTTTAGGTCAATAACCAATCACAGTCCTCCTTTAAGATTGCACATTCAGTAAATCACCATTCTCGCATTCACTGTGTTGGTGGTGCTCATAAAATGTATAAGAACTTCAAAATTAGCAGAGAGCCCACTCTGGAAATGGTATGTACTTGTAGAGTCTATTGTTCTAAACAATATGTCTTAAAACGTACAAAATCACAGATCAAATTTTAAGTTATTAATATGACTATTTTTAATGTTAAATACATTTATGTGGAAATGTGTATTTCAGAATTTAGACATACTACATACAGGTAACTGTCAAAACAAAGGAAACACCAACATAATGTGTCTTAATAGGGTATTGGGCCACCATGAGCCGCCAGAACAGCTTCAATGCACCTTGACATAGATTCTGCAAGTGTCTGGAACTATATTGTAGGGATGCAACAAGTGCTACTCCAGAATCTCCCATAAGTGTTGAATTGGGTTGAGATCTGGTGACTGAGACAGACAGACAGACAGACAGACAGACAGACAGACAGACAGACAAACAGACAGACAGACAGACAGACAGACAGACAGACAGACAGACAGACAGACAGACAGACAGACAGACAGAGACACACACAGGGAAAATGTAATGAGTAAAAAGTACGTTATTTTCTTTAGGAATGTGGTGAAGTAAAAGTAAATGTTGTCCAATATACCACTGAGGAGTAGAATCACACCAATATATTGTCTGTATCAGGTAGGGTTCACGGATCACAAGGCCTTACTGAAGGCATGTATAGGTCTAAAAAGGGCCTGAAATGACCACTGTCATCATGATTTAAAAAAATATATATGTTTGCGATGCAAATGTAAAAGGCATGCCAAACATCTTCCCCCAATTAACTGTCTATGTGAAAATTGCCAGAGCAATCTGAGATATCAAAAATTGCCCCATAACACCCACACAAGAAAACAAGCAAAAGTCCATGTGTAGCAACCTATGGGGCCCACAAATGAAACACAGAGAAATGTGGAATCGTGAAAATAATTATCAAACATGTTTCAAATTCTAAGTGGCCTACATGCATGTGTTTGAATGTATGTTTTCAAGCAGACCTGCCAGCACGTCCATTTACATTGTTGTAGCTGGTATGCTTAGTGGCTGTTATCTCACATGAGTGTTCCAAATCAAATTTTATAGGTCAGTAGGGCAAAAAAGTATTTAGTCAGCCACCAATTGTGCATGTTCTCCCACTTAAAAAGATGAGAGAGGCCTGTAATGATCATCATAGGTACACTTCAACTATGACAGACAAAATGAGGAAAAAAAATCCAGAAAGCAAAATCACATTGTAGGATTTTTAATGAATTTATTTGCAGATGTTGTCGCAAGTGCAGCGAAATGGCTGTATTTCTAGCTCTAACAGTGCGGTAATACTTAGTAATACAAAACAATACACACAAATCACAAAAATGTAAAAAAATTAATTAAGAACGAGCAAATCCAGAATACATATACACTGAGTATACAAAACATTAACAACACCTGTTGTTTCCATGACATAGACTGACTAGGAGAATTCAGGTGAACGCTATGATGCCACTTGTTAAATCCACTTCAATCAGTGTAGATGAAGGGAATGAGACAGGTTAAATAAGGATTTAGGACATCCAGCCAACTTGACACAACTGTGGGACACATTGGAGACAACATGGGCCAGCATCCCTGTGGAACGCATTCGACACCTTGTAGAGTCCATGTCCCGACAAATTGAGGCTGTTCAGAGGAAGGTGTTATGTTTTGTTTACTCATTCGAATTCGGAAAGTATTCAGACCCATTCCCTTCTTGCTCATTTTGTTACATTACAGCCATATTCTACAGACAATACACCATAATGACAAAGCAAAAGCAGTTTTTTTTAAATGTTTATAAATGTATTAAAAATAAAAACTGATATATCACATTTACATAAGTATTCAGACCCTTTACTCAATAGTTTGTTGAAGCACCTTTGGCAGCAATTACAGCCTGCTACAAGCTTGGCTCACCTGTATTTGGGGACTTTCTCTTGTTCTTCTCTGCAGATCCTCTCAAGCTCTGTCAAGTTGGCTGGGGAGTGTCGCTGCACAGCTATTTTCAGGTCTCTCCAAAGATGTTCTTTCGGGTTTAAGTCTGGGCTCTGGCTGGGCCACTCAAGGACATTCAGAGACTTGTCCCAAAGCCACTCCTGCTTTGTCTTGACTGTGTGCTTAGGGTCGTTGTCCTGTTGGAAGGTGAAACTTTGCCCCAGTCTGAGGTCCTGAATGCTCTGGAGCAGGTTTAATCAAGGATCTCTAAGTACTTTGCTCCATTCATCTTTCCCTTGATCCTGACTAGTCTCCCATTCCTTGCCGCTATCAAACATCCAGATAGCATGACGCTGCCACCACCATGCTTCACCGTAGGGATGGTATTGGGCAGGTGATGAGTGGTGCCTCCTTCAAGACTGTTGGAAAATAATTACATGTGAAGCTGGATGTGAACAGCTTAGAGGCATCCCACTTCATCAGGTTGTTTAGAGACATGGGTTTTCTCTCTCTCTCTCTCTCTCTCTCTCTCTCTCTCTCTCTCTCTCTCTCTCTCTCTCTCTCTCTCTCTCTCTCTCTATATATATATATATATATTCAATTCAACTCAATTCAAGGGGCTTTATTGGCATGGGAAACATGTGTTAACATTGCATTCTAGTTTGCTCTGTTTTTTTGTTAATTCTTTCCAATGTGTCAGCTCTTTTCTCTTTTCTCTTTTCAGCTCTTTTCTGGATTTTGATAATTAGTGAGTATCGGCCTAATTCTGCTCTGCATGCATTATTTGGTGTTCTATGTTGTACACGGAGTATATTTTTGCAGAATTTTGTATGCAGAGTCTCAATTTGGTCTATGTCCCATTTTGTGAAGTCTTGGTTGGTGAGCGGACCCCAGACCTCACAACCGTAAAGGGCCATGGGCTCTATGACTGATTCAAGTATTTTTTTGCTAGATTCCTAATTGGTATGTTGAAATTTATGTTCCTTTTGATGGCATAGAATGCCCTTCTTGCCTTGTCTCTCAGATCGTTCACAGCTTTGTGGAAGTTACCTGTGGCGATGATGTTTAGGCCAAGGTATGTATAGTTTTTTGTGTGCTCTAGGGCAACAGCGTCTAGATGGAATTTGTATTTGTGGTCCTGGCGACTGGACCTTTTTTGGAACACCATTATTTTGGTCTTACTGAGATTTACTGTCAGGGCCCAGGTCTGACAGAATCTGTGCAGAAGATCTAGGTGCTGCTGTAGGCCCTCCTTGGTTGGTGATAGAAGCACCAGATCATCAGCAAACAGTAGACATTTGACTTCAGATTTTAGCAGGGTGAGGCCGGGTGCTGCAGACTTTTCTAGTGCCCGCGTCAATTCGTTGATATATATGTTGAAGAGGGTGGGGCTTAAGTTGCATCCCTGTCTCACCCCAAGACATTGTGTGAAGAAATGTGTGTGTTTTTTGCCAATTTTAACTGCACACTTGTTCTTTGTGTACATGGATTTTATAATGTCGTATGTTTTACCCCCAAACCACTTTCCATCAATTTGTATAGCAGACCCTCATGCCAAATTGAGTCAAAGGCTTTTTTGAAATCAACAAAGCATGAGAAGACTTTGCCTTTGTTTTGGTTTGTTTGGTTGTCAATAAGTGTGTGCAGGGTGAATACATGGTCTGTTGTACGGTAATTTGGTAAAAAGCCAATTTGACATTTGCTCAGTACATTGTTTTCGTTCAGGAAATGTACGAGTCTGCTGTTAATGATAATGCAGAGGATTTTCCCAAGGTTACTGTTGACGCATATTCTACGGTAGTTATTGGGGTCAAATTTGTCTCCACTTTTGTGGATTGGGGTGATCAGTCCTTGGTTCCAAATATTAGAGAAGATGCCAGAGCTAAGGATGATGTTAAAGAGTTTTAGTATAGCCAATTGGAATTTGTTGTCTGTATATTTGATCATTTCATTAAGGATACCTAAATTTCAACTAGATTGTATCAGCATATCGATTGTGCAACCAGGGCTGGTAAAACCTTGGATCATTGCTATTCTAACTTCCCCCCGCTCTCCTTTCAGAAAAGCTGACCACGACTCCATTTTGTTGCTCCCTGTCTACAGACAAAAGCTAAAACAAGAAGCTCCCACGCTAAGGTCTGTTCAACGCTGGTCCGACCAATCTGATTCCGCGCTCCAAGACTGCTTCCATCACGTGGATTGGGATATGTTTCGTATTGCGTCAAACAACAACATTGACGAATACGCTGATTCGGTGAGCGAGTTCATTAGAACGTGCGTTGAAGATGTCGTTCCAATAGCAACGATTAAAACATTCCCAAACCAGAAACCGTGGATTGATGGCAGCATTCGCGTGAAACTGAAAGCGCGAACCACTGCTTTTAATCAGGGCAAGGTGACCGGAAACATGACCGAATACAAACAGTGTATCTATTCCCTCCCTAAGGCAATCAAACAAGCTAAGCGTCAGTATAGAGACAAAGTAGAATCGCAAATCAACAGCTCAGACACAAGAGGTATGTGGCAGGGTCTACAGTCAATCATGGATTACAAAAAGAAAACCAGCCCAGTCACGGACCAGGATGCCTTGCTCCCAGGCAGACTAAATAATTTTTTTGCCCACTTTGAGGACAATACAGTGCCACTGACACGGCCCGCAACCAAAACATGCGGACTCTCCTTCACTGCAGCCAAGGTGAGTAAAACATTTAAACGTGTTAACCCTCGCAAGGCTGCAGGCCCAGACGGCATCCCCAGCCGTGCCCTCAGAGCATGCGCAGACCAGCTAGCTGGTGTGTTTATGGACATATTAAATCAATCCCTATCCCAGTCTGCTGTTCCCACATGCTTCAAGAGGGCCACCATTGTTCCTGTTCCCAAGAAAGCTAAGGTAACTGAGCTAAACGACTACCTCCCCGTAGCACTCACTTCCGTCATCATGAAGTGCTTTGAGAGACTAGTCAAGGACCATATCACCTCCACCATACCTGACACCCTAGACCCACTCCAATTTGCTTACCGCCCAAATAGGTCCACAGACGATGCAATCTCAACCACACTGCACACTGCCCTAACCCATCTGGACAAGAGGAATACCTATGTGAGAATGCTGTTCATCAACTACAGCTCAGCATTTAACACCATAGTACCCTCCAAGCTCGTCATCAAGCTCGAGACCCTGGGTCTCGACCCCGCCCTGTGCAACTGGGTACTGGACTTCCTGACGGGCCACCCCCAGGTGGTGAGGGTAGGTAACAACATCTCCATCCCACTGATCCTCAATACTGGGGCCCCACAAGGGTGCGTTCTGAGCCCTCGCCTGTACTCTCTGTTCACCCACGACTGCGTGGCCACGCACGCCTCCAACTCAATCATCAAGTTTGCGGACGACACAACAGTGGTAGGCTTGATTACCAACAACGACGAGACGGCCTACAGGGAGGAGGTGAGGGCCCTCGGAGTGTGGTGTCAGGAAAATAACCTCACACTCAACATCAACAAAACTAAGGAGATGATTGTGGACTTCAGGAAACACCAGAGATCCACATCGATGGAACAGTAGTGGAGAGGGTAGTAAGTTTTAAGTTCCTCTGCGTACACATCACAGACAAACTGAATTGGTCCACCCACACAGACAGCATCGTGAAGAAGGAGTAGCAGCACCTCTTCAACCTCAGGAAGCTGAAGAAATTCGGCTTGTCACCAAAAGCACTCACAAACTTCTACAGATGCACAATCGAGAGCATCCTGTCGGGCTGTATCATTGCCTGGTACGGCAACTGCTCCGCCCACAACCGTAAGGCTCTCCAGAGGGTAGTGAGGTCTGCACAACGCATCACCGGGGGCAAACTACCTGCCCTCCAGGACACCTACACCACCCGATGTCACAGGAAGGCCATAAAGATCATCAAGGACAACACCCACCCAAACCACTGCCTGTTCACCCCGCTATCGTCCTGAAGGCGAGGTCAGTACAGGTGCATCAAAGCTGGGACAGAGACTAAAAAACAACTTCTATCTCAAGGCCATCAGACTGTTAAACAGCCACCACTAACATTGAGTGGCTGCTGCCAACACACTGACTCAACTCCAGCCACTTTAATAATGGGAATTGATGGGAATTGATGTAAATTATATCACTAGCCACTTTAAACAATGCTACTTAATATAATGTTTACATACCCTACATTATTTATCTCATATGTATACGTATATACTGTACTCTATATCATCTACTGCATCTTTATGTAATACATGTATCACTAGCCACTTTAAACTATGCCACTTTGTTTACATACTCATCTCATATGTATATACTGTACTCGATACCATCTACTGCATCTTGCCTATGCCGCTCTGTACCATCACTCATTCATATATCTTTATGTACATAGTCTTTATCCCTTTACACTTATGTGTATAGGGTAGTAGTTTTGGAATTGTTATTTGGATTACTCGTTGGTTATTACTGCATTGTCGGAACTAGAAGCACAAGCATTTCGCTACACTCAGATTAACATCTGCTAACGATGTGTATGTGACAAATAAAATTGGATTTGATTTGAACACCACAGGCCTTTTTGGGTTGGTGAGTTTTTATTTTGTCCTGTAACTCGTTCAAGGTAATTGGAGAATCCAGTGGGTTCTGGTAGTCTTTAATAGTTGATTCTAAGATTTGTATTTGATCATGTATATGTTTTTGCTCTTTATTCTTTGTTATAGAGCCAAAAAGATTGGAGAAGTGGTTTACCCATACATCTTCTTTTTGGATAGATAATTCTTCGTGTTGTTGTTTGTTTAGTGTTTTCCAATTTTCCCAGAAGTGGTTAGAGTCTATGGATTCTTCAATTACATTGAGCTGATTTCTGACGTGCTGTTCCTTCTTTTTCCGTAGTGTATTTCTGTATTGTTTTAGTGATTCACCATAGTGAAGGCGTAGACTCAGGTTTTCCGGGTCTCTATGTTTTTGGTTGGACAGGTTTCTCAATTTCTTCGATTTTTGCATTCGTCATCAAACCATTTGTCATTGCTGTTCATTTTCTTCGGTTTTCTATTTGAGATTTTTAGATTTGATAGGGAAGCTGAGAGGTCAAATATACTGTTAAGATTTTCTACTGCCAAGTTTACACCTTCACTATTGCAGTGAAATATTTTACCCAGGAATTTGTCTAGAAGGGATTGAATTTGTTGTTGCCTAATTGTTTTTTGGTAGGTTTCCAAACTGCATTCCTTCCAACTATAGCATTTCTTAATGTTACTCAGTTCCTTTGGCTTTGATGCCTCGTGATTGGGTATTGCTCTGTTCAAGTAGACTGTGATTTTGCTGTGGTCTGATAGGGGTGTCAGTGGGCTGACTGTGAACGCTCTGAGAGACTCTGGGTTGAGGTCAGTGATAAAGTAGTCTACAGTACTACTGCCAAGAGGTGAGCTATAGGTGTACCTACCATAGGAGTCCCCTCAAAGCCTACCATTGACTATGTACATACCCAGCGTGCGACAGAGCTGCAGGAGTTGTGACCCCTTTTTGTTTGTTATGTTGTCATAGTTGTGCCTAGGGGGGCATATTTGGGAGGGAATGCTGTCACCTGCAGGCAGGTGTTTGTCCCCCTGTGTGCTGAGAGTGTCAGGTTCTTGTCCGGTTCTGGCATTTACGTCGCCACAGACTAGTACATGTCCCTGGGCAGGTCTGGGAGGGTGTTTCGCTGGTCTGGGTGGGGTGTCTATTGATCTGTTGCTCCTGTGTGAAGTGTTGGGGATACGTTTGAGAGAGATGTCCTTTAGAGGCCGGGCGAAGGTGGGCACTGCTGCCTTGTAGAGGTGGACCTGGTCATAGAGGCTGTTCAAGTCCAGGGTGGAGTGGTGGGCCAGGAAAACATTTGGTTTTGAGGCACAGTCACGGGAAATACTTGCGTTTACCCGCTGTATTGTGGCAGGGTGGAAGTCTTTTCGTGGTAGCAGGGTGGAGATAACCACTTGTGCTTTGGGGAAAGTAGAAAAAGCCTTTTCAATCACTCCCTTCAGTGCTGTGGCCACCCTTTCCTGCTGTGCTCTCAGGTCGTTTGTGCCTGTGTGTATTATTATGTGGCTAGGTGAGCCTAGTTGGTCCTCAAACAGAAGGTCTAGGGCTCGCTGGGTGTTTGGACACCAGAATTTAGACACACTGTGTTTGGGAAAAAGTTTTTTTTCTTCTATATATTTCCCATTTGAGTCCATAAGGAGTACAATCTGTGTCTTGTGTTTGTCCTCAGTGGGTGTGGGGGGGTTGTCAGAAGGGCTATCAGGGTGGCTGACAGGGGGTGCTCAGAGGGGGTGAGAGCCACTGGGATTGGGGTTTTTCTTTTGTCTGTTCTGCTGTGATGTCGACTCTATGGTCAGGGTCTGGTGTGGACTGTTCTGCTGTGGTGTCGAGACTTTTGTCGGGTGCTGAGGTGGGCTGTTCTGCTGGCCTCTCTGTGGGGGTGGTAACCTCTGTGGGGGTTGTTCTCTGTCACACGCCATCCCCCTCACCCTCTCCTCCATCACCCTCAAACCTCTCCTCCAGCAGTCTGATCCTCTCCTTTAGTGCTCTGTTCTGCTCCTCTTTCTCCTGTTGTAGTTGTCTCACCACTATCCAGAGTGCAGATATGTCTCTGTCCACCTCCAGCTCTCCGGGTCTGGTTAAGGGGGTGTTGTATTGTTGTGCTGGACTCTTTCTCAATCTCTCTCTCTCTGGGAGGTGAGGCCAGAGTTACTGGAATATAATCAATAGATGGTTGTCTCCACCCTAACAATGGGATTCGTTGTCCACAGAGTGGAACAGCGAGCTGTCAATCTCCCGCTTGTTCCTCTTTGGATTGGTGGATACCTATTGTTATTTACTATATACTTTTTAAAATATTTGATGAGGGCTGTTGATTTCACCCGCCTGAATTCAATTGCGAGAGAGATGTTAGCTAGCTAATCCTTTTCAACAATGAACAAATAGGTACTACTAACAGCCTGCATATTTAAGCTATGTTGGTGGAGTTAGCAAAATATTTTGCCAGATACCAGTACCAACACAGAAAGATTCCATCCATCGGTTGATGACGCTGTCTGTTGCTATTTACAGACCTCATGAATATGCATAAACAACCTAAAATTTCAAAATATAGATCAACTTACAACAAAGAATAACTTTATTAATAACATTGTTTTTTAGTCTGTAACAGAAAATACTTAAAGTGCATCAATTTGCCTGAAAATAAAATAAAAATTCAAGCCTTATTTAAACTGTAAACATTTTTTGACCAATTGATACTGAAAAATAAAACATATAATCAATAAATAATAATAAATAAATTCAAATTGATCAGCAACATTAACCTAGGAGCACAATATATGAAACACTTTGACCTATAAAACAAAAATGAATAAAACAATTTGTGCTGATTTTATTTTATCAAAATGAGGAAGTCAGGTTTAATGGCTACAATGAGCATGTTTTGCAGAGCCCAGCTTTTCAAAGCGGGGTTTGAAGCATGAATACTGCAACTCTCAGCTCCTGCTCAATGTTTAGCTGGGACCTGTCCTTGGTCTTCAGTGCAGCAACAGCAGAGAAGCCAGTCTCACAAAGATAAGATGTTGCAAAAGGAAGAAGAATGCCCATTGCCCTCTGCCCTAAGAGTGGATACTGCCTCTCTACACTCAGCCAGAATTCACTCAGTGTCTGTGATGTGAACCTCAGTCTCAATGTGGAGTCAGACGTCATATCAATGAACTGGTCCTCCTCTGCAGAGCTGAAACCAGTTGGAGCTGGTGCATTGAAAGGATCTCTCACCCAGTCATATTGGGATCTGTTTTCAGGGAAGTACTTTTTAAAGAATCCCATCAGTGATGAAATATGCTCCTTAATATATGGAATCACTGAGGTGGCATCATAGTCAGTAGTGTCAACAATTTCATGCAGGTTCTCGAATGAATCAGTATTTCCTTCATCAAGTCGCCTGCCCCACATTGCAAGCTTTCGAGTGAAAGAGCTGATCTTGTCTGTGACCTGAGGGAGGTGTTTATCTTTCCCTTAAAGCTGTAGATTTAGTTCATATAGCTTTCCAAATATGTCACTCAGGTAGGCCAGTTTTGCCAGGAAGTTCTCATTACTAAATTTTTCTGCGAGGTCATACTTGTGCTCCTGCTCTGAAAACATTCTTATCTGCTCTCTGAGCTCAAAAACTCGGGACAAGACTTTTCTTCGTGACAGCCACCTTGCTTCACTGTGAAACAGCACAGCTTTTGATGTTCAGCTCCCATCTCCTCACAGATAGCAGCGAAGACTTGTTTTTAGTGGTCTGGTCTTTATAAAATTGACTTCACCTACAATGTCAGTCATAACCTCACTTAATTCAGAGGAAAGGTGCCTTGTGTATAACACAGTGTGTCCACTCAGCATTAGGTGAGGCCTTCTTGATGAGTGCCTGATGTCCTTTTCTCATCCCTGCCATGGTCTGTGCACCATCACTGCAAACACCAATGCAGTTCTCCCACTTTAGCCCATTCTCAGTCAGAAAGCAGTCCAGCATTCTGAATAGCTCTTCAGCTGTGGCTCTGTCTCTGACATAATTACAAAAAAGTAGATCCTCACACAGGGAGTTTGTCATGTCAAAACGTACATAAGCGATAAACGAACAGTCTTTGTTGCTGTCAGTTGCTTCATCGAACTGTAAGGCAAAACGTTTGTCTCTGAGTTTATCTACCAGCTGTTCTTTAAGATCGTTAGCAATGTCATTTATACGTCTGGCGACAGTGTCATTGGACAGAGGGATAGTTGTTATTTTTGCAGCACTTACGTCATCCAGCATGACAGAGACCATGTCTAATGCTGCAGGCAGTATCAGCTCCTCTGCTATGGAGTGTTTTTTTTGTTGCACTGAGCAATTTGGTACGCCACCTTATATGATGCTTACTGAAGTAGCATTCACAAAGCGGGACGATTGTTGGCAATATTTGGCACGTTTTCGCTGAAAAAACTCAAGCGGCTTATCAGCGTGATTGGGGTGTAATGTCTTTAAGTGACGCCTTAATTTATTTGGCTTCATGCTGTCCGCTGCCAACATTTTTAGACACAGTAAACATACCGGTCTTTCCTCGTGTCCCACCGTAGTCACAGTGAAGCCAAGCACTACGTACTCTTTGTCATATTTCCTCGTCTTTCGCTAGACTTACGCTTGTCTCATTAGCTCCGTCTCTCTCCGCCTTTCTTTTCATCCCTGTTAAATATTTTTCCATGGTGTTTCTTAAAGGTTTGTTATCTGCACTTCATATCTCCTGCTCTGTGCTGTGTGCTCTTGTTCGGTGCAAAAAAAAATACTCCCTGCGGCACGTTCCCCGGGGTCACATGCGCCCCCCCTGCCCAACTATTTGAGAAGGACTGCTTAAACACTTTTAGCTAACCCTTTCCCTAGCCCTTTAACCTGTTGGAACTCTAGGGGCGCAATTTCATTTTTGGATGAAAAACGTTCCCGTTTTAAACAAGATATTTTGTCACAAAAAGATGCTCGACTATGCATATAATTGCTACTGTTCTGAAAACACTCTGACGTGTCCAGAAATACAAAGATCTTCTCTGTGCGTGCCCTTTAAAGTGAGCTTCAGGCAAAACCAAGATGAGATGGCATCCAGGAAATGACAAGGATTTTTGAGGCTCTGTTTGTCATGATCTCCTTATATGGCTGTGAACGCAAGAGGAATGAGTCTGCCATTTCTGTCGTTTCCCCAAGGTGTCTGCAGCATTGTGACGTATTTGTAGGCAGATCATTGGAAGATTGACCATAAGAGACCACATTTACCACGTGTCCGCCCGGTGTCCTGCGCCGAAATTGGTGCGCAAAAGTCACCTGCCAGTATTTTTCCAAACAATACAGAGAGTAAAGCAAGCTTCCACGAACTGCATGTCAATGAAGAGATATGTGAAAAAACACCTTGAGGACTGATTCCAAACAACGTTTGCCATGTTTCGCGATATTATGTAGTTAATCCGGAAAAAGTTTTACGTTGTAGGTGACTGCATTTTGGTTCGTTTCAGTAGCCAGGCGCAATGTAGAAAACGGAACATTTCTCCTACACACAGACGCTTTCAGGAAACACTGCGCATTTGGTGTGTAACTGAGAGTCTCCTCATTGAAAACATCAGAAGCTCTTCAAAGGTAAATGATTTTATTTATTTGGTTATCTGGTTTTTGTGAAAATGTTGCGTGCTACATGTTATTCAAAATGCATTGCTAGCTTTGCATACTCTTACACAAATTAGTCAATTTCTATGGTTCAAAAGCATATTTTGAAAATCTGAGATGACAGTGTTGTTAAGAAAAGGCTAAGCTTGAGAGCAAACGCATTATTTTAATTTTATTTGCGATTTTTAGAAATCGTTAACGTTGCGTTATGCTAATGAGCCTGAGGCTTTAGTCACGATCCCGGATCCGGGATGGGGAGTTTCATGAGGTTAACCTAACTCCTAAACTTAACTCCTAACCTTAACCCGAACCCCTAACTCCTAGCCTAGCTAACGTTAGCCTTTTAGCCACCTCACATTTCACATTTAAGTCATTTGGCAGACGCTCTTATCCAGAGCGACTTACAAATTGGTGAATTCACCTTACCTGGCTAGAATTCGTAACATATCACGTTTTTAAAATCGTATCATATTGAACGCTTGCAAATTTGTAACATATAATACAAATTGTAATTCGTAACATATCATACGAATTTGGGTGATGGACATCCACAAATTAATACTGTACATACCATACGAAACGTAACATATCAGACTAACTGGAGCGTCTGGAATTTACGTACAGAATAATATGAAATGCTCTGAGACCAGGTTGAAATCCCAAGTGCAACTGCTGCCCTTTAGATTTATGTACTGTACTGCTCAGTTTCATTTCAGATCCCACTGTCTCAATGCTAAAGGCAGCATGTTTGAGGTATATAAAGTACACTGTGCGTTTGTGTGCACGTAAGCGAGAACAGTATCGAAATTGAAGGCATAAGTTGTGATAGACATTGTTCCTTTTGACAAACTATTCCTACCGTTCTCGCTCATTGTACAGGGGTTAAAGCGTACTAAAAGCATAAGGGCTTTATTGATTTTCAATTTCCAAGACACACAGACGCGCGCATGCGCCCACACTCACACAGCACAGAATACTATGTGTTTGTTTTCTGCATGTGTCAGATTGTTGTGAGCAGAGCATGAGTTACCTAAGGTGACTGTAAATGAGGGCGCTCCTGCCAGGGCCTTCACATGAAGCAGCATGTGAGTTTGGAGACACGTGGAGGAAAATGCTAATACTCCTTTACAAGTCAGTGACACAGCCCCCTTGAGATTTGTGCTCGGCACATGTGTTTGGGCTGGGGGTACTGCTGATTTATTCACTGTGTCTCTGTACATGACATGGCGTAGTCAAGAAACAAGCTTGTCTGTGAGCGAAAAATTATACAGGGGTGCGTTGCAACACAAACAAAGCCTTTGGTTTCACAAATTCGGTTTCTCTCTTTTCATCCTCACCTCCTCCCTTCTTTCTCTCTGTCTCTCTGCAACGTGCCTCTCCCTCTTCTCCCTTGAAGTCCGCAAGGTACTCTGTCTACTCCCCTCCTCTCTCTGTCTTGTGCTGCTTTTCCTGTATAGTCAGGTTGCAAGCCGTGTGAGTGCAGGATTTGTGTGTGTGCACATGCGCGCTGGCAACCCACTTTGACTGATCTCATTGTGCTGGTGGGAGAGGGAGGCATGCAGTTCCCAACAACCCTTGTTTTACCCATCATTACCAACAGGCTGCCTTTCACTGCCTCTACACCTCCTTTCTTTCTTTCTTTCTTTCTTTCCCCCTATCCCCCATCTCTTCTCTCTGTTGTCTGGTGTTCAGTGTCTGGGGTATGCGAGTGTCCAGAGATCTTGGTCAAAGTGAGAGTGGTCTTAGCATGGTGGTGTGGTACAGTACATTTCCAAAAGTGCACCATGCCCACTCCATCATCTGTAGTCCACTCTCAACCAGAGAAGAATATTTGGTATCTCCATCAGAGCTGGCACAATGTCTGCCACAATAATGTTAATCATTGGCCCTAATCGAATTTGACATTTTCCCACAACCTTTTTTTCTCTGCTGGCTCCCACTGTGATTCTATGGTCTCGGACAATGTAATGACAAAGTAATGAAAACCCATAAAGCTCTCATTACCTGTTAGTGTCTGAGGACCAGAGAGCTACACACAGATAGCCCCAGCCTGAAATATGCTCTCACATTCATAGCAGGGTGATTGCAATTGTGATTGATGGCTCCTTAACTGTGATTCGTGGCTGCAATTTTAAGCCGATTTACACCTCGCTCCCCCCATACATGCCTGCAGAGCAGATGCTGTGTACCAATGTTGGGAAATATCATCTACATGTATTAATATATTCAGCATCTGCAAAACATTTTTTTTTTTACACGCAACTGTCAGCACTGACGTGGAACTGAAGCACGCATTTGTGTGAGGTACTGTAATTGCTACTTCAGAAAAAAAAGGACAAGCCCCTTTCAGTCCGGATGTCGTCTCTGTCTCTCTATCCATCGTTCCCCTCAACAAATGCCAAGTGCTTGTCAATAATCCGTATCCCAGTGCACATAGTGCAGAATATGATTGCATCCCAAATGACACCCTTTTCCCTACATACCGCACTACTTTTGACGAGAGCCGTTGAATGAAAACCTTCCCCCTAAACCTGTCAAGGTTATGTCTGGAGCTTTGGAGTGTGTGGTGGAGAAGAGTGCGCCCCCAGACACACCATTTCATTACGCCCCCTGGGTATTCCTGGAGCCCCTCCAGCCTCTGGGCCACGCTAACTTCATTCCCCGTCGTCGCGCTGAGTAATATCACTAATACGATTTTCTTTAGGGACAGTGAAAGCTGGGAATAAAGAGCAGCGTTAACCTTTGGAGCCTCTGAAAAACGAAAGAGGAGGAAGAGGAGGAAAATAATAAATGGGATTAATAAAAAGGGAGCGAGAAGGGAAACAGGCGGAGAGGGACAGAGAGAGAGAGAGCTACTGTGGCACTTTTTTTGTGTCCTGTTTTTTTGGGTGTGTGTGCAAGGGCTGAAAATGCAATAAGCTATGAAGCAGGAAGTTGGTTTGGGAGGGACGGGGGCTAAATGAGTGTGGAGGGTTGTAAACAGATTGTACCTGTTTTGATCTCTGCAAACAGAATATAATTACAGCAGAAACGAGACGTGACTGCACAGCTCAAGACAGGGCTACCTCTCCATATAAACAGACGGTATTTTCTCATATTACATGTGCTTAGTGCCAGTATATGAAGCATATATCAAAATGCAGGCACAGCACAGCTAGACTACAACAAGAAGATGTGCGTAATGTATACAATCTTATCGCCATAACATGGTTAGATGAAATGTAAAAGTAAGTTGTAAGGATTCAAAGATACATCCCTACCAAATCTAGTTAGTAGTTGCTAGCTACTCCCCATAGCATTCTCTGCTTGCTGTGAGGTAAATAGAACAACAGCAACACGATTAAATGACATCAAAGCCTTGTGTTAAAGTAATAGATACAGCACGTCTCAGTGAGAGATGCACAAACGCTCCAGTCCAAGGTTTCTGTTTGCAGTCACAACAAATGTTTAGGGATGATTCATACTCTGAAGGCTATTTTCTGAGAAAAGAGTAATCACAAATATGTTAACATTAACAGTCTTGATCAGGTCAGCCTTTCTGGGCAATTCTACCGTAACATTTCTGTTTCCCACCTCTCTCCCGCAGCAACGATTGTACTACATGTACTGCATATAGAGCAAATTGTCCATGCATGCAAGGTCAGTACTGGAGGCTGTGGTTCGATGGAATCTGTCATTAAAGAGTTATCACAAATACACTAACACTTCTAACATTGTCATGGCAAGCCATTCTGGACATTTCTACAATATAATTTTTATTTCCCTTATCTCTCACACAGCATCAAATGTTCTGCATGTACAAAAATATGTCCATGCTTGCAAGGTCAGTAGTGGTGGAGGAAGTGGTTCGATGGAATCTGTATCATTAAAAAGTGAAAAACAGTCATGCACTTTCTCTGTAGAACATGTGAATGAACTGTGTGACGCACGGCACCCACGCTTACTGCTGGTAAAGCGGTACAGCTGTACGCTGCACGAGGTGAGAATATTCCCTCTCCCTCCCCTGTTCCCTAATGTGCATCTGAGGGCCTTCCTCCGGGACATGAGAATCAGTTCCTGGAAGAGCTGACCTACAAGAGATCTTTTTTCCTCTTTTCTTCTTAATTGAACCTTTATTTAACTAGGCAAGTCAGTTAAGAACAAATTCTTACTTACATTGACGGCCTACCAGAAGGCAAAAGGCCTCCTGCGGGGACGTGGGATGGGATATATATATATATATATATTTTAAATCACATCCCGACAAGAGAGACTCCACAACACGACATAAAGAGAGGCCTAAGACAACAACATAGCATGGCAGCAACACATGAAAACACAGCATGGTAGAAACACAACATGACAACAACATGGTAGTAACGCAACATGGCAGCAGCACAACATGGTAGCAGCACAAATCATGGTACAAACATTAATGGGCACAGACAACAGCACAAAGGGCAAGAAGGTAGAGACAACAATACATCACATAAAACAGCCAAAACTGTCAGTAAGAGTGTCCATGATTGAGTCTTTGAATAATAATAAAATGGTGCAGTTTGAGTGTTTTTTGCAGCTTGTTCCAATCGCTAGCTGCAGTGAACTGAAAAGAGGAGCAACCTAGGGTCATCTGAATCTGGGTTAGTTTGGCAGCTAGCCATACTCCCAAGTACTTGTATGAGGTGACTACCTCAAGCTATAAACCCTCAGAGGTAGTAATCACACTGGTGGATAGAGGGGCATTCTTTTTACCAAACCACATGACCTTTGTTTTGTTGGTGTTCAGAACAAGGTGAAGGGCAGAGAAAGCTTGTAGTACACTAAGAAAGCTTTGTTGTAGAGCATTTAACACAAAATCCGCAGGGGGCCAGCTGAGTTTAAGACTGTATCATCTGCATATAAATGGACGAGAGAGCTTCCTACTGCTTGAGCTATGTTGTTGATGTAAATTGAGAAGAGCGTGGGGCCTAGGATCGAGCCTTGGCAGTGTCTCAGACAGCAGATGTTCTGACTTTATACATTGCACTCTTTGAGAGAGGTAGATAGCAAACCAGGCCAAAGACCCCTAAGAGACACCAATACTCACAAGAAAGAAATCAAAAGCTTTGGCAAAGTCAATAAAAACAGCAGCACAACATTGCTTACAATCAAGGGCAATGGTGACATAATTTAGGACCTTTAAGGTTGCAATGACACATCCATAACCTGAGTGAAAACCAGATTGCATACCCGAGAGAATAGACATCAAGAAAGCTATTCAGTCAGTTTTGAAAACAGGGCAAAATAGAAATTGGCCTATAACAGTTAGGATCAGCTTGATCCCCCCCCTTTAAAAAAAGGACGCACCGTGGCCTGCCTTCCAAGCAATGGTTAACCTCCCCAGAGAGGAGAGACAGGTTAAAAAGGTCAGAGATAGGCTTGGCGATGATAGGGGCAGAAACTTTAACCTCTTAAGAATTTTCGCTTAAAATGACATATCCAAATCTAACTGCCTGTAGCTCAGGACATGAAGCAAGGATATTAATATTTTTGATACCATTTGAAAGGAAACACTTGTGAAATAAATGTTGGAGAATGTAACACATTATATCTGGTAAAGAAAATACAAAGAAAAAAACAACAATTTTTTTGTATTTTTTTGGTATGTGTCTAATTGGTTTATTAATAACTTTTCAAGTTCATAACTGTGCACTCTCTTCAAACAATGGCATGGTATTCTTTCACTGTAATAGCTACTGTAAATTGGACAGTGCATTTAGACGAACAAGAATTTAAGCTTTCTGCCAATATCAGGTATGTCTATGTCCTGTGAAATTTTCTTGTTACTTACAACCTCATGCTAATCACATTAGACTACGTTAGTTCAACCGTCCCATGGGGGACCTAATGATGAGGGACCCACTGATCCAAGAGGTTAAAGAAGAAAGGGTCTAAGTTTAAGGAGGTCCTTTAGCACCTCGACTCAGTGACTGCCTGCAGGGAGAAACTTTGTAACGGGGCAGGTGAAAAAGGGAGTATTGGGGATAGTCGCATTAGAAGGGGTGGGAGATGAGGAAATGTTGGACGGGCAAGGAGTCATGGCAGAGTCAAATAGGAATCCTGACTTAATGAAGTGGTGATTAATGAGCTTAGTCATGTGCTCCTTGTCAGTAACAACCACATCATCAACATTAAAGGACATGGGCAGCTGTGAGAGAAGGGCGTATTCCCCAGGTCTTTAACTGTTTTCCAGAACTTCTTTGGGTTAGACCCACAGAGGGAGAACTGCTCCTTAAAGTAACTGTGACCTACCAGACTTATTTCTAATTTGCCTGAATGAAAGCCAGTCAGTATGCTTTTGCCAAATCGAATTCTTGAGGTGGAGTAACTCTGACAGATCATGGTTGAACGAGGGGCTGAACCTGTTTTTAATTCTCTTTTTTAGGGGTGCATATTTGTTAATGATAACACTGAAAATATATAAAAATGTGTATTTGACAGAGGGGATCAAGCTGATTCTATACCAATTTACAGAGGCCAGATCATGAGACTGATACCTATCAGGATTATTTGTAAGGTTAACATCAAGGAGAGTAGCCTTTTCTGGGTGTTTGGAGTCATACCTTGTGGGATTGGTAAAAATCTTAGAAAGATTTAGGGAGTCCCATTGCTTTAGAACTTGGTAAGAGGGTTTAAGCATGTCCCAGTTTAGGTCAACTAGCAGGACCAATTCAGACTTAGTGTAAGGGGTCAGGAGAGAGCTTAGGGCATTAAGGGTACAGGCCGGTGATGATGGTAGCTGATAACACCCAGCTACAGTCAACAAAGAGTTCTTTTGAAAGTTTAATGCGTAAAACCAGAAAATCTAATTGTTTGGGGACAGAATTGGTGGAGACAACCGAGCACTGAAGGTATTCCTTGGTAAAGATTACCACTCCACCACCTTTAGACGATCTGTTTTGTCAAAAAAGGTTATAACCAGAAAGGTTAACATCAGTGTTCAAAACACTCTTTCTTAACCACATCTCAGTAATGACCAACACATCTGGATTGGAGCTGTGAACCCACACTTTCAATTTATACATTTTATAAGCTTTATAAGCTTCAAGTGTTACCATGCAGAAAACCCAGGCTTTTACCGAGAGCAGAAATGAGTGAAGCAGATATCAGAGCACAAATCAGAATTGGGGCTAGCAACATTACATGGGCCAGGTTGTACATGCACATTTCCAGATTTAATCAGCAGTAATGAAATCAGGGCACGGCAGAGGACAGGGAGAGCTTTGCAGTGTTGATTTCTAACAGTTGAATGTGCATTAAATGGCTACAAGATCATATTGTATAGCCATTTCATCAGGTAACATGAATACAAAGCTGGCGAGAGGTCGTTGGAATAGGATGGGAGGCCAGGAGTCTGTCTAACCAATAGAGAGTCAGAGTCCCGAGTGTGGGAACAAACATAGACTGTCCCACAGTTGGGTAAACAAGCAAGTTCAAAGTCAACAAAGCACGAAGGAGTCATAAGGCAAATAGCATAAAGCACAAGCGGAAAATATAACAACTTGGGGCTAGCCATTGTAAGTTCAGAGTCACTCGCCTCAACAGTGCATATGTGCTGGTGGTGAGCGAAAGCTCGGGAGAGAGGGGGGAGTATGGCTGGGGTACAGGCCAGGGCAGATGGTGAACAGATCGCCAGGTGGAATCCAAGCAGCAGTGCAGAAGGCAACGGGAGTAGGTGTCACACCCACTTGGGAGAAGCTTTTTTCAGGAGGCATATTCCTTGTAGAAAATCCCAGCTAGCTAGCTAACGTAGCTAGCAAGTCTCTGTCCATATTTTCCATCTGGAAAAGGAGGTCGATAACTAGCTGTATCCTTTCAGTATCGGAGAATGGTCCTTTACGACGTTCAAACAAAGTTGTCCTGCGGCTGTTGTATTTTGGGGATTCTGAGGAGGATATCTTCTATGTCCAGATGGAGGGGGCTTCAAAGGCCTCTGAATTTGTGTGTGTGTGTGTGTGTGTGTGTGGGGGGGGGGGGGGTCTGTGAAATTCTCCTGCTATTCTTAGGTGAGAAAGCTCACCTCTCATTTCACACTTCAGTGCCAAATTCAGTCAGATTCTTTCCCAGCAGCTTGGTAGCTTTATTTATTTATTTATTAAGCTTTATATAAGAAAATAACCAAGAAATTATTTTATTTTACTTTTTGGCTTCAGAAAGTAGGTTTAGACAACATTACTCACTAAATTTAGTTTGGGATGGTATTTATAGGTGCTGCTGTGTTTCTTCTGCAGGTATTGGCTTGTTAGAAGTTTTTTTCTTGATAGTCCTTGGTAGTAATAGTCGATTCAGGTAATTTTGTCCAAAATCAAGGTTTTAGGTATAGTATTGTGAATTGGAAGTAAGGTTTTGATGTTGAGATCAGTATTCTGTATAAGTCCTTGCAAAAAAATAAAGTTTATCTACATTTACCCAACTCTAATTCTATATTTTTGCAGAAGAACTCAGGAGCTCATGCTCTGTGTCTATTCGCTCTCTCTCCCAGTCAATATGCTCTCTCTCCCAGATCTCAGTGGGAATGGATAGAAGCATCGATTCATGGATCCAAGGGTCTATTTGACTAAATGGTCATTAATCCGTTAAAATAAGGAGGTAAATCATCTAACTTAATATACATAATGTTCATGATTAGTCTATAAGCCTGACTGCAAATCAAATCAAATGTTATTTTTTTATGCGCCGAATAGAACAGGTGTAGACCTTACTGTGAAATACTTACTTACAAGCCCTTAACCAACAATGCAGTTGTATGAAAATAGAGTTAAGAAAATATTTACTAAATGTGACCCGCTTCAGGAAATTAGGCGTATGTCGCAGGTCACTACTTTATAGGAGAGCCATTTGAACTTAAACTTTAAAAAAAATTCTAAATACGTTTTTTGGCAGAAAGGCCTTCTCGAACATGTGAACTTTCATGTGCCTTAATAACAAACTTGAAAAGCATCTGTAAATACGAATAAAATTGTTAAATTACAGGCATAGCTGGTTTAGCCACAGAAAAAGTCAGCAACCTTCCTGCTAGCCATGATTGGTCGAGATAATGAGTGGGCTAGAAATGCTGAGAGATGAGTTTGGATTGGTCTGCCAAATAGCACACTTCTGTCTATTTGATCTTTATTTAATAATAGAGATTGCGCACCAGCTGTTGTTATCAAGTAGACAAACCCCCCCTTCAGGTTACCAGACACAACTGTTCTGTCCTGCCGATGTATAGAAAAAACAGCTATATTTATATTTTCCATGTCCTTGTTCAGCCACGACTCTTGAAAAATAGCATATTACAGTTCTTCAGATCACGTTGATAGGAAAGTCTCAAACGGAGCTCATCGAGTTTATTTTCCAGTGATTGCATGTCCGTCAATAGAACGGAGGATAATGTTAATTTATCCACTCACCGTTGCAGTCTTTTTAGATATCGCGCACGCCGGCCACTATAGCGATGCCTCCGCCTCCTCCGAGTTATGGGAATTTGGGCCGGGTTTGGGATGAGCATTATTCCCTTTGCCTCTGATTGGTTGAATTAGAACACCTCATCCAAATCTAGGTTAGTAATCGTTGTTTTGCACTTCCGCTGTCAAATTCCATGCCATTAATAACTGAATTACCATTAAGATCTGCTTTTTGTGGGTCTTAAAACTTACCATTAGCACTGGATCAAATGGTCACCTTTGCGCTTGTTTTTAAGGACACACCTCCAAAATTATATAATGTGTTTTAGAGGGAAAGATACTTGCATTGTTGATTAGTTTGCCAGCTTACTTGCTAGTCAGTGGCTACTGTGATACTAATATTAACGTGTACATTTGGAGCTGCAGAGCCACAATGTCACATTGCCAACCACAATCAAAGGTAAGGCAAGGATGTAATGTAAATTAAAAAGTTCATGTACATATCATGTAAATTGAAATCTCATTGCGTTGCCCCACCTTAAATGTCCGTCAATGAGAATAGCCTCTGTCTTCCACACCACCACACCTGCACCTCCTCTCCTCCCTATATAGCCCATATAGTTTGGATGTGTGTAAAACCCTTCATTTTCTAAGTTGCACTGTCCGTATTATACGCCCACGGGGAGCAATTGTGGTGCCTGTAACTGTATTTGGACATAGCCTATTTAAAACAAGTTGTTGTTTTCATTTTATTAGAATTGGTTTTGAATTATAAACTGTCTTTTTAGGCAATTGAATCTTGCGTAGAGACTATGTTTGGCATGTCCATGTCCAGACTACAATTTACAGTAGGCCCCTACAGCCTATGTTTAATAATGTATTTCCTTATTGAAGCAATGCAATTAGAACAATGTGGACTGCAAACATGTTCAACATAGTAAATATAGTGCAGGCTATTTAACAAATGAGGCTATAATTGACTAACAATCAAATTGGAGTTGATGACAACACAATACATAAAAGGCCGTAAATACACAACTTGAAGCTACCACATATTTAGCCACGGTATCACATTTCAGGTAAGACCCAGATGAAGACAACGTCGAAATAGCAACAGTTTATTAATTGAACACGGGCAGGCAAAAAGCAGGTCAAGGGCAGGCAGAGGTCAGTAATCCAGATAGTTGGGGCAAAGGTACAGGACAGCAGGCAGGCTCAGGGTCAGGGCAGACAAAGGTCAGTAATCCAAAAAGGTGGTGCAAAGGTACAGGACGGCAGGCAGGCTCAGACAGAGGACACAGGTATAAATACACAGGGGAAAATAGGGAAAATGGGTGATGCCTGGAGAGGAGTGGAGACAATCACAAAGACAGGTGAAACAGATCAGGGTGTGACAGTACCCCCCCCCAGGGGTGCATACCTGGTTGACCGGGATGCCGGCGTTGGAAATCCGCGATGAGGCCTGGGTCCAGGATGTCCTTGGCGGGGACCCAGCAACTCTCCTCTGGGTCTTAACCCTCCCAGTCGACCTGGAAAACCCTGCCCCGAGGTTGAACCTTCAGGATACTCCTCACAGTGTACACCGGTTGGCCGTCGATGAGACGGTGGAGAGGGGAAGGCCTGGAAACAGGAGACAAAGGGCTGTGAGGCATGGGTGTAACTCTGGACACATGAAAGGTAGGATGTATACGAAGGGTACGGGGGAACAGAAGACGAACAGCAGAGGGGCTAATGCCTTTGGAGATGGGAAACGGGGGGAGAGTTTGCGGAATTCCACCCGGGATCAGCCCCTTTCTCGGCCCGTTTCACATCTCCAAAGGCATTAGCCCCTCAGCCATACCTTCTGCCCTAGCCGATACCAGGAGCCGGGGTCCGTTGGTGATCTGCTTGTTGTCGATACCTGGAGGTTGTCTTGAGGAGGGCTGACCTGGCTCTCCTCCAGGTATGATGACAACGGAGGACAAACATCTGGGCAGAAGGTATGCCGACCTCTTCTACCTGCTCGAGGAAGAGCAGGGGCTGATACCCCAGGGAACATTCAAATGGGGATAGGCCCATGGCAGAGCAGGGAAGTGTGTTGCAGGCGTATGGACACATGGAGCACAATCTGATTTCCCAGTGAGGGGCCAAGCTTCATCACACCCACAATTTCTTTATTCATCGAATCCCAGCCCTTTCGCGCCGCTGCCAGCTACTGCTAATTCTGGTTGTGAACCAAAAGCGCTACCACAAGCGCAAAAATTGACCATTGCGTTAGGTTTGTTAAAATTGAGCCCTTAGAGTCAAGTTGTGATGATTCCCACTGCCAGTTCAGTGAGACAGAACAACAATTACATACAGTAAGTGTACTTTAACACAATGGGTACCTTTGCCCCCAGTGTGCTTGTGACAATATCATTATTGAAATAGTACAGATTGCTTCTCTCGTCTCTGGGAAGTCCTTATAGTACATTGATTCATTGTCAATTTTCCCTGCAACTGTCATGGTACATTGTGGTTCCTAGTAGAAAAGGCTTCTTCTGGCCATGGTGTTAATCGATTGCATTTATTAATGGTTTCAATACTGTGTGTCATGTTCTTCTGAGGCTCACGACATGTTCTCTGTTGACTATAGGAAGGACAGAGAGGTTGACAGTTGGGCTGAAGAGACTGTACTTACACCTCAGACCTGAGGCCAACTTCAGGGGGCTGTCAACCATCCATCACTTCTGTCATTGGCTGTCCCAACTACAGACCACAGATACCCAGGGTGGCACTGCAGGGACAAAACACACTATATCAGAGTACAGGACTAAAAAATATCCATCTTCATTTATGTCTGGATCTGAAATTATCTGATATGATGGAGCAGGACTTTTGAGCAATGTAAGGTAATTGTACTGAAATAAATGTGTAATATTCACAAAACTCTAATGATGATGATGATAATGTGTTGATGATAAAGGGCAAATGTGTTTTTTTACTGTATATCATGAGCAGACTAAATCACAATGAGTATCCAATGTCAGTTGCAGGCAGCAATTACTGTAACCAGGGTAAAACCAGCTCAGAATTGAGAGCACAACAAACACATTATCTTTTGTCAATTCAGTTTGATGTCCAAGTGTCAAGGACGTCCTCCTCTTCAACTGAAGAGGAGAGGCAAGAAGGATCGGAGGACCAAAATGCAGAGTGGTATGTGTTCATGATGAATATTTAATAAAAGAAAGCACTGAACACTGAATACAAAAACAATAAACAAATAATGACCGTGAAACTATAAATGAGACCTGTGCTGACACAAGCAACTAACATAGACAATCACCCACAAAAAAACAGTGCAAGTATGATTCTCAATCAGAGACAACTAATGACACCTGCCTCTGATTGAGAACCATACTAGGCCGAAACATACAAATCCCCAAATCATAGAAAAACAAACATAGATTGCCCACCCCAACTCACACCCTGACCATATTAAATAAATACAAAACAAAGGAAATAAAGGTCAGAACGTGACACCAAGCCTATTTAACCCCCAGTATGTTCTGAAACTGCAACAATAATGTTCATTCCAAAATATCAAACTGACTGTGACTGAAATAGCTTTACAGGAAGGTAAAATAGCCTGCAACAACAAGGCACATGCACACAAAGGAGGGATTTGGCAGAATAGAATGAATAAAAAGGATGAATAAAAAAACGTAAAAAGGAGAGTTAATGTTATCCCTGTTGAGAGAAAATAGACTCAAAAGGTTTTCGAAAGAAGTTGGGGAGTAGCAAGTGGCATTAGGTAGCATATCTGGTGAACAGGTCAGGGTTCCATAGCCGCAGGCAGAACAGTTGAAACTGGAGCAGCAGCACGACCACCTGGACTGGGATAGTAAGGAGTCATCAGGCCAGGTAGTCATGCTACCTTGACCCGGACCTGCTGTTTTGAGTCTCTCTGCCGCACCTGTTGTCTCTAACTCTGAATGATCGGCTATGAAACGCCAACTGACATTTACTCCTGAGATGCTGATCTGTTGCAGCCCCTGGGCCAGACTACACTCAATCATAGAACCTACTGAAGAGATGAGTCTTCAATAAAGACTTAAAGGTCGAGACCGAGTCTACGTCTCTCACATGGATAGGCAGACCATTCCATAAAAATGGGAGCTCTCTAGGAGAAAGCCCTGCCTCCTGCTGTTTGCTTAGAAATTCTAGGGACAATAAGGAGGCCTGCATCTTGACCGTAGCGTACGTGTAGGTATGTACGGCAGGACCAAATCGCAAAGATGGGTAGGAGCAAGCCCATGTAAATCTTTGTAGGTAAGCAGTAAAACCTTGAAATGAGCCCTTGAGTTAACAGGATGTCAGTGTAGTGAGGCTAGCACTGGAGAATATGATCAAATTTTGGGGTTCTAGTCAATATTCTAGCAGCCGTGTTTAGCACTAACTGAAGTTTATTTAGTGCTTTATAATGGGTATCCCGGAAAGTAGAGCATTGCAGTAGTCTAATCTAGAAGGGACAAAAGCATGGATGAATTTTTCTGCATAACGTTTGGACAGAAAGTTTCTGATTTTTGCAATGTTATGTAGTTGTAAAAAAGCTGTCCTCGAAACAGTCTTGATATGTTCGTCAAAAGAAAGATAAGGGTTCAGAGTAATGCCAAGGTCCTTCACAGTTTTATTTGAAACGACTGTACAACCATCAACATTAATTGTTATATCCAACAGAAGATCTCTTTGTTTCTTGGGACCTAGAACTAGTATCTCTGTTTTGTCCGAGTTTAAAATAAAAAAAAAAATACGCCATCCACTTCCTTATGTCTGAAACACAGGCTTCCAGGGAGGGCAATTTTGGGTTTCACCATATTTCATCGAAATCGAGGTAAAATATATAGTAAAAACAATAGTGGTCCTAAAACGGACCCTTGAGGAACACCGACATTTACAGTTGATTTGTCAGAGGACAAACTATCCACAGAGACAAACTGATATCTTTCCGACAGAAGATCTAAACCAGGCCAGAACTTGTTTGTGTAGAGCAATTTGGGTTTCCAATCTCCTCAAAATAATGTGGTGATCGATGGTATCAAAAGCAGCATGAAGGTCTCGGAGCACGAGGACAGATGCAGATCCTTGGTCTGACACCATTAGAATGTAAATTTACCACCTTCACGAGTGCGGTCTCAGTGCTATGATGGTGTCTAAAACCGGACTGAAGCATTTCGTATACATTGTTTGCCTTGAGGAAAGCAGTGAGTTGCTGTGCAAAAGTTTTTTTTCTAACATTTTTAAGAGGAATGGGGGATTCAATATAGCCTGATAGTTTATATTTTCTGGGTCAAGGTTTGGCTTTTTCAAGAGAGGCTTTATTGCTGCCACTTTTAGTGAGTTTGGTACACATCCGGTGGATAGGGAGCCGTTTATGTGGTTGCAGGATAACATCCTCTCCCTCAATGTGATCAAGACAAAGGAGATGATTGTGGAATACAGGAAAAGGAGGACCGAGCACGCCTCCATTCACTTACTTCCGGCGCCGACAGAGATGGCCGCCTCGCTTCGCGTTCCTAGGAAACTATGCATTTTTTTGTTTTTTTATGTGTTATTTCTTACATTAGTACCCCAGGTCTTCTTAGGTTTCATTACATACAGTCGAGAAGAACTACTGAATATAAGATCAGCGTCAACTCACCATCAGTACGACCAAGAATATGTTTTTCGCGACTCGGATCCTGTGTTCTGGACAACGGAATGGATCGCATGCAGCGACCCAAAAAACGACTCCGAAAAAGTGGGAAACGAGGCGGTCTTCTGGTCAGACTCCGGAGACGGGCACACCGTGCACCACTCCCTAGCATTCTTCTTGCCAATGTCCAGTCTCTTGACAACAAGGTTGATGAAATCCGAGCAAGGGTAGCATTCCAGAGGGACATCAGAGACTGTAACGTTCTGTGCTTCACGGAAACATGGCTCACTGGAGAGACGCTATCCGAAGCGGTGCAGCCAACGGGTTTCTCCACACATCGCGCCGACAGAAACAAACACCTTTCTGGTAAGAAGAGGGGTGGGGGCGTGTGCCTTATGGCTAACGAGACATGGTGCGATGAAAGAAACATACAGGAACTCAAATCCTTCTGTTCACCTGATTTAGAATTCTTCACAATCAAATGTAGACCGCATTATCTACCAAGAGAATTCTCTTCGATTATAATCACAGCCGTATATATCCCCCCCCCAAGCAGACACATCGATGGCTCTGAACGAACTTTATTTAACTCTTTGCAAACTGGAAACCATTTATCCGGAGGCTGCATTCATTGTAGCTGGGGATTTTAACAAGGCTACTCTGAAAACAAGACTCCCTAAATTTTATCAGCATATCGATTGCGCAACCAGGGGCGGAAAAACCTTGGATCACTGTTACTCTAACTTCCGTGACGCATATAAGGCCCTGCCCCGCCCCCCTTTCGGAAAAGCTGACCACGACTCCATTTTGCTGATCCCTGCCTACAGACAAAAACTGAAACAAGAAGCTCCCACGCTGAGGTCTGTCCAACGCTGGTCCGACCAAGCTGACTCCACACTCCAAGACTGCTTCCATCACGTGGACTGGGACATGTGTCGTATTGCGTCAGATAACAACATTGACGAATACGCTGATTCGGTGTGTGAGTTCATTGGAACGTGCGTTGAAGATGTCGTTTCCATAGCAACGATTAAAACATTCCCTAACCAGAAACCGTGGATTGATGGCAGCATTCGCGTGAAACTGTAAGCGCGAACCACTGCTTTTAATCAGGGCAAGGTGTCTGGTAACATGACCGAATACAAACAGTGCAGCTATTCCCTCCACAAGGCTATCAAACAAGCTAAGCGTCAGTACAGAAACAAAGTAGAATCTCAATTCAACGGCTCAGACACAAGAGGCATGTGGCAGGGTCTACAGTCAATCACAGACTACAGGAAGAAATCCAGCCCAGTCACGGACCAGGATGTCTTGCTCCCAGGCAGACTAAATAACTTTTTTGCCTGCTTTGATGACAATACAGTGCCACTGACACGGCCTGCAACGGAAACATGCGGTCTCTCCTTCACTGCAGCCGAGGTGAGTAAAACATTTAAACGTGTTAACCCTCGCAAGGCTGCAGGCCCAGACGGCATCCCCCGCCGCGCCCTCAGATCATGCGCAGACCAGCTGGCTGGTGTGTTTACGGACATATTCAATCAATCCCTATACCAGTCTGCTGTTCCCAGATGCTTCAAGAGGGCCACCATTGTTCCTGTTCCCAAGAAAGCTAAGGTAACTGAGCTAAACGACTACCGCCCCGTAGCACTCACTTCCATCATCATGAAGTGCATTAAGAGACTAGTCAAGGACCATATCACCTCCACCCTACCTGACACCCTAGACCCACTCCAATTTGCTTACCGCCCAAATAGGTCCACAGACGATGCAATCTCAACCACACTGCACACTGCCCTAACCCATCTGGACAAGAGGAATACCTATGTGAGAATGCTGTTCATCGACTACAGCTCGGCATTCAACACCATAGTACCCTCCAAGCTCGTCATCAAGCTACATTTCCTACCCTCACCACCTGGGTCTCGACCCCGCCCTGTGCAACTGGGTACTGGACTTCCTGACGGGCCGCCCCCAGGTGGTGAGGGTAGGCAACAACATTTCCTCCCCGCTGATCCTCAACACTGGGGCCCCACAAGGGTGCGTTCTGAGCCCTCTCCTGTACTCCCTGTTCACCCACGACTGCGTGGCCACGCACGCCTCCAACTCAATCATCAAGTTTGCGGACGACACAACAGTGGTAGGCTTGATTACCAACAACGACGAGACGGCCTACAGGGAGGAGGTGAGGGCCCTCGGAGTGTGGTGTCAGGAAAATAACCTCACACTCAACGTCAACAAAACTAAGGAGATGATTGTGGACTTCAGGAAACAGCAGAGGGAACACCCCCTATCCACATCGATGGAAGAGTAGTGGAGAGGGTAGCAAGTTTTAAGTTCCTCGGCATACACATCACAGACAAACTGAATTGGTCCACTCACACAGACAGCATCGTGAAGAAGGCGCAGCAGCGCCTCTTCAACCTCAGGAGGCTGAAGAAATTCGGCTTGTCACCAAAAGCACTCACAAACTTCTAAAGATGCACAATCGAGAGCATCCTGGCGGGCTGTATCACCGCCTGGTACGGCAACTGCTCCGCCCTCAACCGTAAGGCTCTCCAGAGGGTAGTGAGGTCTGCACAACGCATCACCTGGGTCAAACTACCTGCCCTCCAGGACACCTACAACACCCGATGTTACAGGAAGGCCATAAAGATCATCAAGGACATCAAACACCCGAGCCACTGCCTGTTCACCCCGCTATCATCCAGAAGGCGAGGTCAGTACAGGTGCATCAAAGCTGGGACTGAGAGACTGAAAAACAGCTTCTATCTCAAGGCCATCAGACTGTTAAACAGCCACCACTAACATTGAGTGGCTGCTGCCAACACACTGACACTGACTCAACTCCAGCCACTTTAATAATGGGAATTGATGGGAAATGATGTAAATATATCACTAGCCACTTTAAACAATGCTACCTTATATAATGTTACTTACCCTACATTATTCATCTCATATGCATACGTATATACTGTACTCTATATCATCGACTGCATCCTTATGTAATACATGTATCACTAGTCACTTTAACTATGCCACTTTGTTTACATACTCATCTCATATGTATATACTGTACTCGATACCATCTACTGTATCTTGCCTATGCTGCTCTGTACCATCACTCATTCATATATCCTTTTGTACATATTCTTTATCCCCTTACACTGTGTATAAGACAGTAGTTTAGGAATTGTTAGTTAGATTACTCGTTGGTTATTACTGCATTATTGGAACTAGACGCACAAGCATTTCGCTACACTCGCATTAACATCTGCTAACCATGTGTATGTGACAAATAATATTTGATTTGATTTGATTTGATTTGACGGGGCTGTAGTGGAGCAGGTTCAGAGCTTCAATGTCCTTGGTGTCCACATCACCAACAAACTATCACGGTCCAAACACACCAAGACAGTTGTGAAGAGGGCACCACATAGCTTATTCCCCCTCAGGAGACTGAAAAGTTTTGGAATGGGTCCTCAGATCCTCCAAAGGTTCCACAGCTGCACCATCGATAGCATCCTGGCTGGTTGTATCACTGCCTGGTATGGCAACTGCTCAGCCTCTGGCCACAAGGCACTGCAGAGGGTAGTGCGTACAGGCCCAGTACATCACTGGGGCCAAGCTTCCTGCTATCCAGGAGCTCTATACCTGGCGGTGTCAGAGAAAGGCCCTAGTCATACATTGTTTTCTCTGCTACCGCATGGCAAGCAGTACCGGAGCGCCAAGTCTTGGTCCAAAAGGCTTCTTGACAGCTTCCACCCCAAGCCATTAGACTCCTGAAAAGCTAATCAAATGGCTACCCAGAGTATTTATATTGTCCCGCCCCCTCTTTTACGCTGCTGCTACTCTCTGTTTATGATCTATGCATAGTCACTTTAAATCTACCTACATGTACATATTACCTCAATTACCTCTACTAACCTGTGCCCCCGCACATTGATTCTGTACCAGTACCTCCTGTATATTAATTATTTGTTATTTTTATGTATAATTTATTTGAACTATTTTTACATAACACTTATTTTTCTTAAAACTGCATTGTTGGTGAAGGGCTTGTCAGTGAGCATTTCACTGTTAGGTGTTGTATTTAGCGAATGTGACAAATAACATTTGATTTGATTTAAGTAGCCACCCTTGGCCTTGATGACAGTTTTGCACACTCTTGGCATTATCTCAACCAGAGATACGAGGTAGTCACCATAACTTCAATTAACAGGTGTGCCTTGTTGAAAATGAATTAGTAAAATTTCTTTCCTTATTGTGTTCGAGCCAATCAGTTGTGTTGCAACAAGGTAGGGGTGGTATACATATAGTCCTATTTGGTAAAAGACCAAGTCCATACTATGGCAAGAACAGCTCAAATAAGCAGACCATCATTACTTTAAGACATGAGGGTCAGTCATTCCAGAACACTTCAAGAACTTAAAAAATAGCTTCAAGTGCAGTCGCAAAAACCATCAAGCTCTCATGAGGACCGCCACAGGAAATGAAGACCCAGAGTTACCTCTGCTGCAGAGGATAAGTTCATTAGAGTTAAGTTATTAGAGTTAATAGACACATCTCAACATCAGCTGTTCAGAGGAACCTGAGTGAATCAGGCCTTTATGGTCGAATTTCTGCAAAGAAACCACTACTAAAGGACACCAATAATAAGAAGTGACTTACTTGGGCCAAGAAACACAAGCATTGGGCATTAAACCGGTGGAATTCTGTCCTTTGGTCTGATGAGTCCAAATTTTAGATTTTTGGTTCCAACCGCTGTGTCTTTGTGAGACGCAAAGTAGGTGAATGGATGATCTCTGCATGTGTGGTTCCCACCGTGAAGCAAGAAGGAGGAGGTGTGATGGTGTGGGGGTTCTTTGCTGGTGGCACTGTCAGTGATTTATTTAGAATTCAGGGCACACATAATCAACATGTCTACCAAAGCATTCTACAGAGATATGCCATTCCATCTGGTTTGTGCTTAGTGGGACTATCATTTGTTTTTCAACAGGACAATGACCAAAAACACACCTCCAGGCTGTGTAAGGGCTAGTTGACCAAGGAGAGTGATGGAGTGTTGCATCAGATGACCTGGCCTCCACAATCACCCGACCTCAACCCAATTGAGATGGTTTGGGATGAGTTGGACCTCAGAGTGAAGGAAAAGCAGACAACAAGTGCTCAGCATATGTGGGAACTCCTTCAAGACTGTTGGAAAAGCATTCCAGGTGAAGCTGGTTGAGAAAATGCCAAGTGTGCGTAAAGCTGTAATCAAGGCAAATGGTGGCTACTTTGAAGAATCTAAAATATATTTTGATTTGTTTAACACATTTTTTTTTGTAACTACAGTATTTATTTATTTTTTAATAAAGTAAAACCATTGAATGAGTATGTGTGTACAAACTTTTGACTGGTACTGTAGGTATCCTTCAGAGGAGCAGCTTTGTGGAAATGGCTCTTCCTCTATTTGAACCTGGATTGTGATCGGATCAGTGAATGTCACAGACCTGTTGGTGGTTAGCGGTGCTTAGATTCAGGATATGTGGTGCCATCACCACTCCAATTAACAGATACAAAAAGAGACACCCATATTAGACAGAGCAGCGGCAGTTGAGCAATTAATTCTGACATCCCACATGCTAAACAATGGCCTGTAATTTTCATCAGCGATTGCCATTAAAGTTCATTCAAAGGCATCCGGTGAAAATGACTAGACAGAATCTAAATTATGTAAATCTTGTCACGCAAGTTGACAAGATCAGTGCACAGATGCACCATGTTAGGTTTAATTATAAATAATCATAATTTGTCAGATTCATTTGTCACTAGATTAATTCTGATGAGGTGCTTTTGTCAAAATATTCCCTTATTTCATTTAACACTATTATGACATGCGTCTGGAAGCCTTTACCAACAGTACATCCAGGTCTGTCAATACCAACAGACATTATTTTACCTAAATGTCTTTCATTTCCATATTTCAGATATGCATCATTATTATCCATGTGCAAATACGTTGGAAGAGAGTTGGAGCAGATGTGATTTAAAGTGCTCTCCTTGTTACAGCGTCATGCTTATTCCCTTGTCTCCTCTCTTCTCCTTGTGTCAGAGCAGTCTAACTCACCCTGCTATCCTCGTCAGTGGAGGCTCCGAGAAGGAGGAAGGGGAGGACCATCCTCCTCTCTGATGAGACAAGGGAATAAACATGACGCTGAGAGCATTCCTAGTAACTCTTATCAAATCACATTTTATTTGTCACATACACATGGTTAGCAGATGTTAATGCGAGTGTAGCGAAATGCTTGTGCTTCTACTTCTGACAATGCAGTAATAACCAACGAGTAATCTAACCTAACAATTTCACAACAACTACCTTATACACACAAGTGTAAAGGCATGAAGAATATGTATGTAAAGATATATGAATGAGTGATGGTACAGAACGGCATAGGCAAGATGCAGTAGATGGTATCGAGTACAGTATGAATATGAAATGAGTAATGTAATGCATAACATTGTAATGTAAACATTATATTAAGTGGCATTGTTTAAAGTGGCTAGTGATACATTTTTTACATACATTTTTCCAATATTAAAGTGGCTGGAGTTGAGTCCGTATGTTGGCAGCAGCCACTCTATGTTAGTGGTGGCTGTTTAACAGTCTGATGGCCTTGAGATGCTGTTTTTCAGTCTCTCGGTCCCTGCTTTGATGCACCTGTACTGACCTCGCCTTCTGGATGATAGCGGGGTGAACAGGCAGAGGCTCGGGTGGTTGTTGTCCTTGATGATCTTTATGGCCTTCCTGTGACATCAGGTGGTGTAGGTAGTTTGACCCCGGTGATGCGTTGTGCAGACCTCACTACCCTCTGGAGAGCCTTACGGTTGTGGGCGGAGCAGTTGCCTGAGGTTGAAGAGGCGTTGCTGCGCCTTCTTCACCACGCTGTCTGTGTGGGTGGACCAATTCAGTTTGTCCGTGATGTGTACGCAGAGGAACTTAAAACTTATTTCCCTCTCCACTACTGTCCTGTCGATGTGGATAGGGGGGTGCTCCCTCTGCTGTTTCCTGAAGTCCACGATCATCTCCTTTGTTTTGTTGATGTTGAGTGTGAGGTTATTTTCCTGACACCACACTCCGAAGGCCCTCACCTCCTCCCTGTAGGCCGTTTCGTCGTTGTTGGTAATCAAGCCTACCACTGTAGTCATCTGCAAACTTGATGATTGAGTTGGAGGCATGTATGGCCACGCAGTCGTGGGTAAACAGAGAGTACAGGAGATGGCTCAGAACGCACCCTTGTGGGGCCCCAGTGTTGAGGATCAGCGTGGTGAAGATGTTGTTACCTATGCTCACCACCTGGGGGTGGCCAGTCAGGAAGTCCAGTACCCAGTACCCAGTTGCACAAGGTGGGGTCGAAACCCAGGGTCTCGAGCTTGATGACGAGTTTGGAGGGTACTATGGTGTTAAATGCTGAGCTGTAGTCGATGAACAGCATTCTCACATAGGTATTCCTCTTGTCCAGATGGGTTAGGGCAGTGTGCAGTGTGGTTGCGATTGCGTCGTCTGTGGACCTATTGGGGCGGTAAGCAAATTGGAGTGGGTCTAGGGTGTCAGGTTGGGTGGAGGTGATATGGTCCTTGATTAGTCTCCCAAAGCACTTCATGATGACGGAAGTGAGTGCTACGGGGCGGTAGTCGTTTAGCTCAGTTACTTTCTCAGTTGCTTTCTTGGGAACAGGAACAATGGTGGCCCTCTTGAAGCATGTTGGAACAGCAGACTGGGATAAGTATTGATTGAATATCTCCGTAAACACACCAGCCTGAGGACGTGGCTGGGGATGCTGTCTGGGTCTGCAGCCTTGCGAGGGTTAACACGTTTAAATGTTTTACTCACGTCGGCTGCAGTGAAGGAGAGTCCACAGGTTTTGGTAGCGGGCCGTGTCAGTGGCACTGTATTGTCCTCAAAGCGAGCAAAGAATTTATTTAGTCTGTCTGGGAGCAAGACATCCTGGTTCGCGATGGGGCTGGTTTTCTTTTTGTAATCTGTGATTGACTGTAGATCCTGTCACATACCTCTTGTGTCTGAGCCGTTGAATTGTGATTCTACTTTGTCTCTATACTGACGCTTAGCTTGTTTGATTGCCTTGCGGAGGGAATAGCTACACAGTTTGTATTTGGTCATGTTTCGGGTTACCTTGCCCTGGTTAAAAGCAGTTGTTCGCGCTTTCAGTTTTGCGCGAATGCTGCCATCAATCCACGGTTTCTGGTTTGGGAATGTTTTAATGGTTGCCGTGGGTACTACACTGCCGATGCACTTGCTATAAACTCGCTCACCGAATCAGCGTATTCATCAATGTTGTTGTTCGACGCAATGCGGAACATATCCCAATCCACGTGATCGAAGCAGTCTTGAAGCGTGGAATCAGATTGGTTGGACCAGCGTTGAACAGACCTGAGTGCGGGAGCTTCCTGTTTTAGTCTGTCTATAGGCTGGGAGCAACAAAATGGAGTGGTGGTCAGCTTTTCCGAAAGGAGGGCGGGGGAGGGCCTTTACATGAGTGTGAGAATAACAATGATCCAGGGTTTTACCAGCCCTGGTAGCACAATCGATATGCTGATAGAATTTAGGGAGTCTTGTTTTCAGATTAGCCTTGTTAAAATCCCCAGCTACAATGAATGCAACCTCAGGATATGTGGTTTCCAGTTTACATAGAGTCAAATAAAGTGAGTTCAGGGCCATCGATATGTCTCCTTGGGGGAGAATACAGTGGGGCAAAAAAGTATTTAGTCAGCCACCAATTGTGCAAGTTCTCCCACTTAAAAAGATGAGGCCTGTGATTTTCATCATAGGTACACATCAACTATGACAGACAAAATGAGAAAAAAAATCCAGAAAATCACATTATAGGATTTTTAATGAATTTATTTGCAAATGATGGTGGAAAATAAGTATTTGGTCACCTACAAACAAGCAAGATTTCTGGCTCTCACAGACATGTAACTTCTTCTTTAAGAGGCTCCTCTGTCCTCCACTCGTTACCTGTATTAATGGCACCTGTTTGAACTTGTTATCAGTATAAAAGACACCTGTCCACAACCTCAAACAGTCACACTCCAAACTCTACTATGGCCAAGACCAATGAGCTGTCAAAGGACAAAATTGTAGACCTGCACCAGGCTGGGAAGACTGAATCTGCAATAGGTAAGCAGCTTGGTTTGAAGAAATCAACAATTATTAGGAAATGGAAGACATTCAAGACCACTGATAATCTCCCTCGATCTGGGGCTCCACGCAAGATCTCACCCCGTGTGGTCAAAATGATCACAAGAACGGTGAGCAAAAATCCCAGAACCACACGGGGGAACCGAGTGAATGACCTGCAGAGAACTGGGACCAAAGTAACAAAGCCTACCATCAGTAACACACTATGCCGCCAGGGACTCAAATCTTGTAGTGCCAGACGTGTCCCCCTGCTTAAGCCAGTACATGTCCAGGCGCGTCTGAAGTTTGCTAAAGAGCATTTGGATGATCCAGAAGAAGATTGGAAGAATGTCATATGGTCAGATGAAACCAAAATAGAACTTTTTGGTAAAAACTCAACTCGTCGTGTTTGGAGGACAAAGAATTCTGAGTTGCATCCAAAGAACACCATACCTACTGTGAAGCATGGGGGTGGAAACATCATGCTTTGGGGCTGTTTTTCTGCAAAGGGACCAATACGACTGATCCGTGTAAAGTAAAGAATGAATGGGGCCATGTATCGTGAGATTTTGAGTGAAAACCTCCTTCCATCAGCAAGGGCATTGAAGATGAAACGTCGCTGGGTCTTTCAGCATGACAATGATCCCAAACACACCGCCCGGGCAACGAAGGAGTGGCTTCGTAAGAAGCATTTCAAGGTCCTGGAGTGGCCTAGCCAGTCTCCAGATCTCAACCCCATAGAAGATCTTTGGAGGGAGTTGAAAGTCCGTGTTGCCCAGCAACAGCCCCAAAACATCTTTGCTCTAGAGGAGATCTGCATGAAGGAATGGGCCAAAATACCAGCAACAGTGTGTGAAAACCTTGTGAAGACTTACAGAAAACGTTTGACCTCTGTCATTGCCAACAAAGGGTATATAACAAAGTATTGAGATAAACTTTTGTTTTTGACCAAATACTTATTTTCCACCATAATTTGCAAATAAATTCATAAAAAATCCTACAATGTGTTTTCTGGATTTTTTTCTTCTTATTTTGTCTGTCATAGTTGAAGTGTACCTATGATGAAAATTACAGGCCTCTCTCATCCTTTTAAGTGGGAGAACTTGCACAATTGGTGGCTGACTAAATGCTTTTTTGCCCCACTATATGTGACTGATTATAATCGAAGAGCATTCTCTTGGTAGATAATGCGGTCAACATTTGATTGTGAGGAATTCTAAGTCAGGTGAACAGAAGGACTTGAGTTCCTTTATGTTGTTATGATCACACCACGTCTCGTTAATCATAAGGCATACCACCCGCCCCTCTTCTTACCAGAAAGATGCTTGTTTCTGTCAGCGAGATGCATGAAGAAACCAGCTGGCTGTACCGACTCCGATAGCGTGCCTCGAGTGAGCCATGTTTTCGTGAAGAAAAGAAGGTTACAGTCTCTCATATCTCTCTGGAATGCTACCCTTGCTCGGATTTCATCAACCTTGTTGTCAAGAGACTGGATTTTGGCGAGAAGTATCCTCGGGAGCGGTGCGCGATGTGCCCGTCTCCAGAGCCTGACCAGAAGACCGCTTCGGCTGCCCCTTTCATGGCGTTGTTTTGGTTCACTAGCACTGCAGTGAGTTGTTGACTCCAAGAGAGATGAAGACAATATTTGAAGAGTTTTGTACAAATACATTTCTTCAAAAATTAAGAAGAAGCAAGACAGAGAGATTTAATAAAAAAAAATCACTTTCAGTTTCACTTACTTAGCTAGCAAATGCAGCTAGCTAGTTCAGCTTACTGAGGGATGCTATGTTAGCTAGCTGGCCATGACTATCCAACACAACACTGGAACTCTTTTTCATTTCGAACTCTCTTTTGGTTTTACAAATTTATTGCCACCGGGGCCTGCCGGTGTAACTGCTTACTGACAGTACACTGTAACGTTATTGTATGATTGTAGCAGGTTTACTAACGCATTAGTTTTATTAGTTATGCTGACTATGATGTTACTTTAGCAAATATGGTGACAATGATGTAGGCTGTGTGCAGCGGTTTGGCATGGAAAGTTTTTTTTCACCTGGTCACATAAAGCTGATGTGTTGTGCACTGAAGTCCACAAGTGATGGGAAGAGGTGAGAGGAGGAGAGCGCATAGATGCGAGAAGGAATACAACATGGTTACTATGAAAGTGAACTGTGTTGATGCGTGATCAGGGGTGCATTCATCCGCTGATTCTGTTGAAAAACATTTCTTAAATGATGCAAACAGAACAAAAACGGGGATAAACGTATCGGAATTTTTCAAATAGAAACTTTTGTTTGCAACTGTTGGACTAATGGTTAAACCCTAGATCAGCTAGATGCAGGCAAGAGGGAACGGAATATGAATGACAGTCAGTCAATATGCTGTAATAGAAATAAGGCCATGCTCATGACAAAAAGATTGTCCTCCCTCATCTTAAACAGCACTGACCGCCACTGGTCCTCATGTGTCACTGACAACCCACCAGACAAACACAACATTGCTCAATGTCAAACACCACAGGCAAGGGAGGATAGACTGGCTAGTCACCACTGTTGGCTAGAATGAATAGCAGGAAGCCTGTACTCATTCATCAGTGTGCATATCATCAGCAAGACTGGGCATGGTAAGCCTTGTTGTTCACCCTCAATAAACCCTTTTGCATGTACAAGTGAGGCCAACATAACATCATGAAATTGTGGCCCAATTCCAAATTGACTCCTATGCACCTGTGGAGTTCTGGGAGGATTTGATTGGTATAAGCAATATGGTGAAACTTCTAACTAGATAGCCTATCAGAGGGCGAGGTGGCGCTATTACCCTATTGATTACACCTGTCAAATCCTCTCGGATCGCCACAAGTGCACAGGGTGTAGGGTAGGGTGCCCCAACTGGTTTGTGTCAAGAACTGCAAAGCTTCTGGGTTTCTCACACTCAACAGTTTTCCATGTGTTTCAAGAATGGTCCACCACCCAAAGGACATCCAGCCAACTTGACACAACTGTGGGAAGCATTGGAGTCGACATGGGCCAGCATCCCTGTGGAACGCTTTTGACACTTTGTAGAGTCCATGCCCTGACGAATTGAGGCTGTTCTGAGGGCAAAGGGGGGAATGCAACACAATATTAGGAAGGAGTTCCTAATGTTTAGTGTACTCAGTGAATGTGGTCGTATACAAATGCAAGCAAGCTTTGAAAGTATTATGTGTCAGTCTAATATTAGATTTGTTTGGGCTCCTTGTGGTCAATTTGCAGTTTACAACTTATTATAAATATGTTCCAGTCGTTGTCCTATTGAAAGGTCAACCTTTGCTCCAGTCTGAGGTCCTGAGTTCTCTCGAGCAGGTTTTCATCAAGGATCTCTAGGTAATTTGCTCTGTTCATCTTTCCCTCGAACCCGACAAGTCTTACGGTCCCTGCCAGTAAAAAAATCCCACAGCATGTTGCTGCCACCACCATGCTTCTCTGTAGAGATGGTGCCAGGTTTCCTCCAGACGTGACGCTTGGAATTCAGGGCAAATAGTTAAATCGTGGTATCATCACACCAGAGAATCTTTTTTCTCATGGTCTGAAAGTCCTTTTGGCAAACTGCAAGTGGGTTGTCTTGTGCCTTCTACTGAGGAGTGGCTTCTGTCTGGCCACTCAACCATAAAGGCCAGGTTGATGGAGTGCTGCGGAGATGGTTGTCCTTCTGGAAGGTTCTCCAATCTCCACAGAGGAATTCTGGAGCTCTCTCAGAGTGACCATTGGGTTCTTGATCACCTCCCTGACCAAGGGCTCTAGTAAGAATATTGGTGGTTCCAAACTTCTTCAATTTAAGAATGATGGAGGCTGTGTTTTTGGGGACCTTGAATCCTGTAGACCTTTTTTGATAACCTTCCCCAGATCTGTGGCTCGACAAAATCCTGTCTCGGAGCTGCTGACAATTCTTCTGACCTCATGGCTTGGTTTTTGCCCTGAAATGCACTGTCAACTGGGGGACCTTATATAGGCAGGTGTGTGCCTTTCCAAATCATGTCCAATCAATTGAATTTACCCCAGGTGGACTCCAATCAAGTTTTAGAAACAGCGCAAGGAGGATCAATGGAAATAGGATGCACCTGATTTAAATGTCAATTCTCATAGCAAAGGGTCTGAAAACTTATGTAAACAAGGTACTTCTGTTTTTTATTTTAAATACATTTGCAAAGATTTCTAAAAACCTGTTTTCACTTTGTCATCAAGGGGTATTGTGTGTAGCTTGATGAGGAAAAAAATGTATGTAATCCATTTTAGAATAAGGCTGTAACATAACAAAATGTGAAAAAAGTCAAAGGGTCAGAATACTTTCCGAATGCACTGAATGTAGTTCCTTTGTTTTAGTATGGTGTGCAGTCTATGTTCTTTTTTCTATAATTTGGGATTTCTGTGTTTGGCCTGGTATGGTTCTCAATCAGAGGCAGCTGTCAATCGTTGTCCCTGATTGAGAACCATACTTAGGTAGCCTGGTTTCACCTGTCCTGAGCTGCCAGAGTCGCCTGTCTGTCCTGAGCTGCCAGAGCCGCCCGCCAATCAGGAGCTGCCAGAGCCGCCGGTCAGTCAGGAGCTGCCAGAGCCGCCGGTCAGTCAGGAGCTGCCAGAGCCGCCGGTCAGTCAGGAGCTGCCAGAGCCGCCGGTCAGTCAGGAGCTGCCAGAGCCGCCGGTCAGTCAGGAGCTGCCAGAGCCGCCTGTCAGTCAGGAGCTGCCAGAGCCGCCTGTCAGTCAGGAGCTGCCAGAGCCGCCTGTCAGTCAGGAGCTGCCAGAGCCGCGTGTCAGTCAGGAGCTGCCAGAGCCATTCGTTACTACAGTGCTTCCGGAATCGTC
Source organism: Oncorhynchus masou masou (assembly GCF_036934945.1). Taxonomy (NCBI): domain Eukaryota; kingdom Metazoa; phylum Chordata; class Actinopteri; order Salmoniformes; family Salmonidae; genus Oncorhynchus; species Oncorhynchus masou. The sequence goes on from NC_088222.1 coordinate 51,164,083, forward strand.
CTTCACTCTGGAGTTGCCGGAATCGCCCTTCACTCCGGAGGTGCTGGAATCGCCCGTCACTCCAGAGCTGCCGGAATCGCCCTTCACTCCGGAGCTACCGGAGTCTCCCACCTGTCCGGTGCTGCCTGAATCTCCTGTCCATTCGGGTCCCGTTGCTAGGGTCCAGTCCGAGGTCGGCGGCGAGGGTCGCCACTCTAAAGAAGCCACGGAGGCGGGTTGAGAGGCGGACAAAGACTATGGTGGAGTGGGGTCCACCACCCGCGCCAGGGCCACCACCGCGGACAGACGCCCACCCAGACCCTCCCGTATAGGTTCAGGTTTTGCGGCCGGAGTCCGCACCTCTGGGGAGGGGTGGGGGGGGGTACTGTCACGTTCTGACCTTAGTTCTTTTGTTTTGTCTATGTTTTAGTATGGTCAGGGCGTGAGTTGGGGTGGGCAGTCTATGTTCTATAATTTGGGATTTCTGTGTTTGGCCTGGTATGGTTCTCAATCAGAGGCAGCTGTCAATCTTTGTCCCTGATTGAGAACCATACTTAGGTAGACTGGTTTCACCTTTGAGTGGTGGGTGATTATTTTCTGTTCAGTGTTTTTTGTATTCACCGCTCTGGACTGTTTCGTTCTCGTTATTTGGTTTTGTCTTCATGATAATAAATTATCAATATGGACACTTACCACGCTGCACATTGGTCCCCTCCTCTTCTTCCGCCAACAACGGCCGTTACAGATGGGTTAGAAGAAGCCTACATAACCACATACAGACGTCCTTCCTAACTCAGTTGTCGGAAAGGAACAAAACCGGGATTTCACGATGAGGCCAATGGTGACTTTAAAACAGTTAGAGTTTAATGGCTGTGATAGGAGAAAACTGAGGATGGATCAACAACATTGTAGTTACTCCACAATACCAACCTACATGACAGAATGAAAAGAAGGAAGCCTGTACAGAATAAAAATATTCCAAAACATGAATATATTTTGGAATAAGGCACTAAAGTAAAACTGCAAAAAACGTGGCAAAGAAATGTTATGTCCTGAATATAAAGCATTATGTTTTGGCCAAATCCAAATCCATATTTTCAAGAATGGTGGTGGCTGCATCATATTAACGGTATGCTTGTCATCACAAGGACTAGGGTGGTTTTTGGAATAAAAAGAAATCCAACAGACACAGAGACAAATACACATTTCAGCAGGACAGTAACCTAACACACAAGGCCAAATATACACTGGAGTTGTTGTACCAATGTACCAAGACTACATGAAATGTTGGTAAGTGGCCTAGTTACAGTTTTGACTTCAAATCTGCTTGAAAATCCACGGCAAGACTTGATGGCTGTCTAGCAATGATGAACAACCAACTTGACAGAGCTTGAAGAATTAAAAAAAGTAATAATGTGGAAGTATTGTACATTCCAGGTGTGCAAAGTTCTTAGAGATTCACCCAGAAAGGCTCATAGCTGTAATTATTGCCAAGGTTTGTTCTAACAATAATCGGAACAATAATCGGTAGGGTTGGTATACAGAAAATAGCCCTATTTGGTAAAAGACCAAGTCCATAGTATGGCAAAAACAGCTCAAATAAGACAGTCCATCATTACTTTAAGACTTGAAGGTAAGTTGATACACAACATTTTAGGAATTTAAGAAAGTTTCTTCAAGTGCAGTCCATCTTGCGCTATGATGAAACTGGCTCTCATGAGGACCACCACAGGAAAGGAAGACCCAGAGTTACCTCTGCTGCAGAGGATAAGTTCATTACAGTTACCAGCCTCAGAAATTGAGTTCAAGTAACAGACACATCTCAACATCAACTGTTCAGAGGAGACTTTGTGAATCAGGCCTTTGTGGTTGAATTGCGGCAAATAAACCACAACTTAAAAACTTGTTAAGCCTATGGATTCCCCTACAGGAACTACACCCCCCCGTTCAGCTGAAATGGTGGCTCAGGGAATGCAAAAATATTCTTAGAAATATTTAACCTCCACACATTAACAAGTCCAATACCTCAAATGAAAGATAAATACCTTGTTCATCTACCCAGCGTGTCAGATTTTTAAAATGTTTTACGGCGAAAACACAGCATATATTTATGTTAGACCACCACCAAAACAAAGAGAAAACGTAGCCATTTTGTACCACAAAAGATAAAATGACATTCACTAACCTCTTGAAAATCTTCATCAGATGACAGTCATATGACATGTTACACAGTACATTTATGTTTTGTTCGATAATATGCATTTTTTATTCATAAATCTCGGTTTACATTGACGCCATGTTCAGAAAATTCTCCAAAATGTCCGGAGGAATTATAGAAAGCTACACCAGATAACAGAAATACTCATCATAAACTTTGACTAAAGATACATGTTCTAAATATAATAAAAAATATACACCTGTTCTTAACCTCTCTGGGCAACCCGACACGCAAGCGTCCCACCTTGCCAACAATAAATGCAAATGCGCTACGCCAAATGCTAATAGCACTCATTAAAACACAAACGTTCATTAAAACTCACATGCAGGGTACTCAATTCAAGCTACACTTGTTGTGAATCTAGCCCACAAGTCAGATTTTTAAAATGCTTTTCGGCGAAAGCATGAGAAGCTATTATCTGATAGCATGCAACACCCCAAAATACCAGAAGGGGACGTAAACAAAAGAATTAGCGTAGCCGGCGCTACACAAAACGCAGAAATAAAATATAAAACATTCATTACCTTTGACGAGCTTCTTTGTTGGCACTCCTATATGTCCCATAAACATCACAATTGGGTCTTTTTTTTCAGATTAAATCGGTCCTTGTATACCCAAAATGTCCATTTATGAAGACCGTCAGATCCAGGAAAAACACAGTTTTTAAACGCAACGTTATTTTTAAAAATTAAAACAGTTGCCTATAAACTTTGACAAAACACTTCAAACTACTTCTGTAATCCAACTTTAGGTATTAGTAAACGTTAATAAACGCTCAAATTGATCATGGAGCGATCTGTATTCAATAGCAACAAGTTTGGAAAACGTAGCCCACTTTTCCGGTTCCATTTTTTCCAGCTGTGGACCTGAAGACCGGATGTGCCTATTACTCAGATGACCAAGGATTTAGTTGCATCGAAATCACAACACTGGCGACATTGTGTGGAAGCTGTAGGAACTGTAATCCCATCCTTAACTATTATTCCTTCCAATAGACAATACAAAGACTGGCGGATTGATTGTTTTCTCCGTCGATTTTGTGATCAGATTTCCTTGCGATTTTGACCACGGAACACGTTCTGTTATAGTCACAGACATCATTGAACCAGTTTTAGAAACTTCAGAGTGTTTTCCATGCATACATACGAATCATATGCATATACTATATTCCTGGCATGAGTTGCAGGACGTTGAAATGTTGCGCGATTTTTAACAGAATGTTGAAAAAAGTAGCCCGATCTCTAACAGGTTTTAATGCAACCGCTGTGTCACATTTTTTTTTACGTTACGGAAAAAGCCTACCATGCAATAATCTGAGACGGCGCTCAGACGTAACAATATTTCTCCGCTATGTTGGAGTCAACAGAAATACAAAATTACAACATAAATATTCCCTTACCTTTGATGATCTTCGATCAGAATGTAGTGCAAGGAGTCCTAGTTCAACAATAAATTGTTTTGTTTCATAATGTTCAATTCTAGTGTCCATGTAGCAGCATTTGCTACCACTTTCAGCTCAAATGCCCAAAACATGACTTCTGGTCCAGGATAATTTTGCATCAAAACTTCCAAATTACATATTACAGGTCGACGAAACTGGTCAAACTAAGTGCAGAATCAATCTTCAGGATGTTATAATCATACAGATCGAATATCATTCCAACCGGGCCATCCTAGTTCATCTGGGGCTGACTGGAACAGACGAAGCACTCTAATGCATACGTACCTTCAAGCACATGGAAATCTTTGCGACACTTAGTGCTTTAGGTCAAAGTTCACAGCAAATGCTCAATTACACTTTCTACTGAATGAGGACATCTAGTGGAAAACATAGGAAGTGTTTCCAGATCCATAACTTGTTGGGAAGGGAGGGGGCGATGACGTCAAAGTTGCCCCAACTTTCAGGATTCCAAAAACTAGTTTGGAAGATTGCCTGCCCTGTGAGTTCTGTCATAATTCAAACGGTTTTAGAAGCTTCAGAGTGTTTTCTATCCAATAATAATAATAATATGAATATTAGGACAGATTTTTAGGACAGATTTTGATGCAGTTCACTATGGGCACGCAATTAATCCAAAGGGGAAATACTGCCCCATATCCTTAAGGACGCCAATAGGAAGAAGAGACTTGCTTGGGCCAAGAAACACGAGCAATGGGCATTTGATCAGTGGAAATCTGTCCTTTGGTCTGATTAGTCCAAATTTTAGATTTCTGGTTCCAACCATCATATCTTTGTGAGATGCAGAGTAGATGAACAGATGATATCTGCATGTGTGGTTCCCACCGTTAAGCATGGAGGAGGAGTGATGGTGTGGGGATGCTTTGCTGGTGACACTGTCTGTGATTTATTTAGAATTCAAGGCACACTTAACCAACAAGACTACCACATCAGAGAGAATAAAGTAGACGGCACAGGTCAAAATTTTGATTGATGACCCTGTGTCCATGATGACCTGTACATGTCCAAATATGGGCCTCCGGCCAGGCCATCCTGTTCCTGTGGTCACGTGTTAGAGGGTGTGTTATTTTATATATATATTGCATCATTTGAAGTAGTCATGCTGATTGATGTCTAGGGACCTGGTTGAACTGGGGGGGGTTCAGTGTTTGAACCTTTGAACGTGTATGGCCCCCCCACCCCCAGTTTTATTGCCCTTATGGTTGTTATCTGATGAAGCAGGAATGTCCGGGGTATTGGCTATGGCAGACGCATTATAAATAAATGTCCAGAACAAGGCATGCGATTTATAAAATAAAGCCCAGAATATTAAACATAAAAATATGTCTCCTAGGCCAATTCTCGGGGTGCTCTGCAGCTCATGTCATGGACCCAATGACAAAAGCCTGGAGGATGTTTTGCGTGAGGCTCCAGAATGTTTTAAAGGAGTTTTGGGTACGAGTGAGGGACATATGTCTTACATATTCCAACCTGAGGAATCTACGGTTAAGATATTCACAGACAGCGGCCCCAAACCCTTTTATAGGGCAGAACCCGAGAGTTTATCTCCAGTGCTAAGGATGAGAGAATGGCTTAAGATAAGACTTGCGCTGTGTCAAATTGAACAGGCCCTGAGTGCTTCAAGTCTACCCGGATATGCGTTGGAAGAACTGGTCTGTGGACGAAGTGATCTGAATTCCCTAAGAATCGCTTCAATGGCGTATACCCCTGACCCCAGAGTGACAATTTTAGCATGTGAACAATTTGATAGTGCAAATGCGACAAACTGTCAGTTCATATGTATTTTCCAAAGCATGCAAGGATGTAAACCACTTTACAACACTGTTCAGTTTTAAATGGCGTGATTATCATATTTTCTGAACACTGATGAATAAGCTGGACAGTCTTTTCGAAAATCGTGAACAATTACGCCGATGGCCGAGGTTATCGTTGAGACATACCCAGGACCCACAAGGCCGAAGGTGGATCTTTCCCTTGAGTGAAAACGTCCGGAGCTTCGATGGAGCCGGCAAGCGACTATGCGATGGTGAATTGGAAACGGATAATGGTCAGGGCTAACCGGACCCTTTATCTGTAAGAAATAGTAAAAAATGTTGAATTATAACGTGTGTTAAAATGTATGTACTAAATATTCTGAATTAAATCATTGGTTTTGAAAATGTATCTCACCCTTTAACGAAAGGGGAGGCTGTCTTTTCTCTCACACCAGGGTCTGTCGCAGACAAATGTAATGTCTGAAAAAAACATCTATTATTTTATAGTCTTTCCTACAATGGCATGTTATAAACATTACTGGTTATTAAAGTTTGTAATAATGTACAACTGCAGGCCTCCAAGGTTTTTACATAAAACACTCGTGATGCATGTTTAAATATTAGTCAAATTTGGTAATTAATTCTAACATGTCTTTAAAAAGGTTGTACGAATGTATGATATCGCTAATCAGCGCCCGGTGCCCCCCACCCCGGTCGTAGACAGAATGTCTCGACCCCCCCATGCTGTTTGAATTCACCACCTTTGTTCTCTAAACCAAATATACAGGGTGTTGCACACATGATATCTCCTGAAAAACATGTCACCACGGCCCTTTAAACTCATTCCGTACTTTCGCTAGTTAGGGACAGAACGTGGAGCATATATTTTAACACTATGTTGGCACAGCTTTAGCGCAAACCCACAGCCCCGAATATTTAGCTGCCAGGACAGATTAAAAAAAGAGATGTGAATAAGTGAATCTCTCCTAAGGGTTATTTCTGAAGGCTACTGGACATAAGTGATTGGGGAAGCGATCAATTTTAGGCGTAAGGCCAAATAATCACATACCCAAGAATGTTTATATATTAAAAAACAAAAAGTGGGCACTTTCAACGACTTGGATAGACTTGGATACTCTGAACCGAATGGATATTTCTGGAGGTGAGTAAGTGAAAAAATATATTTTAAGTTTTATTTGAATATTATTGTGATATTATTGTAATATTAAACACGAGTTATTTGTGTTTTTCAGGCCAAATGCACATAAGTTAAAGTGTATATATTTCGTATAACTGTTAATATTCTCTAACGTTTGTTAGGGGGCCCTATCATTTACGCAGCTTTAAGATTTCGACTCGCTAAATTGTCTGGATATCGTTGTAATATTAAACACACGTTATTTGTGTTTTAAAACGGGGGACAACAATTATATATTTTTTTTAGGTATGTATTTCAGGCCAAAAGCCCATATAAGTTAAAGTGTATATATATCATATAACTGTTAATATTGTCTAACGTTTGTTAGGCTCCCCAACATTTACGCAGCTTTTAAGAGGTTTAACGGATCTGGAACACAATGACTTAATCGATGATTCTCAGCCTCAAAACCCCGGCAGCCAATCGCCATCAGCATATTTTTCGCGGTAAGTCCATATAATTAATCACATACCCAAGAATATTTATATATTAAAAAACAAATAGTGTGTACTATTTTAAAAGCTATTTTTTTGTATTTACTGCTGACATACAGCCAAGAATGATAAAGGCTTCGTTATGAACAACTGACACAACGGGTGACTTGGATGCAATTCTCCCGTTCTGCACAAACGTTTTGTCCAGCACACCGCGAACAGAGAATCTAAACGTCCTGACAACTCCCTCGGGAACCGCAACCCACTCGCTACACATTCCATGTCCCAACAACCAACGCATAACTGTAGCCCAAGTGCATTGCCGCAGAATCACCCCGGCCCAAGAGGGGCTACAAGGCTGAAAATGTACGGATTATCTATGGAGACGGTATGAGACCATTATACATTTGTTATTAGTTATACGTCTTTTATTAGTTATACCTCTTTTGATAGAATATGTTAAAACAATGTCAAATAATGTTTTCAGACTCCTACGAGACTGGCCCTGCAGAATCGGGAACGCTTGATGAAAAAAGTCTAGAGCCCTCGGTATCCACGATTCGTCAGAACAGCCAGCACCAAAAAAGCAGAGGTATTTTAACTATGTATTGTTAATATATATTATTATACCTGAAATGTATTTGGCATTTTATGTATCTAACATATTTTTATATTTAATAACCTATTTTGTATGTTTTATTTTCTTTCAGACTCCTCCCCGGCGAAAAACGGCACAGAAGGCCACATACAGCTGAGGGATTCCAGCTCACCGAACATTCCCAATGAAACAACCAAAGCGGAGGATATCCCTGTTTTTAATGACATTTCAGAGGTTGATGACCGGTTATTTTGTGATGCGGCCAACCTTCTTGACCCCGACAATTCTATGGCGTCAACATCAGGATCTGAAATAGAACAAGCAAGGTTTTTCACATTCTTTTCCAGGGCTTTGAAATCAAGGAACGTTTTGCTGTACAAACGACTGGGGATTTTAATTGAGAGACAGTACCGAGACGATATGTTATTCTGGAATAGAACAATTCCACGCATGTTAAACAGCAAACCGATTAAAAAACGCAAATACATGCGCTAAAATCATATATGTAACACGGATCATTCCAGAAATACCCCAAAACGCACATCCTTAATTATCCAAATGGCAGAACCACAGGAACAAGTTGAGACAGTTGGAAGCCTCTTAGCACAGATACTGCCAGAACTCCTAGAAATGATTAATCGTATGAACGAGTCAGGGATGCCCACCTAAAAACCTGTTATCACAGATTCCCGAAGCCCTCATAACCTTAATTAATCTGATGAACGAGAGTCAGACATTTTCGGCACCCGCTACACCAACAACGACATCCCAACCGTTAACGCCCATGTCCGTGGAGTCTGAAACGCCACATGATATTTTTGGGGAATTGGAAAATTGTCTAATAAATCTGGAGGGAGATGGTATTGATAGACGTGTCTGGGTTGTGTACAGGAATAAATTCAACAATACAGAGATTCGATAGTTTTTCAATTTCCTATGGGTGAATCAGAATCTTGACTATGCTGTGTTTTACGTAATGATATTGGACACTCTGAACGATCTGTTAGACACGGCAAGAGATTATGGCAAACCACGTGATGTCTTACAGTTGGAGATTTGTGGAGATAGCCTGCATAACACAGTATCTCTTATTTTACCCAATGGCGAAGCAGATCTTGAACAATTTATCGCGCTGCTAGAACACCTTGTTCAGTCAAATTTAGCCGTCATAGCAGATCGGACCCTCGAGCTTGTAGTGCAAATAATTACGTCAACCCCAGGGTGGTGGTGGGCATAGAAGGAAGTTTGATAGCCTAATGCAGTCAGAAATCATAAGCAATAAAAGGGCCTACCTCATAAACGTTCACAATCCAGATAATAAGCTATGTTTTGCAATAGGCCTAGCACATTTACTTAACCCTGGATGTACTGATCTGATGGCATTGCAAAAGGCTAGAGAGCTCCAAATGGCCGTGGGTCTCGGGAATACAGGATGCTGTGGCTTTCTCTGACATAGTCAAATTTAAAAACTTTCTGAATATCAAGATTGTGGTTTTGTACCACAGTAGAGCTAATGCAGCTCTCTTGAAGTTCCAAAACAACCCTCAACCGCATCCTCAGATTCTGTACTGTTATGTGCAAAACGAACATTACTACGCCTTACCAACATCAAAGCGTTCATAGGGGCACCATATGTGTGTCCATCCTGCCATACCGGCTACACCCGAAAGGGGAGGCACTCGTGCCGTTATAACTGTTCATTATGTCAGGATGCAGATTGCCCAATGCAGCCCTTAAACTTGACACCCTGTGAAGATTGCCACCGCACATGTCGTTCGACCTACTGTTACGAAAAACACAAAATTGAAACATGGCACCCCAAGGCATGTAAATCTGTAAGCATTTGTGACATTAACAAGAAATGCCCAAAATGTCATTGCAATTACAACCTTAAAATAGATAGCCCTAAACCGCATGTGTGTGGAATCATACATTGTCCAATCTGTAAAGGGCCTTTGAAAAGCAGAGACGCTGAAGTGGTTCAAAAAGTGCCACACGAGTGTTATATTCAGCCCTTGGCTGAAGATGAACATTCAGAGAAATATGTGTTCTATGACTTTGAGACAAATCAGCAATCGGAGGTTCATTTAACTATTTTTCTATCTACCATGACTTTCAAGGGGGAAAAGTGGTCGGCAGAAGGATCCAATTGTGCACTACTCTTTCTAAAACACTTTAGTTTATAGCACACAATGCTAGATCCTACGACTCTTACCTTCTTCTGAACCCCTTGATACAGCAAGGCGTGGCACCCAGTCATAGCTCAAGGTAGTAAAATCTTGTGTTTTGTAGACCCAGCCTTCAACCAGAGATACATTGACAGTTTAAGCTTCTTACCCATGCGATTGGCTCAAATTCCAGAGGCCTTGGGTTTTGAAAACTCTGAAAGGCTGGTTCCCCCACTTCTTCACATCTGAGGAGAATCTACATTATGTCGGATCATATCCCGGCCCAGAAATGTACGGGTGTGATCAAATGTCTCCCACAGAGCGTGAGAGATTCATGACGTGGTACAAGACAGTAGGACATGGCACCTTTGATTTACATAAAGAGATGGAATCATACTGTGACAATGATGTGGTTATACTTCGTGAAGGATGCCTCAGATTCAGAGAAGAGGTAATCAAAAATGCAGGCATTGACCCCTGGAGTTGTACAACTTTTGCATCGGCATGCATGAAAACCTATCGTACACACTATCTGCCTACATCCTCTATAACTATCCCCTCGCCTGACAACTACCGACGCCAATTCAAGTCATACTCTAGTGGTTCTATTCAATGGTTGGAGTATATGGCCCAGGATAAAGACATTTTTATTCAACATGCTTTGAATCGGGGGGAGAAGGCGTTTGGCTCTTACCATGTAGATGGCTACACCCAGATTGACGGGGTTGAGACCGTGTATGAGTACAACGGTTGTTACCTCCACGGTTGTAAATCTTGCTTTGTGCCCCAGGCCATGTGTGTCCTAACCCAAAAGACTTTTGGGGAAATATACCAAGCGTTTCAAGACAAATTGGATTCTTTACAGGCTACTTATGGGCTAAAAGTGGAGGTTTTGTGGGAGCACTCAAAAAGTCTGATCCTCATGTTCAAGACTTCCTTTCCAGCTATGACACCCCAGAACCCCTGGAACCCTGACAGGCCTTGTATGGAGGCCGCACCAATGCTTTGACCTTGCGGTATGTAACGGAACCCGACGAGACAATAGGATATGTAGATTTTACATCCCTTTATCCTCATGTAATGTGTTCCTCATGCTATGCTATGGGGCATCCGGAAATTATTCATCGTGATTTTGACTTACCTCAAAACTCAAATTTTGGTCTGATCAAAGCAACTGTCTACCCTCCTAGCGGTTTGTTTATACCAGTGTTGCCTTACATGGGCCCTCAAGGAAAACTTTTATTTCCCCTTTGTCGCACCTGCAGTGAAAACAAACAACAAACCCCATGTGATCACTCAGATCAAGAAAGAGCCCTGACAGGGGTTTGGGTCACAGTTGAATTCTCTAAGGCTTTAGAGATGGGTTATCGTGTGGCCAAAATCTTTGAAGTGTGGAACTTTTCCAAGAAATCAGACACTCTTTTTAAAGAGTACATCAAGACCTTCTTGAGATGCAAGCAAATGGCTTCAGGCTAAGAGCAAAGAGAGGTACATTCAAGACTATCACGACAGAGAAGGCATACTTCTTGACCCTGACAGAATAGAGGTCAACAAAACCAAACAAAATGTGTCGAAATTGTACTTAAATTCGCTTTGGGGCAAATTATCGCAGAGATGTAATATGCTAACAACGTCGATTATTAAAGACCCCGAAGAAGTTTTGGAATTTGTTTTTTCGGACCAATACAAAATTTCACATTTTTCATTCTTGAGTCAAGACATTGCCCTGGTGCAATGGCGACGTAACAAGAAGTGGGTTCTACCCCCGGGTAATGTAAATGTGTTTCTTGCAGCATTTACCACGGCCTATGGCCGACTTGAACTGTACACACTCATGGAGCAGCTTCAGAGGCGGGTTCTTTAACATGACACAGACTCTGTGGTCTATGTAAGCAAACAGGGGGATTGGAGCCCCCCACTCAGCAACTATCTGGGTGGCTTAACGAGTGAACTCGAAGAGGGTGACCATATCACAGAATGGTCCTCCTGTGGTCCCAAAAGCTATGCTTTTAGGACTAAAAAGAATCACGTGGTGTTGAAAGCCAAAGGCGTGACTCAAAACTATGAAAATGCCCCGTGTGTAAACTTGGAATCAATCACACGCTTGGTCGAGGGGTTTATAAATGACAGGAATAGTGACTTGGAGATTTTGAGCTCCTACAAAAAGATTGTTAGAGATAAAAAGGGATAAAAAGGGCTTCCATCTGAGGAATGCCCCACTTACTAAAAGATTCAGGGTAGTCTATGACAAGAGACTGCTTTTGCCTGACGTGACCACATTGCCCTTTGGCTACTGACTTATGCTACAAGCCACAGTGTGTCATTAAAGCTTAAGATATAATGACTGCGGTAGAAGGTTTTGACCCCCGGTTGCAACTACCATTTTCGGCCTTAATCGCAGGGCCATCTAATAGTGGTAAAACTTGTTTTGTAAAAAGTATTTTAGAGAATTCTGAACATGTGTTATCTCAAAAGCCTGATAATGTTGTGTGGTGTTATTCTTGTTATCAACCTCTGTATGATGAATTGTTGAAGACAACAAAAATCAAGTTTGTTGAAGGAATACCTGAATCCCTCCCTCTCTGATGATGAACTTTTACCTCCTCATAAAAACAATCTGCTGGTTTTGGACGATATGCTATTTGCAGGTAGCGAACATCCCGAAATTGCCCGAGCGTTTACCCAATATACTCATGCAATCTCAACCACACTGCACACTGCCCTAACCCATCTGGACAAGAGGAATACCTATGTGAGAATGCTGTTCATCGACTACAGCTCGGCATTCAACACCATAGTACCCTCCAAGCTCGTCATCAAGCTCGAGACCCTGGGTCTCGACCCCGCCCTGTGCAACTGGGTACTGGACTTCCTGACGGGCCGCCCCCAGGTGGTGAGGGTAGGTAACAACATCTCCTCCCCGCTGATCCTCAACACTGGGGCCCCACAACGGTGCGTTCTGAGCCCTCTCCTGTACTCCCTGTTCACCCACGACTGCGTGGCCACGCACGCCTCCAACTCAATCATCAAGTTTGCGGATGACACAACAGTGGTAGGCTTGATTACCAACAACGACGAGACGGCCTACAGGGAGGAGGTGAGGGCACTCGGAGTGTGGTGTCAGGAAAATAACCTCACACTCAACGTCAACAAAACTAAGGAGATGATTGTGGACTTCAGGAAACAGCAGAGGGAACACCCCCCTATCCACATCGATGGAACAGTAGTGGAGAAAGTAGCAAGTTTTAAGTTCCTCGGCATACACATCACAGACAAACTGAATTGGTCCACTCACACAGACAGCATCGTGAAGAAGGCGCAGCAGCGCCTCTTCAACCTCAGGAGGCTGAAGAAATTCGGCTTGTCACCAAAAGCACTCACAAACTTCTACAGTTGCACAATCGAGAGCATCCTGGTGGGCTGTATCACCGCCTGGTACGGCAACTGCTCCGCCCTCAACCGTAAGGCTCTCCAGAGGGTAGTGAGGTCTGCACAACGCATCACCGGGGGCAAACTACCTGCCCTCCAGGACACCTACACCACCCGATGTTACAGGAAGGCCATAAAGATCATCAAAGACATCAACCACCCGAGCCACTGCCTGTTCACCCCGCTATCATCCAGAAGGCGAGGTCAGTACAGGTGCATCAAAGCTGGGACCGAGAGACTGAAAAACAGCTTCTATCTCAAGGCCATCAGACTGTTAAACAGCCACCACTAACATTGAGTGGCTGCTGCCAACACACTGACACTGACTCAACTCCAGCCACTTTAATAATAGGAATTGATGGGAAATGATGTAAATATATCACTAGCCACTTTAAACAATGCTACCTTATATAATGTTACTTACCCTACATTATGAATCTCATATGCATACGTATATACTGTACACTATATCATCGACTGCATCCTTATGTAATACATGTATCACTAGCCACTTTAACTATGCCACTTTGTTTACATACTCATCTCATATGTATATACTGTACTCGATACCATCTACTGTATCTTGCCTATGCTGCTCTGTACCATCACTCATTCATATATCCTTATGTACATATTCTTTATCCCCTTACACTGTGTATAAGACAGTAGTTTAGGAATTGTTAGTTAGATTACTTGTTGGTTATTACTGCATTGTCGGAACTAGAAGCACAAGCATTTCGCTACACTCGCATTAACATCTGCTAACCATGTGTATGTGACAAATAAAATTTGATTTGATTTGATTTTGATTAGAAACCTGTCCATGCTTTACTTGGTGCAGAATGTGTTTCACCAAGATAAAAATAGCCGCACCATCAGTTTGAACGCCAATTACATGGTTTTGTTCAAAAATCCTAGAGACAAACTACAAATGAACACTCTAGCTCAGCAGATGTACCCGGGAAGGAAATCCTACTTTATGGAAAGCTACGAGGATGCTACCAAAGCGCCAGTTTCTTATTTAATCATGGATTTAAAAGCAAATACTCCAGAACACCTGAGGCTACGAACAGGTCTGTTCCCGTGGGAGTGGCCGGCTGCGTACATTCCTAAAAAGTAACCGCTATGTCTCTGCGTTTAAAAAGAAACCTGCCCCTCTTGAGAAGCCTAGTTGGGGCTACATCTAATGAACGGAAGACCATCATGCGTCACTGTTCTTCAGATCTCATATTATCCCTATGTGAGATTGCTTTGAATCTTCTCAAAGGACGCATTCCACTCACCCTGACCCAATTGAAAAAATTAAAGAGACAAAAGACCGCGATCAAACTCTTTGCCGATAAAAGGGTCAGTCTTGAAAAGAAAAGACATAGCATACAAAAGTCTGGCGGTTTTATTCTACCTTGACTAAGTATAGCCGTGCCCTTCATCACCAGCCTTATTGCTGCCAGATGTGGGGGTTGAACACAGAGGGTGATGGCCAATAAAATGTATCTGGTGCCACAACAAGAGTTGGATAGACTTAAAAAACAAGTGCAGGGTCCGGAAAATAACAGACAAACAGCGGAAAATGATTTGGATACGGCCATGAAGGATATTTTGAATCAAAAAGGATTGAACCCCTATGATAAGGTCCAAAAATACACAAACCTCTTGCAAAGGTATTTGGCCTTGGTGAAACAAGGGGAGAGAGAGACCGGCCATTTAACTATTTCCCAACCGGACCCTTTAAAAGATGACGAGCCTAGCAAGAGCCAAGCCCCTGTAATGCCTGTACCTGTGAGCTTACCGTCTGAAGATCAAATGCCTGTTGAAGATAAAGTTATGCATGACTTGTTAAAACCTCTTGATACTCCCCATCCCGGATCCGGGATCGTGAATAAAGCCTCAGGCTCATTAGCATAACGCAACATTAACGATTTCTGAAAATCGCAAATAAAATGAAAATAATGCGCCTGCTCTCAAGCTTAGCCTTTTCTTAACAGCACTGTCATCTCAGATTTTCAAAATATGCTTTTGAACCATAGCAAATCACTAATTTGTGTAAGAGTATGCTAAGCTAGCTTAGCATTTTGAGTAGCATTTAGTTTTCACAAAAACCAGATAACCAAATAAATAAAATCATTTACCTTTGAAGAGCTTCGGATGTTTTCAATGAGGAGACTCTCAGTTACATAGCAAATGTTCAGTTTTTCCTGAAAGAATCTTTGTGTAGGAGAAATCGCTCCGTTTTGTACATCACATTTGGCTACCGAAACGAACCGAAAATTCAGTCACCTACAACGTCAAACTTTTTCTAAACAACGCCTGCACTCGCCTGCACTCTTCTCTAAATTCCATGGAAAAATACTTGCAACTGACTTTTGCGCACCAATTTCGGCGCAGGACACCGGGCGGACACCTGGTAAATGTGGTCTCTTATGGTCAATCTTCCAATGATATGCCTACAAATACGTCACAATGCTGCAGACACCTTGGGGAAACGACAGAAAGGGCAGACTTACTCCTCTCGCATTCACAGCCATATAAGGAGACAATGGAAAACAGAGCCTCAAAAATCCTGCTCATTTCCTGGATGCCGTCTCATCTTGGTTTTGCCTGAAGCTCACGTTCTAGGGCACGCACAGAAAATATCTTTGCAGCTCTGGAAACGTCAGAGTGTTTTCTTTCCAAAGCTACCAATTATATGCATAGTCGAGCATCTTTTTGTGACAAAATATCTTGTTTAAAACGGGAACGTTTTTCATCCAAAAATGAAATTGCGCCCCTAGAGTTTCAACAGGTTAAAACATTATTTTCCGCCATCAGTCTGCACTTTCTTGGGGGCTCCTCCTTCCTACAAGATAGAGTCAAAGGCCAGGGTTACCTCTCCCCCGCTCTTATTTTTTAAGACCCTGACAAAAGCTATTTTAGAGAAAATATCTATAACCGTTAGCATGTAGCGATTTACATCATTTTTCTCTGCAAGGGCCTGCATGTCACATAGATCAGCCTGAAATTGGGACAATGGTTGGGTAGAAAAAACTATTTATTGGAAATTGTTTTCTTACGGGTTTATGTAGAGTGTGCATATCCTGCTCTGATAACCACTCATTCACTTTCGCTTAACCGGCTACCTGTTTCTTCGGCTATAGCTCTCTGTAAACGTTCCTTACCCCCATAAGACCCAGGGTTAGTGGGATTATAATAAATGTTTTTCAACATCTGCTCTGCCATCCTTCTTGCCTCTCTGAGGTACAATAATGTTAATGAGCCACTTTCAAATAACGACAACATTTCATTTTCATTTTTTGGATTTTTATTTTCAAGAAAACATTATGTATTACGTATACAGACAATTCAGAATTCGTTGCAGGATACATGTCCCCGTTTTCTCAATGATCACATCATGCAACACCCTGTATATTGGGTTTAGATTAACAGGCTTGTTAAACACACACATCCGCTATATAAGTATATAAACAACAAATATGATACATGTTACAATTAAATGGTGTTTCAAACAAATAAAGTAAAATCTTAGACAAAGTTGTTTCTAGTTCTTCAGAATCACCCCCAAGAAGGGATACCATTTGTGTCGATTGTAGACTCTCGCCCGCATGTCGTACATGATTCATGATTTGTTCCATTTTCAGCACACGCTCTACATTAGTCCCAGAATTGTGGGTTGTGTAGAACGATACATTGTTCACTTTATTTTCAATAATTTGATGCATAACATTTGTAAGTTCTCTCAAAATATTTGTATTTATTTATTCTCTCTAACATCGTATACACATAGTTACCCATTGCTTCACATCTAAATAACAAAAATGTCACTCGGTCTCTTGGGGTTTATTGAGCCAGAAAGTCATCACATCAGCCACCACAGCCTCCCTGTATTTGTTATCGTCCACCAGGGTGTGCCGGATTTCTTTGTGTTTCTCGTGGATGTAGATCGCCTCCTTCAGTTCATGTAGGAAAGCCTTGGTTACCCCGTAAACTCTGAGGATAGACGGCACAAGACCCATAGACTCCAGGACTCTGACCAGCGATGGTATAAACCTGCAGGACCAAAGTCTTTTCACCAGCGCCTCAAAATGGTTGAAGTAGTAGTATCTTGGGGGGTCGTATAGTCATGGATGCCTGCGCTGGCTGGGGTGATTGATCTCACAACCGATGCATTTTTCTCGTATATACTCTCCAATCACCACATCTAAAAGCATGGCTACAGAGGCCTTGATGGTGTCCACAAAAATAGTACTGACCACTCCATCAAACACTTCTTCAGGCTGTGTACATGTAGGGGGTGTCGTGGATCTTGCCAGGGGGGAGTAGAATGTTGGGCTGCGAGGCATACAATCCTTAGGGTCGGGCCCCCATGATGTTTCGGAGTCCTGGTATGTGGTAGGAATATCCATGGTTAATGCGTAATTGAAGAACTGTAGGTTTTAACCTCTTGGAACTCTAGGGGCAGTATTTCATTTTTGGATAAAAAAACGTTCCCGTTTTAAACAAGATATGTTGTCACGAAAAGATGCTTGACTATGCATATAATTGACAGCTTTGGAAAGAAAACACTCTGACGTTTCCAAAACTGCAAAGATATTATCTGTGAGTGCCACAGAACTGATGCTACAGGCGAAACCAAGATGAAACTTCAAACAGGAAATGAGCAACATTTTTGAAGCACTGTTTTCCAATGTCTCCTTATATGGCTGTGAATGCGCCCTGAACGAGCCTACAATTTCTGCCGTTTCCCCAAGGTGTCTGCAGCATTGTGACATATTTGTAGGCATATCATTGGAAGATTGACCATAAGAGACCACATTTACCAGGTGTCCACCCGGTGTCCTGCGTCGAAATTGGTGCGCAAACTTCAGCTGCAAGTATTTTTCCATGTGATTGAGAGGAGAAAGCAGACTTCCACGAACGATATATCAATGAAGAGATATGTGAAAAACACCTTGAGGATTGATTCTAAACAACGTTTGCCATGTTTCAGTCGATATTATGGAGTTAATTTGGAAAAAAGTTTGGCGTTTTGGTGACTGAATTTTCCGTTTTTTTGGTAGCAAAACGTGATGTACAAAACGGAGTGATTTCTCCTACACAAAGAATCTTTCAGGAAAAACTGAACATTTGCTATCTAACTGAGAGTCTCCTCATTGAACACATCCAAAGTTCTTCAAAGGTAAATGATTTTACTTGAATGCTTTTCTTGTTTTTGTGAAAATGTTGCTGTCTGAATTCTACTCTTACACAAATGCTTGTTTAGCTATAGTTCAATAGCATATTTTGAAAATCTGAGATGACAGTGTTGTTAACAAAAGTCTAAGCTTGAGAGCAAATATATTTATTTCATTTAATTTCCAATTTTCATAAATAGTTAACGTTGCGTTATGCTAATGAGCTTGAGGCTATAAATAGGATCCCGGATACGGGATTGCTCGTCGCATGAAGTTAAGGACCCTCCTTTTATTGTTGAACCAGCCCTCGTGGTATCAGGGCGTGGTTAACGCAGCCGCATACTTTTCTTCGGGGGGTGACCCTTCTGACGATGTACCTTCTTGGGGCTCCTTTGAATCATAATCCTCGGGATTCATATATATTATGCACTTCTTTAGCCGAACAATGCTCTGTCGCTGTTGGCTCTGTACAAACAGAGCGTCCAACAACTCCAACATTTTCAATTCCATTAAATCCCAACTTTTAAAAGGAATAAGCATGCGCAACCTAAAATCCCCGGCCAGGCCTCCATCACAAATGTTTTGGTTGCGGATTTCCTCGTTGCTGATATAGAACTCCACGCAGCCACATGGAAGTCCATTCTTTCTTTGTATTTTCACCCTGTGAAATACTCTTCCTGAGGACTCAGGGGTACATTCCCAACGGGTCTCGTAGCCTGTGAACAAGCTATACCCCTTGGTGATAAGTCTCAGTTCAGGACACAAACCCTGGCGAAAAACCGTCCAGTCTTGAATCCCATAGTCCACTCCTAATGTCTGGTCGGTATATTCTTCTCCTTCGGCTACCGTATAGAGGTTCACTCTACAGGCCAAGTAATCAAACAGATTCCCCCACTGCTGTCCATTAGACATCAGCACTTGATCTTTCAGTGCATTTGCCGGTGGTATCTGGGTTCTATACACACTTAGAAACCGCTTTTTTGGAGCATCGTATATTGCGGCATTATACTTGGCCCTTTCTCTATGTTTCAGCCGCGGTCCTGCTTCCGTTGTTACAGTCATCGCAGCTTTGCCACTGATTGCAAAATCCATGTTTAAAAATCTTGTTTACTGTTCTGGGATCGCATGCCTTGTTCTGGACACTTATTTATAATGCGTCTGCCACAGCCAATACCCCAGACATTCCTGCTTCATCAGATAACAGCCATAAGGGCAATAAAACTGGGGTGGGGGGCAATACACGTTCAAAAGTTCAAACACTGAACCCCCCCAGTTTAACCAGGTCCCTAGACATCAATCGGCATGACGACTTCAAAGGATGCAATATAGATATAAAATAACACACCCTCTAACACGTGACCACAGGAACAGGATGGCCTGGCCGGAGGCCCATATTTGGACATGTACACGTCATCATGGACACAGGGTCATCAATCAAAATTTTGACCTGTGCTGTCTACTTTATTCTCTCTCACATCATTCTGCAGAGATACGCCATGCCATCTGGTTTGTGCTTAGTGGGACTGTCATTTGTTTTTCAACAGGACAATGACCCAACATGCCTCCAGGCTGTGTAAGGGCTATTTGACCAAGAAGGAGATTCATGGAGTGCTGGATCAGTGAGATATTTCTGTATTTCATTTTCAATAAAACATTTTTTTTAATGAATACATTAAACTATTTTGAATTCAGGCTGTAACACAACAAAATGTGGAATAAGTCAAGGGGTATAAATACATTCTGAAGGCACTGTATATGGTGAAGTTTGTATGTAACTGATGGCACACACACACAGAAAAAGAGCAGCCATTAAGCCGGTCCCAAACTCCTCTGGAGCGCATCTCTTTATCCCAGTCTGAACTTTGTTAAACTTGGTCAATTATTTCCTGTAAATGGAATGTGTCAGACAGCTTGGAAAAGCACTCCAGCTCCGTTTTAGCAGATAGGATGCATAACCCAATTTGCACGGCCTCCAGAAGCATCATGAAGATAAAAAGCTCTCGTTGAATGGGCTGGGGATGGGTCTGGGCTGTGACCTACAGACGCCAGCCAGGGACAGGCAGCACTCAATACTCAGCCACCAGGCTGGAGGGGAATGAGTCTTACACGATGAATAAGGAGGCCCTGAGGGTCTTTCTAAAAGAGGAAGAGTATGACCAGAGAAGGGACTGACATAAAGACAGGCATGAGCTAGAGGGTTTTTCTTTCTCAAATGTTGTATAGGAATCAAAACTCTCTTCTTTCCCCCACCTTTTTTTCTCACCTTTATTTAACCAGGTAGGCTAGTTGAGAACAAGTTCTCATTTAAAAATGTGACCTGGCAAAGATAAAGCAAAGCAGTTCGACACATACAACAACACAGAGTTACATATGGAATAAACAAACATACAGTCAATATTACAGTAGAAAAAGTATATATACAGTGTGTGCAAATGAGGTAAGATAAGGGAGGTAAGGCAATAAATTGGCCATGGTGGCGAAGTAATTACAATATACCAATTAAACACTGGAGTGATAGATGTGCAGAAGATGAATGTGCAAGTGGAGATACTGGGGTGCAAAGGAGCAAGATAAATAAATAAATACAATATGGGGGTGAGGTAGTTGGATGGGCTATTTACATATGGGCTATGTACAGGTGCAGTGATCTGTGAGCTGCTCTGACAGTTGGTGCTTAAAGCTAGTGAGGGAGATACAGTGGGGAGAACAAGTATTTGATACACTGCCGATTTTACAGATTTTCCTACTCACAAAGTCTATAATTTTTATTATACTTCAACTGTGAGAGACGGAATCTAAAACAAAAATCCAGAAAATCACATTGTATGATTTTTAAGTAATTCATTTGCATTTTATTGCATGACATAAGTATTTGATACATCAGAAAAGCATAACTTAATATTTGGTACAGAAATCTTTGTTTGCAATTATAGAGATCATATGTTTCCTGTAGTTCTTGACCAGGTTTGCACACACTGCAGCAGGGATTTTGGCCCACTCATCCATACGGACCTTCTCCAAATCTTTCAGGTTTCGGGGCTGTCGCTGGGCAAAAACTTTCAGCTCCCTCCAAAGATGTTCTATTGGGTTCAGGTCTGGAAACTGGCTAGACAACTCCAGCACCTTGAGATGCTTCTTACGGAGCCACTCCTTAGTTGCCCTG
Organism: Oncorhynchus masou masou; assembly: GCF_036934945.1. Classification (NCBI taxonomy): domain Eukaryota; kingdom Metazoa; phylum Chordata; class Actinopteri; order Salmoniformes; family Salmonidae; genus Oncorhynchus; species Oncorhynchus masou. Next base: position 51,185,651 of record NC_088222.1, read on the forward strand.
GCTGTGTGTTTCGGGTCGTTGTCATGCTGGAAGACCCAGTCACGACGCATCTTCAATGCTCTTACTGAGGGAAGGAGGTTGTTAGCAAGCTAGCAGAAGGGCCTTAGTGGGACGTCATGACGGAGGAAGTCTGTTATAGCCTCCTCGTGCGGTTAAGTCGAATAGAACAGTCGTGATGGAGTAGTATGGTTCCGTGTAGCAAAGGGGTTCAGTCCAATTGGCAAAATAAGTATAGTGGCCCAAGAAATTGAACGATGGATCTCTTCAGCTAACAGTCCAATATGCTCTCAACAGCTAGTGGGCCACGGCTAGCAGGCTAGCAGATGGGCATTCAGGTGACATCGCGAGGTATCAGCCAGTTGAATAACCCCCTTGGGCAGATTACGTCTGACAGTAAAAGGGTGATGGACCTCTGATGGACCTCTTGGACCTCTTCAGCTAGCCGGGAGATGGGCCTAGCATGGGCTAGCTTCAGGCTAATTGGTGCTTGCTTCGGAACAGAGACATTAGCCGGGAGAAGCCACTCGGATTACAGCTAGCTAGCTGCGATAAACCAGTTGAAAAGGTTCAGAGCTTGTGATAGGAATGTGGGGATATGGAGAGAAAATAGGTCCGATATGCTCTGGTTTGAATTGCGCTGTGCAAAATGGCGAGAGCTTTCTGAGCTAAAGGTTAGCTGATGGCCGCTAGCAGTGGTTAGCTGACTACTAGCTAGAAGATCCACAGCACATTGGGTGAGGCGGGTTGCAGGAGAGTATTTTGAAGTTGAGGTTTAGAAAATTATAAAAAAGGATATGCGGTTGATAAGCTAATCGTCACACAATCCCTTTTCAAGTCAGTGTAGATGTCGAGAAACGTGCCTATTTTCTTCGTAAGTACGCAATGTAGCGATCCTTAAATATCTCAAATCTCTGAAAAGATTTGTAATGTTGTACTTCTTCTTGATCAAATTCTTGCTAATGTTGTATTTTTGAGCTAGCGCCCAATAGACTCCTATTCACTACTTGAAGGAGAGTGCTCCATGTCGCAGAATCACCCAGAATGCATTGTGCAGCCCATTGACATGCTGTAGCATGGGCAACGTTTCCCATCTCCTCAAAAGTATATTTTCTGCTGCGAATGTCAGACGTCACTCTGTGAGGCACATAGATCTGCAAGTTAAACATGGTGAGATTATAGACTCCTAAATTGATAGAGCAGTTTGTTCAGGCGATTTTACAGGTAATTAGCTACTTCACATGCTGATATTGTCTTTGGTATTCTTGTGGGCAGCTAAGTTTGCTAAACTCACTGTCAACTGTGTATATTTTCAGCAAAATTAACATGTGTAAATATTTGTATGAACATAACAAGATTCAACAACTGAGACATAAACGGAACAAGTTCCATAGACATGTGACCAAGAAAAATGTAATAATGTGTCCCTGAACAAAGGGGGGGTCAAAATCAAAAGTAACAGCCAGTATCTGGTGTGGCCACCAGCTGCATTAAGTACTGCAGTGCATCTCCTCCTCATGGACTGCACCAGATTTGCCAGTTCTTGCTGTGAGATGTTACCCCACTCTTCCACCAAGGCACCTGCAAGTTCCCGGACAATTCTGGGAGGAATGGCCATAGCCCTCACCCTCCGATCCAACAGGTTCCAGACATGCTCAATGGGTTTGATGACAACAAGCTCAGTCCGATGATGTTGTGACATACCGCCCCAGACCATGACGGACCCTCCACCTCCATCTCCTTAGGTATCATACTCAAATTCCACTGATTTCAAATCTCGGTCTTCCAGACAGTGCAGTTTTACTATGTGAGAAGATTTTAAAACACAACATGTTTAAACTCCACCAACGAAACTAGATCATCAAATTTTAAAATGTCCAGGAGAGAATTCCAGGACCACGGTGCTAAGTAACTAAAACTTTTTCTACCATGACCTGTTTTAATTTTTGGTACTGTTAGAAGCAAATCAGAATGGGACCGTAATTGATATTTATTTACTGACCTGACTAAAAAAAGAACAGAGATGAAATTGCATTTTACCCAATATGGCCGTGTATACCAGTGTTTAAGCCTACGCAAGGTCAATGACGACCGGCCAACAGCGCTGTAGAGATCACAATGATGTGTTAGACGTTTCTGATTTGTAATGAACCTGAGGCTGCATGATACACTGAATCAAGTGCTCCCAGGGTAGTGGCTGAGGCCTGCACATATAACATCACTAAAATCTAAAACTGACAGCAATGTACATCGTACCAGCTCCTTCCTGGCCTCAAAAGAAAAACAAGCCTTATGCCGGTAATAAAATCATATTTTCAGCTTGAGCATCCTTATCAAGTTCTCTACATGCACAGTGAAGCTCAGCTTATCATCAACCCACACACCCAAATATTTGTACACTTTAATTTGCTCTATAGTATGTCCAGCCAATGTAGCAATGACATGATTTGTAACATGCCTGGCATTTGAAAATACCATGCATATCGTTTTACCCGAATTTAGAATCAGCTTTAAATCATACAGATTCTGTTGTGCTCTTTGTGCATTTTCAAAAGCTAAAGATAAACTACTACCACTTGAATAAAGAACAGTATCACTGCAAAAAAATGAAAATCTGCTGTTTCAATAAGATCCCCAATGTTTTTGATATACAAAATGAACAACAGTGGGTCCAAAATAGAACCTTGCAGAACACCTGAGCACACCTCTATGGACTCAGATTTTACAACCATCCACCATAACACATTGTGTACGATTTGATTGGTAATTTATAAACCAATCTAGAGTATGTCTAGTAATTCCACAACAAATCCATCCGGGTCGGCAGTTTTTATCCATATATTCACAAAATCAAGCTTTGGCAGAAGACTTCTTACATTCATATGCAAAATCTTCAGGCCACTCTGACTATTTAATTCGGCAGGGGTAAGAATGTCAAGACCCGGATTAGACCGGACATTTCCAGACAAAAGAAGCAGCAAGATAATGGCAAGTCTAGATCGAGGGTTACAACATTTGGAGTTAGAGACAGTACTTGAACGAAAATCCATAGTCACCAGAGTCTTTAACGCCACATATTTCAGGAGATGTGTGAAGTCCAGAGACATGGTTAAGTACCAAGAGAACAGTCCTGACATGTAAGCACAAGATTCCGATTCTTCCCACATTGTTCAGGAAATGTGCATAGTTCTCATGTGCATTTCCCGAGCAAGCGTGGGGTTTTTCACAATCCTCGAGGGAGAAACAATCATACATTTCCTCATTCACAGTGCAACGGGCTCTAAATGTATCGCCAACATTGTAAAAGCCAAAGGTAGACACCAGCAAAATGAACAACAGCATCATGTTTGTTAAAGGCCCTAAAAGTCACTAATCAAATAGTTCAACCGCTGATCAAAAAAAAGTCAGCGATGTAGGCCTGTTGTCTGGTCCTCTGACAGTCTCTATGGGTGTGCCACAAAGTTCAATTCTTGGGCCGATTCTCTTTTCTGTATACATCAATGATGTTGCTCTTGCTGCTGGTGATTCTCTGATCCACCTCTACGCAGACGACACCATTCTATATACTTCTGGCCCCTCCTTGGATACTGTGTTAACTAACCTCCAGACGAGCTTCACTGCCATACAACTCTCCTTCCGTGGCCTCCAACTGCTCTTAAACGCAAGTAAAACTAAATGCATGCCTTTCAATCGATCGCTGCCCGCACCTGCTCGCCCGTCCAGCATCACTTCTCTGGACGGCTCTGACTTAGAATACGTGGACAACTACAAATGCCTGGGTGTCTGGTTAGACTGTAAACTCTCCTTCCAGACTCACATTAAGCATCTCCAATCCAAAATTAAATCTAGAATCGGCTTCCTATATCGCAACAAAGCATCCTTCACTCATGCTGCCAAACATACCCTCGTAAAACTGACCATCCTACCGATCCTCAACTTTGGTGATGTCATCTATAAAATAGCCTCCAACACTCTACTCAACAAACTGGATGCAGTCTATCACAGTGGCATCCGTTTTGTCACCAAAGCCCCATACACTTCCCACCATTGCGACCTGTACTCTCTCATTGGTTGGCCCTCGCTTCATACTCGTCGCCAAACCCACTGGCTACAGGTTCTCTACAAGTCTCTGCTAGGTAAAGCCCCACCTTATCTCAGCTCACTGGTCACCATAGCAGCACCCACTCGTAGCACGCGCTCCAGCAGGTATATCTCACTGGTCACCCCCAAAGCTAATTCCACCTTTGGTCGTCTTTCCTTCCAGTTCTCTGCTGCCCATGACTGGAACGAATTGAAAAAAATCTCTGAAGCTGGAGACTCACATCTCCCTCACTAGCTTTAAGCACCAGCTGTCAGAGCATTTTACAGATCACTGCACCTGTACTTAGCCTATCTGTAAACATCCCATCTATCTACCTACCTCATCCCCATACTGGTATTTATTTATTTATTTTGCTCCTTTGCACCCCAGTATCTCTATCTGCAAATTCATCTTCTGCCGATCTATCATTCCAGTGTTTAATTGTTATATTGTAATTACTTTGCCACCATGGCCTATTTATTTCCTTAACTTACCTCATTTGCACTCACTGTATATATACTTTTTTGTTTTATTTTGTTCTACTGTATTATCGACTGTATGTTTTGTTTATTCCATGTGTAACTCTGTGTTGTTGTATTTGTCAAATTGCTACGCTTTATCTTGGCCAGGTCGCAGTTGCAAATGAGAACTTGTTCTCAACTAGCCTACCTGGTTAAATAAAGGTAAAATAAAAAATTGAATAAAATGCGTATGATGTAGACAAGCAATGGTCCGGGGAGAGAGAGAGAAAGTGGCGAGGGCAACTGTACAATAATGGGAGAGAGAGACCAGGGCAGGCAGACAGGCAGGCAGACAGGCAGAGAGCTCTGGTCAACAGCGCACATGGATCCTTGGTCGGCAGGATCATTGAGTGCTCATGGTTGTCGTTAAATAATTACGTCATTTGATACTGGAGCTCCAAGGCAAGCATCGAAATCGCGATAAAGCAGCTTGGGTAAGCTGATATGCCAGATACGGGCAGATAGCATTTTGAACAGATATGCAATACTTCATTCGATCAGTGGCTGGAATATTACATTTTGTCCCCTCTCTTGCATTTCAAAGATGATGGTAAAAACAAAAAAAAGCACGTTTTTTCCTTTGTATTATCTTTTACCAGATCTAATGTGTTATATTCTCCTAGATTAATTTCATATTTCCATAAACTTCAAAGTGTTTCCTTTGAAATTATACCAATAATATGCATATCCTTGCATCAGGTCATTTTAGGTGAAAATGGATAAAAAGGGTCCGGTCCTTATTAAGGAAGTCTGTTAGAATGCCTCATGATAAGCTGTAGACCACAGTATTTACCAAGAGGGTTTTCATCTATATATGTGTTGTAGCTGTGTATTTACCACCACAAACTGATGCTGTCACTAAGGCCACATTCAACCAGCTGTTTAAGGCCAAAAATGAAACAATAAAATGTTTTATGTTATGTTCCATATATGGCGCTCATTAGTGGCCAGGTATTTTTTTTTTAAATGTATTTTTATTTTACCTTTATTTTACTAGGCAAGTCAGATAAGAAGAAATTATTATTTTCAATGACGGCCTAGGAACTGCCTGTTGCAGGGAAACTAAAATCTGCTTCACCTCATTTCTACCAGCATGTCTCCTGTGCAACTACAATCTTAGAAGATCCCCTTTTGGTTCCAGGTATAACCCTTTTGGTTCCAGGTGGAACCCTTTCACAGAGGGTTCTACATGGAACCCAAAAGAGTTCTACCTGGAACCAAAAAGGGTTCTACGTGGAACCAAAAAGTGTTCTCCCATGGGGACAGCCGCAAAACCATTTTGGAACTCTAGGTCACCTCTACTCTACACACATAGACGTATACAAAGCTCTCCCTTGCCTTCCATTTGGCAACTCTGAACATAACTCCATCCTCTTAGTTCCTGCTTACAAGCACAAACTCAAACAGGAAGTATCAGTGATGCGCTCAATATGGAAGTGGTCCGATGAAGCGGACACTAAGCTACAGGACTGTTTCATTAGCACAGATTTGAATATGTTCCGGGATTCATCTGATGGCATTGAGATGTTTACTACATCAGTCACCGGCTTCAATAATAAGTGCATCGAAGGCATAGTGCCCACAGTGACCGTACGTACATATCCTAACCAGAAGCCATGGATTACAGGCAACATCCACACTGAGCTAAACGCTTTCAAGAAGTGGGACAAAAATGCAGATGCTTATAAGAAATCGCGCTACACCCTCCGATGAACCAGGGGCGGCAGGTAGCCTAGTGGTTAGAGCATTGGATTAGCAACCGTAAGGTTGCAAGATCGAATACCTGAGTTGACAAGGTAAAAATCTGTTGTTCTGCCCCTGAGCAAGACAGTTAACCCACTGTTCCTAGGCTGTCATTAAAAATTAGAATTTATTCTTAACTGACTTTCCTAATTAAAGAAAATAAAATAAAAAACAGGCAAAGTGTCAATACAGGACTGAAATCAAATCCTACTACACTGGCTCTGATGCTTGTTGGATGTGGAAGTGCTTGCAAACTATCATGGATTTACAAAGGGAAACACAGCTGTGAGCTGCTCTGTGATTTGTGCCTACCAGATGAGCTAATTTACTTCTATGCTTGCTTTAAGGCAAGCAACACTGAATCATGCATGAGAGCACCAAGCTATTCCTGGACGATTGTGTGATCGCGCTCTCCATAGCCGATGTAAGACCTTTAAACAGGTTAACATTCACAAGGCTGCAGGGCCAGACGGATTAGAAGGACACGTCCTCATTGCATGCACTGACCAGCTAATAATTGTCTTCACTGACATTTTCAACGTCTCCCTGATGCAGTCTGTAATACGCACGTTTCAAGCAGATCACCATAGTCCCCATTCCAAACAACACAAAAGGTAACCTGTCTAAATGACAATCGCTCTGTGGCACTCACATCTATATTCATGAAATGCTTTGAAAGGCTGGTCATGGCTCACACTCCAGACAACCTGGACCCACTCCAATTCGCATACCGTCCCAATAGATCCACAGATCTATATACTTCCGGCCCGTCCTTGGACACTGTGCTATCTAACCTCCAAACGAGCTTCAATGCCATACAACACTCCTTCCGTGGCCTCCAACTGCTCTTAAACGCTAGTAAAACCAAATGCATGCTTTTCAACCGATCGCTGCCTGCACCCGCATGCCCGACGAGCATCACCACTCTGGATGGTTCCGACCTTGAATATGTGGACATCTATAAGTACCTAGGTGTCAGGCTAGACTGTAAACTCTCCTTCCAGACTCATATCAAATATCTCCAATCGAAAATCAAATCAAGAGTCGGCTTTCTATTCCGCAACAAAGCCTCCTTCACTCACGCCGCCAAACTTACCCTAGTAAAACTGACTATCCTACCGATCCTCGACTTCGGCGATGTCATCTACAAAATTGCTTCCAACACTCTACTCAGCAAACTGGATGCAGTTTATCACAGTGCCATCCGTTTTGTCACTAAAGCACCTTATACCACCCACCACTGCGACTTGTATGCTCTAGTTGGCTGGCCCTCGCTACATATTCGTCGCCAGACCCACTGGCTCCAGGTCATCTACAAGTCCATGCTAGGTAAAGCTCCGCCTTATCTCAGTTCACTGGTCACGATGGCAACACCCATCCGTAGCACGCGCTCCAGCAGGTGTATCTCACTGATCATCCCTAAAGCCAACACCTCATTTGGCCGCCTTTCGTTCCAGTACTCTGCTGCCTGTGACTGGAACGAATTGCAAAAATCCCTGAAGTTGGAGACTTTTATCTCCCTCACCAACTTCAAACATGTGCTATCTGAGCAGCTAACCGATCGCTGCAGCTGTACATAGTCTATTGGTAAATAGCCCACCCATTTTCACCTACCTCATCCCCATACTGTTTTTATTTATTTACTTTTCTGCTCTTTTGCACACCAGTATCTCTACCTGTACATGACCATCTGATCATTTATCACTCCAGTGTTAATCTGCAAAATTGTAATTATTCGCCTACCTCCTCATGCCTTTTGCACACAATGTATATAGACTCCCCTTTTTTTCTACTGTGTTATTGACTTGTTATTTGTTTACTCCATGTGTAACTCTGTGTTGTCTGTTCACACTGCTATGCTTTATCTTGGCCAGGTCGCAGTTGCAAATGAGAACTTGTTCTCAACTAGCCTACCTGGTTAAATAAAGGTGAAAAAAAATAAAATAATAAAGATGACGCAATCTCTGTTGAACTCTACAGTGCCATTTCCCACCTGGTCAAAAGTAACACATACGTGAGAATGCTGTTCATTGACTGGGTTTAAACACCTTCCTCTGCAATTGGATACCGGACTTTGTGACGGGCCACCCCAGGTTGTTAGGGTAGGCAACAACACATCTGCCACGCTGACCCTCAACACGGGGGCCCCTCAGGGGTGCATGCTTAGCCCCCTCCTGTACTCTCTGTTCACCCATGACTGCGTAGATGCGCATAACTCCTCCAACATCATTAAGTTTGCTCATAAGACAGCGGTGGTAGGCCTGATCACCGATGACGATGAGACAGCCTACAGGGAGGAGGTCAGAGACCTGGCAGTATGCTGCAAGGACAACAACCTCTTCCTCAATGTCAGCAAGACAAAGGAGCTGATTGTGGACTACAGGAAACGGAGGGCCGAGCACGCCCACATTCACATCGTTGGGGCTGTAGTGGAGACCGTCCAAAGCTTCAAGTTCCTCGATGTCCACATCACTAAGGACCTATCATGGTCCACACACACCAGCACAGTTTGAAGAAGTGTTGACGTGAAGAAGGCGACAACATGTCTTTCCCCTCAGGAGGCTTAAAAGATTTGGCATGGGCCCTCAGATCCTCAAAAAGCTTAACCTCTGCACCATTGAGAGCATGTTGACTGGCTTCATCACTGTTGGTATGTGCGTATGGCCCAGTACATCACTGCCTTCCAGGACCTCTATACCAGGCTGTGTCAGAGGAAGGTCCTAAAAATTGTTAAAGACTCCAGCCACCCAAATCACAGTCTGTTCTCTCTGCTACCACACGGCAAGCGGTACCGAGAGCCAAGTCTCAGACAAAAGGGCTCTTGAACAGCTTCTACCCCAAATCTATTAGACTGCTGAACAGTTTGTTAAATGGCTACCTTTCTGCTTTTCACCCCCTACCTACATGTACTTCAAACAATCACCGAACCAAACTTACATGTACATATTACCTCAATCAATCACCCCAACCACCTCGTACCCCAGTACACTGGCTCGGTACCGGTAGTCCTTGTATATAGCCTTGTTATTTTATTGTGTTATTTTATTGTGTTACTATAAAATGTTTATCTATTTGTATAATTGTAATTTTTTTTAACTACAAAATCTTATTTGATTTAACCTACAGTCTTGAATATTGCAACCAAACCATATTACACTATTGAATAATGCAAAAATTCACATTCACACACGCATTAGCTAAATGTAGCTTGCACGACAATAACACACAGTATTAACGGTAATTAACGGTAATAGTAGCATAACATATCAAGTGTGAATGTTTACCCCTCTCATACGAATGTAAAAGTACATGTTCAGTGTATTAAAGTTACCTTAGAAACAAACCAAGATTAATTTGATCAATATCAGTGGCAATTTCAGAATGTAACAGGCTGTTACTGCAATTTCAGGTGAAAACTCAATAAAATAAGTCTCAAATATAATGAAATGTTTTTACATTTCAGCTGTTTAAAAAACATTGCTCTGCTGTTACTATTTTTACTGTATGAATGTTGGCTCAATGATACAATTCTGTTTACACTGCCCTGCTAAGAGGGGGAAACTGTCAGGTGAGTGTTGTGCTCGACCTCCGGAGGTAGAGTTTGAGACGTGAGAAATACACAAGTTTACATTACAGTAATGTCTCGATACTGATGAATCGATACCTTTCGAGAATCTCTTGAAATTGTCCTTAATTCTCTTCAATGAGAATAGTCCCAGAGTTATGGATACATAGTACCTGTAGATACACAGTACCATATATTTATATATTCCTCTGTGAAAAGGTGTGGAGTCTTTGGGAGAGAAATAATCCTGTTCTTTATTTCCATTGGCTGCTTTTATGCTTCTATTAATTCATGCCCATCACATTACACTCCCTAATCGTGTTTGTTCTCATGCATGGGCCTCTGCAATTTTCTCCCTGTCGGCTGCGGCTGGGCATTGGCATGCTGGTCACTGGTTGACAGAGACACTGTTCGGCTGAATAAAGAAAGAAAGCGCTGGCCCTGTGGAAAACTACTTCTCATTTGGATTCAAGTCACCTTCCCTCACACACACAGCTAAACACACAGACAGCTACATACACTCACAAGCAAACTTGGACTTAAACATAGACGCGTGCACACACCCACGTGTGTACAAATCCACCTCCTCCCTGCGACCTCCCTGCCCCTTCCTCTTCAATTTGAGCTGCTTAGTGGGCGACTGTTCAACACTCGCAGGCCATAAACATTCAGCACCACGAGCAGCCGCTCCCAGTCGTGCCACAGATCAGAGCAAACACAGGCCCATGCTGTTGGATTGGGTACTCAGACGATAAACACACGCCTGTACGTAAACACACATACAGAATTTTACTGCACGCTAACTCACAATGGGAAGAGGTTGTCCTTGTGCATTCAGATGTGTCCTACATCCTGTGCATTCTGTCCAGCTCAAAACACCCAACAAGTGATTTTGAACCTTCCCCTTTTGAAACCAACTTTACAGTCTTTATAGGACCACATAAACATAACAATCCTACCTCATAAAGGATTGACAAACTACTTTATTCAGTGGATGGTTTGGTGGACTTACAAAGGGACTGATGGAAAGTAAAGTAAACAGAACACAGAGAGAGAGTGAGAACGACAGGAGCAGGCTGGGGTATAAGCCAACCTCCTGTCCTTCTCTCCTCTCAGAGTGGAGCTGACATTTCCATGGTGGCCCGTGTGAAATGGAAGGTAGCCACACACAATGTCCCCTTACATGAATGTATCCGTTGCCAGGGTGAAAGGACCTGAGTGCACCAACACCAGGGGTGATTGTTGGGGCATGTTTGGCAGGAGCTTCAGTGAAGACGACTGCTCAACTTGCTGATGTTTCATGAGGAACACTGGGACCAATTGAACCCTTATGGGAGATTCTGGAGCGAGGCTTGAGACAGCGTTTTCCACCATCATCAACAAAACACCAAATTATGGAATTTCTTGTGGAAGAACGGTGTCACATCCCTCCAATAGAGTTCCAGACACTTGTAGAATCAATGCCAAGGTGCATTGCAGCTGTTCTGGCGGCTCATGGTGGCCCAACGACACATTAAGACACTCGGCGTTCCCTTTATTTATTTTGGCAGTTATCTGTAGCTTGCCTGCACAGCATACATAAGTAGAAGATGGGGTTGAAGTGTGTGTTTTGCAGACACTGAGGGGAGGCTACTGTCCCTCCTCAGCTCTAGGACGATGTCTAATAGCATGGCACTTCCTCCATTACACCCAGATTTACTCCTGATTTGAAATGCTTGTCAAGCTCTGGGGAGCTTCCAAGTCTCCAATGATACCCGCCTGCCCAGTGACTTGGCGGAAAAGTGGGGCCATTGAGGATACTAAGCAGGCCGCTGGGGCTCTGGAGCTAGATTCATGAGTGTCTATTGTTGACAGCCTGCCTCCCTTCATGTCCTGTCCTCCCCGATGATTCTGCGTAGTATGAGAGGAGGAGGAAGGCCTCTCCCATCCTTCTTCTCCGCCACACCCCCGGCTCCTGGAAAACACCATCAAATTGTAATAAACAGCCCATTTATGTCCAGCTCACAAGATGAAGCTGCCCTGCTATTTTTTTGATGCTGTTACAGCCTTTTGAAATATGGAGCTTTGGGGTGGTACAGTACCAGGGCAGCATTTCAAAAGCTGGGCAATCTTCAGACCAATTTGGTCTCAACTGCAGGCCTGATAACATACCAGCCAACTTAGGATTCAAGGAATCATTCTGGCAGACCCCACTGTTAGGGATTTCTTGGAAATCTTACTGCTTTGTTCAAGGTTTTCTTGAAGAATGTGGAAAGGGCAAAGATAAGTTATTTCTCCAAGAATAGGTCTTCTCCGGGGACTAATGTTCTATTCATCTTAAGAGTGTAGTAAGACAATATTCCTATATAATTTAGTGAGGCACCAGGTTAAATAAAGGTTAAATAAAAATTAGATCAAGATGGTAGCAACCCTGGGATTACCTGTGGATTTGATAGTATTGGCACGTGTAGTTACATGTAACAAGGTCACAATTTGGTTTGCATTATTAACATGTGAATTCACAGGTGACTTTCAAATGTATAATTACAAAACATTAGCTACATAGTGGAACAAGCAAATGTGTAATAACATTTGTAATTTCACATGTCGAATAACCTTCAGCAAGTGGATTGTGCAATAACCATACAGCTAAACCCTATTACCATGTAATTGCATAATAATATACAGTATGTAACTTCATGTTACTATGTTACTTCAGTTATTACTTGTAGTTACATAGTAATCGGGGCAACATAATATAAAGTGTTAACTATATTTCTTTAAAAAAAATATTTCATTTTGAAGTCGGCTTCATTTCCCCCTGGTTATTTTGAGACACGCTCAGGTTGGAGCTCAGTGGCTAGTTGAAATATAAAACGCTACCAAGGTTCTCAAATTTTTCAGATGTTGACATATCTAAGCTATAACTTACGCCTATTTACGCCTTGGAATATTGGATCATTGGAATAAGATCTAAATTCCCTAATACCCCTACACTTACCCTTAGTCCAATTCAGGCTTTCACTGATATTGTAGAAAGCTATTCCATGTCTTTGTGACCCTCACCTTAAATCTGCACGGCCTCAAGTGTTTTGCTTTGTCTGTAGGATTTCTCTCTGTCTATACCCAGGCCATTTAATGGGCCATGGACGGTCCTACTTATCTAACTGAGTGCTCTGTGATGTTTGTTAATTAAAGCATTACAATAATTGCTTCTTATTTGAAGACCTCAGTAAAGTGAACCACCAATGGTGAGTCGCAGTGGAGAACATCCATGGCTATCAGGAGTTCATCTGTTCACAAAACTATACATTTTGCTACGTTTTTTTTATAGTCATATTATATAATAGTCTGCATCCCTCATACCGCAGAGTTGTCATGGTGGGGCCTTGATCCACAAAAAAAAAAAAAAAAGATCACAGAACCAAGATTATTATTTGAAACTTTAAACTTTATTTCAAGATGTGTTGTGATAATTGTGTTGTTTGCTCTATAACCTGTTTGTTCATATGCCTTGCGGCCGTGATGCATAGGCCTAAAGGCTGAGACAACAAGAAGACACAGTGGCAGAATAAATTGAACCACACCTTTATTTCATCACAAAACCTGAGAGAACCCTTTGTCTGGTAAAGTCCACAAAGCATATTGCATGTAACAAAGTTAATGTTTGCTGGGTGATTTGATAATTCAGTCAATTGATCAATACTATAATAATACTGTGAGCAAAGGTGTTTATCTTTAATTTACAATCTGTAGAAACTATTAGAACAGTATCACGCCATGACCTTAGTTATCTTTGTTTTCTTTATTATTTTGGTTAGGTCTGTCACACCCTGACTATAGTTTATTTGTATGTTTCTATGTTTTGGTTGGTCAGGGTGTGATCTGAGTGGGCATTCTATGTTGGATGTCTTGTTGGTCTATTTCTTTGTTTGGCCTGATATGGTTCTCAATCAGAGGCAGGTGTTAGTCATTGCCTCTGATTGGGAACCATATTTAGGTAGCCTGGGTTTCACTATGTGTTTGTTGCACCAGATAGGGCTGTTTTGGTTTTCTACGTTTGTTGTTTTGTATTGTTCGTGGTGCATCTTCATTAAAGATGTATCTAACTAACCACGCTGCATTTTGGTCCGATCCTTGTTCCACCTCTTCGTCAGAGGAGGAGTTGGAAGAAACCCGTTACAAGGTCAGGGTGTGATGAGGGTGGTATGTGTTTTTTCTTGTCTAGGGTTTTTTGTATATTTATTGGGTTTTGGTATTGTCTTGGTAAATGTAGGTCTATGGTGTCCTGAGTTGGTTCCCAATCAGAGACAGCTGTTTATCGTTGTCTCTGATTGGGGATCCTATTTTGGTTGCCATTTTCCTTTTTGGTTTGTGGGTTATTGTCTATGTTTAGTTGCATGTGAGCACGTGGTGTTATATAGCTGCATGTTTGTTTAGTGGTTTTTCCTTCATTATAAGAAGCATGTGTGCTTATCACGCTGCGCCTTGGTCTCATCAACATGACGAACGTGACAAACAAATGTTCAGAACTTTTGTGAAACATCAGTGAAAAAATATATGGCATCTAGAAATCAAAACTGGAAGGTCTTCAGAGATAGACGGGAGGGGTTGAGGGTAGCTGAAGGCTAGGACAACAAGAGAAATAACTAATGTAAAATATATTGTCCATGAAGTGTATGTGGTATGTATTAGCTGGAAGTGGAAGCCAAAGTATGTTGTCCATTAGTTTACTCCAATTATGGGACTGGTGTACAGGTTTGGATAGATTTCAGCCATGTTTTCAATTTTAAAAGTGCAATAATCAGTGCATCTTCTCAAGTACATGGGCATTGCATTCCAGTATATTGTAGCTCTAACACAGAAGGCCGATTGACCGATTTTACTGTGTCGAAAAGGGACAGCGCAATCCCTTCTAGTTAATGCCCTTGTTATCCTGAAGGTGCTTTACTTGAGCATGATATGCCGGCATAGGGGTGGAGGGGCAACACCATGCAGGATCTTAAAGACAAGGCTTGCATCTACATACTGCTTAAAGCTATCCAGACTAAATCAATTATACACTGCTCAAAAGAATAAAGGGAACACTTAAACAACACAATGTAACTCCAAGTCAATCATTTTTTTGAGCAGTGTATTTGTAAATAATATGAAAATGGTGGTTACTTATCAAAAATCTTAAGTGTTTATTTGTAGAGTGATTAAATTGGTTTCAGTAGCTCCTGTTTGTGACCAGCATGTGAGGCAATTTCTCACATGTGAGAAGATCATAGCATGCATAACTGTTTGGCAGCCTTCAGAGGAAGGACTTGTAAACCTAAAGTTGGATCATTCAAACTTGACCTTGGTTAGCCACTTTCTTCACAAGTTTCTTAAATTTCAAATTGGAGTTAGTTACCACCCTCAGAAATTGCAGCCCAAATAAATGCTTCAGAGTTCAAGTAACAGACACATCTCAACATCAACTGTTCAGAGGAGACAGCGTGAATCAGGCCTTCATGGTTGAATTGTGCAAAGAAACAACTAGTAATGGACACCAATAGTAAGAAGTGACTTGCTTGGGCCAAGGAACACGAGCAATGGACAATAGAACAGTGGAAATCTATCCTTAAGTCTGAGTCCAAATTTGAGATTTTTGGTTCATACCGCCATGTATTTGTGAGCTGCAGAATAGGTGCACGGATGATCGCCGTATGTGTGGTTCCCACCGTGAAGCATGGAGGCCCTTACACAACTTCAGGCTGTGTAAGGGCTATTTGACCAAGGAAGTTTTGGAGTGCTGCATCAGATGACTTGGCCTCCACAATCACCCGAACTTAATCCAATTGAGATGGTTTGGGATGAGTTGAACCACAGAGTGAAGTAAAAGCAGCCAACAAGTGCTCAGCATATGCTGGAACTCTTTAAGGACTATTGGAAAAGAATTCCTCACGAAGCTGGTTGAGAGAAAGCTTTGCACACTCTTGGCAATCATCAAGGCAAAGGGTGGCTACTTTGAAGAATCTAAATCTAAAATATATTTTGATTTCTTTAACATTTTTTGGTTACTACATGATTCCATGTGTTATTTCATATTTGATGTTTTCACTATTATTCTCTAGCTTGCTTGAATAAAATGATTTTGCTTGCTAGCCTCACTTCCTTTCACTGGCAACGCTAGCTAGTTAGCCTATTACATCTAGCTACATATTGAATGTTCATCCTCTCAGGCCAGGGGCACAATGTATGAATTAATAGTTGGATCAGAATCGCCGTTATAATCATTGACAAGTATGGAGAATGAAGTAAAGTCCAAATCCCTATCTCCATCCATGGCTAATTTATGAAAAGGACAATTTTAGATAGTTAGCTAGCCACCAGATGACAACAACATAACCAGATGGAACAAGTTTCTGTCAATGACGTATAAACCTAGATACGATTTTAATAAGAGTGACTCCAAATCCAAAATGGCTTCCCATGACACTTTCTTTTGGTGTGCCTGCACCATTCACAGTTGAGCTCACTCAACTGATTGGCTATTATTTTATATTTTATCAAGGAAGGCCAAATGCTCACTTGCTTCCCTTGTATTTAAAAATGTCATACTCTTTTGGACCAGACAACATAAGACGGCCTCTCTAAAATGGCGCCGGAAGAAATGGCAGGTTTTATGTTTCTGCAACCGTATCTTATGGCAGAAAAGAGCTTCTGGATATCGGGACAGCGATCACTCACTTCGGATTAGACAAAGATTTTATTTAACAACAAGCAAGCCTTGCATGATATTCTCCAAACACCCGGCAAGGTCGACATCCCAGTTATTTGCAAGAGGAAGCGACGCAGGTACAGAGGATGAAGAGCCGGATGCCTCTTCAGGACCCGCAGAAGGCGAGAAGGAAAGCTGTCGTTACCATCAATATTACTCTCCAACGTGCAATCATTGGACAGTAAATTAGATGAGGTACGATCACGAATATCCTACCAACGGGACATCAAAAACTGTAATATCCTATGTTTCACGGAATCGTGGCTGAATGATGACATGGATATTCAGCTAGCGGGATATACGCTGCACCAGCAAGATAGAACAGCACACTCTGGTAAGAGGGGGGGCAGTCTGTGCATATTTGTAAACAACAGCTGGTGCACGGAATCTAAGGAAGTCTCTAGATTATGCTCGCCTGAAGTAGAGTATATTGTGATAAATTGCAGGCCACACTACTTGCCTAGAGAGTTCCCAGATATACTTTTCTTGGCTGTTTATTTACCACACCAAACAGATGCTGGCACTAAGACTGCACTCTGTCAGCTGTATAAGCAAACAGGAAACCACTCACCCAGAGGCGGCGGTCCTAGTGGCCAGAGACTTTAATGCAGGGAAACTTAAATCAGTTCTACCGAATCTCTATAAACATGTTAAATGTGCAACCAGAGGGAAAAAATTATTGATCACCTGTACTCCACACGCAGAGACGTGTACAAAGCTCTCCCTCGCCCTCAATTTGGTAAATCCGACCACAACTCTATCCTCCTGATTCCTGCTTACAAGCAAAAATTAAAGCAGGAAGCACTTGGTCTATAAAAGTGGTCAGATGAAGCAGATACTAAACTACAGGACTGTTTTGCTATCACAGACTGGAACATGTTCCGGGATTCTTCCGATGACATTGAGGAATACACCACATCAGTCACTGGCTTTATCAATAACTGCATCGAGGACATCATCCCCACAGTGACTGTACGTACATGCCACAGGCAACATTTGCACTGAGCTAAAGGATAGAGCTGCCGCTTTCAAGAAAGCTTACAAGAAGCTTACAAGAAATCCCGCTATGCACTGCGACAAACCATCAAACAGGCAAAGCGTCAATACAGGGCTAAGATTGAATCATACTACACCGGTTCCGACGCTCACCGGATGTGGCAGGGCTTGCAAACTATTACAGACTACAAAGGGAAGCACAGCCGCGAGCTGCCCAGTAACACGAGCCTAACAGACGAGCCTATTCACTTCTATGCTCGCTTCGAGGCAAGCAACATTGAGGCATGCATGAGAGCATCAGCTGTTCCAGATGACTGTGTGATCACACTTTCCGTAGCTGACGTGAGTAAGACCTTTAAACAGGTCAACATACACAAGGCTGCGGGACTCGACGGATTACCAGGACGTGTGATCCGGGCATGTGCTGACCAACTGGCAGGTGTCTTCACTGACATTTTCAACATGTCCCTAATTGAGTCTAATTCCAACATATTTCAAGCAGACCACCATAGTCCCTGTGTCCAAGAACATAAAGGCAACCTGCTTAAATGACTACAGACCCGTAGCACTCACGTCCGTAAAAAAAAGTACAATAAAAGTTAGTAGAAACATGCCAAACACTGTTTAAAATAATAATCAAAAATATTTCAACCGGACAAAAGCTTCGTCAATAGGAAAGGAGAAACAAGAAAGGCAACTTCCCAATCAGGCGCATGGCTGATGTCTGGAAATTTCCACTGGCCTCTCATTGAAAGTATTGTATCTCCCTCATTTTTCTGAGTAAAAGCCTGAAACAATGCCTAAACACTGGCCACATGTAGAGGAAGCTATAGAGCTTGTGAACTGGGTCCCAAAGTCTTTGTATGGTGGATATGGAAAAACACCCTTCAAAATAGTACTTCCTGGTTGGATTTTCCTCAGGTTTTTGCCTACCATATCAGTTCTGTTATACTCACAGACATTATTTTAACAGTTTTGGAAACTGGAGAGTGTTTCCTATCCACATCCTACAAATTATATGCATATCCTAACTTCTGGGCCTGATTAGCAGGCAGTTTCATTTGGGCAAGCTTTTCATCCAAAATTCCGAATGCTGCCCCCTACCCTAGTGAAGTTAATTTTTTTTTCTAGCACTGGGGCTTTTTGATCTTTGCTATTGGTCTCTTTCTTTGATGGCTTTTCTCCCACTTCTTATGGAGCCTCTTTGGATAGGCTCGCTTAATATAAATGGCATCTGAAATGCGAGAAAGAGGTCTGTTGGGTAAATGTAAACAAAAAAAGTACAGGTTTTGTGTCTGCAGTAGACGCATAGTGATGTTGTGAATAAAGTTGATTGGGGGCTCTGGTGGAAAGGGGCAAGTGTGCTGAGCCATGGAACAAATGTTAGTGCAGGGGTGGTAGTCCTTTTTGCTCCTCAATGGAGGTGTGTAGGGGTAGACTGCTTGTAGCAAAAGCAGAAATTCACAACCAGGGTTTTGTCCTTATAAATGTGTATGTGCCAAACACAGGAGAGAGGGAGAGGTGGTGTCTGTTTGGGTGTCTTAGACAGGAACTCTCACAGGTAGCGCCTGAGGAGATGCTGGTGGTAGGTGGGGACGAGAACTGTACAATGTATTTTACGAAAGATAGAAATTGGGAGGAGCCTCATTCAGACACAGTGGTGGTGTTAAGGGATATCATTAATTAGGGCTAGGGTTCCTGCTAGCAGGACAACTTCCAGTGAAACTGGAGGGCTCGGAATTCAAATAAATAATCATAAATATTATGGGATTTAAACATTTATGTACATATACGTTTCTTATATCGGCTGTGAGCATTAATTCTTGTGAATAACTTCTTATTGCTGAGGGCAGTATTGAGTAGCTTGGATGAATAAGGTGCCCAGAATAAACTGCCTGCTACTCAGGCCCAGTTGCTAATATAGATTTGGATTGACAACTGTTTGAATGATGTCTGTGAGTATAACATAACTCATTTAGCAGGCAAAAATCTGAGAAAAAATCCAACCAGGAAGTGGGAAATCTGACATTTGTAGGTTTGCCTATCCAATATACAGTGTCTATGGGGTCATATTGCACTTCCTAAGGCTTCCACTAGATGTCAACAGTCAATAGAACCTTGTTTGATGCTTCTGCTGTGAAAGGGAGGCAATGGGAGCTGTTTGACTCAGGGCTCTGGCAGAGTGCCACAAGTTCACTCAGGCGCACCCCTGTGAGAGTTAACTGCATTCCATCGCATTTCTACAGACAAAGGAATTCTCCGGTTGAAACATTATTAACATTATATTTATATTAAAAGATTTGTTAAAAGCATCCTAAAGATTGAGTCTATACATTGTTTGACATGTTTCTACGAAACAACGGAACTGTTTGACTTTTCGTCTGGCCTGCGCGTCATCAATTTGGATTTTGGAACTAAACGCGCAAACAAAAAGGAGGTATTTGGACAAATTATGGACGTTATCGAACAAAAAACAAACATTTAGTGTGGAACTGAGATTTCTGGGAGTGCATTCTGATGAAGATCATCAAAGCCCGGCAGGGTAGCCTAGTGGGTAGAGTGTTGGACTTGTAACCGTAAAGGTTGCAAGTTCAAATCCCAGAGCGGACAAGGTACAAATCTGCCGTTGAACAGGCAGTTAACCCACTGTTCCTTGGCCGTCATTGAAAGTTGTTCTTAATGCGAGTGTAGAGAAATGCTTGTGCTTCTAGTTCCGACAATGCAGTAATAACCAACGAGTAATCTAACCTAACAATTCCAAAACTACTACCTTATACACACAAGTGTAAAGGGATAAAGAATATGTACATAAAGATATGAATGAGCGATGGTACAGAACGGCATAGGCAAGATGCAGTAGATGGTATATATGTAAACAAAGTGGCATAGTTTAAAGTGGCTAGTGATACATGTATTACATAAAGATGCCGTAGATGATATAGAGTACAGTGTGTGTGTATATATATATGATATATAGATATATAGATATATAGATATATAGATATATAGATATATAGATATATAGATATATAGATGAATAATGTAGGGTATGTAAACATTATATTAAGTAGCATTGTTTAAAGTGGCTAGTGATATATTTACATCAATTTCCATCAATTCCCATTATTAAAGTGGCTGGAGTTGAGTCAGTGTGTTGGCAGCAGCCACTCAATGTTAGTGGTGGCTGTTTAACAGTCTGATGGCCTTGATATAGAAGCTGTTTTTCAGTCTCTCGGTCCTTGCTTTGATGCACCTGTACTGACCTTGCCTTCTGGATGATACCGGGGTGAACAGGCAGTGGCTCGGGTGGTTGTTGTCCTTGATGATCTTTATGGCCTTCCTGTGACATCGGGTGGTGTAGGTGTCCTGGAGGGCAGGTAGTTTTCCCCCGGTGATGCGTTGTGCAGACCTCACTACCCTCCGGAGAGCCTTACGGTTGTGGGCGGAGCAGTTGCCGTTCCAGGCGGTGATACAGCCCGACAAGATGCTCTCGATTGTGTGCTTTTGGTGACGAGCCAAATTTCTTCAGCCTCCTAAGGTTGAAGAGGCGCTGCTGCGCCTTCTTCACGATGCTGTCTGCGTGGGTGGACCAATTCAGTTTGTCTGTAATGTGTATGCCGAGGAACTTAACTTACTACCCTCCACTACTGTCCCATCGATGTGGATATGGGAGTGCTCCCTCTGCTGTTTCCTGAAGTCTCCGTAGTTTTGTTGACGTTGAGTGTGAGGTTATTTACCTGACACCACACTCCGAGGGCCCTCACCACCTCCTCAATCAGGAAGTGACTCAAGTTTTGAAACCGTTGTGTTCCTATGCACCCCTATTGGAATGGGATATCAACCTGATTCCTTTTTCTATGTATTCCCTAAGGTGTCTACAGCATTGTGATGTAGTTTCACGCCTTTATGTTGAAGAATGAGCATAAACGACTACATTGCGTAAGTGGCCAGCTGAGGGCACTGAGTGATTCTTGCGTAAAAGACAGAGGTAGTCCATTTTTCCTCTCGCTCCTACTGAAAAGCCAATTGTCCCGGTTGATATATTATCGAATAGATATTTGAAAAACACCTTGAGGATTGATTATAAAAAACATTTCCCATGTTTCTGTCGATATTTTGGATATAATTAGATTTTTTTTTCTGAACTGATATTGCAGGCGAAAGCCTGAGGATAATCCAATCAGGAAGAGCCTGTCACGCCCTGGTCTAAGTATTTTGTGTTCTTCATGTATTGGGTCAGGCCAGGGTGTGGAATGGAGTTTTTGTATTGTGGTGTGTTTTGTCTTGGGGTTTTGGTGTGTATGTTTTTGGGATTGTAGCTAGTGGGGTCATCTAGCAAAGTCTATGGCTGTCTGGAGTGGTTCTCAATCAGAGGCAGGTGCTTATCGTTGTCTCTGATTGGGAACCATATTTAGGCAGCCATATTCTTTGAGTTTGTCGTGGGTGATTGTCCTTAGTGTCTTGATGTCCTTGTGCTGTGTTAGTTGACACCAGTTTAGGCTGTTTCGGTTTTCATTTTCGTTTATTTGTTTTGTATTGATTCGTGTTACTTTTGTTTTATTAAACATGGATCACAATAGACACGCTGCAGTTTGGTCCGACTCTCCTTCACCATATGAAAACCGTGACAGAGCCTCTTATTTTGAAACCTCTGTGTTCCTATGCATGCCTGTCCTCCATTTAAAGGGATATCAACCAGATTCCTTTTTCTGACTTCCCTAAGGTGTCAACAGTCTTTAGACATAGTTTCAGGCTTTTATTTTGAAAAATGAGCGTGAATGATCACATTGCGTAAGTGGAGCGGTGGGGGCTCTCAGAGTGAGATGGTGCGCAATTGACTGAAGCGGCCCTTCCTCCCGCTGTTATGGAAAAAGCTACACACTCGGTTGATATATTATCGAATATATATTTTAAAAACTACCTGAGGAATGATTATAAACTTTTGGCATGTTTCTGTGGACATTATGAAGACTATTTGGAATTTCCGTCTGCGTTGTCGTGACCACTCTTCCTGTGGATTTCTGAACAAAACGCGACAAACAAACGTTGGTATTTTGGGTCTAAAAATAATCTTTATGGAACAAAAGGAACATTTGCTGTGTAATTGTGTGAAAGT
Organism: Oncorhynchus masou masou; assembly: GCF_036934945.1. Taxonomy (NCBI): domain Eukaryota; kingdom Metazoa; phylum Chordata; class Actinopteri; order Salmoniformes; family Salmonidae; genus Oncorhynchus; species Oncorhynchus masou. The sequence continues at coordinate 51,208,397 of NC_088222.1, forward strand.
CTCGTGAGTGAAAACATCAGAAGATCAAAGGTAAACGGTTAATTTGATTGCTTTTCTGATTTTCGTGACCAAGCTTCCTGATGCTAAGTGTACATAATGCTATGCTAGGCTATCGATAAACTTACACAAACGCTTGGATTGCTTTCGCTGTAAAGCATAATTTGAAAATCTGAGATGACAGGGTGATCAACAAAAGGCTGTGTTTCAAAATATTGAATATTATTTGACTGTTGCGCTATGCTATTCAGAGGTTGCAGATGAAAATTAGCCCACTACAGGGATTGGTAGCGTCAAGAAGTTAACAGGATCTTATCCCGTCTCAGCCATAAGAGGCTTTAATCTAATTGCACTGTCCGATTTACAGTAGCTATTACAGCGAAAACATGCCATGCGATTGTTTGAGGATGGCGCCCCACATCAAAATATTTTTCCACCGGCACAGGTTTCATACATTCACTTAATTTTGAAAATCTTACTCTGATTTGTCATCCAAAGGGTTCCAGCTATAACATGTAGTGTCGTCTTGTTAAATAAAATATTTATTTTATCCCAAAAAAGGTTTAGTTGGTGCCATCGAATTGAGTAATCTACTCCTTCAACCTTCAGAGACAGGAATCCAAAAAATGACTTTATTTCAACAAGTCAAAATACATTTTTATTTATTCCTCAGATTAGCCAAAAAATAATCAAACTATAATATTTATTTTGGAAAGAAGTATGTTCAATTTTTAGCAGGTGCGCAATGTTTTCGTGGCGCGCAAACACAAATTTCCATGACTGTGTCTCTCTACTAAAACTTTCTTATTATTTTTAATAACAACGCTGTCATCTCAGATTTTCATAAATAAAATCATTTACCTTTGAAGAGCTTCAACTATAATATTTATTTTGCTAGTTTTCAATATTTTCTCCTGAATTTCTAAGAAGATGGTCTCTCTCTCCAAAAAATATCCATTGGTTTTTCTTTGGATTTTATCCTACCATATCTATTGTGTTACATACCAAATGTTTTGTTTCCAATGGTACCAATTATATGTTTTTCCTGAACTACAGCAGTTTACTTTGGGCACGTCATTCAGGCAGGTGGTGGAGAAAAAAATGGGCCAAGCCCTTAGAAGTTTAATTAATTAAGCAGTTTGACCTAGTGGATGTTTGGAGAACTAGACATCCCAACACAAAACAGTATACATACAGTGCCTTACGAAAGTATTCGAACTTTGCGAAATTTCAGGCTTCAAACATAAAGATCATTTTTTTGTGAAGAATCAACTGGGACACAATCATGAAGTGGAACACATTTATTGGATATTTCTAACTTTTTAACAAATCAAAAACTGAAAAATTAAAATTATTCTTTACCATAAAACTCTCTCCAGAAGTTCAGTGAGGATCTCTGAATGATCAATGTTGACCTAAATGACCAATGATGATGTTTAATCAAGTCTCCGTATAAATGCAACTGTGATAGTCTCAGAGGTCAAAAGCGCAGAGAGCATCATGAAGAACAAGGAACACACCAGGCAGGTTTGTTGTGAAGACAAAGCTGGATTTGGATACAAAAAGATTTCCCAAGCTTTCAAACATCCCAAGGAGCACTGATAATATTGAAATGGAAGGAATTTCAGACCACTCCAAATCTACCAAGACCTGGCCGTCCCTCTAAACTTTCAGCTCATACAAGGAGAAGACCAGAGATGCAGCCAAGAGGCCCATGATCACTCTGGATGAACTGCTCTAAGCTGATGGGAGACTCTGTCCATGGAAAAATCAGTCTATATTGCACAAATCTGGCCTTTATGGAAGAGTGGCGCCATTTCTTAAAGATATCCATAAAAAGTGTAATTTAAAGTTTGCCACAAGCTACCTGGGGGACACCAAACATGTGGAAGAAGGTGCTCTGGTCAGATGAAACACTTTTTGGCAACAATAAATGTTTGGTAAAAGCAACACAGCTAATCTTATGGTGGTGGCAATCTTCCTGCTTTTCTTCAAGGGACAGGGAAGATGAAAATTGATGGGAAGATGGATGGAGCCAAATACAGGACCATTCTGGAAGAGAACCTGATGGAGTCTGCAAAAGACCTGAGACTGGGACTTTGTCTTCCAACAAGACAATGATCCAAAACATAAAGCAAAATCTACAATGGAATGGTTCAAAAATAAACATATCCAGGTGTTAGAATGGCCAAGTCAAAGTCAGACCTGAATCCAATCGGGCAGACTATGCTCTCCATCCAACCTCACTGAGCTCGAGCATTCACAGCCATATAAGGAGCTGTACAATGGAAAACAGCAAAAGGTTGCAGCCTCAATTTTTCAGTTTTTCAGTTTGATTTGTTAAAAAAGTTTGAAATATCCAAAAATGTCGTTCCACTTCATGATTGTGTCCCACTTGTTGTTGATTCTTCACAAAAAAATACAGTTTTATATCTTTATGTTTGAAGCCTGAAATGTGGCAAAAGGTCGCAAAGTTCAAGGGGGCCGAATACTTTCGCAAGGCACTGTAGTTGGTCTTTGGGGCTATGGTGAGTGCAGCCCAACTAGATTGGTTTTACATGTCCAAACATCAGAGCAATAGGCTGTTGGGCGCTACCATTCTCCCGGTGAGTTTTTTTAGATCACCACATAACCATGGCTCGGCTGTCTATTTCACCAGGGCCTCGGCAGGCATCCTATTTGAAGTTTTATGTAAAGCTCTTACAAGATGCCACTTTTTGTTCAGGTTTCCAGACTTTCTGGGAAAGGTGGGGGCAGCGAAGAGAGGAGTATGAGTCTCTAAGTCAATGGTGGGATGTGGGAAAAGTCCAAATTCTGCTTTTCTATCAACAGTATACAGCTCTCATCCTCAGAGGCTAGGATAGTATTGGGGGAACTCAACGGCAGTATCAGTGAAGTGGAGGAAGAGCTGGTGGGGCAAGATAATGTAGGCCTCCAGGCTAATTTAGCTGAATTACTTACGGACCTGGGCAGTTTTTTTTCCCCAGATTAAAGCTAAGGGAGCACTTGTAAGAATTTGGTTCTCCATACTCAATGAGATGGAAGCTCCCAGCTCCTTCTTGGTTGGTATTGCAAGGCAGAGCGTTGAAGCCAAGGGTATGCATTGTCTATGGCTGTCGGATGGGCCGGTGACCTCTGGTGGTGGAGATGCGGGTGCAGACTGGAGTTTTATATTGAGTTGTACAGGGCCAAACTGTGTGATCCTATGTGTGATCAGGCTTCGTTTGCAGAACTCCCTAAGCTCTCTCTGGCACAGAGTAATGAAATGGACATTCCCCTGTTGTCCCATGAACTGGTAGAGGCCATAACCCAGATGTCCCCTGGCCGTGCAGCGGGAGTCGATGGACTCCCAGTGGAATTTTATAAACATTCTGGGGAATAATAGTTATGTTGCGTGAGTGCGTCAGGGTAGGAGACTTGCCAATAAGCTGCCGTCCGGCGGCTCTAACTCTCCTGCCCAAAAAAGGGGACTTGTGTGAACTTAAGAAATGGAGGCTTGTGGCATTGCTTTGTGCAGACTACAAGATATTTGCCAAGGTCCTCGTTTACAGACTGAAGTCCCATCTGGACTTTATAGTACACAAGGACCAGACATACAGTGGGGCAAAAAAGTATTTAGTCAGCCACCAATTGTGCAAGTTCTCCCACTTAAAAATATGAGAGAGGCCTGTAATTTTCATCATAGGTACACTTCAACTATGAAAGATTTTTTATGATTTTATTTGCAAATTATGGTGGAAAATAAGTATTTGGTCAATAACAAAAGTTTATCTCAATACTTTGTTATATACCCTTTGTTGGCAATGGCGGAGGTCAAACGTTTTCTGTAAGTCTTTACAAGGTTTTCACACAGTGTTTCTGGTATTTTGGCCCATTCCTCCATGCAGATCTCCTCTAGAGCAGTGATGTTTTGGGGTTGTTGCTGGGCAACAGACTTTCAACTCCCTCCAAATATTTTCTATGGTGTTGAGATCTGGAGACTGGCTAGGCCACTCCAGGACCTTGAAATGCTTCTTACGAAGCCACTCTTTCGTTGCCCGGGCGGTGTGTTTAGGATCAGTGTCATGCTGAAAGACCCAGCCACGTTTCATCTTCAATGCCCTTGCTGATGGAAGGAGTTTCACTCAAAATCTCACGATACATGGCCCCATTCTTTCCTTTGCACGGATCAGTCGTCCTGGTCCCTTTGCAGAAAAACAGCCCCAAAGCATGATGTTTTCACCCCCATGCTTCACAGTAGGTATGGTGTTCTTTGGATGCAACTCAGCATTTTTTGTCCTCCAAACACGACGAGTTGAGTTTTTACCAAAAAGTTATATTTTGGTTTCATCTGACCCTATGACATTCTCCCAATCTTCTTCTGGATTATCCAAATGCTCTCGCAAACTTCAGATGGACCTGGACATGTACTGGCTTAAGCAGGGGGACACGTCTGGCACTGCAGGATTTGAGTCCCTGGCGGCGTAGTGTGTTACTGATGGTAGGCTTTGTTACTTTGGTCCCAGCTCTCTGCAGATCATTCACTAGGTCCCCCCGTGTGGTTCTGGGATTTTTGCTCACCGTTCTTGTGATCATTTTGACCCCACGGGGTGAGATCTTGCGTGGAGCCCCAGATCGAGGGAGATTATCAGTGGTCTGGTATGTCTTCCATTTCCTAATAATTGCTCCCACAGTTGATTTCTTCAAACCAAGTTGCTTACCTATTGCAGATTCAGTCTTCCCAGCCTGGTGCAGGTCTACAATTTTGTTTCTGGTGTCCTTTGACAGCTCTTTGGTCTTGGCCATAGTGGAGTTTGGAGTGTGACTGTTTGAGGATGTGGACAGGTCTTGTATACTGATAACAAGTTCAAACAGGTGCCATTAATACTGGTAACGAGTGGAGGACAGAGCAGCCTCTTAAAGAAGTTACAGGTCTGTGAGAGCCAGAAATCTTGCTTGTTTGTAGGTGACCAAATACTTATTTTCCACCATAATATGCAAATAAATTCATTAAAAATCCTACAATGTGATTTTCTGGATTTCTTTCCCTCAATTTTCTGTCATAGTTGAAGTGTACCTATGATGAAGATTACAGGCCTCTCATCTTTTTAAGTGGGAGAACTTGTACAATTGGTGGCTGACTAAATACTTTTTCCCCCAATGTATTGTGTACTGGGACCTTCGATCAACGACAACTTGTTCTTAACCAGGGACACATTGGACTTGTCGAGAGTTTCTAAGGCTTTTGATAGTGGACCATGAGCATCTGTTCAATGTGCTGTCTGTGTCTGGGTTTGGGGAAAGGTTTTTGGTCCTGTGTGAAGATGTTGTATGCTGGAGCGTCATGTATGGTCAAGGTGGGAGTGGGGCTCAGTAGGCCAGTCTGGATTAGGTGGGGCATTAAACAAGGATGCCCTCTTTCGGGGCCGTTATATACACCAGCCATTGAGACTTTTTTGGGCCTCCTACGCAGTAGACTGCAGAGACTGTGCTGGACAGGCATGGGTGTGTTGACAGGCATAAAGTGTCAGCGTATGCAGATGACATTTCTGTGATGGTCAGGGACGGGCTCGGAGAGGTGGGTCAGTAAGAATTGGATTGGGCTGTCACAGGCAATGGTGTTAAGACTGGCCAGGTGGAGGTAGCGCCTGTCCCAAGTGTCATATAGAGTGAGGGTGATGATAATTAACAACCTGACGGCATTCTCCCTGTGGCATTATCTGGCTGTCCTCAATCCCACCATCAGTCTGCTCGCAGACTTACAATGCAAACTGGTGGATTTTTTTCTGGTCGGGCCATATCTGGCTGTGGGTGGACATGTTGTACATGTCCATCCACGAAGGAGAACAGGGCCTGGTGGAACTGGAGAGCAAGTTGGCTACATTCCTGCTAAAGGTGGTGCAGAGACTGCTGTAACATATTGATGTCGGCTGGAGGGAACCAGCATCCGCGCTGCTGAATGGAGCTGGCGGATTAGTGTTGGACCGACAGCTGTTCCTCATGGGGTGAGAGAGGCTGAGTACAGCAGGTCTCTCTGATGTTTACTCTGTGGTGCTGAGGGCCTGGCAGCTGCTAAGGCCCACACGAGAAGGGGGTGTGGAGCTACCCTTTTGAAATTGGTTAAATCGCCCACCCTGCAGAAGCGACTGATGGCAGCGGGTTTACTAATGCTGGGTGACCTGCGGCTGCTGGCGGAGGAGGGGTGCAAAACCCTGGAAGTCCTGGCACAACAAACAGGACTAACATCTCTTAGGCTGCTGGAGAGATCACTGGGGTTGGTCCAGGAGGCACTGTCTGAGCCAGTAAGGGGGGTGTTTGAGCGGACAAAGGGGGAGGGACCACCAATGCTTGCGCCACTGCAGGTGACTGCAGGAGACTGGGGACAGTCAAGGGGGCATGAAGGACTTGTTGGACTTTACCACTACGAGCCTGGGAGAGTTTGAGGGAGTGGGAGGTAAAGCTCTCTACAACCTCTGCATTAAGTTGAGGAACGTTAGAGGCCTAACAGGAGTGAAGGCACATCAGTGGCAGGGGGTATGTGGGGTGGGGGGGTGGTGTATGTGGGTTTTAGATGGAGGGCTCTGCAAACTCCCAGTACCAAAGAGGTCAAGGGACCTCCACTGGAGGGTGGTGGTGGTAAGGTTTTAATTAACTGTTGGATGTATCATTAAAGAAAGTCAAAAGGCAAAATTCTCTCTCGCTCTCTCTTGCTCTCTCATGCTCGCTCACTCCAACTCTCTTTCCAGACACACATCAACCAGCGGTGTAGGAAAAGATAACAACAATTAATGAATTAATTCCCCTGTGGCTCAAATTGATGTCGTGAAGAATCCTTTCCCTGAAAATGTTTGTCGTTTTCTTGTTGCTATTATTATTTACCCTTAAATGAGACATTGGTATTTGATATCTTAACTTGTTATTGTAAGAGAAATGCTTTTTCTTTCTTTGTGGCCATCAAGTCTTTCTCATCACAGAGGTCACTTCCTTTCGGACAGAGAGAACGACGCACTTCATGCTTATTTATTTTCTCACAACTGACAGATTGTGATCAAATGCAGGCAGGCAGAACTGACTTTGTCTCAAACTGAAACTAAACATGCTAAACTATATACAGTGAGGGAAAAAAATTTGATCCCCTGCTGATTTTGTACGTTTGCCCACTGACAAAGAAATGATCAGTCTATAATTTTAAGGCTCGGTTTATTTGAACAGTGAGAGACAGAATAACAACAAAAATGCATGTAAAAATTGTTATAAATTGATTTGTATTTTAATGAGGGAAATAAGTATTTGACCCCTTCGCAATCAGAAAGATTTCTGGCTCCCAGGTGTCTTTTATACAGGTAACGAGCTGAGATTAGGAGCACACTCTTAAAGGGAGTGCTCCTAATCTGTTTGTTACCTGTATAAGAGACACCTGTCCACAAGCAATCAATCCGATTCCAAACTCTCCACCATGGCCAAGACCAAAGAGCTCTCCAAGGATGTCAGGGACAAGATTGTAGACCTACACAAGGCTGGAATGGGCTACCAGACCATCGCCAAGCAGCTTGGTGACAACAGTTGGTGCGATTTATTCGCAAATGGAAGAAACATAAAAGAACTGTCAATCTCCCTCGGCCTGGGGCTCCATGCAAGATCTCACCTCGTGGAGTTGCAATGATCATGAGAACGGTGAGGAATCAGCCCAGAACTACACATGAGGATCTTGTCAATGATCTCCAAGGCAGCTGGGACCATAGTCACCAAGAAAACAATTGGTAACACACTATGCTGTGAAGGACTGAAATCATGCAGCGCCCGCAAGGTCCCCCTGCTCAAGAAAGCACATATACATGCCCGTCTGGAGTTTGCCAATGAACATCTGAATGATTCAGAGGACAACTGGGTGAAAGTGTTGTGGTCAGATGAGACCAAAAATGGAGCTCTTTGGCATCAACTCAACTCGCCGTGTTTGGAGGAGGAGGAATGCTGCCTATGGACCCAAGAATACCATCCCCACCGTCAAACATGGTGGAAACATTATGCTTTGGGGGTGTTTCTGCTAAGGGGACAGGACAACTTCAACACATCAAAGGGACGATGGACGGGGCAATGTACCGTCAAATCTTGGGTGAGAACCTCCTTCCCTCAGCCAGGGCATTGAAAATGGGTCGTGGATGGGTATTCCAGCATGACAATGACCCAAAACTCACGGCCAAGGCAACAAAGGAGTGGCTCAAGAAGAAGCACATTAAGGTCCTGGAGTGGCCCATCCAGTCTCCAGACCTTAATCCCATAGAAAATCTGTGGAGGGATCTGAAGGTTCGAGTTGACAAAACGTCAACCTCTCCACTTTAATGACTTGGAGAAGATCTGCAAAGAGGAGTGGGACAAAATCCCTCCTGAGATGTGTGCAAACCTGGTGGCCAACCTCAAGACACTGTGATTGCCCACAAGGGTTTTGCCACCAAGTAATAAGTCATGTTTTGCAGAGGGGTCAAATACTTATTTCCCTCATTAAAATGCAAATCAATTTATAACATTTTTGACATATTTTTTCTGGATTTTTGTGGTTGTTATTCTGTCTCTCACTGTTCAAATAAACCTACCATTAAAATTATAGATTGATCATTTCTTTGTCAGTGGGCAAACGTACAAAATCAGCAAGGATCGAATACTTTTTTCCCCTCACTGTAGTAGCTTTTAAGAGGGATTGGACATTTGGAATTGCTTTTCTGGCAAAACACACAACACTGTCTTTTTGTGTCAATTTAACATTCTGTCAATTTTTTTTATACCGTTTCTTTTTCAAAGTAATTTATTCAACCGGTGGACAGGAGCTAAATACAGTTTGTACTGACTTCGCAGCAACCTTTGTGGAGTGTAATTAAAGCCACAAAGCAGCTACTTTAGAACAAAAATAGCCCATAATAGCAAAGGTTATGTGAATAACCCTGACCAAAAGTTGAACCCCAGGCAAATGTATGTAATTTCATAAATTCTGCACACCATTATATAATTACATTTTTAATAATAAACAAAGCAAACTGCAAACTAAAAGATCCTCTTGACCAAATACATGCTGTTTCTCAAAGCTTTCATGCCAGAGTCTGTCAGACTGATGTACAAATCCACCCTGATTTGTGCTTACGTTGTCATTATCATGTCATAATGGGGTGGAATAATTCCCTCTCTGATGATGGTGGTGTGGCTGGTGACAAACAGACAAGTGTCTTCCACACTCATTTTTCCCAGTCTCCCTCCCAAAGGCGCTCTCCTCCTCCCTCTTCTCCCTCTCCACCTACGAGTCTCTCTCTCTCCTGCTTCAGCTCCTCCACACCAAAGCACATTAATTAAGCCTTTCATCTCCCCTGAAGAAACACCTGAGCACAGCCCACAAATGAGTTGAGCCACAGTACAGAAAGTCAAACTAACTTTCTATCTTCTTTCCCAGTCAGTTCTCTAAGATAGAGAAATATGAGGAGGCTAAGGGAGACAAATTATGGGCACGGTGGGGAGCAATTCTCCCCCTCCATCCATGAGCTGTCTGTCCCTTTAGCTATAATTTGTTACATAATTTTGGCTCTAACACAAGGACTAAAGTGACCAGAGGCTTGGCTCTCTCCTCTAGTTGCTATCCAGCAGGCAGGAGTTGGGACTGGCACACTGACATGTTCAGTGCCCGCGCCAAGCCCAGCTAGAAATGCTGCTTTATAATTAGCCACTCGCTTTCATATCAACTTTCTCTGTTCTCAAATAAAACACTTTTCATGATTTAACCTAAAACCAAGATGACACAGACCAAGTTCAAGTGCAGATTCTGAGTAATCCTTGCCGATCAGACGTTCCACTTGCTTACTCCAGAGTGGTACACATTGCTCAGAGGAATTCGATAGTTCCAGTAGTTTAAGATGGGTACCGTGCTGAAGCGGTTTTAGTCTTGCTCTAATTAGCCAGCGTAGTGGTGACCCTGTGGTGGTGGGGTTGCATCCTAATCTCCCAGTTAAACACTTAAGAAAGAGAACAGATTACTTTGCACTATACACTATAAACCGGCCAGTTTACTAGGTACACCGATCTAGACTGGACAATAATATAAATGCAACATGTAAAGTGTTAGTCCCATGTTTCATAAGCTGAAATAAAAGAACCCAGAAATGTTCCATACGCACATAAAGCTTATTTCTCTCAAATGTTGTGCACACATTTGTTAATATCCCTGTTAGTGAATTTCTCATTTGCTAAGATAATCCTTCCTTTTTAAGAAGCTGATTTTAGCATGATAATTTCACAGGTGCACCTTGTACTGGGGACAATAAAAGGACACTTTAAAATGTGCAGTTTTGTCACATAAAACTTGACATCTGTGGCAATGTGTTGAGGGAGCATGCAATTGGCATGCTGACAGAAGGAATGTCCACCAGAGCAATTGCCAGATAATTGAATGTTAATTTATCTAAACTGCCTCCAATGTCGTTTGAGAGAATTTGGCAGTACGTCAAACCACCACATGTAACCACGCCAGCCCTCGGCCTGGCTCCCCAGTGGTTGGACCTGGCTGACAAGTGGGTAGGCCTATGCCCACACATGGCTGCACCCCTGCCCAGTCATGTGAAATCCAGAGGTTAGGGCCTAATGAATTTATTTTGATTGACTGATTTCCTTATATGAACTGTAACTCAGTAAAATCTGACACCTACACCACCCGATGTTACAGGAAGGCCATAAAGATCAAGGACAACAACCACCCGAGCCACTGCCTGTTCACCCCGCTATCATCCAGAAGGCGAGGTCAGTACAGGTGCATCAAAGCTGGGACCGAGAGACTGAAAAACAGCTTCTATCTCAAGGCCATCAGACTGTTAAAACAGCAACCACTAATATTGAGTGGCTGCTGCCAACACACTGACTCAACTCCAGCCACTTTAATAATGGGAATTGATGGGAAATGATGTAAAATATATCACTAGCCACTTTAAACAATGCTACCTAATATAATGTTTACATACCCTACATTATTCATCTTATATGTATACGTATATATTGTACTCTATATCATCCACTGCATCTTTATGTAATACATGTAGCACTAGACACTTTAACTATGCCACTTTGTTTACATACTCATCTCATATGTATATACTGTACTCGATACCATCTACTGTATCTTGCCTATGCTGCTCTGTACCATCACTCATTCATATATCTTTATGTACATATTCTTTATCCCCTCGTCTTGTGTATAAGACAGTTTTGGAATTGTTAGTTAGATTACTTGTTGGTTATTACTGCATTGTCGGAACTAGAGCACAAGCATTTCGCTACACTCGCATTAACATCTGCTAACCATGTGTATGTGACAAATACAATTTGATTTGATCTTTGAAATTGTTATATTTTTTTCGGTATAGTACCGCCCTTTGCCTCTAGAACAGCCTGAATTCTTCTGGGCATGAATTCTACAAGTTGGAAATGTTCCAGGGATGATGGTCCATGCTGATGTGATGGCATCACCCAAGTGCCGCAGATTACACCACCGCCACCAGCCTATGCCGTTGACACCAGGCAGGATGGGTCCATGGACTGATGCTGCTTACACTAAATCCTGACTTTGCCATCAGTATGACGCAACAGGAACCAGGATTTGTCGAACCAGGTAATGATTTTCCACTCCTCAATTGTGCAGGGTTGGTGATTGCATGCCCCCTGGAGCCACTTCTTCTTGTTTTTAGACGATAGGATGGAACCCGTTGTGGTCGTCTGCTGTACTAGTCCATCAGTGACAATAATCAACGAGTTGTGCATACTGAGATGCTGCTCTGCAGGCCACTGTTGTATTGCGCCATTATTTGTCTGTTTGTGGCACACTTGTTAGCTTGCACAATTCTTGCCATTCTCCTTCGACCTCTCATCAATGAGCTGTTTTTGCCCACAAGACTGCCACTGATTGGATGTTTTTTTTGTTTTCTTTCTCCATTCTTGGGAAACCTGAGACATTATTGTGAGTGAAAAGCCCAGGAGGGCGGCTGTTTCTGAGACACTGGATCTGGCGTGCCTGGCAACGATGATCATACCACACTCAAATTCGCTTAGGTCACTCGTTTGCCCATTCTAACTTTCAATTGAACAGTAACCGAATGCCTCGATGCCTGTCTGCTTGATTTATAACAAACCACGGCCACGTGACTGTATTTAGGAGTGATCCCATTTTTGTGAAAGGGGTAGTGTACCAAATAAACTCTGTGTATTTTGACTAGTAAGAGACCCAAATTAGGGTTACTGTTAACCCTCTCATATTTCAAATTCATAGCAATGCAGCATGAATGGGAAACTGGCCCTGGCTGCAACTACAGAGAGAGGTAAGTGTTGAAGCTCTGTTTGGCCTGCTTCCTCAGGTGACATTCAAAACAAAGCATGACATACAGTATGATATTCAGTTATGAGGTTGACATTACATACAGAACATCAGCTATAGGAAAGTGATCAAATAATCTATCATTAAACATGTTTCAGCTGGATCAAGCACGATGTACATGCCATTCAACGTCCGTCCATGCTACTATGCATGATCAGCAGAAGCTTAACTCGAGATGTTATTTTCAGTCTTCCCTTCCATCATCAGAAATCAGTGATATGGATGATGACAATGGAGCGAACCATACAATGAGATCCGTTCCTAATCACACATTAGCTCACAATGCAAGTGATAACTTTCAGTATAAAAGCCATATTTTCCACATAGCTGTTAATCACAGCAATGATAATCAATCTCTACTGCTTTAACTGTCAATGTTTCCAGCTCCACAAATTACCAAAGTGTTTTCTAGGACTAAAAGCAGTCCATGGCAATAATAAAAATCAGTGAAATGCATGCCGTAGGTATCGTTTTCTGTAAAGTGGCCAATTCTGACTTAATTGCGGTGAAGGTGTTATGGTCCAGCAGGTTTCAGTGGAAAATACGTTAATATGATATGTCTGGGAGGGCGGAGTAATTCTCAGGAAGGTGTGGGGCTGTTAAGTGCTGTGGACTACAGAGTGTACAAAACACTAGAATACCTTCCTAATATCGAGTAGTATGCTGGCCCATGTTGACTCCAATGCTTCCAACAGTTGTGTCAAGTTAACTGTATGTCCTTTGGAGGGTGGACAATTCTTGATACACACGGGAAACTGTTGAGCGTGAAAAACCCAGCAGCGTTGCAGTTCTTGACACAAACCGGTGCGCCGGGCTCCTACTACCATACGCTGTTCAAAGGCACTTAAATATTTTGCCTTGCCCATTCACCCTCTGAATGGCACACATACACAATCCATGTCCCAATTGTCTTGAAGCTTAAACATTCTTTACCTGTCTCTTCCCCTTCAATGTTTTAAGGGGACTTAACAAGTGACATCAACAAGGATCATAGCTGTCAACTGGATTTACCTGTTCAGTCTGTCATGGAAAGATTTCTTAATGTTTTGTACACTCAGTGTACATCTGGAAGTAACTCCTTATCTATACTGAATATCAATAATAGGTGCATGATTATGTTCAGAACAGAGTGTGGTCCAATACCTTACACATGGAGACAGTTAATCATGTGCAGTAGCAAGGCAAAGTGGTTCTTTGTCCCAAGATTTCTCCTGCTTCCTTATATAACTAACTCCCTATCGCCCCTTAGAGATCCTTCCAACTTCCTTCTCCAGGGGGCAGTGTTATCTCGTCTCACTTTGAACTTGCTGGAAAAAAAATCTTCAACTATGGTGAGAGGGGGGGGGGGATATTTTTCAAAGGCAACTCAAAAAAATAACTAATGTTAGAAACGTTGACACCATTAGAGCGAGCCCGGAGATGAGAAATGTAAGTGTAATGCAGTGAAGAGGGTAATTAGACGGTGGGCTAGCATGGGAAGTCCTTATGCGTCAAATCTCGATAGAACCGTTCCATACCGAAGGTGGATTAATACTGCTTTTGTATAAAAATAACACTTCCGTTTATGAATGCTAAATATACAAGCCCATGCCGACTCACACAATTCAATGCTTAATTAAATGCATTTCAATCCCCCTCCACCCCCCTCTCCACTCTGTCTCCCGGGCGACAAGGCCCTTGATCAAGCTAAAAACCTTTTCTCAATGTCATGCTGGCTGTTGATATGCATCATGCAACTTTTTAAATGGATTCATTCCCTACACATAACAATGTCAAAGATGTCCTCAACATGCATTTTTATTGGAATGAGATGCATAAATACAGCAGCAGGTGTTTTGTACAGCATTTTTACTTGTGAACATGCACGGGGATGCTGATGCAAAGACCTGGCTCTATTCATGGCTACTACAGTACCTTCTGATCACTTCACCACTTTAGGCCAGCTCCTGTATGCTGTGCCCAAGGCTGGGAATGGGAGATGTTTACATAAAGCCAGTGTAACAATTTAATCTAATTACTATTTGTAGTTTGGTATTGGATACACAATGTCCTTCAATATAATACTTTGTAACTATGTACCGTCATTTCCGGACTATAAACCGCTACTTTATTCCCAGGCTTTGAACCTCCCGGTTTTTACAATGATGCGGCTAATTTATGGATTTTTCCCGCTTTCAAAAAAACTGAGCACCGTCACATAATGCCGTGTTTTGTTAAAGCCTATTTATTTTTGTTACAAGCCGTGTTTCGTTTAAAGGCTGTGTAAAGTTAATTTGTTTCAATGTACCTGCAGGCACCTGCGGCTTATAGACATATGCGGCTTATTTATGTACAAAATACATATTTTTTAAATATTCAGGTGCGCTTAATAGTCCAGAAATTACGGTAGGTCTCCCTGTCTGTGTGTGGCCATTCTACAATATAGTCTACTATATGTGTGGAATGGTTGGAAGGAGTGTGGGGGATGGGGGTGGTTGACATTATCCCTGCATTAGAACCTAGATGAAAGAGCAGATCGAGAACCTCCACTATTCTACTGATATGAGATGCAGTATACCTACCTCACTTTGAACCAAGCTTATAGACAAATCCCATTTGAGTTTCCCAGTGTGAAAAAAACAAACACTTAACAATACATCAAATACAGTCCCGTTGATGTGTCTAATGATTTCATTGGAGACAAATCTACACATGTATGGAGCAATGACTGCATCCAAGAATCTACAGTACTGTCGTGTCTTTGGCTATGCCGGATTCAGTGATATAACATGCTAGTCTATAAAATAATTTCTCCATAATTAATATCACCTGATTGAGCTAATCATGTAAATGTAATTAACTAGAGTCAGGCACCTTCCGAATAAACTCTTGAAGACCTAGCAATATTTTACATCAATAGCAGTCAATATTAATCCTCATCTTAATTCACTCTCATCTGAAAGTTGTAAATTCTGCACGAACCCTGGCTAACAATTTGAATCAGCAATACAAAATTGGGTTTAATAATTTATTTACTAAATACCTAACTAATCACACAGAATTACACATACACATAATTAAATCATAACTTTATGATGTAATTTGTAATCAAGGAAAACGTCCCTAGCGGGCGGAACAGATATGACCGCTTGTTACACAAAGAAAAAGGGCTGGGTTTGAGTGAAAGAGCGGGAAGACTGACACAGGGATAAGCTGTGCTATCGTAAATACAGTATCTGATGCATTCTAAATTACTGCCATTTGGAAAATGAAAATGCAATAAATATTTACTCTGAGCTGCGCTTCAGTAGGTTGGTGGTAGATGGAAGGCTGTGTTGCCAAACCGAGTCCTTTGAAGAATGTCTCTGGTTGTCAATTGTATACGTTGTAGTAACGTCGTTGCGTGATAGACGGGATACTCTGTCTGTTCCTTCCTAACCCTCGTTGCATCTGCTGTTGCTAACTCAACGGTTAGGAGGTATCACTTCTGTAGTGAATAGGAGTTCAAAGTTCATACCATTCGCAACCAAGCTCACGCTGATGTTGGCTTCGTTCTGTAGTTATTATCTGAACCATTCTGATATTGGACCGTCGTCCTCACATCATCGGAACAGGAGGTTATATTGTCATCAAGGGCTTATATAGGAAGGGAGAGGAGGGCGTATTTGAAAAGTGTTATAGCACATGTCCCTTCACAGGGGTGGGCCACTGATTTGAGCAGAGCCCTGTCTTATGAACACCCAATATCACATTTCATCCCATCACGAATAATTTCATATTCAAACATTTAAATTGAACAACAATTCCATGTGAATCCGATAATTCTGTGTAGACTTTCCACTGTAGAGTTTATCTTATCGTTGATGAGAATGTCTCAGATGACAACCGAACTGACATCATATTCATTAACTACCACCGCCTATGTTCAATTGTTCAGATTACCAGAATATAGTTTATTTCCCCCCACCTTCTGATGTTCCCAGAATCTCTGTTAACCAAGGTTATGGCAAATGAAACATCAGTAGGGTCGAGAGGAAAAAAGGGGGAAGAGGTATTTATGACTGTCATTAAACCTACCCCTCAGGCCAACATCATGACAGTACATTGGAATGGAAATGATACAATGCAATGTGTACGGTGTGTGTGTGTAATACCAATTCAGAGAAATCCTACAGGAAAGTGAATGAGTGAAAGCACATAATAAATACTGTACACTCCACCCAGGGAGGTCAAATTCCAAATTAAGGAAAGTGTAATGAAAACAATCAATTTCAATTGGGATACATAACTAAAGCTGGAAAACAAACTGCAGCCTTTCCTTTGATATGTTTGGAAGGAGATGAGGGCGGTGATGGAGCTATAGCTCGAATCTTGATTGCTTTTTGTCAGTGAAACTGCTTTGTGCTTGTTTAGTCCTGAAATTACAGAACGCACTGGAGTAGAGGAGGAGACTTTGTGTGGCCCATACACACCTGCAAAATGTTAGGAAAATGTTCCATTAACATTTTTTTGACTTGAAAGGTTCCCAACTTCCCATTCATTTTTCAATTTTTTTTTTTACTGTGTCATAATTTATTAGGAATATGTGATATAACATCAAAGTAATGGAAATACGAAGTCTTACTTTTTCCATTACTTTGATGTTTTCACTCCTTTGGGATATTTCTCCTCTCCAAAACTTGATTTCTTATATTTCTTTCTATATGACACACACACACAAAATCAAATGGATGGGAAGTTAGGATCCTTTCAAGTAATTTTTTTTCATCTAACATTTTGCAGTTTTGTATGGGCCACATGAAGTCTCTTTGATGCAAGGCAACAACGTGACAGAGGAGAACTGCTCTGAAATCAACGATTCATAAAACATTTGGAAAAGCAAATATGGAAAAAGGATTAATAGAAGGTCTGAAGAGGGTGGATGAAATGTAATGTAAGGTATTCGTCAGTGCTTAATTTGTGCCGGAACAAAAAGTGAGCGGGAGAGGGGGTGACCTGGGTAACTCAGAGGAACCGGAACGGATGAGAAAAAAAAGCACCTTTTATAATAAAGCATTGCATAGAGCAGTAGAGTAGAGGCACTTCCTGTAACGATATCCCTCGTCATCTGAGGAGGAGTAGGAAGGATCGGACCAATATGCAGCGTGGTAAGTGTTCTGCATAATTATTACACTGAACACAGGAAACAAACGAACAAGCGAATAAAGAAAAACCGAACCAGTCCCGAATGGTGAAAAACACTGAAACGGAAGTTGCACACATGGGGAACATCTGTAGTAGCCTAGGGTGTGGGAAAAATGTGGCCTTTTATAAACCCACTTCATGCAATTCTGAGTCATTTTACATGACTGGAGACTTTGGCTGAATCTTTTTTAACACTGCACAAATTATCGAAATGACAGGCTACATTGACACTGACAAACTGAGAGTCTGAGATCAATAATAACGACCTTGTCTTGAATCCATCAGTAGCCTAGGACAAGGTGTGTGGAGACATATTCTAGGCTACAAAGCGAGGAGAAAATAATAGTCTTAAAAATGCTTTCCAGATTCACTGACACCCCCAATGATGAGCAGCTCACTCACCAGTGATGTCCCATGAGTTCGTACTAAAATACTATATTTCTCGCTTGTTTAACTTTGTAAAAAAACATTTGCCTACAGCAGACTAATTTGAGTTGTCTCTTTTCAGCAGGAGCCATTTTTTTTACCAACCTGTGTTTTTCTGTGATATTATTTTAAATATTGGGAAAGTCCTGTTTTGTCTGCATGCTGTTTGTTCACTGACAGATTTGCCTTGCGTTCCTGACTGTAGGCTATGCCTTGTTATTGGGCTACACACAATCCACAGCAATTAAAAAAAGAAACTATTAATCCTCTGTGGCTAAATTATAGGCTTTCTCACGGCGTAGTAGGCTATTCTGATTTATTTCATTTATTTCTGAACAGACAGCAGCAATTCTATAACTTTGGCAAATTTATCAGGGGTGCTGCAGCTTCTCCAGAGCCCTTTGATTCTTTAAGGAAATAAATAATGAAGTGCAACACTGGAGAGATGAGAGTTGCAGGCCCAAGTCTATCAGAGCAGAGAGAGATCATAGAGAGATACAGGTGCACTTCCCACACGGCCACGGCCCCACGTTGGTCTCAAAGATAGGTAGCCATGTTGCGCAAACCACAGGCCTGGCCCAACCCGAATAAACTCTTAGAATATCAGGCTGGGGGAGGGGGGGGAATAGGTTCCGCTACGAAACAGTCCCAAACGGAGAGGTGCCGGATCCTGGTCTTCATTAAACTTTGGAATGCTTTACAGCTGTGAGCAGGACATGTGCAGCCCCTTCCCTTCAGACAGAGGAGCAGAGACAGAATCTGTAGACAAGTTGAGGAAACTTTCGTCAGACTTTCTCTTGGGCTGAGAAGTCTCAGTGTATCTATCAGTCCTGGCTGGAAGCAGGAAGACTACCCAGGCTCCGGATAGTGTTTGGCTAATCAAAGAGGCCAATCAAAATTCCTGTCGATGTGACTCAATTCATTTCCAGCGAGAGCAAAGAGAATTAATGCTACTGCTTCACAGTGGAGAGTAGTTTTGACACACACAGACGCACGCACACACACACTTTAAAAATGTATCATTTGGTAATGAAATATGCTAATGAAATGTTGGCAATCTGTCTTTCCCACGAATGCAGAAAAGTTACTTCCATGCTAAAACAGAAGTATAACTCACTAGATTACATTGAGTCTTCATGCTTTTTATCCACATACATCTAAGAATTTAGGAGGGCGGCGCTACCGGTATGAATTCTTTGATAAATGTATGTCTGAGCTAATACCTCCCTTTATGGTAATTTCACATATTATCAGTGACAATGGCTTTAGTCCTATAGCCACTAGAGTAGTCAAACAAATAATGGAACACGATTTATTAAGCAGTTTAGATCTAGATTAAATCAGATCACGCACCTACTGGCAATAGCAGAAACCTGCATAGCGGATGTTTTGGCAGTGTCAGAGGTGGAACTGCATTGGAGCTGTCAAATCGGTTAGCAGCTGCTCTTGCGATCATTGTCACAAAACCACACCTGCCCCACTCAAGTTAGAAGTTCGGAAAATTATTAAACATAATATTGAGGATTTCTATTATCCTTATCGAGGTGTAGATTACATGTCACATTCCAGTTTTCGAACTTGTAAACAAGGCTACATGGGATTTATGTTAATGTGGCTCCATGCAGCCAATGGCAATGTCCCCTTTAGGTATAATGCCCGGGAGCCACTTGTGGATTTAAGAGCTCTAGCGGAGTTCCACATCTGACACCGCCAAAACAACAGCTATGCAGATGTTGGCTGACGCGAGCCCTTAGGGTTTGGATGCAAATAGTGTTCACATGTTACTACATGAATTACCATGTTGTGTGTTTGAAAAGACAGTCACGTCACATTGGTGTGGGTTCAGTAAATCAGGCAGCAGGGTAAATCAAAAGTACAGGCCTCCATTTTGCCAGCGCTCCACAAAACACACTATTAAATGCCCTGTCGGGTTTACACCTGGAGGAGAGCTTTAAGATACACAATCTGCTTAAAGGAATGGGTGTGAAAAACAGTGAGGGAGGGGAACTGAGGGAGAGAGAGAAACAGAGAGAGATGGGGAGATAGAGAGAGGAAGAGCGAGCTAGATAGACAGACAAAGAGACAAGGGGAGAAAGAGAGTTGGGAAACCAACCACGTCTGTGATCCGCTTTGGGACATTTCTGAATTTCATTCTCCTTTTATATGGCTATAAAAAGCAACTGGATTGTCACAGATTTATCGCTCCTCTGTCTTGTCTGCACTCCCTTGATTTTCTCTCATTTGGTAAAGGCCCATATGAAAACTCACACAAACAAACCCTCCCGTAACAACTAAGTGTCAATTCTCTTATGGAACACACTATTCTCTAGGGCTGGCTGTCGAGAACATTATTGACAGATGAGGAGTGAGGTTAGTTACAAAAGTGAATGTTCTCTGTTGACGACGCCCACGGAGAGAGTGAAGCTGCATGCCATTGTAGCAATGATCATCCCTCTTCCCTATGCAGCCCAGCCCTCGGGACAACAAGTCCCTCCACCGCCACCATGATTAATTTACATTAACTTTTATGTTTCCATTATCAGCATGGCGTAGGCTGGGTTTGAAGTGGGTTCATTAGGCCTATAACATATGGCCATAGCGTGCTGGAAGACAGCAGCATCACATGTCCCTGGATCATTCATCTTGAGGATGAACAGTGGCAAGGGCCTTTAGTTACAGGACCCACACACACTGGAGCTGGGCTCTCTCCATAGCCTGCTTAGCCTGTAGACTTGGAAAAACAAAGGGGAACTCTCCATGGTCAGGTATGGTAGGAACAGACCATCATCAACGTTTCAGGACCACGAACAGCAACATCTTTCATATATAGGCCCTTCAGAAAGTATTCACACCCCTTTTTTCACATTTTTGTGTTACAGCTTGAATTTAAACATTTTATTAAATTGAGATGTCACTGATCTACACACAATACCCCATAATGTCAAAGTGGAATTTTGCTTGTAGGACATTTATAGAAATGAATAGAACATGTGAACCTCAAATGTCTTGAGTCAATAAGTATTCAACCTCTTGGTTATGGCAAGCCTAAATATGTTCAAAAATGTAAAAATGTGCTTAACAAATCAAGTAATAAGTTGCATGGATTCATTCCATGTTCAATAATAGTGGTTAACATGATTTTTGAAGGACTACCTCATCTTTGTACCTCACCCATACAATTATCTGTAAGGTCCCACAATCGAGTAGTGAATTTCAAGCACAGATTCATTCACAAAGACCAGGGAAGTTTTTGAAGGCCTTGCAAATAAGGGCACTGATATGTAGTAAAAATAAAACAAGCAGATTCTGAATATCCCTTTGAGCATGGTTAAGTTTTTAATTACACTTTGGATTACACTCAGTCACTACAAAGATGCAAGCGTCCTTCCTAACTCAGTTGCAGGAGAGGAAGGAAACTGCTCAGGGATTTCACCATGAAGCCAATGTTGATTTTAAAACAGTTACAGAGTTTAATGGTTGTGATATAAGAAAACTGATGATGGATCAACACCATTGTAGTTAGTCAACAATACTAACCTAAATGACAGAGTGAAAAGAAGGAAGCCTGTACAAAATACAAATATTCAAAAACATGCATCCTGTTTGCAACAAGGCACTTAAGTAATACTGCAAAAAATGTCCTGAGTACAAAGCGTTTGGATTTGCAAACCCATGCAAACACATCACTGAGTACCACTTTTGTAAATGAGATATTTTGCAAACATTTCTGAAACATGTTTTCACTTTGTCATTATGGGGTATTGTGTGTAGATGGGTGAGGAAAATAAATGTAATCCATTTTGAATTCTGGCTGTAACACAACAAAATGTGGAATAAGTCAAGCGGGGTGAATAATTTCTGAAGGCACTAGTAGGAGCAAGCCATCAGTGGTGTTTCAGGCCCATAGACAGCAATATCTTCCACAGATAGTGGGAATAGATCATCACCAACGTTTCAGTGCCATGGACAGCAACATTTTCCGTATAGTAGGATCCAGTCACCAGTAGTATTTAAGAATTATGGGGAGCAGCATATTCAATAGATAGTGGATATAGGCCACTAGTAATTTCTATCCCCAACCAGTTCACATTCGCATCAGCACTGTCAGCATAACATACCTTTAACTCTTGTTCTCGACATGGGAGGCACTCTTCTCTTGGCCCTACAGTAGGTCCTCGTCCCTGGAGTCTTGTTCGTTTTGTCATCATTGCACTCTGCTAGAGCTGGCAGCACTGGGAATCTTGTTTATCATTGTACTGCCCAAAAATACATTTCAAAAGCTACGCTAAAGCACTGCATGGTTGCTGACAGTGGGAGACCACTGTAACCAGGCAGGGGGCTGCTTCCAAGAATGTGGCCACCTTTTGCCCCTGCGTTACCACACTGGCACTGGGGCAGACAGGGCACACACACAGTCGCTGCCGGTTCCCAAATCCCATTCAGAGGGATGATTTATTCATGTTGGAGAAAATGAAATCTTCACTTTGGGAGAGCTCCTAGCAATGGTGTGAGAGACAGAGAGTGTCGCTCCTAATATAGTGTCACGCCCTGGTCGAAGTATATTATGTTTGTCTTCATTTATTTGGTCAGGCCAGGGTGTGACATGGGTTATTGTGGTGTGTTTTTGAATTGGGGTTTTGTGGGGTGTCTAGCATAGTCTATGGCTGCCTGAGGCGGTTCTCAATCAGAGTCAGGTGATTATCGTTGTCT
This sequence comes from Oncorhynchus masou masou, assembly GCF_036934945.1. Classification (NCBI taxonomy): domain Eukaryota; kingdom Metazoa; phylum Chordata; class Actinopteri; order Salmoniformes; family Salmonidae; genus Oncorhynchus; species Oncorhynchus masou. The sequence continues at coordinate 51,231,069 of NC_088222.1, forward strand.
CTGATTGGGAACCATATTTAGGCAGCCATATTCTTTGAGTATTTCGTGGGTGATTGTTCCTGTCTCTTTGTTTGTAGTCACAAGATAGACTGTATAGGTTTTCACGTTCCGTTTGTTGTTTTGTATATACAAGTTATTTCATGTATAGTTCATTTTTCATTGAAGAACATGAGTAACCACCACGCTGCATTTTGGTCCACTTCTCCTTCAACAGACTAACGCCGTTACAGAATCACCCACCACAACAGGATCAAGCGCCGTGGTAACAGGCAACAGCAGCAGCAGGAGCAGCGTGACAAGACTTTCTGGACTTGGGAGGAAATCCACGACGGGAGAGGACCCTGGGCTAAACCAGGGGAGTGTAGCCGTCCCAAAGAAGAACTGGAGGCGGTGAAAGCGGAGAGGCGCCGGTATGAGGAGGCAGCACGGCGACTCGGAAGGGAGCCCGCGAGTCAGCCCCAAAAATTTCTTGGGGGGGGTGGGGCTCAGGGAGAGTGTGGCAGAGTCAGACCTGAGCCAACTCTCCCTGTTTATCGTGAGGAGCCAAGGAGGAGACCAGACCCAGAGCCGGTGTTGGAGGTGAGCGAAGCAGAGACTGTGAAGGAGTTAATGGGAAATTGGAGGAGAGAGAAATGAGGAAGTTGGTGCTTTTTGCATGGAATTCGCCCGACGGAACGTGTCGGGGATTTGATTGCACCTGGGTCAGCGCTCCATACTCGTCCTGAGGTGCGTGTTAGTCGGCTGGTGAAGTTGGTGCCAGCCTCATGCACCAGGCCTCCTGTGCACATCCCTAGCCTTGCACGTTCTGTGCCAGCACTGCTCTCAAGATCTCCAGTACGCCTTCACGGTCTAGCCCATCCTGTGCCACCTCCACACACCAGCCCTCCGGTGGCAGCTCCCCGCACCAGGCTTCCTGTGCGTGTCCTCGGCTCAGTACCACCAGTGCCAGCACCACGCATCAGGCCTACAGTGCGCCTCTCCTGCGCTGCCGGAGTCTCCCGCCTGTTCAGCGCAGCCAGAGCCTTCCTCCTCTACAGCGCTGCTGGAGTCTCCTACCTGTTCAGTGCAGCCAGAGCTGCCAGCCTGCATGGAGCAGCCAGAGCTGCCAGCCTGCATGGAGCAGCCAGAGCTGCCAGCCTGCATGGAGCAGCCAGAGCTGCCAGCCTGCATGGAGCAGCCAGAGCTGCCAGCCTGCATGGAGCAGCCAGAGCTGCCAGCCTGCATGGAGCAGCCAGAGCTGCCAGCCTGCATGGAGCTGCCAGCCTGCATGGAGCTGCCAGCCTGCATGGAGCTGCCAGTCTGCATGGAGCTGCCAGAGCCGTCAGTCTGCAAGGAGCCGCCAGAGCCGCCAGTCTACATGGAGCAGCCAGAGCCGCCAGTCTACATGGAGCAGCCAGATCCGTCAGTCTGCCAGGATCTGCCAGTCAGCCAGACTCTTCCAGATCTGCCAGTCAGCCAGACTCTTCCAGATCCGGCAGTCAACCAGACTCTACCAGATCCGCATGTCAGCCAGGATCTGCCAGAACCGCCAGCCAGCCAGTATCTGCCAGATCCAACTACCTGCCTGAGCTTCCTCTCAGTCCCGAGCTGCCCCTCAGTCCCGAGCTGCCCCTCAGTCCAGTGGGGTTCTGGGTGAGGACCCCTAGGCCATGGTCGGCGGCGAGGGTGGACTATCCTAGGACGCGAGGGGGAGGAACTAAGACATTGATAGAGTGGGGTCCACGACCCGGACCCTCCCTATTGTTTTGATGTGCTTCCGGGAGTCCGCACCTTAGGTTTGGGGTGTTCTGTCACGCCCTGGTCGAAGTCTATTATGTTTGTCTTCATTTATTTGGTCAGGCCAGGGTGTGACATGGGTTATTGTGGTGTGTTTTTCTCTTGTGGTTTTGTGGGGTGTCTAGCATAGTCTATGGCTGCCTGAGGCGGTTCTCAATCAGAGTCAGGTGATTATCGTTGTCTCTAATTGGGAACCATATTTAGGCAGCCATATTCTTTGAGTATTTCGTGGGTGATTGTTCCTGTCTCTGTGTTTGTTCTCACCAGATAGGCTGTATAGGTTTTCACGTTCCGTTTGTTGTTTTGTATATAAGTTATTTCATGTATAGTTCATTTTTCATTAAAGAACATGAGTAAACACCACGCTGCATTTTGGTCCGCTTCTCCTTCAGCAGACGAACGCCATTACATATAGGCACTCTGGTCTCAGCTTGTGTCCTGCTATGTGTGTAAAGTGTCCTTTCCATGGCAGTCACAGTTTCATTGTGCTGCTCTACCACCACATTCTCTCTAGTGCTGAAACTACCAAACAAGTATACAATGCAGGGCATTATGTTAATTTGTGCATTATGGAGCTCATGGACACATTGAGAAGAACAGGCCTTTCAATTCAATGATTTTAATTTGATGTCATGTTGCTTATTCAGAGTACAGAGTATAGCACACAAAATCCTGCTTGTACACACACACACACACACACACACACACACACACACACACACACACACACACACACACACACACACACACACACACACACACACACACACACACACACACACACACACACACACACACACACAGAGAGAGAATATAAGCATTTCAATTAGCATAATTCGCTTAGCAAACATTGATATGTTTTATATCAGGTCTTGGTGGGGTGCTGCAAGCTCACGTTGCATAATTGCAACTATTTTGTATTAAACCCTTCTATTTCCAAAATCTATATTTGCAGAAAACATGATGCTTCTACAAAATGAACACTTCCTGTTCCTGGTAGTATATACAGTATTTCCTTATTGGTGAAAGCTCAGCATATTGGTAATAACTTTCACTGGGTTCAAATTGAAATGTGAAGCTTCACTGAAAAGGTGAAATATTATAACCAGAAGCCATAAAATATTGTGTGTGGTGTGTGTATGTGCATGTGTCAAGTCCCTTGGGCAGATCGCTTCAAGGCCAAGATGTCAATTACTCGTGATGAAAAACACTTGCAGACATCCTAGTAAGAAAATGCAAAGCTCAGGTGAAAGGAGATCAGGTGTTAGGAATCCCATGGGTCTGGTTTGGATGTGCTCAAGATGTTTCTTCAATAGTTGCCCATCAGCAATATTGTAGTGGAGGAGTTTGAGTTGTCCCAGGGAATAACACTAGGCTTAAGCTGTCCTCCAGGTGCTTTTTAAGCCCTGGCCTCCCAACACAAGCACCCAGTCTGTCTGGCTGTCTGTCTGTCTGCAAAAACCTAGCATGGTAATTCTGCATAAAAATGCCTGCAGATATAATTATAGATAGTCATTGCATTTAACCCAACTCTACTGGGAAAATACTGATGAAATAGCCACACTTCATTTGCAACTCCAGTAATTGTTGCTAGAAGCCACATCGTGACCTTGTTATTGTTTATCTGGGCAAAGCAGTGGATTGGTTTGAGCTGTGTGTTTTCTTGTCATGGATTGAAATGCATAAAGGTTACTACTGTACGTAATGAATCGTTTTGTTGCAAAGGCATGTAAGGAAAAGGTAGATATTCTATGTCAATAAATTATTTCAGGTTAATCTATATAATATAACAGAAATATACAAAATATCACAGTTTGTGAACTAGCTACAGTAAACTCTTCGTGCAAGAAACTACTTAATACTTTTCACATTGTAATCATATTCTCCTTCTTTTTAGCTGTAAAAGGCTCATTCTAAAGAATGCCATCCATTTATGACTACATATACAGTCAATCAATCAAATGTATTTATAAAGCCCTTCTTACATCAGCTGATGTCACAAAGTGCTTTACAGAAACCCAGCCTAAAACCCCAAACAGCAAGCAATGCAGGTGTAGAAGCACGGGGCGTACAGTATAAATACAGGGACATACAGTATAAATAGCAGCATTACTTATAGATTATTCATGAATGAACATTCACGGTTCAGTAATAGATTTTTCCATACATACGCATGCAGTTATACATAGGCTTTTTGTACAGAGGCACACGAGCTTTAGTCTGCTCTTTTAGTCTGCTCTTTGGCTCACAATGTCAAGCAGAAAATCCTCTGCTGCAGCCAAGGTTGTTGACCTAAATAATAGCTACATGGCACAGGGCTCATCTGGATATAACGACATATTGTAACACCCTATAAAGATGAGTGTTTTTCGCATGTTTACCACAACTTTCCAGGAAGAAACCCAGGTAACCCCGTAACGATAGCGTGAGTACATGTTACTATAATAGTCATAAGGCCTTTTTCGCAATGTCATACACACTACATGAACAGGACATCGCTAATTGTATGGTGCAAAGTTAATTCATAACAAGTGCATAATAAATACAATCTAAACAGGATACAGCTAATTTTTTTTTCTGTTTATGTAAATCATATTAACGTTATTCTGAACCTGCACCTTGGTATAGTGGATGTTCACATTGATAACAAAGGAGTGGATTGTGCATTTCTGAATGACTTATATCCTCCAGTTAACTTAGTGTCATTTTGTCTTATGTGTCCTCCTCAACTCCTATTCTACTTATGGAAATTGGAGAGGAATCATTCATGTTTTCCTTGGGTTAGCATAATAAGGCGAGTTGCGAAAAAAAGTCAACCCCTTTATGAGCTTTAAGATATTTTAAGACATTTTCTCTGAAGTTGAAGGGGCCCACAGAAAATCCCTCTTTAGTCCCATTTAAAATTACAGGCCATTGTTCAATCCAAAGACACAGAATATTCCAGACAACACTTATCTCCCTCGTTTGTCTGGATCAACCCCCCCCCCCAACAACTCTTCAAATAGGAGAGCTGTTAATTTCCATTAAGAAACATGTGTCTTTTCTAATGCATTAGACAATTTCCATGGTTACCGTTATTTACATTGCTCCAACTGCATGGAGAGTTACAATGTGGACTTAGAAAGGGCTGCTCTTGTAGATGTAGAGATTCATGTTTGTAAACTGTCATGATTTATCTATGTTCTGTCAGAATAAACATTCTGTGTAGAAGTCATGTTAAAGAACTTACAATTTGCTCATTGCTAGCTGCCATGTCACGACATTAAGAATGTGATGAAGAAACTGGCAAATCCCTCGATAAAAAGACACGCAATTTCTGGTTTTATGGGTCACTCTCATTCTAACCAACACCAATTCCCCTTCTTCAATCTGCACAAGCCAGTGACATTATTGTTACTAGTGCTGAACGTTTAGCGCTTTTTGAGCTCGGTTCGGTTTTGATTCGATTATCAAAAAAATTAAATAATAATAATCTCATTCTTTAACGTTAAATACTGTAACAACACAGAATACAACTTTTAATAAAAGTCCCATGATGTTAGTGACTGCCCATTGCTGCTTATCATTTATTAACCATCATTTATTATTCACATTACTTTAATTAAATATTTAAGTTGTTGTGTATATTACATTTGATTTATGGGATGACTTATTTAATTCCATGTCATCTCATCTCTATAGAGCTGCCTACCTATACTGTCTGACAAAATCCCTATTTTATGGTTCTTCAAAGTAAATAAGGCATACATTTAGGACTAATGAATACCAACTGTCATTCACTTAGATCATGTAATAGAGATACCTCGCGAAGCAACAGCTGATCTCTATAATCACCTCACAATCCTGCATTCTTCTCTCTTCAGTAGCAGGCATAAAAGAAACACAGGCCAGGACAAGTAGATGAGCAATGGATTATGGTCATTGTAGTTTATTGCCATGTATTAATTAAGCGCTAAACTATGAAGAATATTTTCCTTTTGGATAATACAACTCGCTACTACATCACACAGTTCAGGCTGGATCTAATTCACAGAAAAAATAGGACATGGAACTCAAATAATTGAAATGACGTTGGTCAATTAGTTATTTAAAAACCAAAGCATTTGCGAAACTTCTTAGGGCTGCAATCCCGTTAACGGGATGATATGACAATAGCCAGTGAAAGTGCAGGGTGCCAAATTCAAAACAACAGAAATCTCATAATTAAAATTCCTCAAACATACATGTATCTTTACCTTTTTAAAGGTAATATTGTTGTTAATCCCACCACAGTGTCCGATTTCAAATAGGCTTTACAGCAAAAGCACCACAAACGATTATGTTAGGTGACCACGAACTCACAGAAAAATCCAGCCATTTTTTACAGCTGAAGAGAGGAGTCACAAAAAGCACAAATAGAGATAAAATTAATCACTAACCTTTGATGATCTTCACCAGATGACACTCATAGGACTTCATGTTACACAATACATGCATGTTTTGTTTGATAAAGTTCATATTTATATCAAAACAATCTCAGTACACATTGGCACGTTACATTCACTAGTTCCAAAAACATCCGGTGATAGTGCAGATAGCCACATCACTTTACAGAAATACTCATTATAAATGTCAAAAGATACAATTGTTAGACATGGAAATATAGATATACCTCTCCTTAATGCAACCGCTGTGTCAGATTTACAAAAAAGAAAACCATGCAATAATCTGAGACGGTGCTCAGAAAATAAATAACATTATCCTCCATGTTGGAGTCAACAGAAATCAAATTATAAATATTTCCTTACTTTTGATGATCCCAGGAATCCCAAGGCAATCCCAGGAATCCTAGTTCCACAATAAATGCTTGATTTAGTTCGATAATGTCCATTATTTGTGTCCAAGTAGCTACTTTTGTTAGCGCGTTTAGTACACAAATCCAAACGCTAGTGTAGGTCCATCCGAACGCCGGACGAAAACTTCAAACAATTATATTACAGGTCGAAGAAACTTGTCAAACTAAGTATAGAATCAATCTTTGGGATGTTGTTATCATAAATCTTCAATAAAGTTCCAACCGGAGAATTCCTATGTCTGTAGAGAAGGCATGTCGGACGCAGGTAACTATCATGTGAAATGCGCCTGACCAGGCCCTGGCTCTCTGCCAGACCACTGACTCAAAGAGCTCCCATATGACCACAACACAGTAGAAGCCTCATTCAAGTTTCTAAAGACGGTTGACATCTAGTGGAAGCCCTAGGAAGTGCAACTTTATCCATATCCCACTGTGTATTCAATAGGGGCTTGGTTGAAAATCGACAAACCTCAGATTTTCCACTTCCTGTTTGGATTTCTTTTCAGGTTTTTGCCTGCCATATGAGTTCTGTTATACTCACAGACATAATTCTTACAGTTTTAGAAACTTCAGAGTGTTTTCTATCCAATACTACTATTACGCATGCATATGCATATATTAGCAACTGGGACTGAGGAGCAGGCCGTTAACTCTTTCATCCAAGCTGCTCAATATTGCCCCTGCAGCCATAAGAAGTTAATTGCTCAGAAGTGCATGTTACTAATCTGTTTTAATTTTTAAAATCTTCATAATGTCTCCATTCAACCAAGTGTCTATATGCAACCAGGTCAATCAAGATTGACATTGAAATTGGAAATCTATCCATGTCCTGAAGAGGTTGAGAAATGGCTTCAAAACCGGCCACTAGGGGCAACATTGAGTGCTTTTCACCATCAAGTAGGTTTGAGTTGTGTGAATGGTGCTGGATCAGAAGGTTGCGTGTTCAATTCCAGTTGTGCATACTGGTTTTCTGTTTTCCATTTTAACCCTAACCAAGCCTTAACCCTTCCCTTAACCATTTGTAATGAGTGCTTAAGCTTAACCGTTAACTTCTAAATGTGATGTTTGGAGAAATGGAACGATACAGAGCAGCAGGGGCAACAAAAACAGTTTGAAATGTGACATTTGGAGAACCTGGATGAATGTCTAATTCTGCAGTGACACTGTGAGAGCTTGTTGATATGTGCCTGTGCTGTTAGCTAAAGGCAGAGAGAACCAAGTATATTGTTTTCATGCATGACAGTGGGGTGAGATAGTATCTTGAAAGGCCCATATTGTAATCTTTGCATCTCATACCCTTGAAGACAGAGATAAAGACAGGTACAGATGTAGGATCTTAATTTGCAGCACCCTGTTGCAGGAGACCAGGAAATCCACATAATAATTCACATTCCTTGTTGCTGCAGGATTTTTTTCCTGCTGTAGGAAATTCGCTCAAATTAAGATCCTACATCTGTAACTTATTTCTTTACCTAAACTATTTATGAATACAGTCAGGAAAAAGAGAGGGGGGGATTACTTATGAGATTACTTTTACAAGGAGACATCTATCTGACCTTGAGAGATGGAGCTTTCAAGACCTTGAAAAGTAACTATCAAGTGTCTTTTGAATAGTCCTCAACAGGAACTGGAATTAACATGGTTGTTTTATTCAATCCCCAGAGCTTTTTGATGTTGTTGTGGGTAGTTACACTGATTGATATTCTTTTTGTGCCTAAAATTACCCCTAGCTCAAATGAAGGGGTTGGATTGTGCAGCATAAAGCACTGCTTTCTCCTGATAATCAGAAAAAAAAATCAAATATATGAAAGAGGAGAATAGCATTCAGGCACTGCCATAACCCCATGCTGTGTTGATTTAGCGTATTTAGACCTCTCACAAAGTCAATGGTTGGCTTGGAAATCCACTCTATAGAGAGAGCTATTACGGCCTTATCTATCTCTGGACTTAAGGAAACAAGTGAAGCGATGGACACAAGGTATCTTGGAGGAATATATTACACAGTGTCTGGTGACATTTGGGCTTTTGGCTCACTAAAGCAGCTCAACGGATTTGATGTGAAGGAACATCCCTCCTGGTGTCATATCAATCATTTATTGCGAGAAAATGATGGGCGGGTGGCAGGTAGCCTATCAGTTTAGAGCGTTGGGCCAGTAACCAAAAGGTCACTGTTTCGAATTCCCTAGCTGACGAGGTGAAAAATCTGTCAATGTGCCCTTGAGCAAGGCACTTACCCCTAATTGCTCCTGTAAGTCGCTCTGGTTAAGAGCATCTGCAAAATGACGTAAATGAGAGAATGAGAGCAAACGGTCCCAGGACTGTTTTAAAATGAGGTAAAGTGCTGATTTGTGAACTTTCAAAACCTGGAGGAGTGCAAAAAAAGGAACACAAACAGGTGGGGGGGCTACAGTATAAGCCCTTTGTAAGCAAGAATTGTTGGCCACGATAAGTAATTCAAGAGGCAAGCCAGCAGTTTCCAGATAGTTTTTTTTTGAATAATAATGTTCAAAGAGCTGCCAACAGCACAATCAGGAACAAATGGGTCAGCCCGTTCTGGGTGTCAGTGACTCCTCAGCCCCACCGCTCCAACCCCAACCACCGCTTGTGCAGATTACACTCATCAAGGTCTTATTTCACTTTGACCCCAGAAATCAATCCACCCCTTTCCCCCTCTTCTACTCTGTCCATAGTTGAATATCTCTTTAAGGCAGCCCCATATGTTCCATTGTGCAGGTGGGATGACTTATTGGATTTACTCGGTGTCAATCGGACCCGCAGCTGATAGCGGTGCGGGATGTGGATGTGCCCTCTGTTACTAGAGGACCTCCAGGCCCCACAGAGGAGCACTGGATGGGGGTGGCTTTAGAGCATATTTCTGTGGCATTAGTAAAGATGTTATCAATACACGTGGAGGATTTCGTTCCTGTGCCATTTGTAAATTCCCTGGTAGGTTGACTGATAACCTGAGCAAGAATGCACAGATTGGTTACAGATTGATGAAAACCAGTAAATTTTTTAGGTCACCCAGAAAATACACCTCTCTGTTGATATCACAAACACTATCAAGCATTTCACACGTATAATCCAGATACTGAATGTTTGCGCTCAATGGTCTATAGCATCTTCCCACTGGAATAGGCTTTACGTGAGGCAGGGGAACCTGTATCCATATGTGACGCACCACCTGTATTTGGTCTTTTCCATTTTTAAAATTTTTATATTGGATAAAAGTAAAGACTCTGACCTAGACAATTGTATATCATACACTGTAGTTGAGGAACAATAGGAAAGTAATTCTGCTTTGAAAGTTGACCAACTTGTAACCCCACTTTTGAGAAAATGGCCCGTAAATGTTTTGGGAAACCTACTGGAGAGCTCTTCTTTGTCTCCACCCATTCAGCATCATTCACTCCCTCTTAAGCCCTAGCCCCACCCACCTCTTTAAGGATTCACATATGAGGCCATGTGCTAAATCGAGCGAATACGATAGTATAGTAAACAACCAAAGATTTCAAGACTAAACGTGGTGAAAATAGTAGCATATATTAGTAGTTAAAATACACTTTATCTAGTCCCTGGCCCATATCCTAATCTGACTTTGGTAATGATGTTCTTCACATTACCATTCCTGGTAAACACATAATGTCCAAACTTTATTTGTCACATGGATACAGAAGGTGTAAACGATACAGTGAAATGGTTACTTGCATAGTGGAGACTTGTTTAGACATATAGCTAGCTAAACAATAAACCATAATCTCAACTCATACTACCATGCACTGTGCATGCATGAATCTGCAGGTTGCTAATGCTGACCAACTAGGTTCAATGTTAGCTAGCTAACTTTAGGGTATAACTAGCAATGCAAATGGATTTCTGAGATATAAATAATATTACTACACAGATCATACACATAACATTAGCTAGCGAGCCAGCCAGCTAACATTAGCTCGCTAGCTAACAGTATAATTTAACTTGGGATGAAAATTACTTTCTGACAAAATTAGAAACGTATAACATCTAAAAATGTAGCGAGATGCTGACCTGTTTACATGGATGAATGCTTCAGCATCTGTCATGGATGCCGTGGTTGCACTTAGTTTGAAGATGTAATCCGGAGACAGGTGTTTTATACAGTCTGCATTTGGCAATCATCTCTCTGCTTCCACAGGGCATTCCACTGATTGCAAAACTTGGTCAACTTCTTCCGTGAAAACAACACTGTTGATCACAGTTTCACTGTTATCATAACACTCTACAAGTTCTGGTTCAATTAAAATGATTTTACCCAAATCAGGGATTTCCTCATCGTCTGATTGGGGGAGCAATCAGCACTGTTTAAACTCACACTAACTGCAGGGGTTCCTGGATTATTTCCAGTAAAATTGCAAACTGCTTTAGAGACTGACGGACAGGGTCTGGTAGGGCTCCAGTTCTACCCGTCAGAATAAACAACGGCAGACTTGGAAAGCATTTAAACTCCTGTAGAAATGGCACTATGGTTATTGTGAGTAACCTAATTTATGCTCCTTTAACATCGCCTGCTAGTGCGTTCACACAAACTGTCATCTACCATTCTCATAGATTGTTGACTGTCAGAGAATGTGGTTGTAACGTTAATCACTTGGTTGTTATTCCATTGGCAGATGCCCAAGAGGCAGAGAGGGCTGCCTCGCTTCTAGTCCTTAGGACACTTTGCAGTATTTTGTTTTTTTTATGTAATATTTCTTACATTGTTAGCCCAGAAAATCTTAAGTGTTATTACATACAGCCAGGAATAACTATTAGATGTCAGAGCAGCATCAACTTATCAGCACTATGACCAGGAATACGACTTTTTTCAAAGTGGATCCTTTGTCTGAACCACCCAGGGCATTTGTACTGATTCCAGGAGCTGACTGAAAACAACGCTGCTAGAGAAGAGGCAGATGGGGCGGTCTCCTGGCCAGACTTCGGAGGCATGCACACCACCCACCGCTTCCGGGTATATTACTTGCTAATGTCCAGTCTCTAGATAACAGGGTAGTGTGGGCAAGGGTTGCCTTCTGGAGAGACATCAGGGATGGTAATATACTATGTTTCACAGAAACATGGCTCTCTCAGGACATGCTGTCAGAATCGGTACAGCCACCTGGATTCTCAGTATGACGCGCCGACAGGAATAAACATCTCTCCGGGAAGAAGAAGGGCTGGGGTATATGTTTCATGATTAACGACTCATGGTGTAATTGCAACAACATACAGCAACACAATTCAACGTTCACCTGACCTAGAATTCCTCACAATCAAATGCCAACCGTATTATCTCCCAAGCACATTGACTGTAGCACTTGTGCTGGAAAAACACTGGATCACTGCTACTCCAACTTTTGTGATGCATACAAGGCCCTCCCCGCCCTCCTTTTGGCAAATCTGACCACGACTCCATTTTGCTCCTCCCTTCCTATAGGCAAAAACACAAACAGGATGTACCTGTGCTGAGGACTATTCAACACTGGTCTGACCAATTGGAATCCACGCTTCAAGATTGTTTTGATCATGCAGACTGGGACATGTTCCGGGTCGCCTCAGAGAATAATATCGATGTATACGCTGATTCGGTGAGAGAGCTTATAAGGAACAGTATAGGAGATGTTGTACCTACTGTGACTATTTAGATCTACCCTAATCAGAAACCATGGATAGATGATGGCATTCACACAAAACTGAAAGAGTGGACCACCGCATTTAACCATGGAAAGGTAACTGGGAATATGGCCGAATATAAACAGTGTAGGTATTCCCTCTTCATGGATATCAAACAAGTGAAATGTCAGAATAGAGCCAAATTTGTTGCAATCCAACGGCTCAGACACGAGACATATGTGGCAGGGTCTACAGACAATCACGGACTGCAAAAGGAAAACCAGTCATGTCACAGACACCAACGTCTTGCTGCCAGACAAACGAAACACCTTTTTTGCCCGCTTTGAGGATAATACAGTGACACCGATGCGGCCCGCGTCCGTGGGCGCCGTGATTAAGACAGAGAAACGTGTTAAACCTCGCATGGCCCAGACAGCATCCCTGGCCGCGTCCTCAGAGCATGCACAGACCAGCTGGCTGGTGTGTTTACGGACATATTCAATCTCTCCCTATCACAGTCTGCTGTCCCCACATAATTCAAGATGGCCACCATTGTTCCGGTATCCAAGAAGGCAAAGGTAACTGAACTAAATGACTACCGCCCCGTAACACTCACTTCTGTCATCATGAAGTGCTTTGAAAGACGAGTCAAGGATCGTATAACCTCGACCTTACCTGTCACCCTAGACACACTTCAATTTGTTTAATTACCCAATAGGTCCACAGATGATGCAATCACCATCACACTGCACACTACCCTATACAATCTGGACAAAAGGAATACCTATGTAAAAACACTGTTCATTCATTCAACACCATAGTACGCTCCAAGCTCATCATTAAGCTTGAGGCCCTGGGTCTCAACCCCGCCCTGTGCAATTGGGTCCTGGACTTCCTGACAGGGCACCACCAGGTGGTGAAGGTAGGAAACAACATCTCCACTCTGCTGATCCTCAACACTTGGGCCACACAAGGGTGCGTGCTCAGCCCCTCCTGTACTCCCTGTGTATGGCTTATTTGTTTTTATACACACATTATATTAAATGTAATCAATACTTCATAGTTTCTTATATTTATCAAATATATTTTTTAATAAATGGGGGAGGGTACATCAGCTTTATTGCAGATAGACTGTGGCTTCTATCAATGTAATTGATTGCATAATTTCCCATTTTTGTAAATACACTGCTCAAAAAAATAAAGGGAACACTTAAACAACACAATGTAACTCTAAGTCAATCACACTTCTGTGAAATCAAACTGTCCACTTAGGAAGCAACACTGATTGACAATACATTTCACATGATGTTGTGTAAATGGAATAGACAACAGGTGGAAATTATAGGCAATTAGCAAGACTCCCCCAATAAAGGAGTGGTTCTATAGGGGGTGACCACAGACCACTTCTCAGTTCCTATGCTTCCTGGCTGATGTTTTGGTCACTTTTGAATGCTGGCGGCAACAACCCAGCAGCAGGACCGCTACCTCTGCCTTTGTGCAAGGAGGAGCAGGAGGAGCACTGCCAGAGCCCTGCAAAATGACCTCCAGCAGGCCACAAGTGTGCATGTGTCTGCTCAAATGGTCAGAAACAGACTCCATGAGGGTGGTATGAGGGTCCGACGTCCACAGGTGGGGTTTGTGCATACAGCCCAACACCGTGCAGTACGTTTGGCAAATTCACCACTGGCGCCCTGTGCTCTTCACAGATGAAAGCAGGTTCACACTGAGCACATGACAGACGTGACAGAGTCTGGAGATGCCGTGGAGAACGTTCTGCTGCCTGCAGCATCCTCCAGCATGACCGGTTTTGTGGTGGGTCAGTCATGGTTTGGGTTGGCATTTCTTTGGGGGGCCGCACAGCCCGCCAGAGGTAGCTTGACTGCTATTAGGTACCGAGATTAGATCCTCAGACCCCTTGTGAGACTATATGCTGGTGCGGTTTGCCCTGGATTCCTCCTAATGCAAGACAATGCTAGACCTCATGTGGCTGGAGTGTGTCAGCAATTCCTGCAAGAGGAAGGCATTGATGCTATGGACTGGCCCGCTCGTTCCCCAGACCTGAATCCAATTGAGCACATCTGGGACATCATGTCTCGCTCCATCCACCAACGCCACGTTGCAACACAGACTGTCCAGGAGTTGGCAGATGCTTTAGTCCAGGTCTGGGAGGAGATCCCTCAGGAGACCATCTGCCACCTCATCAGGAGCATGCCCAGGCGTTGTAGGGAGGTCATACCGGCACGTGGAGGCCACACACACACTACTGAGCCTCATTTTGACTTGTTTTAAGGACATTACATCAAAGTTGGATCAGCCTGTAGTATGGTTTTCCACTTTAATTTTGAGTGTGACTCCAAATCCAGACCTCCATGGGTTGATACATTTGATTTCCATTGATAATTTCTGTGTGATTTTGTTGTCAGCCCATTCAACTATGTAAAGAAAAAAGTAGTTAAGAATATTTCATTCATTCAGATCTACGATGTGTTATTTTGGTGTTCCCTTTATTTTTTTTGAGCAGTGTATATATATTATTTTAAATACAGTATATATTTTTAAAATATATTTTCCTGCTTCACTATTTTCCCCTAACCCTACCATCCCTTCCCTAATTGGAGTAAACTACTGTTGTGATGTTTCATAAAGTTCTGAACCTTTCTATTCTCATAGTTTCTACAGATTGTAATTTAAAGATAAACATTTCCGCTAAGACTATTATTATATTACTGATCAATTGACTATGACTTTTCAAATCACCCAGCAGTGTTACTTGCAAAGTTAGCTCTAGGTAAATGTTGCATTTTTTCAGCCAATCCTGAACTGGCGACCAAAAACAAGCAACACATGGGCAGGACCAAAACAACTGATCTAATGATTCTGTCTCTTTGCAGCAAGATGTTTCTTTCCCCCTGAACAGTCAGTGCTGTGAATTACTTTCCTCTAAATTCATTTCCCTCTGAACATTCTTTTGGATGTTCTCCATCTTGGAGGGAGTTATTTGGGACATGCAGTGGTGAGCAGGGACATTGTTTCTTCCTGTGATCTGTCTAAGCCTCCCTCCCAGCCCTGGGGATTTATCAGCTGTTTCTCCCTGCTCACTGCATATTGCTCAGTCCTCCCTCCCCTCCCCTCCCCTCTGCTCTATTCTCTCTGGCACTGCACCCACGCCTTAGCAGAGCAGAGTTTTGTTCAGGTGTCAAAGTACTTCCAGAAAAGTTTGTTGACTAGACCTTGCTTCCTTCCAGGTATGTTATCAGGTGTGTGAGCGTTTTGGTTTGAAGGGCTGCAGCACACAGCAGTGACTAACTGCATTTCTCCCTTGGAGGATTCAAAAGGGGGGATAGGGCTTAAGGAGAAGCTTGGCAGCCACTGAATCATTGTCTTTGTCCTCGCTCCCCTCACCCTGGCTCTGGATGCTGAAAAAATTCCCTTTTTCAGAACATTGTGGCCGTGCCTCTGCGAGGGATTTAAAGATGATTTTGTCTGACTCGCAGACTAACAAGGGTCTAAGAGCAAGAGAAACTAAGACTAACTAAGACCAAGAGAAAACTATCAAGCAGCTAATTGTTGTGTGTGTCTGGTGTGGCCAGGCATTGCACACTCCCACCAGACAGGTAAAATCACGGAGAGAGACTAGGGTCAAAGTGTCTTAAAATATGTGTCTGCCTTATGATATAATTGTACCTGCATGGCGATGTGTGGTGTGTAAGTCTCATACAGTAAGAGATGTGAAACGTCCACAGAGGGACATAGGTTTCATGGATTATCAAAGTGTAGGGATATTCGGTCTAAGTTGCCTTAAATATTAAATGCCAAAGGAGAGCAATAATGGTGCCTGTCGCTGTATTGAGTCATACTCTTTTTAAAACATGTTGTTCAGTTTTTGTTGGAATTTGATTAGAATTATTCACTGTCGTTTTAGGCCTTATCAATAGTAAATGTAATCTTGCCTGTTGACAACATGGCTAAGACATAATGCAATTTACACTAGGCCTAGCCCCTATATCAGTGTTAATGCTAGGTTTAACAATATATTTCCATATTGAAGCTATACAATGACTTAGGATATTTAAAAAATATGGGATAAGCCTTTTTGTTATTTTGTTTCCGTAGGCTATTTAACAACCTAGGCAATAACGGACTAACGTTCTAATTGGAATTGATAACAACGCAATACATAAAATAACATAAGTGCAAAACTGGAAGCAACAATTTTTTTAGCCATGAGAATTTTCTGATTTGGCAGTGAGGGGTCAAGCCTTGACACACCTACATTTTATTTATTCATCAAAAACCTTTTGCACCACCGCCAGCTACTGCGTCCATAATTCCTGTTTAAAAATAGCAAAAATATTTCTGACACAACCACAGACCAACAGGGCTACTGCCAGTGCGAAGATTTACCATTGCGTTAGGTTTGTTAAAATGGTTACCGATGAGGGGGACGGGTGGATGTTGGGTGGGTTACAGCAGGCGCCGTTTTAGATTTGTGTGATTCCATTTACTTGACACAATCCGTCTGGGACTTGATTATTTTTTTTAGGAGGGCTCTGTACGGTTCACAGCAAAAGATACATTTTTTAAATTGTATCCGGAACACATTTTTTATTTTATATACAAGGGCGAGTGCATTCAGTTAAAGTCACTGTGATACATTCAGGATGTCTTCAGTTCCTCCTCAGTTGGTGGTTGACAATGTGCAGTTCTTTCCAGGTTCTCGCTTCACCTATTTTCCCAGACGTGGCTGAGAGATTGCTTTCAGCTGTCACCATGATGTATGAGTGAATGGGACTGATCTCCATGGTCCAGGCAAGGTAATGCATTGGTCTCTGATGCTCAGTGTCTCCAGTTGCAATGTCAGATATTGGAGGAGATTTTAATTCGGTTTGCATGCATGAGTCAATCCACCACTGCAGAAGCTAGAAAGAGAAAGAGGGGAAGGCAGGTTGAAATGAAGCACAATGACTTTAAAACATTTATCAGAGGCATGAAGAGTCCAGCCAGAACATTTCTGATTTCTCTCCCTTTTTTCACATCATCAAAAAAGAAAAGCCTGCCAATGGTCTTACTGTCCCAGACCCCTAAAGTTACTTAGATCTTATGAGGTGAGTTCACACTTTATCCTCCTCAAGGCAGAGTTTGTCTGACGGCAGCAATATTCCCCCTCTGAAGATGTTGTGATATTGCACTGATCTGTGGGGAAGATTAATGCCCTTATCTCTTTAACTAACCACAGCCTTGAGGGGTGCATATTATTCGCTTTTGGACCTACAGTTTTAAATCAAACCGACTGAGAACTTTTAGAGCAGACGAAAGACCCTGCAATATATCCTGGCTTTCCTGCCTGACATTTAGCCACCACCTCCTTTCACAGTAATCTGTAAGCATCATAAGTACAGTGTGTATACTGTTCAAGTTACAATATTTTCGTTATAACATTTTTAAACCATTTTTAATGATGTCACAAAATATACATTCGTTTTCCATAGACCATCTCTCGTCATCCCCCACATTTGGATGTTAGGAATATTGTCCAGTAAAGCCGCATTCCAATTGCCAAAACTAAAGGGTAAAAAAAGAGCCCTCTGCTGCATACAGTGTACGACCGGGCGTGAGGTGTCACAAAACCCCCATATCAATCCCTCCTCCCCTCTGCGGGTGAGAGGGGTCTGGTAGAAGTTGATCCATTGTCAACCTAATCTTTGGATCATCACAGTTTCTGGGCTTCCTTCTAAACAGAGCAAAGACAATTATTCAACATTCTACAAAGGAAAGCCCAACTCAAAAGCATTCAGTTTTGCAGACGCTGTCTTAAATGTGCTAGTTATAATGTATTATGGAAATGTTTTGATCCATATCTGCTTGTTCATAGAAGATACGTTGCCCTCTCTATCCTCGCCGTATCTGGAGGTAATGCAGGCCTCCAGCGCTCTGGTCAAATGTGTTTAGTCCCTTCCACGGTTCACTGCCATGGTCAAACACACGCAAACGTGTTCACAGTGGCAAACAGATACAAAGTCATTGACTTGTCATTCAGAGTGAGGCATGGAAATTAAGCCAACATCACATGCGATATTTCAGCATGGCAAAGAGTCATGGGTTTGGCCTAAAGAGTTACAGCACTGCAACACTTGGGGCAATCTGTGTTTGTGTTTGTGTGTGGTGAGGGAGGGAGGGAGGCAGGGGAGTCCAAGGTGAAACAAGGCCACATTTCCAGTTGTTGTTTGAATATTATTACTTTTCACAAATGAGTCAGTGCTATAATTTTTTTCAGAATATTTCTAAATATATCAGAAATTGGGTTGGAAATTATTTTGTGGTTGGTTCTATTCGATTACTCATATAAGAAGTAATAAAACAAATAGGATATATCTTCTATACATTTGTCAGGCTTCGAAGAGTGATGGGTGTGCAGTCAGGCGCAGAGAGCAGAGGATTCGGAAAAAACATTTATTCCAGAACAATCACAACGAACAAAAGAGGGTAACGCCGAACACAGGTGTAAAACACTCCAAAATGTACAACACCGGTACATAGCGGAAAATCAATGACAGGACACTCCTGAACCAAAAACAGCAAACAAGCCCGTGCGAACACAGGCGGGCTAATTGAACTTAAATAACCCCAAACCAAAACCCCAAACAAGGAACAGGTGAAACCAATTAGACCAAACAAAACGAAAAGGGGAAAAGGGATCAGTAGCAGCTAGTAGACCGGGGAGCCACCTTCGGTGATAGTCGTGACAACATTTTTAATTGAGTTCAGTGTTCATGTTGAGTGTGAGATAACAGTGTGCTGTCCCCTATCCAGTGGAGTCAGCAGAGCAGAGGCTGGTGAGGATGTGTTCTTTGTCCTCTCATTCACCAAGACGAATCATTGGCCTCAAAGTCAAAGAGAGAGAGCGCTAGTTAATTAGCGTATACTGGCATACAAGTGCAAACACACACATACACACACAGACGCCCTCCCTTCTGTTCTCTCTGAACATTGAAACTGAACTTCATTTGTGAATTTACATTGCTCTCTTTCATACGTTTGCCTCGTCGCATTAGCGATAATGGGCAAAATAAATTGACATTTAAATAATCCTAATCGCTTTCTCATAGAACGCTGTGGTTAACATCTGCAGGGAACAGTCAAATCTCCCATCAAATAAGCAGCAGCTCAAAGCCCAGCTCAAAATCCCTGCCTAACTCAAACCATGAAGATTAGAGTGAAGCACAAAGAACATCTCAGTCTTGTTACAGAGAACAGGGAGCAGAGTTTGGTGGGACCAGCATGAGAAGGTTGGATATTTTACTGTCACCTATCATCTAAAATGACTTTTAGGCTTGCATCTATTTATTGAGAAATGGAATGCAATCATTTCTACTCGGATAGTACAGTAGTAAATTAGCACCCAGTGTGTGCATGACAATTTGTATTTAATACATCCATTAGCCAAAGTTTATGGTTCATATTCCTATGCTGTATGTACAGCCTGGTTGGTTAACAACATCTTCCAAGAGTAAATAATTGCTAGACAAGGAAGAAATAAGACTTTGAGGGTTAGTATAGTTTTGCATAGTTTAGGGAAGAATGAAAACACACCCTCTTTGTCAGTAGCACCTGTTATTGATGAAAGGACCTCAGAAATGTCATCCTCAGACTTCATGGTAATATTAGAGACCATTAGGTCCTGCTGTGTCTCCTGCTGCTGCTCTGCTCCCAGGCAGGCCCATGCCTCTAGGACTCAGTAATGAGCGCAGCTGAATGGTGAATGCTGGTTACACTCGGTTTGCTGTTTTTATGAAATAAGATATTTGAAATTGATTTTATTCCAAGTTGAAGTTTATACAGATGTAGGATCTTAATTTGAGCCAGTTTTATACAGCAGCAAAAACTCAATTTAAGAACAGGAATCATAGAAATAGAGCACATATAATATATCAACCGCTTCTTAGGCTTGCTTTCAATGAGAATGATAGATCTATAACCCACATTTCTATGTGTATTTGATTCTAGTTGTCCTAAATGTTACATATTGCCTCATTAAACCTCAAATATACTACTAATTTGCATTTCCCCCTGTGCATGAAAATTCTCAGCAACAAAAGAGTGATCAAATTAAGACCCTATATCTAAATAGCTATGTGGTCCCAGCCTTTATTGCTGGGACCACATGTTTGTGTCTTGGGATACGGTAAAGAGCTTAGTAGTTAGCATCGAGCCGTCAAGCAAATGGAGCAGGCTAACAGTGCTAACCCGTTAGTGCTTTTATCCATGGCTGGGCACAAACGTGGTGCGAGATTACTTTAATAAAAGAGGAGGGAGAAAAGGTGGAACTGAACAATGGGGTTGGTCTGCCATAACTGCATAACTGCATCACCATATGGACTGCCATCTCCGATTGCTAGCTCAGCTGCAGCAAAAGCAGGACTTGGCAGCAACCCAGGCAAATTGCATCTCAGTCTTGAGTCACTCCTACAGCCAAGGGGCCGATGAGTCGGCAGCGTCGATCTGTTCCAATCCACCGGACAGATCGTAAGCTCAACTCCGATGGGCATAGGAGGCCGGGAGGGAGGAAGTCTATCCGACCTCCATATATCCTGAAAGATCCAATCCAGCTACCTAACAGCTTTGCCACGCTTGAGGCAGACCTACCGGCCCCGGGAGTCAGCTCTAAGCAGGCTGCCGACCAGTGGAACCCTCCCCAGCGGTTACTACTGCAGGTCACTGACACAAGCCCTCCTCCACCTTCACCAGGCTTTCGACGCCATCCTCAGCTGCTGGTGCGGAGAGTCAGTTTAGCCTGTCTCGAAGCCCACATACCGCTCTCCCCCTTTTCCTTACCCATTGGCTAGATGGTGAGAGATTTTGGCCTGCCTACGATCTGTGGACAGACTAAGGTCCACTGTCACCCGAGTGCCCGAAACATCAACTCCCTCCAACCCATGGTTCTGGACAATTCTGGACAAAAGTCATCACTCAAGTTGGTTTTAACAACTTTTGCTTTAGGCAATCCGAGGAACTGAGGGAGGACTACAGAATTATATTACACATCCTTGTTAGCACAGGGAAGGGAATAATTATCTCTGGCTCCCTCCCATGATATTGAAGGGGTTCATAACGTTTCAGCCGACTTGTTGCCCTAAATGAGTATCTAAAGGACGTTAGCAACAACAAGAATGTCTCCTTTTGTGACAAGTTTGACTTGCTGTGGGAGCAACCAGCACTTCACCCTAACCACAGGGGTCCAATTATTATCTCCTGCAACATTGCAAACTGTTTTAGAGACTGACAGCCTGGGTCTTTTAGTGTTCCTGTGCTCCATTTCATAATCCACAACAGAAGACATGTAAATCATATCAACTCCCTCGCCGTCCATTTGGATAATCTGACCATCCTTTTATCCTCCTGATTCCTGCTTACAAGCAAAAACTAAAGCAGGAAGCACCAGTGACTCCATCAATAAGAATGTGGTCAGATGAATTGGATGCTAAGCTACAGGGCTTGTGGCAGGGCTTGCAAACTATTTACAGACTACAAAAGGGAAGCACATCCTCAAGCTGCCCAGTGACACTAACCTACCAGACGAGCTAAATTACTTCTATGCTTGCTTCGAGGCAAGTAACACTGAAACATGCATGAGAGCACCAGCTGTTCCGGACAACTGTGTAATCACGCTCTCCGTAGCCAATGAGAGTAGGACCTTTAAACAGATCAACATTCAGAAGGCCGCAGGACAACTTCAGAGGTAAGATATTGTTTCTTAACAATGCGTTCAGTATTACCCTGTGCTGTGGGCAACAATGTAGCAAAAACTACGCAGCGGTGATCAGATTAAGTAACATCAACAACAAAGGATATGTCAATAGAAAGCCCCTTGGTAATAACCAGGTCCAGAGTATGGCTATGGTTATGTGTGGTGCCAGTAACATGTTGGATAAAGTCCATAGAGTTCAAAAGATGTATAAATTCAATGGCTTTGCTGTCAACATAAATATTTAAATCTTCCAACACAATGATTTTATCAAGGATCTCAGGGACAATAGACAATAGTTCAGATAAATCAGAAAAGAAAGTGGGCAACGCTTTGGTGACCTTTGCAGGGTTATGGCCAGCACTGGAGGCTGTCATGTAAACAATATAGCATTATGCTAAAAAGACCCAAAGTTGCGAAATGAAATGTCCTTACAGCTGAGAGCATTAGTAAAAATAGAGGCGGTCCCCCCACCCTTTCCCTTTTTCTAATAATATGAAAAGCTGTATTCTGGGGGGAGGCTTCAATAAGAGCAGCACTACAGTCTGATGACAGCCATGTTTCAGTGAGAAATATGCGATCAACTTTGCAGTCAGTAATGAGGTTATTCACGGGAAAGGTTTTACTTGTGATTGCTCTATCATTTAAAGGGGCCAAATTCAATGAGTGTGGGCCACTCAAATCACATTTTATTGGTCACACACATGGTTAGCATTCCGAGTGAAGCGAAATACTTGTGTTTCTAGTTCCGACAGTGCAGCAACATCTAACAAGTAGTCTAACAGTTCCACAACTACCCAATACACACAAATCTTAGCAAAGGAATGGCATAAGAGTAAATTCATATAAATATTTGGATGAGCAATGACAGAGCAGCATAGGCAAGATGCAATAGATGGTATAAAGTACAGTACATATTCTACATGTGAGATGAGTAATGCAAGATATGTGAACATTATTAAAGTGGCATTATTGAAGTGACGAGTGATCCATTTTGCCAATGATTTTAAGTCGTATGTAGGCATCAGCCTCACTGTGTTAGTGATGGCTGTTAAACAATGTGATGGCCTTGATAGAAGCAGTTTTTAAGTCTCTCGGTCTCAGCTTTGATGCACGTGTACTGATCTCGCCTTAAGGATGGTAGCAGGGTGAATAGGCAGTGGTTCAGGTGTTGTTGTTCTTGATGAACTTGTTGGCCTTCCTGTGACATCGGGTGCTGTAGGTGTCCTGGAGGGCAGGTAGTTTGCCCACGGTGATGTGTTGTGCAAACCGCACCACCCTCTGGAGAGCCTTGCGGTTAAGTGTGGTGTAGTTGCCATACCAGGTGGTGATACAGACTGATACAGCCATTGTGCATCTGTAAAAGTTGTTGAGGGTTTTAGTTGAGCCAAATTTGTTCAGCCTCCTGAGGAGGTAAAAGCGCTGTTGCACCTTCTTCACCACACTGTCTGTGTGGGTGGACCATTTCAGTTTGTCCATGATGTGTACGCCGAGGAACGTAAAACCTTCCACCTTCTCCACTGCTGTCCCATTGATGTGGATAGGTTGGTACTCCCTCTGCTGTTTCCTGAAGTCCACGATCAGCTCGTTTGTTTTGTTGATGTTGAGTGAGAAGTTGTTTTCCTGATACCACACTCCGAGTACCCTCACCTCCTCCCTGTAGGCTTTCTTATCGTTGTTGGTAATCAAGCCTACTGCTGTTGTGTCTGCAAACTTGATGACTGAGTTGGAGGCGTGCATGTCCATGCAGTCATGGGTGAACAGGGAGTACAGGAGGGGGCTGATCACGCACCCTTGTGGGGCCCCAGTGTTGAGGATCAGCGGGGTGGAGATGTTGTTTCCTACCTTCACTACCTGGGGGCAGTCCATCAGGATGTCCAGGAACCAATTGCACAGGATGGGTTTGAGACCCAGGGCCTCAAGCTTAATGATTGCGCTTGGAGTGTACTATGTTGTTGAATGCTGAGCTATAGTCAATGAACAGCATTCTTACACACGTATTCCTCTTATCCAGATGGGATAGGGCAGTGGGCATTGTGATGGAAATTGCATCGTCTGTGGACTTATTGGGGGCGGTAAGCAAATTGAAGTGGGTCTAGGGTGACATGTAAGATGGAGGTGATATGATCCTAGTCTCTCAAATAACTTCTTGATGACATAAGTGAGTGCTACGGGGCGATGGTCATTATGCTCAGTTACCTTTGCCTTCTTGGGTACAGGAACAGTGGTGGCTATCTTGAAACATGAGGGGACAGCAGACTGTGATAGGGAGACATTGAATATGTCCGTAAACACACCAGCCAGCTGGTCTGCGCATGCTCTGAGGATGCGGCTAGGGATGCCGTCTGGGCCGGCAGTCTTGTAAGGGTTAACACGTTTACATGTCCTTGGTAGCGGGCTGCGTCAGTGGCACTGTATTATCCTCAAAGCGGGCAAAGAAGGTGTTTAGTTTGTCTGGGAGCAAGACGTTGGTGTCCATGATGTGGCTGGTTTTCCTTTTGTTGTCCGTGATTGTCTGTAGACCCTGCCACATACGTCTCGTGTCTCAGCCGTTGAATTGCGATTCCACTTTGTCTCTATACTGACATTTCACTTGTTTGATTGCCTTGCGGAGGAAATAACTACACTGTTTGTAATCAAATATTCCCAGTTACTTTTCCATGATTAAATGCGGTGGTTCGCTCTTTCAGTTTTGTGCAAATGCCACCATCTATCCACGGTTTCTGGTTAAGGTATGTTTTAATAGTCACAGTAGGTACAACATCTTCTATACACTTCCTTTTAACTCACTCACCAAATCAGCATATACAGTCAGGGAAAAAAGTATTTGATCCCGTGCTGATTTTGTACGTTTGCCCACTGACAAAGAGATGATCAGTTTATAATTTTAATGGTAGGTTATTCGAACAGTGAGAGACAGAATAACAACAACAAAATCCAGAAAAACGCATGTCAAAAAATATTATAAATTGATTTGCATTTTAATGAGGGAAATAAGTATTTGACCCCCTCTTAATCAGAAAGATTTCTGGCTCCCAAGTGTCTTTTATACAGGTAACGAGCTGAGATTAGGAGCACACTCTTAAATGCAGTGCTCCTAATCTCAGTTTGTTACCTGTATAAAAGACACCTGTCCACAGAAGCAATCAATCCGATTCCAAACTCTCCACCATAGCCAAGACCAAAGAGCTCTCCAAGGATGTCAGGGACAAGATTGTAGACCTACACAAGGCTGGAATGGGCTACACGCTGCTTGGTGAGAAGGGGACAACAGTTGGAGCGATTATTCGCAAATGAAAGAAACAAAAGAACTGTCAATCTCCCTCGGCCTGGGGCTCCATGCAAGATCTCACCTCGTGGAGTTGTAACCTCGGTCATGAGAACGGTGAGGAAACAGCCCAGAACTACACGGGAGGATCTTGTCAATGATCTCAAGGCAGCTGGAACCATAGTCACCAAGAAAACAGATGGTAACACACTACGCAGTGAAGGACTGAAATCATGCAGCGCCCGCAAGATCCCCCTGATCAAGAAAGCACATATACATGCCCGTCTGAAGTTTGCCAATGGACATCTGAATGATTCAGAGGACAACTGGTTGAAAGTGTTGTGGTCAGATGAGACTAAATTGGAGCTTTTGGCGTCAACTCAACTCGCTGTGTTTGGAGGAGGAGGAATGCTGCCTATGACCCCAATAACACCATCCCCACCGTCAAACATGGAGGTGGAAACTTTATGCTTTGGGGGTGTTTTTCTGCTCAGGGGACAGGACACATTCACCGCATCAAAGGGACGATGGACGGGGCAATGTACCGTCAAATCTTGGGTGAGAACCTCCTTCCCTCAGCCAGGGCATTGAAAATGGGTCGTCAATGGGTATTCCAGCATGACAATGACCCAAAACTCACGGCCAAGGCAACAAAGGAGTGGCTCAAGAAGAAGCACATTAAGGTCCTGGAGTGGCCCAGCCAGTCTCCAGACCTTAATCCCATAGAAAATCTGTAGAGGGAGCTGAAGGTTCGAGTTGCCAAAAGTCAGTCTCGAAACCTTCATGACATGGAGAAGATCTGCAAAGAGGAGTGGGACAAAATCCCTCCTGAGATGTGAGTAAACCTGGTGGCCAACTACAAGAAACATCTGACCTCTGTGATTGCCATCAAGAGTTTTGCCACCAAGTAATAAGTCATGCTTTGCAGAGTGGTCAAATACTTATTTCCCTCATTAAAATGCAAATCAATTTATAACATTTTTGACATGCATTTTTCTGGATTTTGTTGTTGTTATTCTGTCTGTCTAATAAACCTACAATTAAAATTATAGACTAATCATTTCTTTGTCAGTGGGCAAACGTGAAAAATCAGCGGGGGATCAAATACTTTTTTCCCCTCTGTCACGCCCTGGCCATAGTTTACTTTGTATGTTTCTGTAACGGTTTTCTGTAGGCGAAGGAGAGTCGGACCAAAATGCAGCGTGTAGATTGCGATCCATGTTTAATGAAAACGTAAAAAACGAATCAATACAAATACTACAAAACAAAAAGAATGTAACGAAAACCGAAACAGCCTATAGTAGTGTAAACTAACATAGAGACAGGAACAAGGACAGTAAGGACAATCACCCACAAACACACAAAGAATATGGCTGCCTAAATATGGTTCCCAATCAGAGACAACGATAATCACCTGACTCTGATTAAGAACTGCCTCAGGCAGCCATAGACTAACGCTAGACATCCCACAAAACCCCAAGACAAAAACACACCTCAATAACCCATGTCACACCCTGGTCTTTACCGAATAAATGAAGAATAAACATAATATATTTCGACCAGGGCGTGACAGACCCCCCCCTAAGGTGCGGACTCCCGGACGCACATCAAAACAATAGGGAGGGTCCGGGTGGGCGTCTGTCCATGGTGGCGGCTCCGGCTACGGCGCGGGACGTGGAACCCACTCTATAAATGTCTTAGTCCCCCCTCCTCGCGTCCTAGGATAGTCCACCTTCGCCGCCGACCATGGCCGAGTAGTCCTCACCCAGAACCCCACTGGACTGGGGGTCAGCTTGGGACAGAGGGGCAGCTTGGGACAGAGGGGCAGCTCGGGACAGAGGGGCAGCTCGGGACAGAGGGGCAGCTCGGGACAGAGGGGCAGCTCGGGACAGAGGGGCAGCTCGGCACTGAGGGGCAGCTCGGCACTGAGGGGAAGCTCGGGACTGAGGGGAAGCTCGGGACTGAGAGGAAGCCCAGCACTGAGAGGAAGCTCAGCCAGGTAGTTGGATCCGGCAGACTGGCGGATCTGGAAGAGTCTGGCTGACTGGCGGATCTGGAAGAGTCTGGCTGACTGGCGGATCTGGAAGAGTCTGGCTGACTGGCGGATCTGGAAGAGTCTGGCTGACTGGCGGATCTGGAAGAGTCTGGCTGACTGGCGGATCTGGAAGAGTCTGGCTGACTGGCGGATCTGGAAGAGTCTGGCTGACTGGCGGATCTGGAAGAGTCTGGCTGACAGGCGGATCTGGAAGAGTCTGGCTGACTGGTGGATCTGGAAGAGTCTGGCTGACTGGCAGATCTGGCTGCTCCATGCTGACTGGCGGCTCTGGCTGCTCCATGTAGACTGACAGCTCTGGCGGCTTCTTGCAGACTGACAGCTCTGGCGGCTTCTTGCAGACTGGCAGCTCCATGCAGACTGACGGCTTCTTGCAGACTGGCAGCTCCTTGCAGACTGGCAGCTCCTTGCAGACTGACAGCTCCTTGCAGACTGGCAGCTCCATGCAGACTGACAGCTCTGGCTGCTCCATGCAGACTGATAGCTCGGGCTGCGCTAAACAGGCGGGAGACTCCAGCAGCGCAGGATAGGAGAAAGGCTACGGTAGCGCTGAACAGGCGGGAGGCTCCGGCAGCGCAGGAGAGGAGGAAGGCTCTGGCTGCGCTAAACAGACGGGAGACTCCAGCTGCGCAGGAGAGGCGAGGCACACAGTAGGTCTGATGCGTGGTGCTGACACTGGTGGTACTGGCCAAGGACACGCACAGGAAGCCTGGTGCGGGGAGCTGCCACAGGAGCGCTGGGGTGTGGAGGTGGTACTGTGTAGACCGGACCGTGCAGGCGCACTGGAGCTCTTGAGCACCGAGCCTGCCCAACTTTACCTGGCTCGATGCCCACTCTAGCCCGTCCAATACGAGGAGCTGGTATATACCGCACCGGGCTATGCACCTGCACTGGAGACACCGTGCGCTCCACAGCATATCACGGTGCCTGCCCGGTCTCTTTAGCCCCCCGGTAAGCACAGGAAGTTTGCGCAGGTCTCCTACCTGGCGTAGCCATACTCCCTGTGGGCCCCCCCCCAAGAAATTTTGGGGCTGTCTCTCGGGCTTCCTTCCGCCCGCCGTGCTTGCTTCGCCATCTCCATTCTCCTATAACCCTCTTCGCACTGCTCCAGTGAATCCCAGGCGGGCTCCGGCACTCTCCCTGGGTCGACCGCCCACCTGTCTATTTCCTCCCAAGTTGTGTAGTCCCGATATTGTTGTTCCTGCTGCTGCTGTTGCTTCTCCTCATACCAATGCCTCTCAGCTCTCGCCGCCTCCAGTTCTTCTTTGGGGCGGTGATATTCTCCTGGTTTAGCCCAGGGTCCTCTCCCGTCGAGGATTTCCTCCCAAGTCCAAAAGTCCTTTTACGCTGTTTCTCCTGTGGCTCCTGCCTGTTGACACGTTGCTTGGTCCTTTTGTGGTGGGTGATTCTGTAACGGTTTTCTGTAGGCGAAGGAGAGTCGGACCAAAATGCAGCGTGTAGATTGCGATCCATGTTTAATGAAAACGTAAAACACGAATCAATACAAATACTACAAAACAAAAAGAATGTAACGAAAACCGAAACAGCCTATACTAGTGTAAACTAACATAGAGACAGGAACAAGGACACTAAGGACAATCACCCACGAAACACACAAAGAATATGGCTGACTAAATATGGTTCCCAATCAGAGACAACGATAATCACCTGACTCTGATTAAGAACCGCCTCAGGCAGCCATAGACTAACGCTAGACATCCCACAAAACCCCAAGACAAAAACACACCACAATAACCCATGTCACACCCTGGCCTGACCGAATAAATGAAGAATAAACATAATATATTTCGACCAGGGCGTGACAGTTTCTATGTTTTGGTTGGTCAGGGTGTGATCTGAGTGGGCATTCTATGTTGGTTGTCTTGTTTGTCTATATCTGTTTTTGGCCTGATATGGTTCTCAATCAGGGGCAGGTGTTAGTCATTGTCTCTTATTGGGAACCATATTTAGGTAGCCTGGGTTTCACTGTGTGTTTGTGGGTGATTGTTCCTGTCTCTGTGTTTTGCACCTGATAGGGCTGTTTTCGGTTTTCGTACGTTTGTTATTTTGTTAGTTTAATCGTGTATAGTTTCCTTATTAAATAAAATGAATCACAACTACGCTGCATTTTGGTCCGCTCCTCCTTCCCACAACGAAAGCCGTGACACCCTCACTGTACATCGATATTATTCTCTAAGGCTACCCGGAACATGTCCCAGTCCGCGTGATTGAAACAATCTTGAAGCATGGATTCAGTGTTGAATAGTCCAGTGTTGAATAGTCCTTTGCATGGGTACATCCTGTTTGAGTTTTTTCCTATAGGAAGGGAAAAGCGAAATGGAGCCGTGATCAGATGGGGGATTGTTTTGTATTCATCGCGGAAGTTAGAGTAGCAGTGATCCAGTGTTTTTCCAGCGCGAATGCTACAGTCAATATGCTGATAGAATTAAGGTAGCATTGTTCTCAATTTTTCTTTGTTAAAATCCCAAGCTACAATAAATGCAGCCTCAGTATATATGGTTTCCAGTTTGCATAAAGTTCAGTGAAGTTCCTTGAGGGACGTCGTGGTATCTGCTCTTAGAATATAATATGGTCGGCATTTGATTGTGAGGAATTCCAGGTCAGGTGAACAAAAGGACTTGAGTTCCTGTATGTTGTTACAATTACACCATGAATTGTTAATCATGAAACATACACCCCCACCCTTCTTCTTCCCGGAGAGATGTTTATTCCTGTCGGCGCGATTCACAGAGTATCCAGGTGGCTGTATCAACTCTGACAGCATATCCCGAGAGAGCCATGTTTCCGTGAAACAGAGTATGTTACAATCCCTGATGTCTCTCTGGAAAGCAACCCTTGCCCTAATTTCATCTACCTTGTTATCTAGAGACTGGACATTAGCAAGTAATATACTAGGAAGTGGTGGGTGGTGTGCACACCTCCGAAATCTGACCAGAAGGACGCTCCGTCTACCTCTTCTCCGGCAGCGTTGTTCTGGGTCAGCCTCTGGAATCAGTTCAAATGCCCTGGGTGGTTCGGACAAAGGATTTGCTTCTGGATGTGATTAGATTGTTAAACTTAGCTGTGACTCAAAACAGCCTCAGTCAAGCATTCACGCTTGCCATATAGAGTTGAAATATGTAGCCAATACATTTTGAATGAAATAGCATTGCTTGTGAACTAGAAGCTTTGGAAGTTGGTTCATTTGAATTAACTTGATCTATTCTGGTATTCATGCCATCTCTCCTTGTGTCCTAACTCTAATGTTGTGTACAACACTTTGTCAAAGTCTGACATTAGCAGCAGGTGAAACTTTTCTCTCATCTCCCTGGGGTCTCTCCTTGATTCGCTAACTCTCCTGATCCAGTCAGTTCAAAGTCTGCTGGCCCCTCCAGTGTTAACACTGAGCCTGCCAGTGATGTTTAATTTCTCTCTCTCTCTGCTGCCCTTCACAGACAATTTAGCAGGGGGCCATCCTTTCAGTGGCTCAGCTTTCAACACAATTTTCAACACAAAAACCCCTCTCAGAGATGGGGAGGATGGAGTCAGGGTAAAAAGCAACTTGATTTTAAAAGCATTAAATCCCCTTCTTGCGATGTGGACTGGGGCTGTTCAAAGGGGGTAGCAGTTTTCGAGGCGGGTAGAGTTGTGAAATGTCTGCTCCTGCCTATTGTATTCCCTCAGAGACTTTAAAAGAGAGCCAGGGTCTTAACCGCCTGCCATTCACACCAGCCTAATAGAGAGCAACCACTGTATACTGGATTAGACACAGTCATTTTAATAGGGCCTAGACCCAGCCATATTAGTACACTTCTGGTGCACAAAAAGTGTACAAAAACTTTGCAAGTACACTCTGTGCTGTATAATAATGCAGGGTCAGGGTGTAGAAGTCAGGAACATAAGAATTTGTTATCGAGTTCGATTGGATTGATAAAGGGTAAGCGGTATAATAAATGGTTCATTAACAACAACAACTTCAACAACAACATCTTTACAGACATAGTGGAGAGGCAATAGTGTATGGTTGTAAATAGTAATACAAATTACCTCCCAATAGCACAATAGCCTTTTTTAAAACACATTTCAATGGCCACAGATATTATTTACCTCAATATTTTGATTAGTGGATGTCTTTGCAGTGGCGCCGCATGGTTATCTTATATTGCCAACATAGCAGAAACCAAAAGAGATCTAAGAGATCTATTATGCAACTGAGTATTGCATAATAGTGTCCCCACTTTGCCTGATTACTTTACTCCCGTCAGTCACCCTCTCACCCTACTTACACCAAATTAACTGCAGCCATTCCAGTTTTACAGGACAGGATGTCATCATGGCCTACAGCACAGACCCTGTAGTATTAAATTCCTCCCTGTGCTCCAATTCGGACAGATCCAGGGGTAAAATAGCCCCGTTTACTCCCAATGGACCCATAGGGATTATGAATATTTAGTTTGGCCAATTCCCATGCCCTATTTGGGACTTGACAACTCCATTACTGAGCATCATGGAGGAAATACATATATAGGAGAGAGAGAGAGAGAGAGAGAGAGAGAGAGAGAGATAAAGTTCCTTCCCTTGGTGTGGGTGCTGCTTGCTGCCTTAGTTCTTCATTTGTCCAGCTGTCATGGCTGTGTTCTGCCTCTGCTAGTCCTGGTCAGGATCTACTGAGCCATGGACAGAAATGCTACAAAAGTGTCCTTGTTAATTATGGCCTTTTGGTGGCACAGAAATCTCCTGACGTGACTGTCACTGCTATCCCCTGAGAGGATACTTTTTCCTGCACTGCATATTTGTCTGGACATTTATTATTTTTGCCATTTAAGCAAAACAGTTCTGATGTGCGTTGGTTCACACTTTATTTGGATAGTCCCATACAGATGGTCATACTATCAGCAAACTGTATGTTCATGTCATTCGGAGTGGATCAGGTGAATCCAAGAGCAGACTCAGACGTGGAGACTGGGATGAGGTAACCAAGGTATTTATTGAAACACGGGGGAAAGATTGAGTGCAGGCCAGCGGAAGCTCGGGCGGTTTGCCGGAAACCAGATGCTGAGGCTGGAGCAAGAGGTGTTGGGACAGGATAAGCAGGTCCAGAGGGGAATTCAAGGGAGCGTAGAGTGGGGAATCCAGGACAGAGTACCGGGACTGACGAGAAGTCGGACTGGAGACAGGGAGTAGAGTCAGAGCGGGCAGAACTGTAGCGGAGAGGAAAACAGCGTCAGGCAAGGAAAACAGGCACACCAGGACAACATGAACAAATGGCTATACACATGGACTGACTGAGCAGAGATTACGATCTGGCGGTGTGGAAGTGGCAAGGCTGAGTATTTGTAGAGGTCTTGATTATGGAACAGGTTGCAGCTGGTGGGGATCTGCTCTGACACTAGCACACCTGTCTCCGCCCACACAATCACACACAGAGAGAGGGAGAAGGAGAGAGCACTGGGGGAGTGGCGGCAGGTCAAGGAGACACAGGATGAGCACTAAAGGGCGTGGCAGGAGCAGATGTGACAGTTCATAAGCACATGCTTTTTAAGGTTAGAGTTATGACGTTAGGTTTAGGTTTACAATAAGGGATAGGGACAGGGTTAAGGTTAGGGTAAGGATAAGGATTAAGGTTAGGGCTATGGTTAGTTGAAATGTAGTTGACAGTTATTGAACAGTCATTGAACATCTACTGAACATCAGGCAAAGAGAAGTACTGACCTAGAGAAAGAGGAATTTGAGTGTATGTGGTTTCAGCTTTGTCTTAAACAACTCCCCGGCTCAGTTTCAACTCTGGTAGTGGAAGTACTCTTCCATGAGCAAATGAGAAAACACTTCAGCAGAAAACTGTGGATTATCTCATAAACACTGTTGATATGACCAGGATGTCCTGGGTAGAGACTTTAAACACCTGCTCATCAAGATGCTGACAAACTCCCATTCAGACATTTTATTTTTTATTTCAGCTTTATTTAACCAGGTAGGCTAGTTGAGAACAAGTTCTCATTTGCAACTGCAACCCGGCCAAGATAAAGCATAGCAATTCGACACACACAACAACAGAGTTACACATGGAATAAACAAACAGTCAATAATACAGTAGAAAGAAAAGTCTATATACAGTGAGTGCAAATGAGATAAGATAAGGGAGTTAAGGCAATAAATAGGCCATGGTGGCGAAGTAATTACAATAAAGCAATTAAACACTGGAATGGTAGATGTGGTCAAATACAAAACGAGGGGACTCAACTCTAGATCTGATTACTACAAATCTGAATAATCACTACAACACCCACACTGTACTTGCTCTTCTCAGCTGTAGTGATCACAAATGTCTGCTGTTTCAGCCCAAACACAACATCAGGAGGGAGAAGCAAGATGCAGCAGAAGAAAGGACGTATTTTAACCCAGAACAGAAAGGACGCTTTGGCATGGAGTATGGTCATGAGGTGAAGAGCATCGATGCAAAGGTGGAGATGTTCAACAGCTGCATTCAAATTGCATTTGATGTATGCACGCCAATCAGAAGTAATAAATCAACAACACTGAACATGCCCTGGATGACTGAACAAATAAAGGCTGCCATCAGGAAAAGATAGAATACTTTCAACGGATAGGGAAAATACAGAAACACAGTGCAAATGCAAAGAAAAACTACTACAAAACTGAAATCCAGGACCTAAAGAAAACAAAAACCCAAGGAATGGGATCAAACAAAACATCAGGAGGGAAAATACAGGTCAAGGGAGTTGAAGACGACTACGTGCCTGATGTTTTAAATGGCTTGTTTGCTGAGGCATGGACAGGCACCACACCTCGCGCCACCTTCCTCTTGCCCATTCCTACCAGGCAGGTTGAGCTGTGCAGTATTGGCCAGATAAAGCCCACAGAAAGCATGTGGGCCAGATGTCATTCCAGCCTGGCTACTAAAAAAGCATGCAAAATATCTAGCCCCTGACATCACACACACATTGTTAACCTCCTACTGGCAGGGGACTGTTCCTGCTGCCTGGGAAACTGCTAATAGGTATCCCATACCTAGTGTCAAACACATGTATAACGAGTGACTGGATGCTGATCACTTTTACTTCATACCTTGGAAAAATCCAGGAGTGCTTCATCATGAAAACTCATGCCAACAGTCCTCTTGGAGTGCACTAACCAGTATGCCTACCTTCCAAAGTCCAGCACTACTACTGCCCTTGTGAAAGCTACACACACCTGGCCTACAGCTACAGACTCCAGAAAACCAACAATGGTGAGGGTGTTACTTGCTGACACACCCAAAGCCTTTGATCGAGTAGATCACGCAAAGATTATGCAACATCTATCTGACATTGAACTGGGTACAAGGTTACCAGCCTGGCTCCACGGCTACACCACCGGAAGAAGACAGAGGGTGATAGAGAATAGCACATTCAGCCCTTGGTCAGAGGTAACCTCTGGTGTGCCACAAGGGGGCGTGGTCTCGCCACATATGTTTCTCCTTCACATGTCCACCCAAAAGTGATACTATGGACACAAAGTAATTTGTGGAGTGGTTGAAAATTTAGTTTTAATGACTCCAACCTAAGTGTATGTAAACTTCCGACTTCAACTGTATATATTAATTCAAACTTGTTATTCAACCACTCTACACATCTCTTGTAAACAAACTATGGTTTTGGCAAGTTGGTTAGGACATCTACTTTGTGCATGACACAAGTAATTTTACCAACATTTGTTTACAGACAGATCATTTCACGTATAATTCACTGTATCACAATTCCAGTGGGTCAGAAGTTTACATACACTAAGTTGACTCTGCCTTCAAACAGCTTGGAAAATTCCAGAAAATGATGTAATGGCTTTAGAAGCTTCTGATAGGCTAATTGACATCATTTGAGTCAGTTAGAGGTGGACCTGTGGATGTATTTCAAGGCTTACCTTCAAACGCAGTGCCATCTTTGCTTGACATCATGGGAAAATCAAAAGAAATCAGCCAAGACCCCATAAAAGTAAGTGTAGACATCCACAAGTCTGGTTCATCCTTGGGAGCAATTTCCAAATGCCCGAAGGTACCACTTTCATCTGTACTGATAATAGTATGCAAGTATAAACACCATGGGACAACGCAGCCGTCATACCGCTCAGGAAGGAGCCGCATTCTGTCTCCTAGAGATGAACGTACCTTGGTGCGAAAAGTGCAAATCAGTCCCAGCACAACAGCAAAGGACCTTGTGAAGATGCTGGAGGAAACGGGTACAAAAGTATCTATATCCACAGTAAAACGAGTCCTATAGCGACATAACCTGAAAGGCAGCTCAGCAAGGAAGAAGCCACTGCTCCAAAACCACCATAAAAGAGCCAGACTACGGTTTGCAACGGCACATGGGGAACACCAATTAAATGGCACATCATGTTGTGGGTGTGCTTTGCTGCAGGAGAGACTGTTTTTAAAATATTGTAGAAGCGGAAGGCTATTTGACCCAAGTTAAACAATTTGAAGGCAACTACCAAATACTAGTGGTGTATATAAACTTCTGACCCACTGTGAACATCATGAATGAAATAAAAACTGAAATAAATCATTCTCTCTACTATTATTTAGACATTTCACATTCTTAAAATAAAGTGGTGATCCTAACTGACTTTTTGGAGAAATATCCTCTGGTCAGATGAAACAAATAGAACTGTTTGGCCATAATGACCATCGTTATGTTTGGAGGAAAAAGGGGAGGCTTGCAAGCAGAAGAACACCAATCCTCACCATGAAGCACGGGGGTGGCAGCATCATGTTGTGGGTGTGCTTTGCTGCAGGAGAGACTGGTGCACTTCAGAAAATAGATAGCTCATGAGTAACATCAGTGAAGCAACATCATGAAGCAACATCTCAAGACATCAGTCAGGAAGTTAAAGCTTGATCGCAAATGACCACAAGCATATTTCCAAAGTTGTGGAAAAATGGCTTAAGGACAACAAAGTCAAGGTATTGGAGTGGTTATCACAAAGCCCTGACCTCAAGCGAGCATGGAGACCTACAAACCTGATTCAGTTACACCAGCTCTGTCAGGAGGAATGGGCCAAAATTCATCTAACTTATTGTGGGAAGCTTGTGGAAGGCTACCCGAAACGTTTGACCCAAGTTAAACAATTTGAAGGCAATGCTACCAAATACTAATTGAGTGTATATAAACTTCTGACCCACTGTGAACATGATGAATGGAATAAAAACTGAAATAAATCATTCTCTCTACTATTATTTAGACATTTCACATTCTTAAAATAAAGTGGTGATCCTAACTGACCAGACAGAGAATTTTTACTAGGATTAAATGACAGGAATTGTGAAAAACTGAGTTTAAATGTATTTGGCTAAGGTGTATGTAAACTTCCGACTTCAACTGTATATATATACAGTATATATATATATATATA
This sequence comes from Oncorhynchus masou masou, assembly GCF_036934945.1. NCBI lineage: Eukaryota > Metazoa > Chordata > Actinopteri > Salmoniformes > Salmonidae > Oncorhynchus > Oncorhynchus masou. The sequence goes on from NC_088222.1 coordinate 51,267,775, forward strand.
TATATATATATATATATATATATATATATATATATATATATATAGTGGGATGCAACAATAAGCAGATGGCCCAACTCAACGGGGTGCAGAGTGCCCCGAGGATCATCTCCAGAGTTGGAGCAGTTCAACCACAGCTCCCGTCAATGCAGAATATGTGAGAGCAGGCTGCGGTGCACCTGGTGAAGGACATGCACACCCTTGAACACCCATTGCATGACCTGCTCCCTCCAGAAAGAGGTGACTGCTCCACCAGTCTCCTGAGAAACAGCCTGTACGAACCTCCTCAGAAACGCCACTCCACCCATTTCTGTCAGACTGCACAACAACTCTAGCTCTTAAAAGCTTTCCCTAAAAGTATATTTTTTACAATTACATTTGAACATTTCAGTTTCCATTATGAAAAGACTTCCTCTAATGTTTTAAGTGTTCTGTATTCTCGTCATGCCATGTTTTATGTATTTTAAGTGAGTGTTCAGACATTTTTTATGATGTACAGTAAATTCTGCATTTCTTCAGTTTATCTGTGAGCAAGAAAAAATTAACTCAAACTCTATTTACAAACCCTCTTACAAACCATCTACTCGGGACTATCCAAATTAAGTGTTACCATATCTTGCTTTGCCAATGCACCGTAAGTATTCTAATTAACATATAAGTAGTTAGTATTGCTAAATAACATGTAAGTAGTTAGAAGTTCTAAATAACATGTAAGTCTAAATAGTCACTTGTAATTCATACTGGGCCAGTAATCATCAACATTTCTACGAGTTAATGAGTTTGTTTTAACTTTGATACATAGAAATAAATACTTTATGACTGCAATCCAGTGGGTGTGAAAAGAAATGAAACCAACTTATGAAATATATGAGATATGGCACATGCTTAGTTGGTTATAAAAGGCTAACTATACTGTCCTTTGTCTTACACATGCAGTGAAACTTTGTAGAAAAATAAAATCAGCATCCATTTTTCATCTATCTCCTGATTGTCATCTTCCCAGATGCTGTGACCATGATGTCTTTAATGAAGGTTCGTTCTAAAAGCCAAAATGTTGCCAAAGCCCAACTGTTCCCCCAGCCAAGCGATCTGGCAGATTATTGACTTAGCTTACAGCAACCCAATGATGTAGGGTCAATCTAATGAAATATGAAATGCCACTTGCTGAGAGATTGAGAGCTCCTCCTCACACATAAACACACTTTCAGTGGTAATGGCAATGGCAACATCCAGAGTGGGCTAATCGTGACGTATTAGCATTCAGTGCAGAGATCTGATTACAGACAATGGTATGTACGCCCATAATTTACATGTATCCTTCCTTGGGACATAACTAACACAATTACAGTTAACTAAAATGTATGCACAATCCAGTATAAACTAATGTATAGAATTCATTATACAATAGACAAAATTCACAAATTCTACAGCGCAACGGCTGAGTCATGTCTTATGAAACACTAACAATACCTCAGAAAATCCATGCCTTCTGGGAACGCTACAAAGTCCAAAAGTTATTGGCAGAGTTAGAAAGTTGGCTGTCAGAAGCATTACAATGTAAATGTACTTTTAATCCGTCTGTCTGCGTTTTTGATAACATAGCATTTGAGGATGCAGTGGGATAACTGATGGGTTGGACTATACATCCTCTCAATCATCTTGAAGAAAAAAATATATTTTTAAAACTGGAAAACAACCAATTCTCCATCGTTAACACAATAGAAAGGTCAAATGCTTTATTATCTAAATGTTGAAAGTGCATGGGCGACTGAGAGAAACAAAATGGTGCAGTTTGAGGCCATGTGGGGGAGAGTGATGCGGGCGCTGGAGATGGGTGGGAGCAGGTGTGCTTGTGCCTGTCGTTGATGTTGGGGGTGTTAGTATTGTTTACAAAAATAAATATGGGGAGAACATTTTTGGTCATTTGCCTTCATTTTCAACAGTGATTCATCTGTCAGTCAATCTCCATTTTGGCTATTTGTTTGATAGTGTGTTTATTTAGTCAAAGATCAATAGTGTCTGGCCTAGAACAATCGACAGACTATGGCTGCAGACTCATGTCATATTTTCACCAATTTAAATCATATCTAATTTTATCGGTCACATGCTCTGAATACAACTGGTGTAGACTTTACAGTAAAATGCTTACTTACTAGCCCATTCCCAACAAAGCCAAGATAAAAAGTAAGACACATTTTTGCTAAATAATAAGGGAACATAGTAACACGTCAGACTCATATATTTTCTCCTTAATAACAGAGCCTCTGGAAGAAGTGTGAGGCTTCCGCAAGAAGGCAAGGAGGAGAATTTCCAATAGACTTTCAAAATAAATGCAGCCATTATAGTGGTGGCGGTGAAGCCATTTCCTGATTCTATCTCCTACTGGTCTGGGATCAGCATAAAGCAGACAGGAGATGTGTGAGCATTCCAGGAATCCGATTAGAAGGAGTTTCTCATATTAGGTACCCATCTACCATTCATAATTGGCCTGCCATTAAAGCTGAGGGAAGCAGGTTGGGCCATGAGTGGGGGAACTGCTTGCTAAAGTGGGTTATTAATGAGTAAATTAATTTGGGGACAAAGTGCACATAAGCACAGAGAAGAGACATAAGCAAAAGAGACACACGTTGGCTACACTGCAGTCTCCCATTATCAAACACAACAAAAATGTGCTATGTTGAAAAAGTGAAGGTTATTGCTTACAAAGGCTTCACATTATGTTGTGAATCTAATTATTCTATGACAAAACCTGATTATGGGATCATGATTTATCTCCCACATATTTATTTTATTAGTGCCAGGAGTCTGTATTTCATTTCTGTTCTTCCATAACAATGTGACTGGGGGCCTTCTCAGCTTGATGCAGATTCCTGCTTCTCCTGGCCATCTGGTTGATCAGATAATTCCTTCCTCACCATGCAGTATGTTAATTTCATTCACCGCCAACATAATTACCTTGGTTTTGTATGAATCATGCAATTTCCTTATTGTGTGTTTTGTCAGTTGGTTGGTGTGAGCTTATGGGTGTTTCTTGGACTAGGGCTGAAGGTTTAAGGGTCTGCGTCTGGGCATGATACAAAATTATCAACATATTCAATCCATTCAGGAAAATCATCATAAATGTATGTTTTACTGTTCTCTGTAAAATGCTTTATTTGAAATGCTATTGAGAGGTAGCTAAGGCATAGGAGGTAGCTACGGCACAACGACCTCCTTTTTACTTTTTTTTTGTGGCAGATTTGTGGGAATCTACATTGTGTGTGTGTGTGTGTGTGTGTAGCCATGCATATGTTGCTAATCAGGAAACAGTCAAACCCTACTGTGTAAAGTAGCCAATTCCCCAATTCCAAAGTTGTGAAACCCATGGTACTGTACATCCAGAACCACGGTGGGAGCCCTGTCTCCACCCCCTCCCAAACATCACCCTCAGCCAAGTCTTTTTATATGGACAGCGATTAAAAAGACTTTACACACTCTTGACTGAGTTGTGCTTTCCGGTGGTGAAGTTATATTATTTATTTCTAGCAACATTGAATAATTACTAATGAGCTCAAGATGGTATTTGATACACACTGAGTGTACAAAACATTAAGAACACCTTCCTAATATTGTTGCATGGCCTCTGTAAGGCGTCAAAAGGTATATTGGCCCATGTTCACCACAATGCTTCCCACAGTTGTGTCAAGTTGGCTGGATGTCCTTTGGGTGGTGGACCATTATTGACACACACGGGAAACTGTTGAGCATTAAAAATCCAGCAGCGTTGTCGTTCTTGACAAAAACCGGTGCGCCTGCCACCTACTGCCATACCCCGTTCAAAGGCACTTAAACCTTTTGTCTTGCCCATTCACCCTATGAATGGCACACATACACAATCCACGTCTCAATTGTCTTAAACATTTTTTTTTACCTGTCTCCTCGCCTTCATCCTCACTGATTAAAGTGGATCTAACAAGTTACATCAATATGGGATCATAGCTTTCACCTGGTCAGTCTATGTCATGGAAAGAGCAGGTGCTCTTAATGTTTTGTACGCTCAGTGTATGTCACACGCCATCGAACACGTCATCGTGTGCACGTTGATTTTGTTCTCCCACACCAGAAGAGATCAGGACACGCAGGTTGAAATATCAAAACAAACTCTGAACCAATTATATTCATTTGGGGACAGGTCAAAAGCATTAAACATTTGTGGGACTTTAGCTAGCTAGCTTGCTGTTGCTATCTAATTTATCCTGGTATAAAATCAAATCAAATGTTAGTATATAAATGAATCCACAGATAAAACGGTAAAACAAATAGTTTATGAAATAGTTTATCGTCATCTCTCCCCCTTCTGGCGTTTTTTCTTCTTTGGACGTTTAGCAACCAACTTTATAGCATTACTACAACCCAACCGACCGGAGTGTGGACCTAAGTTCAATCACCCACGTGGGTATCATACTCCTAAAAACCAATGAGTAGATGGCATGTGAATATACAGTGGGGAGAATAAGCATTTGACACACTGCCGATTTTGCAGGTTTTCCTACTTACAAAGCATGTAGAGGTCAATAATTTTTATCATAGGTACACTTCAACTGTGAGAGACGGAATTCAAAACATAAATCCAGAATCACATTGTATGATTTTTAAGTAATTAATTTGCATTTTATTGCATAAGTGTTTGATCACCTACCAACCAGTAAGAATTCTGGCTCTCACAGACCTGTTAGTTTTTCTTTAAGAAGCCCTCCTGTTCTCCACTCATTACCTGTATTAACTGCACCTGTTTGAACTCGTTACTTGTATAAAAGACACTTGTCCACACACTCAATCAAACTGACTCCAACCTCTCCACAATGTCCAAGACCAGAGAGCTGTGTAAGGACATCAGGGATAACATTGTAGTCCTGCACAAGGCTGGGATGGGATACAGGACAATAGGCAAGCAGCTTGGTGAGAAGGAAACAACTGTTGGCGCAATTATTCAAAAATGGAAGAAGTTCAAGATGACGGTCAATCACCCTCGGTCTGGGGCTCCATGCAAGATCTCACCTCGTGGGGCATCAATGATCATGAGGAAGGTGAGGGATCAGCCCAGAACTACACGGCAGGACCTGGTCAATGACCTGAAGAGAGCTGGGATCACAGTCTCAAAGAAAACCATTAGTAACACACTACGCTGTCATGGATTAAAATCCTGCAGCGCACGCAAGGTCCCCCTGCTCAAGCCAGCACATGTCCAGGCCCGTCTGAAGTTTGCCAATGACCATCTGGATGATCCAGAGGAGGAATGGGAGAAGGTCATGTGGTCTGATGAGGTCTGATGAGACCACTCGCCGTGTTTGAAGAAAGAATAAGGATGAGTACAACCCCAAGAACACCATCCCAACCGTGAAGCATGGAGGTCGAAACATCATTCTTTGGGGATGCTTTTCTGCAAAGGGGACAGGACGAATGCACCATATTGAGGGGAGGATGGATGGGGCCATGTATCGCAAGATCTTGGCCAACAACCTCCTTCCCTCAGTAAGATCATTTAAGATGGGTCGTGGCTGGGTCTTCCAGCATGACAACAACCCGAAACACACAGCCAGGGCAACTAAGGAGTGACTCCGTAAGAAGCATCTCTAGGTCCTGGAGTGGCCTAGCCAGTCTCCAGACCTAAACCCAATAGAAAATCTTTGGAGGGAGCTGAAAGTCCGTATTGCCCAGCGACAGCCCCAAAATCTGAAGGATCTGGAGAAGGTCTGAATGGAGGAGTGAGCCAAAATCCCTGCTGCAGTGTATGCAAACCTGGTCAAGAACTACAGGAAACGTATGATCTCTGTAATTGCAAATAAAGGTTTCTGTACCAAATATTAAGTTCTGCTTTTCTGATGTATCAAATACTTATGTCTTGCAATAAAATGCAAATGAATTACTTAAAAATCATACAATGTGATTTTCTGGATTTTTGTTTTAGATTCCGTCTCTCACAGTTGAATTGTACTTATGATAAAAAATTACAGACCTCTACATGCTTTGTAAGTAGGAAAACCTGCAAAATCGGCAGTGTATCAAATACTTGTTCTCCCCACTGTATACTCCTAAAAACCAATGAGGAGATGGCATGTGAATATATACTCCTAAAAACCAATGAGGAGATGGAGGAGGCCAGATAAATAAAACCAATTTATATTTTTAGCGCCTGGCCACGCAGACGCTTGCAGACGCACGTGAGCAGTGTGGGCGCAAAGATTAAATAACATGTACTTGTACATTTATTTCACAATGCTCGAGCACGCGATGCGAGCAGTGTGGTCAGCATGTTAGTCGTAATTCTGAGCCTAACATTGGTAGGCACAGCAGAATTATGTATTAATACAGGAAATGGCAGACTACGTAGGCGCTACACTCTATCATCCTGTAACTGCTGCATTATTACAATTCCCTGACATTGAAAGTAAAGGTCAAACTAACTGTAAAATGGCAATTACCTATTCCACAAGTACTCTACAGACAAGATGAACTGATACTGCATATTCAGTAAACAGTCTATTTAATGTTCCTAGACTGTAATGACTTTTTGGCCCGTAGAGAAGAATAAGGTTTTGCTCCTGTAATAAAACGTTTCAGTGCTAATGATTAAGCATAATTTACACAAGAGTTATGTCTGCATTTTATCTCAGAGTCAGGAGACAAATAGTTGCTCCGTCTCTGATATACTAGTCCCTCCAAGGGAGGGCAAGATTTACATGGCAACCCAATGCGATGGGAGAGGGCAACGCCTCAGAAAGGGTTTCTTAAATGGTGACCCCCTTCCACCAACTGACAACAAGGAAATGTACCAAAGTTTGACACTCAAACATGAATTTTATCCTGGAAGTCAATGTCAAGTCTGTCTGAATGGCGGTTTGGTTGCTGGGGAAAATTTGTTGCTGGGGAGCCAAGTATGAAAGGTCAGGTCATCATTAGTGATGGGACGTAGAGAGTCTGAGTCATTTTCTAAGGGAGCCTGTGTTAAAATGTAATTTTAGATCCATTTTCGGAAGGAGACACTGTGAAGGAAAGCTGCCAATGAAGGCAAATGTCTGCTTGTCAATAGACCAAGTAGGGCTATAGTATGGGCGCCAAAAGGCTGAGTCAACCATTTTAAATTAAAGTTCACTTCTGGCCACCACCCAGCAAAAAAACAAAATCACTCAAGTTTACTACTTTGACCACATAAAACGTGTTCAAAGACACTTGGAGAAGATGGCACAAACTTTTCAAAGAAACAGGAAAGAATATCATGGCACAGGCAACGTGTACTAATCCTGTTTTTGTCCAGTTGTTTCTATTGATTTCTCATTTTCTCTCTCTGCTTGGCATGCAAACTAAGCGTGGTCTAAACTCAATTTGTTGAAAAACAAATTAAAGCAGCCTCAGTGGCATCCCTATTTGTCTACAGGCTTTCTGGGGAAGCTACCTGTTTTTGTTCTATGATGGATTTGGGTTTTGGGGTAATGTGTCTATGTGCCATATTCAGCCTTTACTCAGCCTTGGGATGTTGCCACCTTGGAAATGACATAACATGATTTATCTTCCCCTGTGTTAGGCTTGTCACTGTAGTTAAAGTGTTTTCATTACCATAAATACAGAAACTTAAATTCTACTTTTGTAGAATCCATTATCGATGCTCTCTCCCACTATGGAGAGAGAAGAGAGGAGGTGGGAGAGAGAAAAGAAATCCAAGGGCCATTGCTATGCATTTATCAACTTGTCATCTTCAAAGATGTGCATAATGTTGCAATCGCTAAGATCTTTATCTTTAAAACACTGCATTTTAATTGAGAAGAAGGGATGCCTCTGAAGCTGAAAAAGCAAGAACGTTCACATGAGCACCACAATGCCTACTACAGCCATGCTCTACCAAGGTTTTTCAGCACACAGCTTTAACCAACTACAGTAGCTATGTTGGTCTATTGTACTTCACACAATGTGTATGCAGGTTGCTTAGGGGTTTACCACCATTTTATTTAGCCATTTTTATTGTTCAGAAATGTGGGGGGTACTCTCTTCGTTGGAATTCTGTTTTTTTACTGTCAGAAATGGTGTAATGACTTGGTGTGGCATATCTTGACCAGGAGGTTCTTAAAAATATATATTTCAAATCGCAATGAGCCCTTCCTGGTTAAATAAATTAAATAAATAAATTAGGATTTAAACCTTCTCAAACAGCCTAATTCATACTCTTAGAGGAGGTGCTCCCACAATAATGTGATTTGTACTACATACAAGTTGATGTATTGGATTCCTCACACACCAAACTAATGACATTCTACTACCTTTGAAAAGCTTTTTTAAATTATGAAAGCAAGCTTTGCTTTTATACTTACAAGACCATCACACCTGATTGATCGAGCGGTTTTGTCTTGTAGTAATAATCAAGAATAATCAAGTCAAATAAACGTTGGGTAGTTAGATAGCCTATAGTTAATATACTGGCAAGCTTGATGTATAACTACTAACATTAGGTAGCTAGCTAACATACCGGTACTGCTGTAATGATATGCTATGTGGTTCGTAAAGACAGTGTAGCTAACATGTTGTCAGCCAACATAACGTGTAAAGTAACTTATTTGAATAGTCATTAATTTGTTACATTGAGTAGCAAGCTTGGTCGTTAGGGCAAATCTGGTCTGTGATAGGAGGGGGAGGGGGGGTTCACACCTAGCTCAGCTATTAGACTATTCTTTAGTAAAGGTTGAATAGTCTATTGTTCAGCTATGAGCCCCCCTCCACTACTTGCAATAAATTGCTGTTACCATCTCATTCCTTTCCTATTCCACGTGTCATCATTTTGCTCCTAAGTAGCTTGTGGGTGTGCTGGCAGGATATGGCAGCATCATCGGTTGTGCATCAAGAATTCTGCATACAGTAGCACGTTTTTATGAAGGTGTGGTTATTCACAGGCAAATTGTTATATGCTATGGAGGTACATTTGTGTCTTTTTGTTAAGAGCAAAACATTTTTCATTTTCAATCAAAAATAATTGTTCTGAAATCAACTTTTTCCGACACAAAGAAGTCAAAGCATACACCTACAAAGATGGCATCTCGGGTAAGCAGCACTGGGCAGTATTGACGTATCATAAAAATGACATCTGCTGCTTTCGATTGGGAGGTCATATTTCAGTTATTGTTTTCATATCTATAAAAAATAAGCTGTTTTCTTTACTTTCAGAGAGCGAGCTGACCAAGAGGTCAACATTTTTGATATTGCCAGATGTTCACTGTCCAAGGAACAGCCCGTGGAAGCTTTATCGCTGTCAAAAGTGTTTGGTCCAGATTTGGTCCGATTCACACTGGCCAAGATTTGGCACAAACATAGACATATATGTTTGGTCTGGACCCCATTCCATGTAATTTATCTATTCCAGAGCTAGCACCTGATTCAACTTGTCAACTCCTCCTCAAGCGTTTGAAACTCACTTAACCTCTTAAGATGAATGCTCTAACTGTAAGTCGTTCTGGGTAAGAGTGTCTGCTAACTGACAAAAATATATTTAAAAAAATGTACAGCTAGTTCAGAACTACAGCAACAATTTGAAACATTTGGGGGTCCCCAAGAAGAGGTTTAAGAACAACCGAAGTAGAGCACAGCAGAATGCAATACATTACTGTACAGTATTTTTTTAAAGTAGATAAACATTCAATATTCATTCAAAAATGTAAAAAAATACAAATTTTCAACCTCCGTAAAATATGTATTTCCAGAATATTTAAAATATCCTGAAAATACATATTTTCACGTTCATTCAGAACGTAAATTGATCCTATCTGCTACGTCTGGAAAATACATAATTTTGCTGACTGGGTTCATATTTATGGGGAAAACACTGAAAAGTAACTTACATTTAAGTCATTCAGCAGACGCTCTTGAGCAATAAAGCAATTGAGTTAAGTGCCTTGCTCATGGACAGATTTTTTACTTAGCCGGTTCAGGGATTCAAACTAGCAACCTTTCAGTTACTGGCCAAACAGTCTTAAACACTAGACACTGTTGATCAATCAACACATTATCATTATTATTTATTTATTTTTACCTTTATTTAACTAGGCAAGTCAGGTAAGAACAAATTCTTATTTTCAATGACGGCCTAGGAACAGGGACAGAATGACAGATTTGTACCATGTCAACTTGGGGATTTGAACTTGCATCCTTCCGGTTACTAGTCCAACACTCTTAACCACTAGGCTACCCTGCCACCCCAAATAAGTCAGCGCATTAAAATTGAATAAAGAAATTTGCATTGACAGTGGAGGGAGTGATCTGAATTAGTAAACACTAAAGGCAAAGGCTGGTATTTGTTCTGGATGCTCAAACAACGATGTGTACATATTGTGTGTTTATTTAGCTAATTAGCTAGATAGCTAGCATGTGTACACTCACTGCAATGCACAGCCAATGCGTTACTTGCATGTGCATTAGCTGGGTGTTGATTCAACATAAAACAATTATCAGCTGCAGTTTGTGTTGTGAGGGGCTGGTCTTGGTAGTGGAAATGTAGTCTAGCTAGCAGTTGTTTGTGCTGAAACTGACATCTGGCTGCATGCATAGCTAGCTAGCCAGTTTGACTGTATTATGCCAAAATAGCTAGAGGAGAAATGCTCATTGCATGTATTATAAGTTAGCAGTGTGCCGGTTTCCCAAAGTTTGGTGTTGACTATGAACTTTACTTAGCTAGTTAGCTATTCTTTATGGAAGAATGTAGCTAGATAGAATATATTGTCAACATTGAGTTGTGTCTACAATCTATACAGCTATATTACAGTCTCGTTGGCATGTTGGCTTCTCATCCGACTAGTAGCTAGCTTTTAGATCTTTGAGATATGGAGGAAAATATATTAGCATTGTCAGAAATGCTACAAAAAGGTTGCACATCATTTGTTCTCTATTGGCACGTGAGAGTGATAAATTATGAATGTAATCAAAACTGTTGCCCCTACAAACTTATTCAGTTTGAAAGGCGGCATGCCTAATGGGCACTTTATGGATGCATTCGTCTCGTTCTTATCCGATGCTTAGATATTGGGCTAGGTTGGGCAAGAAATGTTGTTTTTCCTAATGCTGACGACCCTGTTAAAATTCTGGTATGTGGTTCGCGGTAATTGCAGGACGGCTCAAGTTGATTTACAAAGTTTCATCTACATATTGGCTTCATATGATCTTCAGCGTCCAAAAATATGTTATTTTGCTAATTGGGTTCAGATTTTTGGGAACACACTGCAAAGTAACTTACATTTACATATTTTAGCAGACATTCTTATCCAGAGTGATTTACAGGAGCAATTAGGATTAAGTGCCTTGCTCAAGGGCACTGACACATTTTTGCCAGAGTCAGCACAGGGATTCAAACCAGTGACCTTTCGGTTACTGGCTTAATGTTCTTAAACCTGCCACCTTGCTCATTTGCTTCCATTCATGGTGAAACTGGCCCCTGCATAAAATAATATCCAAGGAGAGTCTTTTTACCCCTTATTAGAAAGTCCTTCGATTCCCTTTCTCCTAAATGGTTCCTGGCTGTGATTCTGGAAGTAATTGGCCTGCCGTGAAACTGTCCTTACGAGTTGTACATAATAAAGTTTTGTCCAAATCCCCAGAGGCCAAATCAATTGGATAATTTATACTTCTGCTCTTTCATAAACAAGTTAGGTTTAAATAAGTAATGGGGCTCTAATTAGGTTTGAATCATCATGCTTTTAACTAGAATGTTGAGATGGAGCCTGACGACACCCAGCAGCGAGAGATGACCCTGAATGACACTGTTATTATACACAATGTCACACAAATCCTGCGAATATGAAATTATGTCTGCATCGAGTGAGCTCATCATACTCCGTATGTTAATTAGGTGAATATTTAATAGCTATTATAAATTAATACTCTATGCTATGAAGTGTACAGCCTTTGCTATCATGGGCAAACAAGCGTTTCAAACATGAAAAATAATTGTATAAGTGTTCATAAGTAGTGCCGATAAGAATGATAAAGAAATGAAATATTGAGTTGCTTTAGAGTTTCATACACTAAAGAGTAAGTGTGATCGGGGCAAGCAGCTGTGCCTCTCCACATTAGTTTTCTGATTACCAACACTGACGAGATAGCCTGGTGGGAGTGGTGCCAGGACAATAACCTCTCCCTCAACGTCAACAAAACTCAGGAGCTGATTGTGGACTAAAAGAGACAGCAGAAAGAGCCCATCCCCATCGACGGGGCCTCAGTGGAGAGGGTCAAAAGCTTCAAGTTTCTTGGCGTGGGCATCACTGACGACCTGGAATTGTCCCTTCATACAGACAGCATGGTGAAGAAGGCGCAATAGCACCTCTTCAACCTCAGGAGGCTGAAGAAATTTGGCTACGCCCCTAAGACCACAGGGCTCTCCAGAGGGTGGTAAGGTCAGCCCAAAACATCATCAGGGGCAAAGTACCTGCCCTCCAGGACATCTACAGAACCCGGTGTCACAGGAAGGCCAAGAAGATCAAGGATCTCAGCCACCCGAGTCACGGCCTGTTCACCCATCCCTACCATCTAGAAGGAGGAGTCAGTACAGGTGCATCAAAGCAGGGACCGAGAGACTGATAAATAGCTCCTATCTCCAGGCCATCAGACAGTCATGGCTCATCCTATATAACTACTGTTGTACACACACCTTTTCTGTTTATATACTGTCCATACTGTCTATACACACCATTATACTGTGTACAAAACATTATGAACAACTGTTCTTTCCCATGACCAGCTGAATCCAGGTGAAAGATCTGATCCCTCAGTTGTTTAAAGTGGAACTGACAGTGTTTTAATTACTTTGCATATGAAACAGACAATCATAATGTCAGTCAGAAATGTAAAATTCCCAGTTTATGCTACAAAACCAACTTTATAATATGTTTTAAAAATAGTTTATACTTTACAAAAAAATGCCATGATGTACATTAAGGCATTGTTGGCAGAATAAACGGATGCAGTTCAATGCATGCTTTATATAATTCACCAGTACATTTCCTGGTAGTCCAAAACATATTGCTATCAGGTTGCAAATCACAGCTGGCCTGGTACCCACCCATTCAGGATGCACTGCTTCAGTTTCAATGACTCAAAAAACGGACAAATGTAACTAATGCTGGGAATGTCAATACAATCAAACTAGCTAGGGCCATGATCACAAGTCTGTGTGCCAGAGCTCAGAATAACTGATGAATTTACGAATGTGAAACACCTGCTGAATACGACTGGTGTCAGTAAATGTCAGCAAAAAAAAAATATTAAATTGTTGTCAGCAGCACAGTTAGTCACTAACGCTCTAGATAACATGTATACAGCCTAACCAGATATGCTTGGGTGGGAAAAATTGTCAGGGTGAGGTGTTCTCTCATTTGTATCTGGAAGCAAGCTAGCCAACTTTATCCAGTTAACCTCTTGATGCTCTGGGGGCGCTATTTCATTTTTGGATGAAAAACGTTCCCGTTTTAAACAAGATATTTTGTCACAAAAAGATGCTCGACTATGCATATAATTGATAGCTTTCGAAAGAAAACACTCTGACGTGTCCAGAACTACCAAGATATTTTCTGTGCGTGCCCTAGAACGTGAGCTTCAGGCAAAACCAAGATGAGACGGCATCCAGGAAATGAGCAGGATTTTTGAGGCTCTGTTTTCCATTGTCTCCTTATATGGCTGTGAATGCGAGAGGAGTAAGTCTGCCCTTTCTGTCGTTTCCCCAAGGTGTCTGCAGCATTGTGACGTATTTGTAGGCAGATCATTGGAAGATTGACCATAAGAGACCACATTTACCAGGTGTCCGCCCGGTGTCCTGCGCCGAAATTGGTGCGCAAAAGTCAGCTGCAAGTATTTTTCCATGGGATTCAGAGAGGAAAGCAAGCTTCCACGAACGATATATCAATGAAGAGATATGTGAAAAAACACCTTGAGGATTGATTCCAAACAACGTTTGCCATGTTTCGGTCGATATTATGGAGTTAATTTGGCAAAAGTTTGACGTTGTAGGTGACTGAATTTTCGGTTCGTTTCGGTAGCCAGATGCGATGTACAAAACGGAACGATTTCTCCTACACACAGACGCTTTCAGGAAAAACTGCGCATTTGGTATGTAACTGAGAGTCTCCTCATTGAAAACATCCGAAGCTCTTCAAAGGTAAATTATTTTATTTATTTGGTTATCTGGTTTTTGTGAAAATGTTGCGTGCTAAATGCTACTCAAAATGCTAAGCTAGCTTTGCATACTCTTACACAAATTAGTCAATTTCTATGGTGCAAAAGCATATTTTGAAAATCTGAGATGACAGTGTTGTTAAGAAAAGGCTAAGCTTGAGAGCAGACGCATTATTTTCATTTTATTTGCGATTTTCAGAAATCGTTAACGTTGCGTTATGCTAATGAGCCTGAGGCTTTAGTCACGATCCCGGATCCGGGATGGGGAGATTCAAGAGGTTTTAACTTGGGTACTTGACTGATGTTGTGAGGAATGCTCAAATCAACCCTACACCTTATGGAAAGCCAAAAGGTTCAATTTGTCTTACCCAGAACACGTCTTAACACTTGTAATGATCATTTTTCACATGCTTTTTTCAAGTGTCAAATGTCAAACGCACTGTATCTCAGTGCTAGAGCCGTCACTACAGTTCCAGGCTGTATCACATCTGGCCATGATTGGGAGTCCCATAGGGCGGTGCATAATTGGCCCAGCGTTCTCTGGGTTAGGCCGTCATTGTAATTAAGAATTAACTGACTTGCCTCGTTGAATAAAGGTTCAATTAAAAAAATATATACTTTTTTTTGCAAGCCAATAAAATATCTTTTGCACTGTCTCAACCTTGAAATCTAGCTACTCAAGATAAAGATCTTACCTTTTTATCTCTGTAAAGGTTTTCTCTCACCTCTTCTGGGCACTGCAACAGCCAGATAAAAGCAGCTGCACATCAGATCTTAATCCCCATTCTCTATTGTCTAGATTCGACAGGGAGCTAGTCTGTTCTCCTAAAATATTAGCTACAAGCAAGCCAACTTGAGCAAATACATCTTAGCTTGCGAACGAGCCAAGCCAACCGATGACAGAACAAATATACATAAAGTTACTTTCAATTACTTTCTAAACTAATGTTAGTCTCAACCAAGTACAAAGACCTATTGCTCTGTTCCACAACTTAACAACCATTAGTTACAGGCTAGACAGAATACTATATTTCTAGCTAGCTTACAGCCATGCTATCTCAATGAAAATAAGATAGCATTACAACTACAAAGCTGACACTGGCTTGCTATGTGGAATCACTCGTTTTAATTTCTTCCTCAATTTTTCTCACCAACGCCTTGCTGTAGCATTTACATTCTGTAAATGTCATTTGCAAATGACATTCTGTAAATGTCATTTGCAAATTTTAACAATTTGATCCATATTTAGCAAAGTCTCCACCCTCTGTGAGTAAGCATTTAATCACGACAGGCCAGAAGTCAAACAAAGTCAAACTCCTGGAAATTGATGTGGGAGGGGCTACAACTTTACACAGGGGTTCAAAACGTGTACAGTGGGACAATTGAATGCGTCTGAAAGGACAACATTCAAGTGTTCTAATCGCTTGATGTACATTTTTATATGTGATTCTTCTGCATGTCATTTTAGCATGAACAGGTGAATAAAGCACCCATCTTCTTAATTTCACACATTGTCAGCACGTTAAGATTATTTTACACTTGATTTTTTCACCTGATGTGTTTGCATTTAAGTTTAGAAAATGCCTGTCTTCTGTGAAGTTGCTTTTTAAAGTATGAATTTCCCTGTTTAATATACATGGAATTATATGGGTGATTTTGTCTTTTCAAAAGTCCGTAAAGCGTATCGGAAAACTGTTATATTTACAAAACAAATGTTAGTTTAAAAAAATATATATATGCAGTAACATTATATAGAAATATAGAAGCTCACAGCTTAACTAAGATTAAAAAAAATAGATGGAGGAGCTCCTTCGCTAACGTTACCTACATCTGTATCTGTAAGTGTGCTAGTTAATTTCCAGATTTTAGATATGATTTTATACATTCCCATCACAGTTTACAACTAGATAACTTTTATGACTGTGTATTTCCCTCCTGAAAGTCAGCTAGCATGTTGTGCTAACTAGCTTCCCATACATTTCTATTGTATGTTAGCTAGCTAGCTGGTTAGCTTTCTTTTATACTTACTTGCTAAGAGGGTGTTGTACCTAGTTTGTTTACTCATTTCATAGTAAAGATATCTCCCTTTTCTGACAAATAATTTGCCATTTCATGCAATCTGTCAGCCCAGCAACTTGTGATAGAAATACATGGCATCATCATTAATGAAACTCACTTGGCTAACTGTTTTATGCCAGCTACAATGTTAGCTAATTAGCGTGCTAACCCAGCTAACTATTTATTGTTCAAAGGCAGAAATGAGCCACTGAATGTATGTCAGAGACACATACAGTAGTAACCCTGTGTAGCATCCCTGTGTGCTTGCTTGACAACTACCAAGAGGTCTGGACCTTTATGGCACATAAAGAACAAGATACGGTTGATATAACTATTGGCAAGTGTGCGTTCCCTACACTAGTCCAGCGTAAGCAGCCCTGGTCCAACTTCTTTCCCTCAATCACGACAGTAGCATTACACTACAGTAGCATTACTTGAACTTCTACCGCTGCATTCTGGAGCTGGTATAACTACCATCCCGAAAGGCATAACCTGAAAGGCAGCTCAGCAAGGAAGAAACCACTGCTCCAAAACTGCCATAAAAGAGCCAGACTACGGTTTGCAACTGCACATGGGGACAAATATCGTACATTTTGGAGAAATGTCCTCTGGTCTGATGAAACAAATATAGAACTGTTTGGCCATAATGACCATCGTTATGTTTAGAGGAAAAAGGGGGAGGCTTGCAAGCCGAAGAACACCTCTGAAGAACAACTTTGAAGCACAGGGGTGGCAGCATCATGTTGTGGGGGTACTTTGCTGCAGGAGGGACTGGTGCACTTCACAAAATAGATGGCAACATGAGGAAGGAAAATTATGTGGATATAATGAAGCAACATCTCAAGACATCAGTCAGGAAGTTAAAGCTTGGTCGCAAATGGGTCTTCCAAATGGACAATGACCCCAAGCATACTTCCAAAGTTGTGGCAAAATGGCTTAAGGACAGCAAAGTCAAGGTATTGGAGTGGACATCACAAAGCCCTGACCTCAATCCTACAGAAAATGTGTTGGCAGAACTGAAAAAGCATGTGCGAGCATGGAGGCCTACAAACCTGACTCAGTTACACCAGCTCTGTCAGGAGGAATGGGATAAAATTCACCCAACTTATTGTCGGAAGCTTGTGGAAGGCTACCCAAAACTTTTGACCCAAGTTAAACAATTTAAAGGCAATGCTACCAAATACTAATTGAGTGTATGTAAACTTCTGACCCACTGGGAATGTGATGAAAGAAATATAAGCTGAAATAAATCATTCTCTCTGCTATTATTCTGACATTTCACATTCTTAAAATAAAGTGGTGATCCTAACTGACCCAAGACAGGGAATTCTTACTATGATAAAATGTCAGGAATTGTGAAAAACTGAGTTTAAATGTATTTGGCTAAGGTGTATGCAAACTTCCGACTTCAACTGTAAGTTTCCCTGCATTAAAATCCCCGGCATCTAGGAGCGCCCCCTTTGGGTGAGTGTTTTATTGTTTGCTTATGGCGGAATACAGCTCATTCAATGCTGTCTTTGTACCAGCCTCAGTCTGTGGTGGTATGTAAATAGCTATGAAAAATACAGATGAAAACTCTCTAGGTAGATAGTATGGTCTACAGCAGATCATGAAATACTCTACCTCAGGTAAGCAATAGCTCGGGACTTCCTTAGATATCGTGCACCAGCTGTTATTTACAAAATTACATAGTCCCCCACCACAGTGAGTCAGTGTAGTGCAGTCAATTTGACCCTCAGCTACAGTCTGTAGGACACCTTTCTGATATCAATGACAATAGAGTTTGTTTTTTGCTCACAGTTTTTAAAAAATCAAACATACCTGTGAATTAATATAATAAAATGAATTAATATAATAAAATGGCACACATCAAGAGCCAAATATGGATTAATTTTTTTTTTACCTTTATTTAACCAGGCAAGTCAGTTAAGAACAAATTCTTATTTTCAATGACGGCCTGGGAACAGTGGGTTAACTGCCTGTTCAGGGGCAGAACAACAGATTTGTACCTTGTCAGCTCAGGGGTTTGAGCTCACAACCTTCCGGTTACTAGTCCAATGCTCTAACCACTAGGCTACCCTGCACAATGTTTGAAGACACTGAATTTACACGTGTATAAATGACCATAACAAGTGTTCTAATCACCTGTAAATGCACATTGAGTAATGAGTAATGACACTTGAAAAAGCTTGTGAAAAATGAACACAACCAGGGTTCAAATCACCTGTAAACTCACACTGGAAAGGTGAAAAATCACGTGTACAAAAAATTACATTAGACACTTGAAAAAAGGAAGTGAATAATTATCATTACAAGTGTTAAGATGTGTTCAGGGTAGGATAACTTGAACCTTTTGGCTTTCCATAACTCCTCAGCCAGAGCTTCCAGTGTCAATAGTGCAGTTTGCACTCTGAACGCTCTGAGAGGTAAACACTGAGTTTACGAATGACCCAGAGCACACTCTGACATACTGGAGGCAATTTACAAATGCACTCTTAGTTGTCAATCAAATGTATTTGGCATCGATCAAATGAGTGGGCAGGCAAGTTCCCATTCAGTTGTAAAAACGTGGGTTGGGACAAGCATGCATTGGCAGGCAAGCTGCAGAAAGACGGGCAGGCTACTATTCCCCATAGTTTATCAGTGGTGATTTGATGCCCAACTAGCTGAAAAAGTTTGAGAGGGTTTATATAATGTTCCCACCTTAGATTGCAGCTCATCTCGCTCTCGCTAGCTTTAGAGTTTGATCTTGTCATTTTTGATGTGTATAACTTATGGAGAGAAAGCCTACCATTTCATGGTTGTTTGATCAACAGGACTGTAAAATCCCAAATGTAAGAGGACTCCTGTGGTATTTACATATTTGCAGACATCCATTCAGGAGTATTTTGTGGCTTCTGGCAAATGTGTTCTAATGATCTTAATAAGTCGCGCTGTTGCTACCACCTGTAATCACAGTTCAGTTCAATGTGAATGATGGCAGGCCCATGTGGCAAATGCCTTATTTGCATAAAGGCCTAGTGTAGCTCTGATTGGATATGGCGTACTGAACTGCGTAGACTCTGGTCCTGGACGAGACAGATGTGTTTATTAGGTTTTATTCAATGCAGTGTCTATGACTTGTCCAAACACATGGTTGCTTTTCCACTCTATATTGGTACAGAATTTTCACAAATATTTTACTGTACGTCATTCCCAAACATTCTATGAATTTATGAAAACGTGAAAATGACCATGTTCCTCTTCCCATACATACCCCACGCATACAATTATCTGTAATGTCCCTCAGTCGAGTAGTGAATTTCAAACACATTCAACCACAAAGACCAGGGAGGTTTTCCAATGTCTCACAAAGAAGGGCACCTATTGGTAAATGGGTAAGAACAAAAAACAGATATTGAATATCCCTTTGAGCATGGTGAATATATTACACTTTGGATGATTAAAAAAAATCATAGAAACGGAATAGAGCTAAGCACAGGTGTCACGCCCTGACCTTAGTATTCTTTTTTAAATTTTTATTATTTTGGTTATAGGTCAGGGTTTGACGAGGGTGATATGTGTTTTTGTCCTGTCTAGGGTTTTTGTATGTTTATGGGGTTGCAGTAGCTTGCCGTGGAACTGGGGCCTGGGCCTTCAGTGAAGTCCTACACAGTCCCACCCGAATTAATCCACCTCTTATTACCATCATTATGATGCCATGGCTCTAGACACTATACATTTAGACAGAAACGCAGTATAACCAGGCGTTGTGTCACCTTGAAATTGACATTTTTATTCAGAGAATTGCAGGGGAAGAGTACAATAGCTTTTCATTGTTCGTTGAGCTGTAGATCCACTCGGGTGTCCCCAAAAGTTTTCAAAAGCACCATTGTTTGTAAGTGCCCAGCCGTACTTTGGTGTCTCGTTGCTGCCTTAGTTAGACAACTCAGGTTTGCAAAGCCAGTGTGGCTCCAAACACCAAATCGATCACTTGCAAATAATAGGCATTCCCAGCAGTACAGTTTGCAGTGCTTCTCGGAGCCTGTCTTTGTAGCGTCGGCTTTGTAGCGTCGGCGTCTAACTTTTCTTGAAAAGTTTGTCTTGAGAATGGCGTTATAATTATATCCTCAACCAAATCCGCCATTGTGGGTTGAAAAAAACAGTTTAGTAGTACGCAAATTAATTTGTTGATCAATTTCAGTTTCCTAGTTTCCTAGTTGGTAATCCAATCAAAAGTCGTGCAGGCACTACGCCTACTAGCTGGCTCCTGTGTAACACTGGAGCCAGCCAGCAGGCGTACAATAGCCAACTCTAAAGCTGATTGGTTGACACTAAATTTTAATTTCCATTCACTTTAAGCTACAAGCGCCCGCACTGTTGATTCTGAAGGCCTGAGGGCAGATTTTAGACCCTGGCAACACATGATGGCTGAATATGATTGGATAAAATATCTAACATAAAGACCAGCCCTCCAAATCTCAACCTGGGGCTGGAAGCAGTGCAACCAAGAGGAACGCTATGAAATGAAGAGTGTAACTCTTACTCTGGGGAATAATTTAATACATATTTGTGGGAAAATATATAAAAAATATATATATTCTGATGATGTTTAGGCCAGCAGAGAAGGCCTTGCTGGCCCTTTTTTATGTTTATGGTTGCCTCGATTGGTTCTCAATCAGAGGCAGCTGTTTATCGTTGTCTCTGATTGGGGACCATATTTAGGTAGCCATATTCCTTGGGTATTTCGTGGGTTGTTGTCTATGTATAGTTGCCTGTTTCAGCACTCGTGTTATATAGCGTCATGTTGTTTTGGTTAGTTTGTTTAAGTGTTCTTCGTGTTCTTCCTTTAATAAAGAGGAATGTATATTCTAATCACGCTGCGCCTTGGTTTCCTCGTTAGAGGAAAACCTGGTTAAGTCTGCTTTCCAACAGAAACCTCTTAGATACAGTGGGGCAAAAAAGTATTTAGTCAGCCACCAATTGTGCAAGTTCTCCCACTTAAAAAGATGAGAGGCCTGTAATTTTCATCATAGGTACGCTTCAGCTATGACAGACAAAATGAGAAAAAAAATCCAGAAAATCACATTGTAGGATTTTTAATGAATTTATTTGCAAATTATGGTGGAAAATAAGTATTTGGTCAATGACAAAAGTTTCTCAATACTTTGTTATATACCCTTTGTTGGCAATGACAGAGGTCAAACTTTTTGTGTAAATCTTCACACACTGTTGCTGGTATTTTGGCCCATTCCTCCATGCAGATCTCCTCTAGAGCAGTGATGTTTTACATTTACATTTACATTTAGCAGACGCTCTTATCCAGAGCGACTTACAAATTGGTGAATTCACCTTCTGACATCCAGTGGAACAGCCACTTTACAATAGTGCATCTAAATCATTAAGGGGGGGGTGGTGAGAAGGATTACTTATCCTATCCTAGGTATTCCTTGAAGAGGTGGGGTTTCAGGTGTCTCCGGAAGGTGGTGATTGACTCCGCTGTCCTGGCGTCGTGAGGGAGTTTGTTCCACCATTGGGGGGCCAGAGCAGCGAACAGTTTTGACTGGGCTGAGCGGGAACTGTACTTCCTCAATGGTAGGGAGGCGAGCAGGCCAGTTGTGGATGAACGCAGTGCCCTTGCTTGGGTGTAGGGCCTGATCAGAGCCTGGAGGTACTGCGGTGCCGTTCCCCTCACAGCTCCGTAGGCAAGCACCATGGTCTTGTAGCGGATGCGAGCTTCAACTGGAAGCCAGTGGAGAGAGCGGAGGAGCGGGGTGACGTGAGAGAACTTGGGAAGGTTGAACACCAGACGGGCTGCGGCGTTCTGGATGAGTTGTAGGGGTTTAATGGCACAGGCAGGGAGCCCAGCCAACAGCGAGTTGCAGTAATCCAGACGGGAGATGACAAGTGCCTGGATTAGGACCTGCGCCGCTTCCTGTGTGAGGCAGGGTCGTACTCTGCGGATGTTGTAGAGCATGAACCTACAGGAACGGGCCACCGCCATGATGTTGGTTGAGAACGACAGGGTGTTGTCCAGGATCACGCCAAGGTTCTTAGCGCTCTGGGAGGAGGACACAATGGAGTTGTCAACCGTGATGGCGAGATCATGGAACGGGCAGTCCTTCCCCGGGAGGAAGAGCAGCTCCGTCTTGCCGAGGTTCAGCTTGAGGTGGTGATCCGTCATCCACACTGATATGTCTGCCAGACATGCAGAGATGCGATTCGCCACCTGGTCATCAGAAGGGGAAAGGAGAAGATTAATTGTGTGTCGTCTGCGTAGCAATGATAGGAGAGACCATGTGAGGTTATGACAGAGCCAAGTGACTTGGTGTATAGCGAGAATAGGAGAGGGCCTAGAACAGAGCCCTGGGGGACACCAGTGGTGAGAGCGCGTGGCGAGGAGACAGATTCTCGCCACGCCACCTGGTAGGAGCGACCTGTCAGGTAGGATGCAATCCAAGCGTGGGCCGCGCCGGAGATGCCCAACTCGGAGAGGGTGGAGAGGAGGATCTGATGGTTCACAGTATCGAAGGCAGCCGATAGGTCTAGAAGGATGAGAGCAGAGGAGAGAGAGTTAGCTTTAGCAGTGCGGAGCGCCTCCGTGATACAGAGAAGAGCAGTCTCAGTTGAATGACTAGTCTTGAAACCTGACTGATTTGGGGCTGTTGCTGGGAAACACGGACTTTCAACTTCCTCCAAAAATTTTCTATGGGGTTGAGCTCTGGAGACTGGCTAGGCCACTCCAGGACCTTGAAATGCTTCTTACGAAGCCACTCCTTTGTTGCCCGCGCGGTGTGTTTGGGATCATTGTCATGCTGAAAGACCCAGCCACGTTTCATCTTCAATGCCCTTGCTGATGGAAGGAGGTTTTCACTCAAAATCTCACCATTCATGGCCCCATTCATTCTTTCCTTTACACGGATCAGTCGTCCTGGTCCCTTTGCAGAAGAATAGCCCCAAAGCATTATGTTTCCACCCCCATGCTTTACAGTAGGTATGGTGTTCTTTGGATGCAACTCAGCATTCTTTGTCCTCCAAACACGACGAGTTGAGTTTTTACCAAAAAGTTATATTTTGGTTTCATCATTCTTCTGGATCAACCAAATGCTCTCTAGCAAACTTCAGACGGGCCTGGACATGTACTGGCTTAAGCAGGGGGACACGTCTGGCACTGCAGGATTTGAGTCCCTGGCGGCGTAGTGTGTTACTGATGGTAGGCTGTGTTTCTTTGGTCCCAGCTCTCTGCAGGTCATTCACTAGGTCCCCCCGTGTGGTTCTGGGATTTTTTTCTCACCGTTCTTGTGATCATTTTGACCCCACGTGGTGAGATCTTGCATGGAGTGGTCTTGTATGTCTTCCATTTCCTAATAATTGCTCCCACAGTAGATTTCTTCAAACCAAGCTGCTTACCTATTGCAGATTCAGTCTTTCCAGCCTGGTGCAGGTCTACAATTTTGTTTCTGGTGTCCTTTGACAGCTCTTTGGTCTTGGCCATAGTGGAGTTCGGAGTGTGACTGTTTGAGGTTGTGGACAGGTGTCTTTTATACTGATAACAAGTTCAAACAGGCGCCATTAATACAGGTAACAAGTGGAGGACAGAGGAGCCTCTTAAAGAAGAAGTTACAGGTCTGTGAGAGCCAGAAATCTTGCTTGTTTGTAGGTGACCAAATACTTATTTTCCACCATAATTTGCAAATAAATTCATTAAAAATCCTACAATGTGATTTTCTGGATTTTTTCCCACATTTTTTCTGTCATAGTTGAAGTGTACCTAGGATGAAAATGACAGGCCTTTTTAAGTGGGAGAACTTGCGCAATTGGTGGCTGACTAAATACTTTTTTGCCCCACTGTACATACCCAGACTTATTGACTAAGGGGGTTGAATACCCATCTCATCAAGATACAGCATATTAACAAGTCAGCATACGTGGGAACTCCTTCAAGACGGTTGGAAAAGCATTCCAGGTGAAGCTGGTTGAGAGAATGCCAAGAGTCTGCAAAACTATCAGCAAGGAAAAGGGTGGCTACTTTGAAGAATCTCAAATTTAAAACGTATTTTGATTTTGATTTGTTTAACACTTTTTTTTGGTTACTACATGATTCCAAATATGTTATTCCATGGTGTTGGTGTCTTCACTATTATTCTACAATGTAGAAAATACTAAAAATAAAGAAAAACTCTTGAATGTGTAGGTGTGTCCAAAATGTTGACTGGTACTGTATATGTAAGGGATAAACGCCAATGTTCTGTACATTACCTTGCAAATAATGGACGACAAAGCAGGACGAGGCAGAACCCGAATCCCTTTGTGGAGTTAATTTTTCCATGGTAATGTACAGAACGAATGAGTTTATCCCGCTTGTACCACAGCTGACAAAGAAAACAATATGAAAGCACACATTTACTGGTAGAAATATTTTTCCCCCATTTATATCAAATCACACTTTATTTGTCACATGCGCCAAAAACAGAAAATGTAGACTTTAATGTGAAATGCTCACTTACAAGCCCTAACTAACAGTGCAGTTCAAGAAGAGTTTAGAAAATATTTACCAAGTAGACTAAAATAAAAAGTTATAATAAAAAGTTATAACACAATAAGAATAAGAATAACGAGGCTATATACAGGGGGCACAGGTACTGAGTCAGTGTGCGGGGGTACAGGTTAGTTGAGGTAATTTGTACCGGTTGGTGGGGGTGAATTGACGATGCATAAATAATTAAAAACGAGTAGCAGCAGTGTACAAAAAGGGAGTGAGGGTCAATGTAAATTGTCTGGTGGTGATATTATTAATTGTTCAGTTGTCTTATGGCTTGGGGGTAGAAGCTGCTGAAGAGCCTTTTGGCTCTAGACATGGCGCTCCGGTACCGCTTGCCATGTGGTTGCAGAGAAAACAGTCTATGACTTGGGTGACTGGTGTCTCTGACAATTTTATGGGGTTTCTTCTGACACCGCCTATTGTATAGGTCCTGAATGGCAGGAAGCTTGGCCCCAGTGATGTACTGGGCCGTTCACAGTACCTTCTGCAGCGCCTTGCAGTCAGATGCCGAGCAGTTGCCATACCAGGCGGTGATGCAACCAGTCAGGATGCTCTCGATGGGGCAAGCTGCAGAACCTTTTGAGGATCTGGGGACCCATGCCAAATCTTTTGGTGTGCCCTCTTCCAGACTGTCTTTGTGTGTTTGGACCATGATAGTTTGTTGGTGATGTGGACACCAAGGAACTTGAAACTCTCAACCCGCTCCACTACAACCACATCGATGTTAATGGGGGCCTGTTCGGCCCACCTTTTCCTGTAGTCCATGATCAGCTCCGTTGTCTTGCTCACATTTAGGGAGAGGTTGTTGTCCTGGCACCACACTGCCAGTTCTCTGACCTCCTCCCTATAGGCCGTCTCATTGTTGTCGGCGATCAGGCCTACCACTGCTGTGTCATCGGCAAACTTAATGATGGTGTTGGAGTCGTGTTTGGCCACGCAGTCGTGGGTGAACAGAGAATACATGAGGACACTAAGTACACACCTCTGAGGGGCACCAGTGTTAAGGATTAGCGTGGCAGACGTGTTGTTGCCTACTCTTTCCACCTTTAGGGTGGCCTGTCAGGAAGTCGAGGATCCAGTTGCAGAGGGATGTGTTTAGTCCCAGAGTCCTTAGCTTAGTGATGAGCTTCGTGGGCACTATGATGTTGAACTACAGCTGTAGTTGATGAACAGCATTCTCACATAGGTGTTCCTTTTGTCCAGGTGAGAATGGGCAGTGTGGAGTGTGATTGAGATTGCGTCATCTGTGGATCTGTTGTGGCGGTAGGCGAACTGGAGAGGGTCTATGGTGTTTGGGAGTATGCTGTTGATGTGAGCCATGATCAGCCTTTCAAAGCACTTCACGGTAATCATTTAGATAGGTTACCTTCGCTTCCCTGGGCACAGGGACTATGGTGGTCTGCTTGAAACATGTAGGTATTACAGACTCGGTCAGGGAGAGGTCTAAAATGTCAGTGAAGTCACTTGACAGTTGGTCCGTGCATACTTTGAGTATCTGTCCTGGTAATCCATCTGGCCCAGCGGCTTTGTGAATGTTGACCTGTTTAATTTTCAATAAATTTGCAAAAATTGTCACTATGGGGTATTGTGTGTAGATAATGAGAAGAAATATCAATTCATGCTTGTAAGGGTTATGAGTGCTGTTGGAAGGCACTAATATACAGTATATAACAATTTTCAGTGCAATTTAATTTAGACTGAGATGTGAAGATCTAAGCAGAAATTTAGACAAGAATAGAATGCTCTCTCCAGTGACAACTCTAGCAGGCCTATACACATGTGGACTACTGTATTTTCTTAAACTGGACAACATTACAGTCAACATATGCATGTGGTTATAAGAACGAAGATAATAATAATTAATTTGAATAATTGGATAACTTCAAACAAAGTGACAAACTCAACTCTGTCACAGTCTCACAACACTGTTATGATCAAACAAGTAATTGGGTTGAGTGTGAAAGGGTTGAGATTTTTGGCTCAAAATGGCCACAGCCCCTCATGTGGTGAAGAACAGGAGACCACATGGCATGCATGAATTTAATAAAAGAAATAGAAAACTGTTACTTATCAAAACTATTTATTTCATGTAACAGAGTTGAGTTGAGCTCGATGACCCCAATCGATGCAATATAGCTATAAAAGAACGGGATAACTTGCCTCTCTTTGCAGCATGTCGTTCAGAAGACTTGTATTATGTCACATAAAGACAAGTTCACTATTTTAATGGGAGGAAATTTGTTGGCGTAAAGTGGTTGAGGGGAGACTGAGGTACGCAACAAAA
This sequence comes from Oncorhynchus masou masou, assembly GCF_036934945.1. Classification (NCBI taxonomy): domain Eukaryota; kingdom Metazoa; phylum Chordata; class Actinopteri; order Salmoniformes; family Salmonidae; genus Oncorhynchus; species Oncorhynchus masou. The sequence continues at coordinate 51,294,813 of NC_088222.1, forward strand.
TAGGATTTTAATCAATAATCATTTGGAAAAAATACATTCTTTGTAAGGGTTTTCCTGTGGTGAAGTAGAGGAGGACCAAAACGCGGCGTGGTTAAATTGATTCATGTTTAATTAAAACAGATAAACATGAACACTACAAAAACAACAAACGTGGAAAACCAAAAACAGCCCTATCTGGTGCAAAACACAGAGACAGGAACAATCACCCACAAACACACAGTGAAACCCAAGCTACCTAAGTATGATTCTCAATCAGAGACAACTAATGACACCTGCCTCTGATTGAGAACCATACAAGGCCGAAACCTAGAAATACCCCAAAACATAGAAAAACAAACATAGACTGCCCACCCAACTTACGCCCTGACCATACTAAATAAATACAAAACAAAGGAAATAAAGGTCAGAACGTGACATTCTCAGCAAAAGTCATATCCTAAATACAAATTCAGTGAAGACCACGGAGGACATGGCAAAATGCTTGGTTTCAGTTGAAAACTATGTATTTTCTGATATTAAAGATGAAATTAATGTATTGTTTCTTACCCTTCACCACAGGGGACATTTCAATTTTTTTAAAAGCATGGAATATTTTTTGTCTGTACAGGCTTCCTTCTTTTCACTATGACAATTAGGTTAGTATTGTGGAGCAACTACAATGTTGTTCATCCTCAGTTTTCCCCTATCACAGCCATTCAACTCTAACTGTTTTAAAGTTACCATTGGCCTCATGGTGAAATCCTTGAGTGGTTTCCTTCATCTCCAGCGACTGAGTTAGGAAGGACACCTGTAACTTTGTAGTGAATGGGTGTATTGATACACCATCCAAAGTGTTAATAATAACTTCACAATGCTCAAAGGGATATTCAATGTCTGCTTATCTACCAATAGGTGCCCTTTTTTTGTGAGACATTGAAAAACCTCCCTTGTGTTTATGGTTGAATCTGTGTATGAAATTCACTGCTCAAGTGAGGGACCTTACAGATAATTGTATGTGTGGGGAAAAGAGATGAGGTAGTCATTCAAAAATCATGTGAAACACATTTATTACACACAGAGTGAGTCCATGTAACCTATTATGTGACTTGTTAGGCAAAATTGTATTCCTGAACTTACACTGTATATAGAAAATATGTGGAAACCCCTTCAAATGAGAGGATTCAGCTATTTCAGCCACACCCGTTGCTGGAACGTCTATGAACAACAAGTGGTAGGCCACTCAAGCTCACAGAACGGGACCTCCGAGTGCTGAAGTGTGTAGCGTTTAAAAAACGTCTTACCTTGTTTGCAACACTCACTACCATGTTCCAAACTGCATCTGGAAGCAACGTCAGCACAAAACTGTTCATCGGGAGCATACAAGACTAAGTTCACCTTGCCCAATGCCAAGCATCAGCTGGAGTGGTGTAAAGCTTCGCCACCATTGGACTCTGGAGCAGTGGAAACGCGTCCTCTGAAGTGATGAATCACGCTTCACCATCTGGCAGTCCGACGGACGAATCTGAGTTTGGCAGATGCCAGGAGAACACTACTTGCCCGAATTCATAGTGTCAACTGTAAAGTTTGGTGGAGGAGGAATAAGGGTCTGGGTCTGTTTTTCATGATTCGGGCAATGCCCTTTAGTTCCAGTGAAGGGACATCTTAACGCTACAACATACAATTACATTTAAGATGATTCTGTGCTTCCAACTTTGTGGAAACAGTTTGGGGAAGGCCGTTTCAGCATGATAATGCCCCCCCGTGCACAAAGCAAGGTCCATACAGAAATGATTTGTCGAGATCAGTGTAGAAGAACTTAACGGCCTACACAAAGCCCTGACCTCAACCCCATCGAACACCTTTGGGATGAATTGGAAGGACGACTGCAAGCCAGGTCTAATTGCCCATCATCAGTGCCTGATATACTGTAACTAATGCTCTTTTAGCAGCAAAGGGGTTGACCATCTCCATATTAAAGCCCGTGATTTTAGAATGAGATGTTCGATGAGAGGTATCCACATACTTTTGGTCATGTAGTGTATTTAACAAAAGGATTGAATACTTATTGACTCAAGTCACTTCAGCTTATAATTTTTAATTGATTAGTAAAATGTCCAAAAACATAATTCAAATTTGACATTAGGGGTACTGTGTGTAGGCCAGTGACAAAAACCTAAATTTAATCCATTTTAAATTCAAGTTTTAAGACAACAAAATGTGGAAAATGTAAAGGGGTGTCAATACTTTCTGAAGTGGTGGCAGGTAGCCTAGTGATTAGAACGTTTGACTAGTAACCGAAAGGTTGCAAGATCGAATCCCTGAGCTGACAAGGTAAAAATGTCTTTCTGCCCCTGAACAAGGCAGTTAACCCACTGTTCCTGTGACTTCTTAAAAGTAAATTTGTGGAATTTCTTTCCTTACTGTGTTTCAGCTAATCAGTTTCCATTCCATGTGATCATGCATGGTGATGGTGGTTGTTGCGTGGCAGGCAGTCCTCTGGCTTCCAATGACTCCTCACACTTGGAACTTATAACTTATCCTAGTGGTTAGGTGAACCCCCGGACTTCACAACACATGAGAGTGTCGCATATTCTGGTTGACACAAATGGCCCGTGGTTCGAGCTGAGCTGGGCGAATAAGCAGGACTGAATGACTAACAGCAGGCCCCCACGGGATGCATGTAATGTAAACAGCATATACTGTAGATCCATTTGAGTGAGGGACTGCTGGGGTGCAGGGGTTTGACATATTTCTCACCATGCGTGGTGCGTGTCACTGTGCATGATGACTTTGGCTGTTATGGGAAGAATAACACTAGGACATCTCAGCTTTGGAAGCAGAGGAACGTGTGAAGGCTTAGATAAACCTAAGAGATCAAGAGGTGGAATTCCGTAGTCAGTGTATCACCCATCCTCCTTGGCACTGTGAGCTGAATTTGTTCACCCTTTCAGGGATATTGTGGTCGTTAAATATTTTGTTTTACATGTCCACCTGCATTTGAAATGAACAAGGACACCTAGCTCTGGCCCCTTATAGATAATCTTATTGAAGATAAAGTCTGCTCTTTTCTCGGGGTTTAGCTCACCATCAACAAAAACAAACAAACCCCAAAAAGCAGCAACATTTCTGACTTGACCTTCTCTGTAATTGTTTCCCTAAACCATTTCCCTGTGATGTTCTAATAGAGGTCTCACCGTGTTTAAAGTGCCTAGATGCCACAACAGAAAATGCAGATAAATTACCACTGCCATTGGAAAGGCTACATAAACAGCTGCTGTAGTGGTGGAGGTGTGAGTGTAACAGGGAGTTGAAGAACATATGTTAGGTGCTCTCTGAGGCAACAAGAGGAGAGGACATGCTACGTGTGACTTAAACCAAGCTTCTTCTTTTTTTGTTTACAGCTTTTATCTTTGAACTCAAGTTTGATATGTCTTCATTCAAAAGAATGGATAAATCTCAGGTATTTTGTTTTTACATCTGAATTTCACACAGCCAAATGTAACAGCACACTATTCTATAGCCTAGGAAGAAACAAGTGTTTATCTAGCGCCATGTACTGTTCATACCACAAAGGCCACACAATGATTTACTGGCCACCCTTCCATCACAAATATTTGGTCACAACTATAAAATACGAAAAGACTAGACCACAAGGATTTACAGGAAACAAGGATTACAGCAATCCAGTGATGTGTGTGCCTCTTATTGGGCATAAATAAATGGGGGGGGGGTTATGTTTTAAACAGTAACACGTGATCTTTATGACCTCCACCAGTGGCCTGCCAGCCGGTGGTGCCATGCTGGGACCAAAGACAACACTAACGTGCTGCCTGCTGTTATCCATAGGGACTCCCTCCCCTCCCCAGCACAATACATCCAGAGATGGTGGCAGCTATTGATTTACTCCACACAATCTGCTCCGCTCCAGGGGAAATTACTAGGAAGTAAAGGAAAGGGGGATACCTAGTCAGTTGCACAGCTGAATGCATTCAACCGAAATCTGTCTTCCGCATTTAACCCAACCCCTCTGAATCAGAGGTACAGGTGGGCGCCTTAATCAACATCATCGGCACCCAGGGAGCAGTTGTTGTTTGGGGTTAACTGCCTTGCTCAAGAGCAGATTCTTGAGTTTTTGAAATAGCAACCTTTCAGTTACTGGCCCAACACTCTTAACTGCTTGGCTACCCGACGCCTGGGTGGATTGAAGGGTATTTTTACTTGATTGAAACTAAATTGAAATACTTTGAGCAGAAGGCATTCCTGATGATGTAGAAAAATGCTGGTGTCAAATAAGTTAAATAAATTACTCAACGGTATCTTGTAGTATTTCAACTAAAGTTTTATTGTAATTTTTATTGTCAGGTACATTTTGGGAGAACATGTGGGAGAAAATATAAATAATTGCTCTTACAGGAATGGAATACAGGACTCTAAATCAAATCTAATAAAAACTTCATTTGTCACATACACAAGGTTAGCGGATGTTAATGTGGGTGTAGCGAAATGCTTGTGCTTCTAGTTCCGACAGTACAGTAATATCTAACAAGTAATCTAACCTAACCATTTCACAACAACTACTTTTATACACACAAGTGTAAAGGGATGAAGAATATGTAAACAAAGATATATGAATGAGTGATGGTACAGAGCGGCATAGGCAAGATGCAGTAGATGTTATCGAGTACAGTATATACATATGAGATGAGTAATGTAGGGTATGTAAACATATAAAAGTACATTATGGCAATGCACTATACAGTATACAGTATACAGTATGTGCCTGGTAAGAACACAGTTGACAACATATATTTCGTTCCACGAAATGTGTGCCTTTTGCGTCCCTTGGATAAGTAGAAATTTTGCACCAATATAGATTAAAAGCCTGTTACATGAAATGAAGTGCCCTTTAATATAGACTACATGGAAATGCAATATGAAAATACTTGCTAAAGAGCAAAAATTTAGCATTTTGACATGTCCCTCTGTACATAGTTAATGTAAATAAGCCTACATCACAAAATGGCAGCTAATTCTAAACATCTAATCATCACTTCATGGACTGGTGATAATCCCTGTTGAAATCATTGTGTTTTTGGTGAAATCAGATCATAGTGTGTTCTCATCCTCTCCAATAAAATAATAGATTTTTAGTATAGTTTTCAAACTCGATAGTACTGAAATTTAAAAAAGCTGTTATTTTGAGTGGGTGAATAAAGGTTGAAATCTCATTGATCAACATCTCAACCAAATATTTCCAAAAATTCTACGTTGAGATGACGTGGTGTGCCCAGTGGGCAAGCTCAATTTGTTTTACTTATTGTGATTGATCTTGAATACTTGTATCAAATAATATCTTTATAACATTCAGAATCTTCTAACTCATGATATACAGTGTATTCAGACCCTTTGACTTTTCCCACATTTTTAAAGTTATAATGTCACACCCTGGTCGAGGTATTTTGTGTTTATTTTCATTTATTTGGTCAGGCCAGGGTGTGGCATGGGGTTTTTGCATGTGGTGTGTTGGTATTGGGTTTGTAGCTTAGTGGGGTGTTCTAGTTAAGTCTATGGCTGTCTGAAGTGGTTCTCAATCAGAGGCAGGTGTTTATCGTTGTCTCTGATTGGGAACCATATTTAGGCAGCCATATTCTTTGTGTGTTTTGTGGGTGATTGTCCTTAGTGTCCTTGTTCCTGTAGCTGTGTTAGTTTACACTAGTATAGGCTGTTTCGGTTTTCGTTATGTTTTATTGTCAGTGTAGTGTGTTTGTTGTATAGGTGCGCGTCGGGTCCTTGTACCCATGTTTGTTTGTTATGTACATTTAGTGTTATGGAGCATACTCCGTACACTTTATTAAAAGACTCCATTTTACACTCCATTTGACTCTCCTGCGCCTGACTTCCCTGCCACCTATTACACCTACGCATGACATATAACCTTATTCTAAAATGGATTAAAAAAATTTTCCCCTTAATCTACTCACAAAACCCCATAACGACAAAGCAATAAGTTTTATTTTTTTCTGTTGCTAAATATAAACAAAAATGAAATACCATATTTACATAATTATTCAGACCATTTGCTATGAGACTCGAAATTCAGCTCAGGTGCGTTTGATCAACCTTGAAGTGTTTCTACAACTTGATTAGAGTACACCTGTGGTAAATTACATTTATTGGACATGGTTTGGAAAGGCATATACCTGTCTATATAAGGTCCCAGAGTTGGCAGTGCATGTCAGAAGAAAAACCAAGAAATGAGATTGAAGGAATTTTCCCGTAGATCTCAGAGACAGGATTGTGTTGAGGCACAGATCTGGGGAAGAGTACCAAAACATTTCTGCAGTATTGAATGTTCCCAAGACAAAGTGGCCTCCATCATTCTTAAATGGAAGAAGTTTGGAACATCCAAGACTCTTCCTATAGCTGAACGGTGGCAAAATCAACAATTGGGGGAGAAGGGCATTGGTCACAGAGTTCCTCTGTCAAGATTGGGGAAACTTCCAGAAGAACAACAATCTCTGGAGCACTCCACCAATCAGCCCTGACAGAAGCCAGACGGAAGCAACTCATTAGTAAAAGGCACATGACGGCCCGCCTGGAGTTTGCCAAAAGCTACCTAAAGGACTCTCAGATCACGAGAAACAAGATTATCTGGTCTGATGATACCAAGATTGAACTCTTTGGCCTGAATGCCAAGCGTCACGTCCGGAAGAAACCTGGCACCATCCCTATGGTGAAGCATGGTGGTGGCATGTTTTTCAGCGATAGGGACTGGAAGACCAGTCAGGATCGAGGGAGAGATGAATGGAGCAAAAAACAGAGAGATCCTTGATGAAAACCTGTTGCAGAGCACTCAGCACCTCAGACTGGGGGCGAAGGTTCACCTTCCAACAGGACATTGACCGTAAGCACACAGCCAAGACAACGTAGGAGTGGCTTCGGGACAAATCTCTGAATGTCCTTGAGTAGCCCAGCCAAAGCCCGGACTTGAACCCGATCTACCATATCTGGAGAGACCTGAAATTATCTGTGCAGCCTGATGACCTAGAGGCCGGAAAGGGAGTATACGTGACAGTACCCCCTCCCCAACACGCGGCTTCAACCGCACGACGCCGTCTAAGGGGACGAACCCAGGGATCAGGAGCGGACCGGTCCCACCTGCTGATGCGCGAGAACTGTTACGCCAGCTGAGGCATGGGAACATGTTGAGTCAGCTGGGGCGCGGGAACTTGACAGATCGGTTGAGGCAGCAGAGCCTGGCGATCCGGCTGAGGCATGAGAACCTGACGAGCCGGTGGGAGCAGGGGAGCCTGGCGATCCGGCGGAGGCATGACAGCCCGACTAGCCTCCTGAGGCAGGGGAGCTCGGCGATCCGGCTAAGGCATGAAAGCCCGAAGAGCCGGCTGAGCCAGGGGAGCCTGGCGATCTGGTTGAGGCATGAGAGCCTGTAGCAGTTCCCAGACACAAAAAATAAAATAAATTCACTGATGCTTCTTTAGGTGAGGTGTTATTCTGTAACGAGTGTGCTGAGAGTCGGTAAGCAAGTTCAGGGAAAGAGCGTTTTAATATAAGAAACAATGAACACGAAACACACATCACACCAACATGAAAACAGAGTCAATAACACCTGAGGAAAAAAACAAAAGGGAGTGACAGATGTAGGGAAGATAATCAAGGAGGTGATGGAGTCCAGGTGAGTGTCATGAGGCGCAGGTGCGCGAGACGATGGTGACAGGTGTGCGGCACAAATCAGCAGTCTGATGACCGAGAGGGCGGAGAGGGAGTATACTGATAGTCAAGGGTCAGAATACTTTCCGAATGGACTGTAATAAAAAATGTTTTTATTATGTTGAAACATGAGCTCTTTATTACAGAATGTTAAAATTAGGTGAAAATAAAATTAATTGTTTTACCAAGTTACACTTCTCAAAAGGCACCGAATTGGTGGAATTACCCAGATACAGTTACAAATTTAGAATAAGAGTAAATGGTTTTGAGCTTGGAACTATAATTATAGACTGAACAGGGGGGTGAGGGGGGATTTGCCTGAGAATAATTAATCTTGTAAAAGCGCTGGCAGATTGATTAGCCAAAATAGATTGCAGGTGATATGAGAACTAGCTGTTGCAATGAACCGTAATGTCTGCATTATTTAATTTAGCACTGGTTAATGCACTAAGCTATGGTGCCTGCACATCACTTGGCATAGAAAATTAATGGAAAGCTCTCGTGGACTCATACATCATCTTTTGAATATATTATTCTGGGATGGAAGTCACATTTTTTAACCTAAAAGGGAGAGCAGTTTAGAGTTTGACCCTACTCCCTATAATCATTCATTCCATTCTCTCAGTAAATGTTACCCGTGTTTAAAGTATGGGTCTTTACTATGTTATACAATTTTTTTATTTTCCTTCATTCAAGATGTGAAATAATCTCTATGTACTGTATACCATGTCAGAGATGGATGATTGACATGATTTACAGAGAACTGGAAGTATAGTGATGAAACTGTACATTTCACTCCTCGACAAGTCACTAGAGCAGTTTGTTGATTATGTGAATCAGCTGTGTAGTGCGAGGGCAAAAAAAAACTTGCAGCCCTTGGTGTCCTGCGGACCGAATTTGGGAAACCCTGCACTATAGACTCAAAGCCACAAGAGGGTAAAACACATTTCAAACGTTGTTGGTTATGATATTCCATCGGTGCCGGTGCCGATACCTCAAAACATATCATGACTTTGTATAATTGTCTTGAGGAACATTTTTTTTTACCCTGCGTCCCTCAATATAATTGATTTGATCATCCCTGAGTTTATCCTCGGTTGATGATCCCATGTTTTATGGCACTGCACTAAGTGAAGCCATTACGATCCTACATACAGTCCTCCCCCCTTGGATCCAGGCACGTGCCCAGATAGGACCCTACCTGTGCAGAGCACATTCCCCTTCCATTATTCAAAGTGCCCTTTTGGGTGATGGTACACTCTTAGATTAAAATGGTTCCAAATGGCATCTTTGGCTGTCTCCATAGGAGAACACTTTTTGTTTCCAGGTAGAACACTTTTGGGCTAGAAACCCCGGTGGAAAGGAAGGTTCAAGATAGAACCTTTTTTTCCAAGAGTGTATAATTTCCCCCAGAAATGTTATTATTTTGTAAAAAAAATGTTGTCGTTGTTCGGAGGACCACTGCCTACAAGTTCTAGTGAAGTCATCATGTTCGCCACCCCACCCCCCAGCCCATCTGTTGGTTGTGCCTGTTGTCCTTCCCTGTACGGAGATTGCGTGCTCCCGGTATACAAACATGCATGGCTTGAGAGATGAGATTAACGGCTGTGTGTGTAGCTAGCTACCTGCTGTCGTTTAAATATCAACAGTACTGCCACCGTAGCATAACATTTGAGTAACACTTGATTTAGACTATTCGGTCTGTTTGGCTGATTGCACAGAGAGGCAGAAAGACAGAGATGAGCAGGTCCATCCCTTTTTCAGTCAGGAGATACACATTTGTCAACCACCATATACTAAAATATCCACACAACCCACTAGCCAGCCAGCCAGCTATACACTGCATTCGAAAAATATTCGGATCCCTTGACTTTTTACACATTTTGTTACATTACAGCCTCATTCTAAAATGTATCCGTTTTTTTTCACTCATCAATCTACACACAATACCCCATAATGACAAAGCAAAAACAGGTTTTACATTTGTTTTTGCAAATGTATCACAAATAAAAAATGGAAATATCACATTTGCATAAGTATTCAGACTCTTTACTCAGCACCTTTGGCAGCAATTACAGCCTCGTCTTCATGGGTATGTTGCCACAAGTTTGGCACATCTGTATTTGGGGAGTTTATCTCATTCTTCTCTGCAGATCCTCTCAAGCTCTGTCAGGTTGGATGGGAGTGTCGCAGCACAAATATTTTCAGGTCTCTCCAGAAATGTTCGATCGCGTTCAAATCCGGGCTCTGGCTGGGCCAGTCAAGGACATTCAGAGACTTGTCCCGAAGTCACTCCTGCTTTGTCTTGGCTTTGTTCTTAGGGTTGTTGTCCTGTGGGAAGGTGAACCTTCGCAGCTGTCTGAGGTCCTGAGCACTCTGGTGCAAGTTTTCATTAAGGATCTCTGTACTTAGCTCGTTCATCTTTCCCTCGATTCTGAATAGTTCACAGGTCCCTGCCTCTGAAAAAAATACCCACAGCATGATGCTTACACCACCATGCTTCACCATAGGGATGGTGCCATGTTCCCTACAGACGTGACGCTTGGCATTCAGACCAAAGAGTTCAATCTTGGTTTTATCAGACCAGAGAATCTTGTTCTTATGGTCTGAGAGTCCTTTATGTACCTATTGGCAAACTCCAAGTGGGCTGTCATGTGCCTTTTACTGAGGAGTGGCTTCCGTCTGTCCACTCTACCATAAAGGCCTGATTGGTGGAGTGCTGCAGAGATGGTTGTCCTTCTAGAACATTCTCCCATCTCCACAGAGGAATTCTGGAGCTCTGTCAGAGTGACCATCGGGTTCTTTGTCACCTCCCTGACCAAGGCCTTTCTCCCCCAATTGCTCAGTTTGGCCAGGAAGCCAGCTCTAGGAAGAGTCTCGGTGGTTCCAAACTTCTTCCATTTAAGAATGATGGAGGCCACTGTGTTCTTGAGGACCTTCAATGCTGCAGAACATTTTTGGTACCCTTCCCCAGATCTGTGCCTCGACACAATCCTGTCTCGGAGCTCTACAGTCAATTCCTTCAACCTAATTTCTTGGTTTTTGCTCTGACACGCACTGTCAACTGTGAGACCTTACATAGACAGGTCTATGCATTTCCATATAATGTCCAAACAATTGAATATACCACACGTGGATTCCAATGAAGTTGTAGAAACAGCTCAATGATGATAAATGGAAACAAGACGCAACTGAGCTCAATTTCGAGTCTCATAGCAAAGGGTCTGAATACTTATGTAAATAAGATTTTTCATTTTACAATAATTTTTTGGCACAAAAAAATGTAAACCTGTTTTTGCTTTGTCATTATGAGTAGATTGATGAGGGGGGAAAATGTTAAAATTTTTTAGAATAAGGCTGTAACGTATCAAAACGTGGAAAGGGTCAAGGGGTTTGAATACTTTCTGAATGCACTGTATATCAGGAGTTTGAAGATTATGAATATTATGAAGATTCCACTGGATGTCAGAAGGTGAATTCACCAATTTGTAAGTCACTCTGGATAAGAGCGTCTGCTAAATGACTTAAATGTAAAATGTAATATTATTTGATACAAGTATTCAAGATCAATCACAATAAGTAAAATTGAGCTAGCCCACTGGGCAAACAACTTCATCTCAACGTGGAAGTTTGGGAAATACTTGGTTGAGATGTTGAGATTTCAACCTTTATTTACCCACTCAAAATAACAGCCAACCGTTCTTTTTTAATTTCAGTACTATCAAGTTTGAAAACTATACTAATAATCAATTATTTTACTGGAGAGAGGTTGAGAACCCACTGTGATCTGATTTGCCCAAAAACACAATGAATTCAACAGGGTTTATCACCAATCAATTAAGTGTTGATTAGACGTTTAGAAGTAGTTGCCATTTTGTAATGTAGGCTTATTTACATTAAATTAATCGGAACCCCTCGACAACATTCCACTGAAAAGGCAGTTTGCGAAATTCAAAACAATTTTCTTGAAATATGTAACTTTCACACATTAACAAGAGCAATGCAGCAAATGAAAGAAAAAACATCTTGTTAATCTTGAATCTCCCCATCCCGGATCCGGGATCGTGACTAAAGCCTCAGGCTCATTAGCATAACGCAACGTTAACGATTTCTGAAAATCGCAAATAAAATGAAAATAATGCGCCTGCTCTCAAGCTTAGCCTTTTCTTAACAACACTGTCATCTCAGATTTTCAAAATATGCTTTTGAACCATAGCAATTGACTAATTTGTGTAAGAGTATGCTAAGCTAGCATAGCATTTTGAGTAGCATTTAGCAAGCAACATTTTCACAAAAACCAGATAACCAAATAAATAAAATCATTTACCTTTGAAGAGCTTCGGATGTTTTCAATGAGGAGACTCTCAGTTACATAGCAAATGTTCAGTTTTTCCTGAAAGAATCTTTGTGTAGGAGAAATCGCTCCGTTTTGTTCATTACATTTGGCTACCGAAACAAACCGAAAATTCAGTCACCAAAACGTCAAACTTTTTCCAAATTAACTCCATAATATCGACCAAAACATGGCAAAAATTGTTTAGAATCAATCCTCAAGGTGTTTTTTCACATATCTCTTCATTGATATGCAGTTCGTGGAAGCCTGCTTTTGTCTCAGAATCCCATGGAAAAATACTTGCAGCTGAAAATGACGCACCAATTTCGACGGAGGACACCGGGCAGACACCTGGCAAATGTAGTCTCTTATGGTCAATCTTCCAATGATATGCCTACAAATACGTCACAATGCTGCAGACACTTTGGGGAAACGATAGATAGGGCAGGATCATTCCTGTCGCATTCACAGCCATATAAGGAGACAATGAAAAACAGAGCCTCAAAAATCCTGCTCATTTCCTGGTTGCAGTTTCATCTTGGTTTTGCCTGTAGCTCCTGTTCTGGGGCACTCACAGACAATATCTTTGCAGTTCTGGAAACTTCAGAGTGTTTTCTTTCCAAAGCTATCAATTATATGCATAGTCAAGCATCTTTTCGTGACAAAATATCTTGTTTAAAACGGGAACGTTTTTCATCCAAAAATGAAATACTGCCCCCAGAGTTTCAAGCGGTTATTAACTCTGGGCACGCTATTAATCCAAAACTGAAAATGCTGCCCCCTATCCCAAAAAGGTTAATAACCATTTAAAAAATGTCCTCCTGGTAACCCATTCCAATCACCAGGTGCATGGCTGTCCATTTGTAATATGTTTCAATGGGCATTTACCATTTGACATGCTCAAAAATACTGCAGCAATGCAAAATTGACTGATCCGATGAACTCGGCATGGCTTGGCAGTGATTCTGGTTCCTCTCCATCGTTCGTTGGTGTTGATCTCAGAATGTCAATTTGGTGATGGTCTATCACTTTTTAAACATATTGCAAATGGACAAAAGTCAGCCAGCCAGTCACTATCCATCAGTCATTTAGAAATCATTCTGACACCAAACTGATACAAACTGACACCACACCCACAACTCATTTAGAAGCCAACTATCACATATTTCAGAGCAGGCCTAAAATTCACAGCGCCTTCCGTTTAACTTTTTCGTGACAGGTGGCAGTATTTTCACGTCCGGATGAAAAGCATGCCCAAATTCAACTGCCTGCTACTCATCACCAGAACATAAGATATGCATATTATTATTAGATTTGGATAGAAAACACTCAGATAGAAAACAGTTTGAATCATGTCTGTGAGTATAACAGAACCTATTTAGCATGCGAAACCCAGAGGACAAACCATTCAGATTTGTTTATTTGAGGTCACTCTCTTTCAATGTGAATCCAGATTTCTAAAGGGACATTCTTGCAGTTCCTATCGCTTCCACTGGATGTCACCAGTCTTTAGAAATTGGTTGAGGTTTTTCCATAGTGTAATGAATATGTAGCCATGTTCAGAATGAGGGTAAATTGTAGTGTTTTGAGATATTTTGTAGTCACATTGCTCAAGTTGGAACCGGTGTTTTTCGGGATCAAATGTGCCAAATAAATTGACATTTTGGATATATATCGACGGAATTAATCCAACAAAAGGACAATTTGTGATGTTTATGGGACATATTGGAGTGCCAACAAAAGAAGCTCGTCAAATGTAAGGCATGATTTATATTTTTATTTCTGCGTTTTGTGTCACGCCTGCAGGGTTGAAAAATGTTTCTCTCTTTGTTTACGGAGGTGCTACCCTCAGATAATAGCATTGTTTGCTTTCGCCAAAAAGCCTTTTTGAAATGTGACATGTTGGCTGGATTAACAACAAGTGTAGCTTTAATTTGTTATCTTACATGTGATTTCATGAAAGTTAGATTTTTATAGTAATTTATTTGAATTAGGCGCTCTGCATTTTCACTGACTTTTGGCCAGGTGGGACGCTAGCGTCCCACATATCCCAGAGAGGATAATTATCCTCTTGAAACTAGGGGGCACTATTTAGATTTTTGGAGAAATAACGTTCCCAAAGTAAACCGCTTATTTCTCTGGACCAGATGCTAGAATATGCATATAATTGACAGCTTAGGATAGAAAACACTCTAAAGTTTCCAAAACTGTCAAAATATTGTCTGTGAGTATAACAGAACTGATACTGCAGGCGAAAGCCTAAGAAAAATCCAATCAGGAAGTGACTCATGTTTTGAAACCGTTGTGTTCCTATGCACCCCTATTGGCCACTGAAATGGTTATCAACCAAATTCATTTTTCTACATATTCCCTAAGGTGTCTACAGCATTGTGCTGTAGTTTCACACCTTTATGTTGAAGAATGAGCGTAAACGACTACATTGTGTAAGTGGCCAGCTGAGGGCTCTCAGAGTGATTCTTGCGTAAAAGACAGAGATAGTAATTTTTCCTCTCACTCCTACTGAAAAGCCAATTGTCCCGGTTGATATATTATCGAATAGATATTTGAAAAGCACCTTGAGGATTGATTATAAAAAATGTTTGCCATGCTTCTGTCGATATTATGGATATAATTAGATTTTTTTCCCGGCGTTGTCGTGACCTCTATTTCCGGTGGATTTCTGAACATAACGTGACAGACTCCGTCATCTCCGTCACCAAATCCCTGAAAAGGATCAGACTCTTTTCCTGTAACAGACAAAAGTAGGAAGTGTGGGGATGGGGAATAGCAAACTAAAATGCTGTGCAAAACACCAAGCGATTATAGTGAGGAAGACCCTTCACAACATAAGCCAACCCCTTACTCTCATTATTGATCAATGGATTTAGGATAGATATTGTAATTGTACCATGAATTGCCATGATGTTGTCCAAAATTTTACTACAGAGAAAAATTTCTCCAGGGATATGTCATGTGGGAGACCAAGATCTCCTTCATCCTCTTCAGATGAGAGATCCCCCTTACCAAAGCGATGCAACGACTCAGACCCTTTTCCTATGCCAGAAGCACATTTCTTTTTAAACCCTTTTTTATAATCTTGAAATACTTTGTTTCAGAATTTTTAAAATAAATTCCCCTTGCTGAGATCCGTGACATTTTAAAGGATAGTCACCTGTGTCGGTTTGAGGGATCTGACTTCAACCTGGACGAGATTATGGAATATTTTCCAAATATAATGACATATTGCCATGTAGCACTGGATGGAAAAATGTGTAATGCATGAGTGTACTTTTGTAAAATTACATAATTATCTCAAAGCTGGGGGGGGGATACATCCCGAACTCGGTTAAGAGAGCAATGCACTGCTAAACTATTAGCATTTTTGTTTTATTTTTTAATTATGTCATGATGAAGACTCCAACCTTTGCAGCATCATTATAGGTACAGTGGAGTCCCAATCATGACATTTTACATGGCATTTGAATAGCTTTTCTAGATAATATTTGTTTTTCCTCTTTACAGTAGGTGTGAGTCTTGGCGAATCAAAGGCCTCAGAGGCAGAAGTACGACAGGCGATGTCAACTCTAAACCACATTTACTCCACACATACATGTATACAAAGCTTTCCCTTGCCATCCATTTGGCAAATCTGACCATAATCTATCCTTCTAATTCCTGTTTAAAAGCAAACACTAAAGTAGGAAGTACCAGTGACTCGCTCAATACGGAAGTGGTCAGATGATGCCGATGCTACTGATGCCGATGCTACTGGGAAATGTTCCTGGATTCATCCAATTGCATTGAGGAGTATATCACCTCAGTCACCGGCTTCATTAATAAGTGCATCGACGACGTCGTCCCCACAGTGACCGTACATACATGAAGGGCACTTTTGGGCATTTGCTGTATAATCGATGAGAATCTCCATATTGCAAATGTACGGTCCCTTACTAGACGTCCGCAAATGTTTTTAAAATTTGCCGACGGTGGTGCACCGGGAAGTCACCGAACAAAGTCTCTCGGACATTCGGTTTCCGTTTTATACATTTTTCTAATTTTTTACATTTTCCCACTGTCCCGGTAAATTCCACCAGATGGCGAATGGAATCTTGCAAATGTACAAAACATCACCAATCACGACATGGCCATTTCTCCTAAATGGAAAATACATCACAGACGAAATTTGGTGAGCATAGGTTTGGACTAATGGGCTGTTAGCTCAGAAACAAGATGGCGTCGAGGCCTCAACGCTTTTTGAGTTAAGGACATTTTTCTGAGATTAAAGGTCAAAAATGAAAATAAAGCGCTAATTTGACCACTTCACAAATAAAATGAAATTGTATTTGTCACATACACATGGTTAGCAGATGTTAATGCGAGTGTAGAGAAATGCTTGTGCTTCTAGTTCCGACGATGCAGTAATAGCAACGAGTAATCTAACCTAACAATTTCACAATTGTAAAAGGATGAAGAATATGTACATAAAGATATATGAATGAGTTATGGTACAGAACGGCATAGGCAAGATGCAGTAGATGGTATTGCGTACAGTATATACATATGAGATGTAAACATATAAAAGTGGCATTGTTTAAAGTGGCTAGTGATACATGTATTACATAAAGATAGCAGGATGCAGTAGATGGTATAGAGTACACTATATACATACGAGATGAGTAATGTAGGGTATGTAAACATTATATTAAGTGGCATTGTTTAAAGTGGCTAGTGATCAATATTTTACATCAATTTGTCCAATATTAAAGTGGTTGGAGTTGAGTCAGTATGTTGGCAGCAGCCACTCAATGTTAGTGGTGGCTGTTTAACAGTCTGATGGCTTGAGATAGAAGCTGTTTTTCAGTCTCTTGGTCCCTGCTTTGATGCACCTGTACTGACCTCGCCTTCTGGATGATACTATGCTACTATGGTGTTAAATGCTGAGCTGTAGTCGATGGACAACATTCTCACATAGGTATTCCTCTTGTCCAGATGGGTTAGGCCAGTGTGCAGTGTGGTTGCGATTGCGTCATCTGTGGACCTGTTGGGGCAAGCAAAATGGAGTGGGTCTTGGGTGCCAGGTGGAGGTGATATGGTCCTTGACTAGTCTCTCAAAGCACTTCATGATGAAGGAAGTGAGTGCTACGGGCGGTAGTCGTTTAGCTCAGTTACCTTAGCTTTCTTGGGAACAGGAACAATGGTGGCCCTCTTGAAGCATGTGGGAACAGCAGATTGGGATAAGGATTGATTGAATATGTCCGTAAACACACCAGCCAGCTGGTCTGCACATGTTCTGAGGACCCGGCTGGGGATGCCGTCTGGGCCTGCAGCCTTGCGAGGGTTAACATGTTTAAATGTTTTACTCACGTCGGCTGCAGTGAAGGAGAGTCCGCATGTTTTGGTAGCGGGCCGTGTCAGTGGCACTGTATTGTCCTCAAAGCGAGCAGAGAAGTTGTTCAGGCTTTCTGGGAGCAAAACATCCTGGTCCGCGACGGGGCTGGTTTTCTTTTTGTAATCCGTGATTGACTGTAGACTCTGCCACATAACTCTTGTGTCTGAACCGTTGAATGGCGACTCTACTTTGTCTCTATACTGACGCTTAGCTTGTTTCATTGCCTTGCGGAGGGAATAGCTACACTGTTTGTATTCGGTCATGTTTCTGCCATCAATCCACGGTTCCTAGTTTGGGTAGGTTTTAATAGTTGCTGTGGGTACGACATCACCGATGCACTTGCTAATAAACTCGCTCACCGAATCAGCATATTCGTCAATGTTGTTGTTTGACGCAATCCGGAATATATCCCAGTCCACATGATCGAAGCAATCTTGAATTGTGGAATCAGATTGGTCGGACAGACCTGAGCGCGGGAGCTTCCTGTTTTAGTCTCTGTCTACATGCTGGAAGCAACAAAATGGAGTCGTGGTCAGCTTTTCTGAAAGGAGGGCAGGGGAGGGCCTTATATGCATCGTGGAAGTTAGAATAACAATGATCCAGAGTTTTACCAGCCCTGGTAGCACAATCGATATGCTGATAGAATTTAGGGAGTCTTGTTTTCAGATTAGCTTTGTTAAAATTCCCAGCTACAATGAATGCAGCCTCAAGATAAAGATCAAGGTACATGATAAACGTCAAAGTACTTGAACCTACGGTGTCAGGAAAAAAAGAACCAGCCATTTATCTATCGTAATTTACGAGAAATCGCACAATGTACAGTTGGTGATTTTCTGAAATCACACTCACTCATTCAACCCTCTGTAAATCAGTCAGTTCTTAACGTAAAGACATACAACTCTATATTCCGTAAGAGACTACCCCAAGGAGGATATGTGTGAACCGGAAGTGTCTTAAATTGGGGTCATAGGGGCTGTTTTGAAGGGTTAAAAAGGTCAGATCTTTCCAAAATGAAATACGTGTGATTAGGCAACCCTCATGAACTGTACATCAGTCATTTCTCCCAACAGATGTCAAAGAAAAAACTCAACACACACACACACACACACACACACACACACACACACACACACACACACACACACACACACACACACACACACACCAAGGATGGAGTGACACAGTGCAGAGCTTAAAGACACACAGAGCCTGCAATGGAATTACCATAAGATCAAGGCCGTGCCGAGTTCAACGAGATGCCCTGCTTGACTGTAGCTCGCTCGGTCTAAGCGCAGCGACCGTGAAAGAAATTAGGCCCAAAATGAAGCATGGCCCTAAATGTCAGGTGCTTTTGGGTGACAGCGGGGGAACTGTTAGGGTAAGAAGAACAAGTCATTTCTCCCATCAGATTTCCAAGAAAAGCTCACACACACACAGCAAGGAAGGAGTGACATATTGTGGGGCTTATAGACACACAGTCTGCAATAGTTATCTTTGTTCGAACTATCAAAGAAACGTCAGACATAGAGCTCTGAAACTTGTTCTAGAGCTCAAGTTGATAGTGTGTGGTGAGTTATGTGGCTCCAGAAGGTTCTCAGACCGAGAAACAGCCTCGTACATTTGCAATAACTTCAATTAATTTTGACCATCACCAAAATTACGACATTTAGAAAAGTCCCAGAGTTGCAAGACTAGGTGCGTTGAAACCGCCTCGGCCCATAGAAACGGACCTTAAAGTTTCTGTCCGATAGCTCATTCAACGCACGGAAAATGTGGATTTTCAGTACCAATTAACCTCTCTGGCCCACCCGGGATGCAACCGCACCCCTGCCAACAATAAATGCAAATGCGCTACGCCAAATGCTAATAGCACTCGTTAAAACTCAAACGTTCATTAAAATTCACATGCAGGGTACTCAATTCAAGCTACACTCATTGTGAATCTAGCCAACGAGTCAGATTTGTAAAATGCTTTTCGGCGAAAGCATGAGAAACTATTATCTGATAGCAGGCAACACCCCGAAATACCAGAAGGGGACGTAAACAAAGGAATTAGCGTAGCCGGCGCTACACAAAACGCAGAAATAAAATATAAAACATTCATTACCTTTGACGAGATTCTTTGTTGGCACTCCTATATGTCCCATAAACATCACAATTGGGTCTTTTTTTTCCGATTAAATCGGTCCTTGTGTACCCAAAATGTCCATTTATGAAGACCGTCAGATCCAAGGAAAAACACATTTTTTAAACGGGACGTTATTTTTTTAAATTAAAAAAGTTGCCTATAAACTTTGACAAAACACTTCAAACTACTTCTGTAATCCAACTTTAGGTATTACTAAACGTTAATAAACGATCAAATTGATCACGGAGCGATCTGTATTCAATAGGCACAAGTTTGGGAAACGTAGCCAACTTTTCCGGTTCCATTGTTTACAGCTGTGGACTTGACAACCGGATGTGGCTATTACTCAGATGACCAACGATTTAGTTGAATCGAAATCACAACACTGGCGACATCGTGTGGAAGCTATAGGAACTGTATTCTCAGCCTTAAGTATTTTTCCTTCCAATAGACAATACATGGACTGGCGGATTGATTTTTTCTCCTTCGATTTAGTGACCAGGTTTTCTGGCGATTTTGACCACGGAACTCGTTCTGTTATAGTCACAGACACCATTGAACCATTTCTAGAAACTTCAGAGTGTTTTCTATGCACACATACTAATCATATGCATATACTATATTCCTGGCATGAGTATCAGGACGTTGAAATGTTGCGCGATTTTTAACAGAATGTTGAAAAAAGTAGCCTGATCTCTAAGAGGTTTTAAGGTCGCTGCTCGGGCTCCAAATGACCTATTGAGCCGAAACATGGGATTCGGGGTCGCCGCAGCTAGGCCTACACATAATGTTAGAACTGGACCCGCAGCTAGAACATAACTACGTGTTTTATGTTTTTATTATGGTTTATTAAGAAGGCAGAAGAAGACCTCGAGCCCTCATGCTCCAGGGATGAAGGGACATTTCACTGCTGCTCCATTTCACTATAAACACTACTACCATTTTGATTACTACCATCTTCCTACTATCGTATTCTAGGCAGATTTCCTCTGTTCAGTGTCTGTGTTCTTTTGCTCATCTTAATAATTTATTTTTATTGGCCAGTCTGAGATATGGCTTTTTCTTTGCAACTCCTAGAAGGCCAGCATCCCGGAGTCGCCTCTTTAATTTTGACATTGAGACTCGTGTTTTGCGGGTACTATTTAATGAAGCTGCCAGTTGAGGACTTGTGAGGCGTCTGTTTCTCAAACAAGACACTCTAATGTACTTGTCCTCTTGCTCAGTTGTGCACCGGGGCCTCCCACTCCTCTTTCTATTCTGGTTAGACCCAGTTTGCGCTCTTCTGTGAATTTATTGGCCATATATGAGTCTGTAATTGAACCCACAAATGCTAATACTACAGATACTCAACTAAAGAAGGCCAGTTTTTTTCTTCTTTAAATTGGCACAAACAGTTTGCAGCTGTGCTAACAAAATTGCAAAACGGTTTTCTAATCATCAATTAGCCTTTTAAAATTATAAACTTGAATTATCTAACACAACATGCCATTGCAACACAGGAGTGATGGTTGCTGATAATGGGCCTCAGTGAGTCTATGTACAGTTGAAGTCGAAAGTTTACATAGACTTAGGTTGGAGTCATTAAAACTTGTTTTTCAACTACTCCACAAACGTCTTGTGAACAAACTATAGTTTTGGCAAGTCGGTTAGGACATCTACTTTGTGCATGACATGTAATTTTTCCAACAATTCTTTACAGACATATTCATTTCACTTATAATTCACTGTATCACAATTCCAGTGGGTCAGAAGTTTACATACACTAAGTTGACTGTGCTTGGACAGCTTGGAAAATTCCAGAAAATTATGTCATGGCTTTAGAAGCTTCTGATATGCTAATTGTCACCATTTGAGTCAATTGGAGGTGTACCTGTGGATGTATTTCAAGGCCTTCTGTCAAACTCAGTGCCTCTTTGTTTGACGTCATGGGAAAATCAAAATAAATAAGCCAAGACCTCAGAGAAAAATTGTAGACCTCCACACATCTGGTTCATCCTTGTGAGCAATTTCCAAATGCCTGAAGGTACAATGTTCATATGTACAAACAATAGTATGCAAGTATAAACACCATTGGACCACGCAGCCGTCAAACCGCTCAGGAAGGAGACGCGTTCTGTCACCTAGAGATGAAAGTACTTTGGTGCGAAAAGTGCAAATCAAAACCCCAGAACAACAGCAAAGGACCTTGTGAAGATGCTGGAGGAAACAGGTACAAACTATTTGTATTGTGACGGCCTTCCCACTCTGTCTGCCGTATTCTCTCTTTGTTCTTGTTTCCTTATTAGGATGCCGGTGGGCGGAGTTGGGAGGGTCGTCATCTACATGGGAAACATCTGGGCCCGGTGTGTCCCAGGATAAATACACCACTTCCCCATTCATAGAAGATACTCTCTCCATGCAGACACCTTTATAGATTTTGTTGTGTATTTTGGTGGTTTTTGGTTGTTTGCTTTGGCACCTTTCAACACCCTGCATTATCACAATCATGCATGCAAAACACTCACACTACTGATTACTGATTACACACACCATTGTATATTGTACTTAGTTTACTTTATTTAATAAATATGTGTTTTGTTACTCCTTATCTCCACGTTGTCTCCCTTTTGTTACGGGCTTTGAGCTGGTTCATGACAATATCCACAATAAAACAAGTCCTATATCGACATAACCTAAAAGGCCGCTCAGCAAGGAAGAAGCCATTGCTCCAAAACCGCCATAATAGAGCCAGACTATGGTTTGCCACTGCACATGGGGACAAAAATCGTACTTTTTGGAGAAATCTCCTCTGGTCTGATGAAGCAAAAATAGAACTGTTTAGCCATAATGACCATTGTTATGTTTGGAGGAAAAAGGGGGACGCTTGCAAGACGAAGAACACCATCCCAACCATGAAGCACGGGCGTGGCAGCATCATGTTGTTGGGGTGCTTTGTTGCAGGAAGGACTGTTGCACTTCACAAAATAGATGGCATCATGAGGTAGGAAAATTGTGTATATATTGAAGCAACATCTCAAGACATCAGTCGGGAAGTTAAAGCTTGGTCACAAATAAGTCTTCCAAATGGGCAATGACCCCAAGCATACTTCTAAAGTTGTGGTAAAATGGCTTAAGGACAACAAACTCAAGGTATTGGAATGGCCATCACAAAGCCCTGACCTCCATCCTACAGAAAATGTGTGTGCAGAACTGAAAAAGCGTGTGAGAGCATGGAGGCCTACAAACCTAATTCAGTTACACCAGCCGTGTCAGGAGGAATGGGCCAAAATTCAGAATATAACACAATAGATGTTTCAGGGCCAGAGATACAGGCAGTTAGATTGGGGTATGTCATTTAGGTGAAAATTGAAAAAAAGGTTGCTATCCCTATCAATATTATATATTATGAAATTATTATTTAATACGAGCATTGAAGATTATTCAAAATCAGTAAAAGAAATCAATCCAGCTAACAAGCAAGTTTACATTAATTATCAATATAAATGATCAGCTCATAGCCACCCTCTTTTCCCAATGACAATCATGTGTTTAGGAGGCACTGTAACTGGCTTGCTTACATTTTGTGATGATGAGTGAGTGTGTTGTTGCATAAATAAATCGAGCTCTGCTCAATAATTTAAAAAAAAGTTCCCTACAGAGGCATTTGTTGTGGTATGATTTTCGGCCTTTTGCATTTTGAGCACCTGCCCACTGAAAGGTCTGTGCACAACCCTGTCTGGATCAATAGTCAGTTTACATGGATATGCTAAACTGAGTCTGTTCGGGGCTTGCTAGATACCGCTCCTTCCCTGGGAAAGAGAACTACTGTCCTGTAGATCCATTTCCTTTGAGAATTACTTGTCAGAAAGAACAAACATCCCCTAAATCGAGAGTCGGCAAACGTTAGCCAATATATCCTCCAAATTCTGTCTTCGGGGCATTATCACTTTTATACAACAAGTTACCAACATATTTAAATAATGATTTATATATTTTCGTAAAAATGTTTGTTTGGATTCATTTATTCATACTATTTCATCCTTCCACAAGATATAGTCCCTACACAAATCTAGGGTTGCTACCCAAGCCGGCTGGTTGTTCGTTCTATCAGTTTCGTTGCTAGAGACGCGATGCAGCCATTAAATCCTTTTGTTCTGTATCTATGTGTCACGTAGAGTAGGCCAGAAGGCTAAACTGGATAACCTAACCTCTATCAAAATAAAAAGATGGCGGAACCGCAAAAGTTCTGTGCAAAGGTGTTTATTTACAAGTGATTCCGGAACAAAAAACAACAGTACTGCCATCAACGTCTACCTTATGGGACAGCTTAAAAACAATGCTGCCCCATCCACAATCCAAACTGCCTCCCCATGACTGAAAGAGAGGCTCCTTTTGTAGGGCTAGCCCCTCCCCTCAGAACAATTAACCCTAATTAATTAATCAATTAACAATACAAACCTACATTTTCCATGAACTAAACATACTAAAGGATATACATTGCAACACGGTTTTGAACAATATCACAACATAACATTTACAACATTACATCACTACTGACAATATCTTTCAATATGCCCATATGCATTAATGAGCCATTTGGGACAGGCACTATAAAGCCAACCCAATTCCCTTAGCTCGGGTCCTTTTCCAGCATACCCGGAAGCTACAGAGATGGAGAGAGGAACAGAACAAACAAACAATGCGCTCATCCACAACATTGATAAGTATAATAATTATTGTATCTCTCAAATATGAACATTGACAAGTGTGAAATGCATGCACCAAGACAGAAGTTAATTTGTGTGTCGACCCACATTGTTAACTTATCTTATAATGGCGCAGGGAGGAGTGATGAATATGTGTGTGCGTTAAAGAACCAAATGCTGCCCGCGGCCAGTGACGGACTTCTACCTCACACTATGGATGCGATTCAATTTTCAATTGCCATACTGGCTGGCAACGTTCTTATCCCTTGCTTGCTAGCTAGCCAACTATGGCTAACTTGCAGTCAGAAAAACAAAAACTAGCTGCATTTGTTTAACCTCTCTGGCCCACCTGACACGCTAGCATCTCACCTTGCCAACAATAAATGCAAATGCGCTACGCCAAATGCTAATAGCACTCGTTAAAACTCAAACGTTCATTAAAACGCACATGTAGGGTACTCCACTCGTTGTGAATCTAGCCAACGAGTCAGATTTGTAAAATGCTTTTCGGCGAAAGCATGAGAAGCTATTATCTGATAGCATGCAACACCCCGAAATACCAGAAGGAAGGGGACGTAAACAAAGGAATTAGCGTAGCCGGCGCTACACAAAACGCAGAAATAAAATATAAAACATTCATTACCTTTGACGAGCTTCTTTGTTGGCACTCCTATATGTCCCATAAACATCACAATTGGGTCTTTATTTCGATTAAATCGGTCCTTGTATACCCAAAATGTCCATTTATGAAGACCGTCAGATCCAGGAAAAACACCGTTTTTAAACGCAACGTTATTTTTTAAAATTAAAAAAGTTGCCTATAAACTTTGACAAAACACTTCAAACTACTTCTTTAATCCAACTTTAGGTATTAGTAAACGTTAATAAACGATCAAATTGATCACGGAGCGATCTGTATTCAATAGGCACAAGTTTGGAAAACGTAGCCAACTTTTCCGGTTCCATTTTTCACAGCTGTGGACCTGAAAACCGGATGTGGCTATTACTCAGATGACCAAGGATTTAGTTGAATAGAAATCACAACACTGGCGACATCGTGTGGAAGCTGTAGGAACTGTAATCCCATCCTTAAGTATTTATCCTTCCAATAGACAATACATAGACTGGCGGATTGATTTTTTCTCCGTCGATTTTGTGATCAGGTTTCCTTGCGATTTTGACCACGGAACTCGTTCTGTTATAGTCACAGACACCATTGAACCAGTTCTAGAAACTTCAGAGTGTTTTCTATGCACACATACTAATCATATGCATATACTATATTCCTGGCATGAGTAGCAGGACGTTGAAATGTTGCGCGATTTTTAACAGAATGTTGAAAAAAGTATCCCGATCTCTAAGAGGCTGTCTTCTAGTGACATTTATTTGGATACATCCATAACAATGAGCTAATGATGCATGATTTCACCTGGCAAAGAAAATGTGTTCTCTCGTCAGGACACTGTTGTTCAGAGGATCCAACCAACAACACAACTAACACAATCACTTCAAACTGAAGCTGGAAAGTCTGCAAATTAGCTGCACTTAGTTTTGTTTTACCTGTTTTCTATTGATATTTCTTCATATATCCATAAAAATGCTGATTCATGATTTTGACTGGTTGAGAAAAGCTACATGCCTGTCTGTCTAAGCCTGACTCCCGACACGTTCATTACTATGTGACAGCTGGAGATCGAATTTGACTATTGAAACAATGTTGCAAATGTCGAAGAGACAGACAGCAATGTTTATACAAATCTCTGCTGTTGAAAACTTTTCTAAAATAAATTAGATAATCTCTCGATGCGGTTTATAGTGGAGATCAAGTTTATAAATTGCCTGGCTGTGCTGTAGAGACAGTGGATTGTGAGGTCAGATTGAAGAGAGTAAATAGGCATTTTAATGTCATACATTTGTGGAAAAGATACCGGCTGGGATGTTGTTTTAACCAATCAGCGTCCAGGATTAAACCCATCCTTTGTATAACAAATATATCCTCGGTCTACATAATTGGATCCCATACAGTCAGAGCACAAACCAGAGTGACCAGATTTATACATTGTATTTTAGACCACCACTTTCACCCATATAGTTTTGTGATAATACTTTAGGTGGTACTATTCAACCATGACAAATTATTTAATTAATTTCACAGTATTGTTTGCTGCTTCAATGGCAATGAAAGTGAGGTGTCTCACCATTCAGCCTGCAACTCAAATGATCGCAGACACAGGGATCCCATGGTCAACGCTTTTAGGGGCGTATCAAGCACATGATTGATTTTTAACACTTTGCTTTAGCTTCATCAAATAGCATTGAGACTGGAATTCTCCAAAGTAGTGGTCTTTGTTAATTTCTCTCCGCCCACCTCTCTTCTCAATCTGCTGGTGGAATCCCAGGGGTGGGTTCTCCACATGAAGAATAGACTTTCCTTTTATTTATATTTTTTAAATAAATAAAATATTTGACAAAACTTGTCCTACACAAAAAATGAAGGTCACTCTACAAGGAAACAGTTAACCAGAAAGGCAGGGAGGTACATACACTTCAAGGACAGTCAAAATCTCTTTGCCAGTGCTGATATTAGCAGTGATCTCATCTCACAGTGCTAATTGAAGTATGGGCCTCTAAGCTCAGGACTCTGTGGTATGAGCTGGCTCTGAGTAGAGAAACATGGCTATATTATTGCCTTTATTATGAACAGCAGAATAAGTAGGACCCCTGATCCATGGGAAGTTATTGTGCCTGTGACATGCTTCAAAATCTCATTCCATACTACTGAGTGAAGGCTTTCCTGCGAGGCCACATTCATTCCTTCATCAACCCTGAAAGAAACAACGCAACTGTTATTTTGCAATATATGCTTAAGAAGCATGAAACATCTCATAAACTGAGATGGCTACCATGCGATGCTTTCTCTTGTTTTTATGTAACATTGAAGATGTATTATGACTACGCTTTCACCACAATTTAATTTAACGCTTGAGTGTCAGTGAAGGATTCCATCCTCCAGATAGTTAAAAATAGTGATCTGTGTCACATAAACACCCTGTGCACTAATGAACATGGCTGAAGGTTCCTTTTCTACAGAAATCCCATATGCAAGCCAGCTAAATCACGTTATAATCTCCGTCTCTCTCTGCCAACATCAAGCTGTAATGCCCGGGGTGTAGTGGGTGAGAAGTCAGGTGCAGGAAGCAGAGAGTTTAGGGTAGTGCTATAATGTTTAACGCACGAAACCGGTGAACATACACCAACCCCTCGCAGAACACAGGGCACACACCAAAAACAAATGCCCCAAACACGGGGGACAACAGTCCAGCAAAACCCAAGAACATAGGGAAACCGAAACACACAGACGTGTACACACGTACACCAAACGTGTGGAGCGGCAGGGTAGCCTCGTGGTTAGAGCGTTGGACTAGTAACCAGAAGGTTGCAAGTTTAAACCCCCGAGCTGACAAGGTACAAATCTGCAGTTCAGGCCATCATTGAAAATAAGAATTTGTTCTTAACTGACTTGCCTAGTTAGATAAAGGTAAAATAAATAAAAAACAGTCTCGCACAACCAGCAGGCGGGATAATAAAGCCAGACCAATCAGCCTAAAATGAACACAGGTGAAACCAATAAACAGAAAGGGGGAAAAGGGATCAGTGGCAGCTAGTAGGCCGGTGACGACGACCACCGAGCGCCTCCCGAACAGGAAGTGAGCCACCTTTGGTAGGAGTCGTGACACAAGCAATGAGTGCATAGAGCATCAAATGTGTTCTTAGTCTCCATACCCTTGGATTTCCAAAGTCCAATTCAGACCGCCTGTCTTATGAGTACATCTCGATTCGGTCTTATGTAGCAACATTTTTACTTTGAAATAATGTTTTGAGGAACAATGGGAAAGTAATTATGCTTTGAAAGTTGATCAACTTTTGAGAAAATGGCCCTTGAATGATTTTGGTACACGTACTGGAGAACTCTCTGTCTCCACCCATTCAACATAGTTCACACCCTCTTAAGCCCTAGCCCCACCCATCTCTAAGGATTCACATGTGAGGCCATGTGGTAAACACACGCTATATCAATTTATCACATGCACAGGATACAGAAAGTGTAAACAATACAGTGAGGTGGTTGCTTGCATATATGCACTGTCCAGATAAAAATAGTTTATAAATAGTTTATCATTATTAGATTACGCTTACCCGACACACTTGTCGAAATTGATGAGTCATGTGAAGGAAATGCTATCACCACCCCCCAGCCACATCTAGCTAAGTGCATGGGTCACTAGCTAGACATGTACATGTTCATGAAATACAATAGATGGCCGTAATCACACCCAGACACACCTGGCTAATTTGATGGGTCATGTAATAATCTGGCCGAAGTGGAGTCTTTTGTTTAGACATGTAGCTAGCTAGGTAGTTAGCTAGTTTAACAATGAACTGGCATAATCCCAACTCATACTATTACCAATACAAACATTGTTATGGCTGTAGTATGAATCTGCAGATAGCTAAAGCTAACAAACTAGGTTCAATGTTAGCTAGCTAACATTAGGTTATAACTAGCAATGCAACTGATTCGAACAATATTATTACAAAGATCAAACATGTAATGTTAGCTAGTGAGCCAGCAAGCTAACGTTTGCTAGCTAACTAAAGGTATGCTTTAACGTGCAATTAAAATTATTTTCTGACCAAATTAGAAACGTATATCTGAAAATGTAGCTAGACTCGTACCCGTATACATGGATGAACACTTCACAGCAGACTGGAAACATTTAACTCCATTATTTTTGTAGCTACATCTTGTTTTGCCAGAATTGTGTCAAGTCACTCCAGTTCACACTGACCGCTGTGTATGCAGAAAGTAGTCCATCACTTTTTCCAACTGATCTGTTGATAGCGCCTGGTAAATTCAGGGCACCAATGTTGTTGAGAAAAGTAACGTTTGTAGTTCTCGATGACTAACGGTATATCTTTCAAAAAATGGCGCAGTAGAAATAATTGTCAACAGAATTGTCAACTGAACAGCTTACGTTATAGACAGAAGCATGCTACATGGCAGACCAATCCAAACTCCTCCATTATCTCAGCCAATCATGGCTAGCGGGAAGGTTCCTCACTTTTTCCGTGGCTAAGCCAGCTCAGCTCGTAATTTAACAATCTTATTTGCATTTTTGGATGGAATACAAGTTTGTTATTACGGGACATGAAAGTTCACATGTTCCAGAATGCATTTCGGCCAAAAATGTTGATAAAAATAAATGTTTACATTCAAATGCCACACCTGTGAGGTAGTAACATGCAACATACATATAGTTTCCTGAAACAAGTCACATATACACTGAACTACAAAGGTATTGGAACAGTGACACATACGAAATGCTAACCTCCCCTGTTATGGTAATGGAGAGAGGATAGTAAGTCTTGTGGTTATGATATTTGTGTGTCTGTAATCTAAAGTGCTGAAGTACAGAGCCAAAACCACAAAACATGTGTCACTGTCCTAATACTTTTGGAGCTTTCTGTATTTTTGTCAACAATAACAAAATGAAGTGGGTTAGAAAAAATGTCATGTTCAGCAAAAGATGTCTTTCAAATGAATTATGCAGAACGGTTACGCTATCTAGCAGTTAATGCATGCCAATCCCAGCTGGATCCATCATATGGAGAGTGGGTTGACCCAACATGATTTTTGTTATGTGCCTCATATACTATGAATGTTGGAAAGGCTGAGTTGCGAGAGCAGGATCATGGGTATCCCCTTGCAGATGTTTTCCTCTCTGGCTGGTTGTTTGGGGGCTTGCGGGGCGCTGTGGGCTGAAGCGGTGAGAGGGCGACATGCAACGGTGAGTTGAGGAGTTGAGGTGCCTTGTCTTTGGGTACCAGGCAGGTTTCACTCAGGGTGCCTACAGCACTTTTCAACTGTACCTCATTCATTATTCAGCCTAAATCCTAATGCATATTTAATGGACAGGAAATTAAAGAAGTCGACAGAGGAGTGCGGTATGGGTAGGAAGCGTAGAGCGATGACGGCCCCGTTCCCCTTCCAGTCTCCAAACAGACAATGGGACTCTACGTAACTCCAGCCATTTCACACTGTATGACTAGTGCCTGTGTGTTTGCCATGCAAAGACAGATAGAATGAGTCACTCAGTGGGAACTCTATAGGGGAGAAGAGACAGCACTGCTCGGGATGGCGGGCCCAGGGAAACATATAGCAGAGTCTCAGGCGAGCAAACACTAAAATGAAAACACATAGATCTTGCTCAGCAGAGCAGTGGGGAGCAGTTGTTTGGGAGCTGGAGTGATGGCCAGAGAGGTACAGGCTTATATGTTACCTCATTGTATTATATATCCAGCAGTACAATACAAAATGGAGGACTAGCCTATTCAGTGGCTCAGAATAAAGTAAAAAAAAATTGTTGTGTACACCCACAAATATGCAAGCTGATATGCAGCGCTCCACACCATTTACCATTCCACCTGCATCCAAATGGCATTTGGGTAGGAATTGATTTCTGCCTGTGCTGTGTGTGAAGTGAAATGAACAAATTAAAATCAAAGGAGCAGATGCCCTAGTGAGCATCTGCAATCTGACAATCTGACATTTGCTTGGCTAGCCTAGTGACAGGCTGGCCAGATAGATCTGTCAATGCAGGATGCCGTCTATCCAGGAAGGATGCTTATCATATATGCAGGAGCACAGGTTCACATAGCAGACAACGTCACAGGGGAACCTTACTGGGCAACAATCAGTGCAAAGAGACATTCCTGGCATACATTGATAGCCTGTCACAACCTACTGGGCACAGACGTCATTTCAACGGCTAGTTTTGATTTACATTTGATTGAGTTGTCAACCTGTGAGAATTTAATGTGAAATCAAGAAAAAATGCCACCACTGGATTAAGGTTAAAAGTTAGGTGAAGAAAAAAAATCAAATACCCTTACGTTGATGACTTTTTTCGAATGCAATCAGTTTTGCACATTGATGTTTTTTCCTTGACTCAACCAGTTTGTGTCCATTGGGACCTATGCTTTTTGTATTGGTCTGACCCCCTTTAGTTGACTGGTCGATTGTTTAGTTGATAGGCTGTTGGTCGACCGAGATTTCTTTTGTCGAGCAGTCGCAAAAAAACACACATTTTTATGGTGTACAAGACACCTGTCTGATTTGCACCTGTCTCAGTGGACTAATCCACTGTGGAGACCACGGGGATGGCACAGTCCATCACTCTAAGACATGTGATACTGAAATTGTATGTGGTTATATTACGTAAAAATACTGGTGCAACACTAATAAATCAAATCAAGTTTTATAACAAATGCGCTTTCTCCCGTTGGATATGGTCGCTGTCAGCGGTTCTGAAACATAATCTTCAATGCGCTGTAGAATTGGCGCCTTTCCCTATGTTGCTAAATGCATAATAGCAAAATGAATCAGCATAGGATTGTGAACAATGCGGTGGAGGCGGCAGCAGCAGCAGAGACGAGGAAACAGCCCTTGCCTTCAACCCTATTTGGATGGGATTAGTTTTACTGGGGGTGGTTTGGTAATGTATGTGCACAAGCACTAAACACTACATCTGTCATTTTAGTCTACTATGTCAGTCATTTTTACATGGCAGGAGATTAACAATTGCAGCCAGAATAACCTACTGTTTTTTGGAGAACTCCAAGGTCCTCTGATAATACTAGTCCCGTCCGAATCGACATCCATGAGTTTTGAGAGAAATGTCTGAGTTTGACTGGTGTTGCTCCCGGTTTGAGCAAGAAAACAATAACTTATTCGATAAATTGAGTGAAGTGCTGCTCATAGCCTATATTTGAAGGGCCTACATGTATCAACTTTCACAGTGAATGCTTTTGTTCTTATGTTTTGTGCATATGGATTGAATATTGTCAAATGCATCAGTAAAAATGTTGTGCCTATTTAATATAATACTTGCTGTTAATAGATCGCGAAGCAGCATACAACTGACGTAAATGTTTGGAAATGATAAGTTCACTTTCTCACCCATAGCCTTAAAACGCATCTCAAGTTCAAGTGCACTGTTTAGCTCATATCTGAAGGCTGGGGGGCATTTAGGACGTCGACTGCGGATCGTTAAAATATCCTAACGATTATGATCACACTTCCTCAATTTGAATATTATGGCGACACTATACCAACGATGGTTTGGTATGGTTTAGAAACCTCAGAATCAAGCTTGAGTTATCTGTGGAGCCCTGTCATCACCTGGAATTGTTGAAATATCTTCACACCTACAAAAAAAAACTCCAGGCTTCCGTCATAATTGTCAATTTATTGGAAGGAAATGTAGAATTACAGGGGGAAGTTTTGAAAAAAATGAATCCATTCCGAATCATCCTCTGGAATAACAGACATTCTGGGGTAATAATTGCATAACCAACGTATTAGTAGTACTAGTCCTGTGCAAATAGGGGTTGATTAGAGAGCAAACCCCAACTTTATTAAGTCTATAATCAATAGCTTTACTGTGAAATGTGCCTTGTTTTATAAATCATCCATATACAGTACCAGTCATTAGCTTGGACACACCTACTCATTCAAGGGTTTCTCTTTATTCTTTCTACATTGTGGAATAATAGTGAAGACATCAAAACTAGGAAATAACACACACTGAGTCATGAAAGCAACCCAAAAAAGTGTTAAACAATTCTAAATATATTTTAGATTTTAGATTATTCAAAGTAGCCACCCTTTGCCTTGATGAGAGCTTTTCACACTCTTGGCATTCTCTCAACCAGCTTCACCTGGAATGCTTTTACAACAGTCTTGAAGGAGTTCCCGCATATGCTGAGCACATGTTGGGTGCTTTTCTGTCACTCTGCGGTCCAACTCATCCCAAGCCATCTCAATTGGGTGGAGTTCTGGTGATTGTGGAGGCCAGATCATCTGATACAGCACTCCATCACTCTCCTTGTTGGTCAAATAGCCCTTACACAGCCTGGAGGTGTGTTGGGTCATTGTCCTTTTGATAGTCCCACCTAGCACAAACCAGATGGGATGAAGTATTGCTGCAGAATGCTGTGGTAGCCATGCTGGTTCAGTGTGCCTTGAATTCTAAAAAAAATCACTGACAATGTCACCAGCAAAGCACCCCCACACAATCACACCTCCTCCTCCATGCTTCATTATGGGTACCACACATGCAGAGATCAGCCGTTCACCTACCTTGCGTCTCACAAAGACATGGCGGTCGGAACAAAAAATCTCAAATTTGGACTCATCATACCGAAGGACAGGTCTAATGTCCATTGCTTTTGTTTCATGGCCCAAGCAAGTCTCTTCTTCTTATTGGTGTCCTTTAGTAGTGATTTCTTTGCAGCAATTCGACCATGAAGGCTTGATTCACGCTGTTTCCAGTTGATGTTGAGATGTGTCTGTTACTTGAACTCTGTGAAGCATTTATTTGGGCTGCAATTTCAATTTCTGGTAACTCTAATGAACTTAACATCTGCAGCAGAGGTAACTATGGGTCTTCCTTTCCTGTGGCGGTCCTCATGAGAGCCAGTTTCATCATAGAGCTTGATGGTTTTTGTGACTGCACTTGAAGAAACTTTCAAAGTTATGAATATTTTCCGGATTGACTGACCTTCATGTCTTAAAGTAATGATGAAGTGTTATTTCTCTTTGCTTTTTTGAGCTGTTCTTGCCATAGTATGGCACCCTTACCTTCTCAGAACACAATTGATTGGCTCAAATGCATTAACTTCTTCGATATAGGGGGCGCTCTTTTAATTTTTGGTTAAAAAAATGTTCCAGTTTTAAACACGAAAAGATGCTCGACTATGCATATAATTGACAGCTTTGGAAAGAAAACACACTGACGTTTCCAACACTGCAAAGATATTGTCTGTGAGTGCCACAGAACTAATGCTACAGGCGAACCAAGATGAAATTTCATACAGGAAGTGCCCCAGATTTTGAATGCGCTGTGTTCCAATGTCTCCTTATATGGCATGAGGAATGAGGAATGAGCCTACACTTTCTGTTTCCCCAAGGTGTCTGCAGCATTGTGACGTATTTGTAGGCATAACATTGGAAGATTGACCATAAGAGACAACATTAACTAGGTGTCCACTTGGTGTCCTCCGGCGAAATTATTGCGCAATCGCCAGCTGCGTGCATTTTTCCATTTGGTTCAGAGGAGAAAGGCAACTGCCACAAATGATTTATCATCGAATAGATATGTGAAAAACACCTTGAGGATTGATTCTAAAAAACGTTTGCCATGTTTCTGTCGATATTATGGAGTTAATTTGGAAAAAAGTTTGGTGTTGTAATGACTGAATTTTCAAAACGGAGCGATTTCTCCTACACAAATAATCTTTTTGGAAAAACTGAACATGCTATCTAACTGAGAGTCTCCTCATTGAAAACATCCGAAGTTCTTCAAAATGTAAATGATTTTATTTGAATGCTTTTCTTGTTTTTGTGAAAATGTTGCCTGCTGAATGCTAGGCTTAATGATATGCTAGCTATCAATACTCTTACACAAAGCTTGTGTAGCTATGGTTGAAAAGCATATTTTGAAAATCTGAGATGACAGTGTTGTTAACAAAAGGCTAAGCTTGTGAGCCAATATATTTATTTCATTTCATTTGCGATTTTCATGAATAGTTAACGTTGCGTTATGCTAATGAGCTTGAGACTATGGTTACGCTCCCGGATACGGGATTGCTCTACACAAGAAGTTAAGTAGGAAAGAAACATGTATGTTTAACAAGGCACACCTACTAATTGAAATGCATTCCAGGTGAATACCTTATGAAGCTGGTTGAGAGAATGCCAAGTGTGCAAAGCTGTCATCAACGCAAAGGGTGGCTACTGAAGAATCTTAAGTATAAAAAATATTTTGTTTAACACTTTTTTGGTTACTACATGAATCCATATGTGTTATTTCATAGTATTGATGTCTTCCCTATTATTCTACATTGTAGAGAATAGTCAAAATGAAGGAAAACTCTTGAATGAGTAGGTGTGTCCAACCTTTTGACTTGTACTGTATATCTACAGAAAAAAGACAGCTCTAGCTTCTGTTGCCTGTTTGATTGTTTGTTTAATATCTTACTGATTTTGTGAGCACCTCTCCTAATGCAATTTTTTATCTTTGCTTTGATGTGATAAAGGGTTTACATTTTCTTTATTAGAACAGGTTGGTATTACTTAATATTGTAGTCTAACAGCACCTGTTTGTCACACATACAGGTGAATTCGGAAGTTTACATACACTTAGGTTGGAGTCATTAAAACTCATTTTTCAACCACTCCACAAATTTCTAACAAACTAAGTACACTGTGCCTTTAAACAGTTTGGAAAATTCCAGAAAAAGATGTCCTGGCTTTAGAAGCTTCTGATTATTATTATTAACATAATTTGAGTCAAGTGGAGGTATATTTCAAGGCCAACCTTTAAACTCAGTGCCTCATTGCTTGACATCATGGGAAAATCAAAAGAAATCAGCCAAGACCTCAGAAAAAAAATTGTAGACCACAAGTCTGGTTCATCCTTGGGAGCAATTTCCAAAACGCCTGATGGTACCACATTCATCTGTACAAACAATAGTATGCAAGTATAAACCACATGGGATCACGCAGCAGTCTCCTAGAGATTAATGTACTTTGGTGGGAAAATTGCAAATCAGTCCCAGAACAACAGCAAAGGACCTTGTGAAAATGCTGGAGGAAACAGGTACAAAAGTATCTACAGTGGGGAGAACAAGTATTTGATACACTGCCGACTTTGCAGGTTTTCATACTTGCAAAGCATGTAGAGGTCTGTAATTTTTGTCATAGGTACACTTCAACTGTGAGAGACTGATTCGAAAACAAAAATCCAGAAAATCACATTGTATGATTTTAAGTAATTAATTTGCATTTTATTGCATGACATAGGTATTTGATCACCTATCAACCAGTAAGAATTCCGTCTCTCACAGACCTGTTAGTTTTTCTTTAATAAGCCCTCCTGTTCTCCACTCATTACCTGTATTAACTGCATCTGTTTGAACTTGTTATCTGTATAAAAGACACCTGTCCACACACTCAATCAAACAGATTCCTACCTCTCCACAATGGCCAAGACTAGAGAGCTGTGTTAGGACATCAGGGATAGAATTGTAGACCTGCACAAGGCTGAGATGGGCTACAGGACAATAGGAAAGCAGCTTGGGGAGAATTATTCAAAAATGGAAGAAGTTCAAGATGACGGTCAATCACCCTCGGTCTGGGGCTCCATGCAAGATCTCACCTCGTGGGGCATCAATGCTCATGAGGAAGGTGAGGGATCAGCCCAGAACTACACGGCAGGACCTGGTCAATGACCTGAAGAGAGCTGGGACCACAGTCTCAAAGAAAACCATTAGTAACACACTACGCCGTCATGGATTAAAATCCTGCAGCGGACGCAAGGTCCCCCTGCTCAAGCCAGCGCATGTCCAGGCCCGTCTGAAGTTTCCCAATGACCATCTGGATGATCCAGAGGAGGAATGGGAGAAAGTCATGTGGTATGATGAGACAAAAATAGAGCTTTTTGGTCTAAACTCCACTCACCGTGTTTGGAGGAAGTAGAAGGATGACTACAACCCCAAGAACACCATCCCAACCGTGAAGCATGGATGTGGAAACATCAGTCTTTGGAGATGCTTTTCTGCAAAGGGGACAGGTTGACAGCACCGTATTGAGGGGAGGATGGATGGAGCCATGTATCGCGAGATCTTGGCCAACAACCTCCTTCCCTTAGTAAGAGCATTGAAGATAGGTCGTGGCTGGGTCTTCCAGCATGACAATGACCCGAAACACACAGCCAGGGCAACTAAGGAGTGGCTCCATAAGAAGCATCGCAAGGTCCTGGAGTGGCCTAGCCAGTCTCCAGACCTGAAACCAATAGAAAATCTTTGGGGGGGGGGCTGAAAGTCCGGATTGCCCAGCTACAGCCCCGAAACCTGAAGGATCTGGAGAAGGTCTGTATGGAGGAGTGCGCCAAAATCCCTGCTGCAGTGTGTGCAAACCTGGTCAAGAACTACAGGAAACGTATGATCTCTGTAATTGCAAACAAAGTTTCCTGTACCAAATATTAAGTTCTGCTTTTCTGATGTATCAAATACTTATGTCATGCAATAAAATCCAAATTAATTACTTAAAAATCATACAATGTGATTTTCTGGATTTTTGTTATGTTTCTTGATCTCCTTCTTATTGTTATTATTACAATTATTATTACGATCATCATTATAATATTAATTAATGTTGTCATTAGTAGGCTTTGCATTCAGCTGTTAGAGCAGCTTACCAATCACTGTACCTGTACACTGCCAATCTGTAAGTAGCACACCCAACTACCTCATCTCCATACTGTTATTATCCCTTTGCTCTTTTGCCCCCCAGTATCTCTACTTGAACATCATCATCTGCACATCTATCACTCCAGTGTTAAGGCTAAATTATAAGTATTTCGCCTCTGTGGCCTATTTATTGCCTTACCTCCCTTACTCTTCTACGTTTGCACACACTGTACATAGCTTTTCTATTGTGTTATTGACTGTACGTTTGTTTATGTGTAACTATGTGCTATTGTTTTTGTCGGAACTGCTTTGCTTTGTAGTTGTAAATAAGAACTTGTTCTCAACTGGCCTACCCCCACACCGCTGCTACTCTCTGTTGTTATCATCTATGCATAGTCACTTTAACTCTACCTACATGTACATATTACCTCAACTAACCAGTGTCCCCCGCACATTTACTCTGTACCTTTACCCCCTGTATATAGTCTCACTATTGTTATTTTACTGCTGCTCTTTAATTACTTGTCACCTTTATTTCTTATTCTTTTCCGTATTTTTTAAAACTGTGTTGTTGGTTAGGGGCTCGTAAGTAAGCATTTCACTGTAAGGTTGTATTTGGCGTATGTGACTAATACAATTTGATTTCATTTTAAAATATAGGCTACTGTATCAATCAATCAACCATTAATTTGTTCACGTCATCACACAGAATAGGAGAATTTCATGCTTTGAAATGCAATCAAATTTTTGTTTTAAAATGAAATAAAGGGAGTGTAACGCTCGTCGTAGGTGGAAGGAAGAGTGGACCAAAGCGCAGCGTGGAAAGTGTTCATGATATTATTTTCAAGAAACACTCAAAAAAAATTACAAATTCAAAAAACAAAAGCGAACAGTTTATGTAAGGCACTAAACAGAAAATAACACCCCACACAACCCAAACGGAAAATCACAACTTATATATGATCTCCAATCAGAGACAACGATAGACAGCTGCCTCTGATTGGGGAACCATACTCAGCCCAAAAACACAAAGAAATAGAAAACATAGAGAATAATAAGGATCTCTAAGGTCAGGGCGTGACAGGGAGCTTTGAATATTTAACATAAACAATGCATTTATCCGCTATTCACGAATGCATGCAACTGTTTTTAGTCTGCTGCAATAAAGGTTTTAAGTATATTTTTTCCAATGGAACAGAGTTTCTGGTACACTTATTTATTTAGTGTTGTTTACACTGCTCCAAATAATCTAACAGCAACTGTTTGGCACACATAATACTCACCTAATGGTTCTCCTATGCATTACTTTTTCTTGAACTCCAGTAGTTTACACAACTAAGTCACATGTCTTCCACAGATCTGTCTTCTCTTTCCCTACTGAGCAACCAGTAAACATTAGCCCGTTTCGAGTTTCTTTTTCACGTCCATTTTTCGGTCAATATTATTCTGTTTGAAGTTTATTATAACCAATTTATTGTTGTGGTTATGATAGGCTATAGGTCAGGCCCTATTGGTCACATGCATGCAATGCTTACATGTTTCACGTAAAGAGAGAAAGGGTTGAAGGACTAGGGAATGTTTTTCCTAAATAAATGAGGGAGTTCGGAAGCAGAACTTTTCAGTCAGAAACAAGTAACTAAATGGCTGAAATTTTGTTGTAGCTTCAGCATGTATAGCACAATAAACACTTGCTGTGCTCTGGTGAATTTTCAATGCAGTAGGGAGGAAGGAGAGCAAGACAGCGTGCACCAGTCACACAGGCACTCACTGTCATTTTGTTTAACACAGTGTGACCATCGGACTTTTTCTTAAGTCATTTGTGTGTCTTAATTATTTAATCAAACAATGTGTATAAAGCATCAGACAAGCTCAGTGCATATGTAGTTGGTTTTATTCAAACACGTTGATTGGTCGAAAGAACAGTTATAGAGACTAAGCATCTGCTCAATTACCTTGGCATTATTATTAAAACTAGCAACTGGTGTATTAATTGATTATGTTGAATGAATATGTCAGGCCATGTAATATTCCATGACACACAAAATCCCCATAGGTCATTTCTTTAATGTTATGAAGGCGAATGCATGTCTCCAGACTTCATTCAAAATGTTATAGCTCTGCTTGATCATTGAAAAATAAATGCCACCACCGCTGAAGTGCAATCAAAGCCCCTGTGGAGTTTGGGGGTTGGATCCATCTCTGGCCTTGATTCCTCTGATGGCGGGGTGATAATGTGCTAATTTAAGATGTCAGAATACAGGGCAATGAGCGCTCTGACAGACATTTAAGAGCAGGTTGGCGGGTGGAGGTGCTGCCAGTGGCTGGCTGCCTGGCTGCTAGCTGGGCCAGACAGTAGATTTCATCATGCAGTAGGTGCCAAGAGGGGTTCCGTCTCAATCAGCCTGATGATGACGCATGGCTCGGGGATCCCTAATTGCAGGCTCAGGCTTCAAGTAAAGAGACCATTTGCTATAAAGAATGAACCTGTGATGTTGAGGAGAAATAATGGGCCTTTTATTGCCGGATTAATCTCAATGGCTCTGTTGTCCATTGGCTGGGTGAGCGCCGTCATCCATCAAGAGGCCTGGAGAAGATTATGCACACCATCCTCTGATCCCAGGGATTTCCTTGGGTTTCGGGTCCCCAGTCCCCTAACCTTCCCTGGCTGCTCCCTCCGTTGAGGTCGGGGACCACCGTTCATTACTTCACCTGCTATCGACCCGTTCCTTTCTGCTCAAAGCCCACCAGCAGGGGGCACACTTCTGCTTTTACTGCTGTTATCTGTTAGAGGACGCATGCAGGGTAGACTCTGTTGTTATAATGGGCCAATTTATTTACACTTTAATGTGTAATTGCCCTTGCACACGTGTGCATACATGAGTGTGCATCAGAGTGTGCATGCATGTTAAATCCCTGTCCTTTCCTGAAGTAATGCACAAGAGAAGAGCATAGGCTTACTGAGGGGAAAGAAGAGGATTCTGCTCAAGTGTCATGAATATTTATTAATTTAGTGTGTGTGTGCGTTCGTGACGCTCTCCCCTCACACAATCCTCTGTGTGTGTGTGTGAGTGTGCAGTGTCGATAGGGCAGAGACTGTGGCCAAGTGTGTGAATTGATTAGTCTTCAAGGAAGAAAATATCAACTGTGTTCACAGCGTATGTGTGCAAACGTATCATATCTGCAGCAGTGTACATGCATGAGAGTGTTTTAATTTGGACATACAATGTAGAGTCCTGGACATACAGTGGGGCAAAAAAGTATTTAGTCAGCCACCAATTGTGCAAGTTCTCCCACTTAAAAAGATTAGAGAGGCCTGTAATTTTAATCATAGGTACACTTCAACTATGACAGACAAA
Source organism: Oncorhynchus masou masou (assembly GCF_036934945.1). Lineage (NCBI taxonomy): Eukaryota > Metazoa > Chordata > Actinopteri > Salmoniformes > Salmonidae > Oncorhynchus > Oncorhynchus masou. Next base: position 51,335,725 of record NC_088222.1, read on the forward strand.
ATGAGAAAAAAAATCCAGAAAATCACATTGTAGGATTTTTAATTAATTTATTTGAAAATTATGGTGGAAAATAAGTATTTGGTCAATAACAAAAGTTTATCTCAATACTTTGTTATATACCCTTTGTTGGCAATGAGAGGTCAAACGTTTTCTGTAAATTTCCAACTTCAACTTTATAACAAGCTAAATATGGGGTTTCTTACAGACTGTAGAATCCCTACTGGTGACAACTGTCTTTTCATAGTAACAACAAAATATTAATGTTTTTTCCTCAAGATAAATGAAATATAACCACAAACTGCATCTGCAGACCATGTTTTTCCTGTACAGATAATCTCAACATTAAAGCAGTTTAGCTTTCCTGGAATTACCATGATTTTTATATATAACCTTTACTTGCACTCTTGATTGACGAAACAAACAACATTGTTTACAGTGTAATGGCTATTTGAGTACCAGTTATCATAGTTAAAGTCACTGAATGTGGCAGGGCCATGAAGTCTTCAAACAGCTTGATAGCTATTATCATTGACATTTTCATTCCCATATTAAGCATGCACATACTGCATGTTGAAGTAACACTGTTTTGGTACCCCCTTGCGTAACACCTAGTCATCTACTGTATTTGTCTGTAGTTGCAAGGTGTGCGAGAACGCAGTGTGTGTGCTCAGGCATATGTGGGTTGCAGCACATGGGACAAGAACCATGTGATGTCTGTACACCAGGTCCTGTCTCTCAGGAACTGCCAGTGTATGCAACCAGCCATGTGTTTGAGTGTGTGTGTATGCGGTCTGCCGCATGTGTACCTATGTGTCAGCCAATTGTGTTGGTGTGTGATTATGAGTATTGGAAGGTGTCACCTGTACACTACCCCTCTAGCCTCTGGTGCTGCAGCAAGGTTGCTCACACAACGGTTGAATATAGCCTCCCATAGTTTCCAAATCTCTTCACTCCTTGCTATGTCAGAGACGGCGCTCAGTGAGAGGGATCCAGTCTTTAGTTCAGGCGCGCCTTCAATTCCAGACAGACTGCTCACCTGCACTAAAGTACAGACAGGGAAACAGTCAAGTCTCCTGTCTGTCCTCTCTCCCCTCTTGACAGGCTCTACATATAATGCCCGTGCCATTGATGTGACACTTTGGTGTGACACTCGATGTGACACTTTGATGTGACACTCGATGTGACATATTGATGTGAAACTCGATTTGACACTTTGATGTGACACTCGATGTGACACTTTGCTGTTACACATTGATGCGACCTTCGATGTGACACTCGATGTGACACATTGATTTGACACTTTGATCTGCTATAGACGGAGTGTCGCCTGGAATCTCTCTCAAATAGAGCCCAGCTTGTCCAGGAAGCCAACCACAACCTTCCCATTGATCATTAGGCCTTTAATCTCTTCCATTTAACATATATTGAGATATTTGTTTAGTATTTTGTCAAGCTGTGTCAATGGAGGGGACAGATTTAACATTGTGGGCTCTATTTTTGTTTGCCACTGAGGCGGGCATGTGCCAAATGCACGTTAGTTGGCAATTTCCTGTTCCAGAAAAGTACCTGTCGAATATCAGTTCTTTGATTTAACTTCATGGAGAAACTTCTTGCCCAAACCTATGATGTCGCTGCTGTATTGGAATGTTCCCTGATTAAGATGTGATGACTACTCTACTCCACAACCAGTGTCAGCTCTCTCCTGACATCTCATGTGCCCTCTCATCCACTGGCACATTGAAGATTTCCCCTCTAAGCCCTGTGAGTAGACTGTACTGTATGTAGTCAATCACATACACAAACACAGTCAAATCCTGTCCGACCCTCAGTGGAAGAGTTGATCTCTTCTTCAACACCATCCATGATGAGCCTGTCTGGCATTGAAGCCTTTTAACCCCTCAATCCCTGTCCTGCACTGAAGTCAATCCTCTGAAAACCTAAACTTATGTTGTTGTTTTTTACCTTTATTTATATAGGCAAGTCAGTTAAGAACAAATTCTTATTTTCAATGACGGCCTAGGAACAGTGGGTTAACTGCCTTGACAGATTTTTACCTTGTCAGCTCAGGGATTTGATTTTGCAATCTTCCGATTACTAGTCCAACGCTCTAACCACTAGGCTACCTGCCACCCCATGCCTCATACCCTCATTCAATCACTGCTGTGATCCCTTCCAAACACTGTGTAAGTATCCCTCTAATTCCCATTCCCCATAATATTGTACTATAAATGCCTTCATTCAATGGTTTAGGTTCAAACAATTATCAAAATGTATTTACAGACACTGTAGTAAACTACAGTCTAATCATATTTAAGTTAATGTCATATTTAAGTTAACTGACATGCGATTGCCAGCCCATGTAGGCAGCCTACTCTATTTAAATGAGACCACAAATACTAGGAGTACTTGAACTCGCACGCCCAACCAGGAGAGGAGAGTGGCTACTGCATTTGAAGTAGAAAACTCAGATTGTGTGAATAATGTGATTTTAATACAATAGGTAGGCTAATGCATACAAAGCATAAAGACGACCGTTTCCAAATAATCTGCGGGACAACCACATTTTTTTTGTCCAAAGTCGTCTGTCTGACCGCCCCCCGCAGCATGGAAAATGCAGACCGAGCCACAATGATCTCTGTCGGGACCTGCAGGCTCGGGAATGCCGCCCTCTAGCTCACACTCCTCTCCGTCTGTGGAATCTGGTGGAATCTGATTTTGTGGCTGTGTTATCTAGCGGAAAACCCTCCTCTCCTGCCTGGTTGCCTGCCTCATGAGAGAGTGAATACAAATGTTGATGGAAAACAAGGTAAGTGCTAATAAAAGCACTAAATAAAAGCAGTTTAGTCGTTCTCTAAAACTGTCTATAATGATCCAATATACAGCTAGTAACAAAACTACTAACGTTGCCTTTAGTGTAGCCAAGAATGAATAATAACAAGGTTTATGGTAGTTTGAAAGGGTTCTAATCCACCTTAGGCCAGGCTGTTTCCAATTCACATGACTCAACAAGAAAACGAAACCCCCAGCCATATGGTCATAGCACAGATGAAAAGGGAAGCTATCAGCCAATATTTTTGTCATATTTTTTATTTTTATTTTTTTATTTCACCTTTATTTAAGAAGGTAGGCTAGTTGAGAACAAGTTCTAATTTGCAACTGTGAACAGGCCAAGATAAAGCAAAGCTGTTCGACACATACAACAACACAGAGTTACACATGGAATAAACAAACATACAGTCAATAATACAGTAGCAGGGAAAATCTATATACAGCATGTGCAAATGTTGTAGGATAAGAGAGGTAAGGCAAAAAATAGGTCATGGTGGCAAAGTAATTACAATGTAGCAATTAAACACTGGAATGGTAGAATGTGCAGAAGATGAATGTGCAAGTAGAGACACGGGGGTGCAAAGGAGCAAGATAAATAAATAAATAAATACAGTATGGGGATGAGGTAGATTGGATGGGCTATTTACAAGTGAGCTATGTACAGGTGTAGTGATCTGTGAGCTACTCTGACAGCTGGTGCTTAAAGAAAGTGAGGGAGGTAAGAGAGTTCAAACAGGTGCCATTAATACAGGTAACAAGTGGAGTACAGAGGAGCCTCTTAAAGAAGAAGTTACAGGTCTGTGAGAGCCAGAAATCTTGCTTGTTTGTAGGTGACCAAATACTTATTTTCCACCATAATTTGCAAATAAATTAATTAAAAATCCTACAATGTGATTTCCGGATTTTCTTTTCTTATTTTGTCTGTCATAGTTGAAGTGTACCTATGATGAACATTACAGGCCTCTCTCATCTTTTTAAGTGGGATAACTTGCACAATTGGTGGCTGACTAAATACTTTTTTGCCCCACTGTATGTTCAATAGGAAACCAATATTAGCAGATGCGCGTTGTCACGAATTTCCAAGACTGTGTCTCTGTAGTAAAACTCATTATTCTTACCAGTTTTGGAAGAAACAAGCTTGAAACCTTGAACATTGAGTGCTGACACCCAGTGAAAGCCATAGGAATTGTTTCCTGGGAGCTCGATTTCATTATTTCCCTATACTTTCCATTGTAAGAGCATGGTCTCTCTCAAAAAGAAAAATCTGGTTGGTTTTTCTTTGGATATTCTCCTACCATATCTATTGTGTTATAGTCTCCTACAGTATTTTAACATTTCTACAAACTTCAAAGTGTGTTCTTTCCATTGGTAACAATTATATGCATATCCTGGCTTCAGGCGCTGAGCAACAGGTAGTGTACTTTGGGCATGTCAGTCATGCGGAAATTGAGAAAAAAGGACCCTAGCCTGAAGACGTTTTAAGAAAAGCTTTGACTATGTACAGACTCAATGAGCATAGCCTTGCTATTGAGAAAGGCCGCTGTAGGCAGACGTGGCTCTCAAGCGAAGACAGGCTATGTGCACACTGCCCACAAAATGAGGTGGAGACTGAGCTGTACTTCATAACCTCCTGCCAAATCTATGACCATATTAGAGACATATTTCCCTCAGATTACATAGATACACAAAGAATTCGAAAAACAAACCCAATTTTGATAAACACCCATATCTATTGGGTGAAATACCATAGTGTGTCATCACAGCAGCAAGATTTGTGACCTGTTGCCACAAAAAAAGGGCAACCAGTGAAGAAATATCACCCATATTTATGTTTATTTATTTTCCCATTTATACTTTAACTATTTGCACATAATATGACATTTGTAATGTCTTTTATTCTTTTGGAACTTTTTTGAGTATAATGTTTACTGTTCATTTTTATTGTTTATTTCACTGTTGTTTATTATTTAGTTCACTTGCTTTGGTAATGTTAACATGTGTTTCCCATGCCAATAAAGCCATTGGATTAGAGAGAAAGAGAAAGAGAGAGAGAAAATGTTATTGTTTTACACCAAGCGCTCCAACCATGAGAGGGAGTGGCAGGGGTAAAAACATATATATATATATATATATATCAGAAATTAGACAAGTAATGTACACTAATTCTATCTGCTAATTTCATAGCTGATCTACCCCCCCCCCCAAAAAACAACAATATAAAATATTATAATGTAAATGCTTCTGTGACATTGAAAATGCTTCATGACTTTACAACTAACCACAATCTATCAGATAAATGTTAATTGGACCATGTTGGCAATGTACAGCGTTCATATTACCACAGGGTGGATATCCATTGGTCTGAAAGGACCATGGAGATGCTGCTCAGTATTAAATCTCTTCTTATATGAGACACGCACAATGAACATTACAGAGATTAAAGTTGGGAGAAAAACATAAACAAACAGCTTGTCTCAGTGAACATGATCATTCAAGGTCTTATCACTGCTAACACCTGTGGCCATTGTGGCTAAATGTTTTTCTTTCCACAGGTAAGAGACAGTGAAGAGATCAAGCTTATCCTCTGTGATAGGTACTTTTAAGGCCTTTGCAAAGCCATTGATTCAATTTTCCACTGGCCCCCCTCCTCCAATGGGCTGAAGAAATCATTGACCTTCACTTTCCAATCTACCTGGCAGATCAGAGAGCCATTCTTCCATGTAATGTTTACATTTTGACAATGGAGAAGATTGCCTTTGGTTCAAAAACCTGTGTCCACAATGGTATTTTTCCCATTGTGGCAAAAAGGCGCCCTCTCGATATATGTAACTAAGGAGACTTTTGGACTCACTGAAGGGATGATAAAGACATCTGGGGTAACTGCTGAGGTTTCAACAGGGCTGTTTAATGAATCACACAAGTTACCCAGAAGTTGTGGGAACCGAGAACGGAGGCTGTCTGAAACTCTTAATTACTTCCTCACATAGTCATATGCATTGTTTCTTGATAAATAGGACCAGAACTCAAGAAAGCAAAGGTAACTGTACTAAAAGTCTATTGCCCTGTCCCACTCACTTCTGTCATCCTGAAGTGCTATTTATTTTTATTTTACCTTTATTGAACTAGGCAAGGCAGTTAAGAACAAATTCTTATTTTCAATGACAGCGGGTTAACTGCCTGTTCAGGGGCAGAACAACAAATTTGTACCTTGTCAGTTCAGGGATTTGAACTTGCAACCTTCTGGTTACAAGTCCGGCATTCTAACCACTACGCTACCCTGCTGCATCAGGTAGGCTAGTGGTTAGTTAAGGATTGTATCACCTCTACCTTACCTGACACCCTAGACCCACTTCAATTTGCTTATCGTCCCAATAGATTCACTGACGATGCAATCGTCATCGCACTGTACACTGCCCAATACCATCTGGACAAAAGGAATAACAATGTCGGAATTCTGTTCATTGACTGTAGCTCAGCCTTCAACACCATAGTACCCTCCAAGCTCATCATTAAGTTCGGGACCTTGCGTCTAAACACCACCCTGTGCAACTGGGTCCTGGACTTCCCAGGTGGTGAAGGTAGGAAACAACACCTCCACGTCGCTGAGCCGTGTGGTGCAAGGACAACAATCTCTCCCTCAACATGATCAAGACAAAGGAGATGGTTGTGGACTACAGGAAAAGGAGGACCAAGCACGCCCCCATTCTCATTGATGGGGCTGTAGTGGAGCAGGATGAGAGCTTCAAGTTCCTTGGCGTCCACATCACCAACAAACTAACATGGTCAAAGCACACCAACACAGTCGTGAAACATTTCTGCAGCATTGAAGGTCCCCAAGAACACAGTGGCCTGGAATTACAACCTTTTAAGAGAAAAAGTATTCTGCTCTAGTTTAAAATTTCTATTCCAGTACTGGTTTATTTGTCATATTAGAGCATATCTCTGAAAACTTGAATCTCCAAGGAACCTAAAAAGGGCATATTCTATTTCGTATTCAGCCCAAATTTAACAGGAAACCACTCACTCCAAACTTAGAAAGCCCCACATTAAACATTCCAGCCCAATTGATTAATTTTAGTTTTAATGTAGTCAGTCCCTGGTTGGGAGCAGGTGAGCCATGTGCCTGAAAAATCTGCCTTGTTCCTGACTGCCTGACTCTGCAGCTGTACAGACAGTGTGTTTGAGGACAGTCAATACCCCCCAGCTCTGACGGGTCTGAGGCGAGCAGGTGCACAGCCCTGGCCCATGCCTGGCAGACCATCACAGCCCGAATGTTGACATCCACCCATCCATTCCCTCCTTCCACTGTCAATGTTCCTGACAACCACGCTTGACAATTGTGTTTTCCCAGGCTGAGTAATCCATGAACTGGCAAGTTTGTGGTGTTTCCATGCCGCTCGGCCAACTAGTCCATTACTGTTGCTCTACTTCCACCCAATGCTCAACACTGGATACAGGAGGCACAATGTAAAACAGTGCAGGCAGCAGCCTCATAACATCACACAGAACATGAATAATTGTGAGAAAAACACAAACACACACACACACACATTTTCCCTTTCATGTTTATATACAGTAGATTGCCTTTTGTCCTCTGAACATTACCATGCAGATGTCCATGGTTGTGGTTATGTATGTATGGTTGTGGTTATGTATATTTATATGGTATAATAGACATCCATTGGGTATGAGTTTAGTCATGGACATTACTCTATGAGTCATGCCTGTTCTTTGGCATGACTCAGACATCTCTGCTTTGCTTTATTGCTGGCTGGTGTTATCTAGTTAAGATCACACAACGACTTAATTTGTTTTTGTTCTGCAACCTATTTATGTTTTCCTAAAACACTCTTTGTGAACAGAACTTGGTATAGAGTATGAAATATGGTGTGCGACGACATTCTGTCTACAACACTGTATTACTCATTTGGCTTGTATCACGCCACAACAATATATAGACAACTCATTTTCTACTTCATGTAACGTAGTATCAAATCCCATTTATCATCATGTGGTTTGTTTTTTAAAGAATGTTCACACATTTCTCCGTAAGCAAGCTTTTCTAAAACGTGTTACTGTCACTTATTTTCGGTGTATCGTACAAGTAGTGAGTATATGATCCAATTCAACATTTCTTCTAAATATCACAGTATCACTCACATTGACAGCTCCAGCTACTCACCGATGGCTTGTGATTGCTGTGCCATAGTTAGAAAGATAAAAAATGTAATTTTCCAAGCAGTAGTTCTCATTCAAATGTCATGCCACAAGCCTTTCACTGTAGCCCTCAAACTAAACGTAACGTTTCATAAATGTTGTATAGCACACTGTATTACTTATACAGTGCACTCGGAAAGTATTCAGACTTGTTTTTTCCCACATTTTGTTACATTATACAACCCATTTCTGAAATTCCTTATCAATCTACATACAATACCCCACAATGACAAAGCGAAAACAGGTTTTTAGAAAAGCAAATACATAAGTATTCAGAACCTTTGCTGAGACTCGAAATTGAGCTCAGGTGCATCCTGTTTCCATTGATCATCCTTGAGATATTTCTACATCTTGATTGGAGTCCACCTGTGGTAAATTCAACTGATTGGGCATGATCTGGAAAGGCGTACATCTGTCTATATAAGGTCCCACAGATGACAGTGCATGTCAGAGCCAAAACCAAGCCATGAGGTCGAAGGAATTGTCCGTAGAGGTCCGAGATAGGATTGTGTTGAGGCACAAATCTTGGGAAGGGTAACAAAACATTCTGCATCATTGAAGCTTCCCCAAGAACACAGTGGCCTCCATAATTCTTAAATAGACGAGGTTTGGAAACACCAATACTCTTTCTAGAGCTGGCCGCCCAGCCAAACTGAGCAATCAGGCTAGAAGGGACTTGGGCAGGGAGGTGACCAAGAACCGGTTGGTCGCTCTGACAAGGCTCCAAAGTTTCTCTTTGGAGATGTGAGAACCTTCCAGAAGGATGACTATCTCTTCAGCACTCCACCAATCAGGCCTTTATGGTATAGTGGCCAGACAGAAGCCACTCCTCAGTAAAAGGCACATGACGGCCCAATTGGAGTTTGTCAGAAGGCACCTAAACAGCTCTCAGACCTTTGGCCTGAATGCCAAGCATCTCATCTGGAGGAAACCTGGCAACATCCCTTCCCTACGGTGAAGCATGGTGGTGGCAGCAGCATGCTTTGGGGATGTTTTTCAGTGGCAGGGACTGGGAGTCTAGTCAGGAACGAGGGAAAGATGAACTGAGCAAAGTACAGTGAGTGATTCCTTGATGAAACCTGCTCCAGAGTGCTCAGGACCTCAGACTGCGGCAATGGTTCACCTTCCAACAGGACAGCGACCCTAAAAACACTGCCAAGAAAACGCATGAGTGGCTTCGGAACAAGTATCTGAATGTCTTTTGATTGGCCCAGCCAGAGCCTGGACTTGAACCCGATCGAACACCTCTGGAGAGACATGAAAATAGTCTGTCTATCTATGGGTAACAGGGTTGACGTGTTATGCTTGACCCTCTCAGTTTCCACCATTTAACTCCAGAAAATTGACAAATAGTGTAGAACCAGGTCACCTGCGTTTACACTATGATTTTACCATTAATATTCAATGTTTATTTTTTTAAATATTTTTTTTAAAGGAAGTTTCAACAGATTAAAACAAGAGTAACAGGGTTTACCTTCAAATGAGGGACAGATGTAAATTAGTCACTAATCCCATTAAAAAAATCTTCAGAAATGACTTTGTCAAAGCAACAAAATAACCAGGGCTTTACAATGATGGTGAAAACGTTGAGTAGTTTTGGGGTTAAGTGGGTTAAAATCTTCCTAGAAGTCAGAGGGTGCACAGACGGACGTTAAAATGCTGAATTGTGCCACTTTTGCAAGTCTGTATTCATATAAAAAAAAAAAAAATTGATAGAATTGTCCATGTGATCTATGTATATTAAATGAAACTTCATTTAATATAACAGGCTTTTTTAAATTCAATATTGGCGCACAATTCCTACTGAAAACATCAAAGGGATGCAGAAGGTGCTCATTTTGTGTCATAACCCAGTAACTCCCGTATAAGGATTGGGGTAGCGAACTTCAACAGGCAGTAGAGTAGAGGCTTACTAAGAGGTCACCTGATGTGCAGGTGATGATGATACAGGTCAATGAAAATCTGAGGCAAATGAGATCATTGGAAAGGATTAAGCAATTGGAGTATTCCAGGATTCAAATTGACAGGGAAACAACTGTGTCGGCTAGGTGAAAATGTAAATGAGAAAGTTAGCTGAGAGAAACAAAGAGCTGCATTCAATCCCCTAAGCCATGCAGAATACCAATAAATTGTGATGCAAAGCATGAGTCAAGTTCCTCCTCGTGGCAGACGCCAGTCATTGGAAATGTGATATCTACAATAGAGTGATAACACCAATGTCAAGAGGAGCAAGCCTTTGTCCCTGGCTTCTCTTATTAATAAGCCAATGGCGTCTTTGGGCTGTGATCTGTACTCTTCTGAGTTCAGATGAAATTGAAATGCAAAAGATGTTTTGAAACATTGACCCCGTAGCCTGCGGACACGCTATCACACAATGCAGCATTGATTACTTCTTTATTTTTTCGCAGTGTTCATCTTTCATTTTATCCCAGGTGTTTCGTGAGCTGCCTGACAATCAGCTCTGGAGGTTCCAAACCGAACTATCTCCTTCTAAATCCCTGTAGTCTTATCCCATGGTGAGGAAACAGAATAGGCAGTGTCAGAATCAGTCATATGCACAGTGTCAAATAAGGTTTTCACAGGAGTACTTTATGACTTCACTTTTCAATTGAGGGAGGCATCCGCCAGGTGATTATTCTGGGAATATACAGAGGCCCCAGGGACAGAAGAGATTTGAATAACTTTCTGCCACTGATGTCAAGATTCAATACCTTTCTCCTGTTTGTTAAGTGCGGGTGCTATTTTGGTAAAAGCTCCTTTGGTGTTTTTCCCCGATTCTTGTGTGCTTCCCTTTATCTCTCACATACAAAGTGCCCATAGAGGTATAAGTGGAACACAGGCAAAAACTTCAGTAAGAAAACACTCTCAGTTCCATCTCCCAATACAGTACTGCAAATTAAATACCTTTGGCTTACTGTATGCTAAACTGAGTCAAAATCACTCCGAAATGGTTTAGCTACAATAATGAGCTTTTTCTAATGAATAAAATGTAAATACCAGAACTACTATGATAAGAATTAACAAGAACAAACTATGACATGCGGTAGCTTTTTAAATTCTTGATTGATGTTACAGTTGCTAATAGTTTTACTTTTGTCAAGCATACTAGTGTTCTCTCACGTTCATGGATATTTCTGACCACCCTCTGGAAAACAAGCTACAGACCAGTATCCCTTCTTTCTTTTCTCTCCAAAACTCTTGAACGTGCCGTCCTTGGCCAGCTCTCCCGCTATCTCTCTCAGAATGACCTTCTTGATCCAAATCAGTCAGGTTTCAAGACTAGTCATTCAACTGAGACTGCTCTTCTCTGTATCACGGAGGCGCTCCGCACTGCTAAAGCTAACTTTCTCTCCTCTGCTCTCATCCTTCTAGACCTATCGGCTGCCTTCGATACTGTGAACCATCAGATCCTCCTCTCCACCCTCTCCGAGTTGGGCATCTCCGGCGCGGCCCACGCTTGGATTGCGTCCTACCTGACAGGTCGCTCCTACCAGGTGGCGTGGCGAGAATCTGTCTCCTCGCCACGCGCTCTCACCACTGGTGTCCCCCAGGGCTCTGTTCTAGGCCCTCTCCTATTCTCGCTATACACCAAGTCACTTGGCTCTGTCATAACCTCACATGGTCTCTCCTATCATTGCTATGCAGACACACAATTAATCTTCTCCTTTCCCCTTCTGATGACCAGGTGGCGAATCGCATCTCTGCATGTCTGGCAGACATATCAGTGTGGATGACGGATCACCACCTCAAGCTGAACCTCGGCAAGACGGAGCTGCTCTTCCTCCCGGGGAAGGACTGCCCGTTCCATGATCTCGCCATCACGGTTGACAACTCCATTGTGTCCTCCTCCCAGAGCACTAAGAACCTTGGCGTGATCCTGGACAACACCCTGTCGTTCTCAACTAACATCAAGGCGGTGGCCCGTTCCTGTAGGTTCATGCTCTACAACATCCGCAGAGTACGACCCTGCCTCACACAGGAAGCGGCGCAGGTCCTAATCCAGGCACTTGTCATCTCCCGTCTGGATTACTGCAACTCGCTGTTGGCTGGGCTCCCTGCCTGTGCCATTAAACCCCTACAACTCATCCAGAACGCCGCAGCCCGTCTGGTGTTCAACCTTCCCAAGTTCTCTCACGTCACCCCGCTCCTCCGCTCTCTCCACTGGCTTCCAGTTGAAGCTCGCATCCGCTACAAGACCATGGTGCTTGCCTACGGAGCTGTGAGGGGAACGGCACCGCAGTACCTCCAGGCTCTGATCAGGCCCTACACCCAAACAAGGGCACTGCGTTCATCCACCTCTGGCCTGCTCGCCTCCCTACCACTGAGGAAGTACAGTTCCTGCTCAGCCCAGTCAAAACTGTTCGCTGCTCTGGCCCCCCAATGGTGGAACAAACTCCCTCACGACGCCAGGACAGCGGAGTCAATCACCACCTTCCGGAGACACCTGAAACCCCACCTCTTCAAGGAATACCTAGGATAGGATAAAGTAATCCTTCTCACCCCCCCCCCTTAAATGATTTAGATGCACTATTGTAAAGTGGCTGTTCCACTGGATGTCAGAAGGTGAATTCACCAATTTGTAAGTCGCTCTGGATAAGAGCGTCTGCTAAATGACTTAAATGTAAATGTAAATGCAGTATTCAAGATCAAATGTCGTGATACGCATGTAAAAAGACGATTCTTCACTGATGTGAAGATTCTCCCAGATAAAACAATGAATTGATTTTGGAAACAGGACCGAAATCACATGACCCATCATTGGAGGATATGCCTGGGGAAGCCAATGAGATGTCTTAATTGAGGTTGTATTTGGAACCCTGAAGAGAGAATGAGAGATGTCAGGCTAATCATAGTGGTTCATGGGTTAGTTGAGAGCTTTTCTCATTGGCTTACTAGGAAGCAAAGGTCACTTTAGACCAGTAATTTATGATACACTTTAAGAATGCCACTATGGGACACTTCCACAATCAAGGTCCATCAAGGGATATACAGTGCATTCGGAAAGTATTCAGACCCCTTCACTTTTTCCACATTTTGTTATGTTACAGCCTTATTCTGAAATAGATTTTTTTATATCCTCAATTTACACACATTACCCCATAATGACAAAGCAAAAAATGTTTTTAGAAATTCTTCCTAATTTATAAAAAGCTTTGTGCTTAGGGTCTTTGTCCTGTTGGAAGGTGGACCTTCGCCCCAGTCTGATGTCCTGAGCACTCTCGGGCATGTTTTCACCAAGGATCTCCCTGTACTTCGACTCTGACTAGTCTCCCAGTCCCTGCAGCTTAAAAACATTCCCACAGCATGATGCTGCCACCACCATGCTTCACCGTATGGATGGTGCCAGGTTTCCTCCAAACGTGACTCTAGGCATTCAGACCAAAGAGTTCAATCTTGGTTTCATCAGATCAGAGAATCTTGTTTCTCATGGTCTGAGTCATTTAGGCACCTTTTGGCAAACTCCAAGCAGGGTTTCATGTTACATTTACTGAGGAATAGCTTCCGTCTGGCCACTCTACCATAAAGGCCTGATTGGTGTAGTGCTGCAGAGATGGTTGTCCTTCTGGAAGGTTCTCCCATCTCCACAGAGGAACTCTGGATTTCTGTCAGCGCGACCATCCGGTTCTTGGTCACCTCCCTAGCCAAGGCCCTTCCCCCCGATTGCTCATTTTGTACGGGCCTCCAGCTCCATTAAGTGTTTTGGTCTTTCCAAACTTCTTTCATTTAAGAATGATGGAGGCCACTGTGTTATTGGGGACCTTCAATGCTGCACACATTTTTTGTTACCGTTCCCCAGATCTGTGCTTTCAATCCTGTCTCGGAGCTCTACGGAGAATTCCTTCGACCTCATGGCTTGGTTTTTGCTCTTACATGCTCTGTCATCTGTGGGACCTTACAGTATATAGACAGGTGTGTGCCTTTCCAAATCCTGTCCAATAAATTGTATTTACCACAGATGGACTCCAATAAGGTTGAAGAAACACCTGAAGGATGATAAATGGAAACAGGAAGCACCTGAGATCAATTTCAAGTCTCATAGCAAAGGTTCTGCATACTTATGTAAATAATGTATTTCTGTTTAATATTTTTTATACATTTGCAAACATTTCTAAAAACCTGTTTTTGCTTTGTCATTGTGGCTTATTGTGTGTAGATTGATGAGGAAACATTTTTATTTGATCCATTTTAGAATAAGGCTGTAACAAAGTCAATGGGTCTGAATTCTTTCCAAATGTGCTGTATATGATTCATTTAGACAACTTTTAATTAAACAACACTGTCTCCCACTACCACTGTGCTCCATAGTCAGACATTCACAACTTTGAGACAATCCAGAGTTGGAAGAAAACTTGAAGGGTCGTCAGAAGTGCAGTGGCACTTTTCTATTTGGCGACAATCAAAGACTCCATTCTGGAGATATTGTGAGAGAAAATGTATTGTTTCTTAGCGATAGAAAAACAATTTTATCTTTTTGTTTAATCTGTATAACTCAGTTGAATAAAGTCACCATATCTCGCTTTCCTTTTGAAGTGTGTTTATATCCCACGGGGGTGAAACCGTACGTGTGCTTTTTCCAAATCATGCATATTCAAAAGAAAAGAAAGCAAAGAAATATATTCTATCATTACCCGTTGTGATTATTACATAATAAATTAATTAACAATTTTGTTACAATTTCGCAGATTGAGAAATGCAGTGGAAATGTGCCATGCAGAGGTACAGTCATTTCTCCCCTACTTACATGCCTGTGCTAGAATGCCATATCATGGGACTATCCTATTCCTCCTGTCAACTTCAAAAGGCTGCAGAATGAAAATATGTATCCAAGCGTAAAACCAGGACATATTACTTACGGCTCAGATTAGTGTGTTTGATTAATCCTATCAGTTCAGAGACCCCAGCTAAAATAATCCATCTGACTTTCATTTATCTGCATGTCCTGCCGTTATATTTAGCCACTCAAATGTGTTTTACCATTTTATTTTCAAGACAACCAGGGCTAAAAGGAGCACACAACACAATTTGACATTAACAGTTGCATTCATTCGTTTTATTGACAAATGTCAATAAAAAAATGAGGACCGCCAAAGAAAAAAACAAAGAAAAAAGATTTTATATGAATGATGTAAGAAGATAAATTGTTTGCTCAGTGGGAAGTTAGTATCAAACTAGTCAGTGACAACTGTGTGGAGTTTGGAGTTTGTGACAGCAACTATGTGAGCTTATCACAGTATTACAGACAGTATGTCCTGGGATTTCCCATGATCTTCCACCTGCATGTAGAAGAACCCCTTACATCCTAATGACTCGTGTGTAACTTGTGAGTTGTATAGAGCAACACGTGTTAGATGTGCTTGTTCGTGAATGTCTCAGCATTTCATAGATAGCTTTTAATAGTTTGTAGCTCAAACCATTTGGACTCTACATACGTTTTTGTAAAAAAAAAAAGACCTGAGCCCGGGCCCCTTAGGGATCTGCTCTTGTCTCACAAACACCACTCTAACTCAGCCCCCGTTAATCACACAGACTGGTGTGGTTGGTACCAACGATGGAGAAATAGACAAATCCATTAGTACAAGCCAGAAGTCTCTAGCTCAAATACCCAATGTTTAAAAGGGGTTAGATGTCCTAAATGTGCCAGCGTCACAGTGGGACTGTAGGAGTTACTAAATAGGATTCCTAAATTTGTTATGATGGGATATCTGAGAAATGATGGTCAGGATTCGGCTTATAAATCCTGTTGACGGTGCAATAGTTATGGAAGGGGTTTATCAGTGAGGAACACATTTTTGATAGAGTCAGAAAGGCACCAATTTGGAAATATAACCTTAGAACATGTAATAGATCAATACATTCAATCTCTCTGTGGTAAATAGGTATTTTTAGGATTGCCAGGTAATGAGTGTAGGCCAAGGACATAGTCACATTGTACAATTAATTCTAACAGAACTTCTAGTGACATTTTGTTATGATATCCCATAATTCAATAATTCAGCTAATCATAGAGTTTATGGTCTCTCGATAAGTCTAATACTCTGTCACAGTTCACATATGCGTTTATAACTGTGTAATCAAATAGTAATTACAAAGACAGTCAAATTAAAACGACAGTGTCGGTACATATTGTTACTGAAAAGGGGCGAAACGTTTGTCGCTGTAGATGGAATACATTTTAATTTCTTTCACTGCAAACTGAGTCGGTGCAGACCTTCCTATTTTTCCTGGTAACGTATTGTTACGTATGGTTAGTTCCTCCTGTGTCGGACTCTCTGACCAAAGAAGGGGGACCTGGGTAGAGATAGTGGCATCTTGCCAAGGGCATCACTCAGATCTAGAGATGTGTATCCAGCAATTATGCGTGCAATCACTGTATCTCAGTATCTTTTAAAGTGGGTAAATTGAATGGACACTATTACTGACTGGGTCTCTATCACTGGCCACCAGTTTTTCAATGACCACTTAGCACTTACCACCCAGTGTCTTGCATTAAGGTACCAGCTTTAATGTTTGGCCCGGTGATCCAGAGGATGCTAACCTTTTCAGCGTTTTATGCTGACACATTAGCACCGCTTATTCACCCAGCAATGTTTTTTAGGAACTGTGTCAGAGTGACTGGGGGAAAGACCATACCACTGCAAGACATTTTAATGCAGTGTGAATGAGTGATCAATGCCGGATGACCCCATGCATTGGCACTTGCAGGATACCAGTGGCCTACAGTGAGGATATGAGGCCCAGATTCTGATTCTGAGATGAAGACAGTTTAGGCTACGAACCCTCCTGCAGGGGCGACAGGTCCTACTGGCTCTAATGAGATGCAGAATGCAAAGTGGAGGGCAAACTGACAAAGACAGGTCAAGACTACAGCCGCATACAGAGTTCTTTGGAATGGATTTGTAGCCATTTCGGTACCACTTTACATTCCAGCACAGTAAAAGCTGGGTAATACTAGTAATTGCCATTAGCAGTTACCATGTTGTTTCGCTTCAATCCATTCCTGACATCCCAACCAGCCGATGGTTGTTACCTGGAGACAGAGACAGTAGTGTTCAATGTAATAACACTGTATCAGTGCTGACAATGTCATCATTACTTGTTAATCTTAATTATACCATTATATCCCTTCCCCGTAAAATAACAGTGACATATGTCCTCGTAAAGTGACACAAGATTGCTATGACATGACAAACAAAGATTTTCAGATTCTTTATTGACAAAAAGATATGACTAATGATGGATATGGGCAATTCCACAATAGCAGTGTGCAAAGTTAAACAAGCCATACAACAAGCCATATGCACAAAGACTCATTTTAACAATTTCCACAGACAATTGCAAAAACACATTCACTTGTAGAACATTGCAGATGCAAAGCTTAGTAACAGAATGATGTTCTTGTTCTTGATAAAGAAACACAACATTTATAAATTCACATAAACTATACAAAGAGTTGATACCAAAAATATAGGAAGAGTTAAAAGGGCAATCAGCAGTTGAAACAATAACAAAGCATTTCCCCTCCCATTTCAGTAAAAAGCTGAGGGATGGGGCTGGAGAAATGTAACCACTCTTAAATTCATAGATAGAGCTATGGATGCAAGGACTGACCATCCATGGTATCAATATTATAATTTTAACCATGTTTTGAGGCTATAAAGTATTTGATTACAAACATTGGAAAACAAGCTTAAATTTTGGTTTCTGAGGGGTATCCTACTAGGCAGGTTTGAGGTGTTAGTGAGGTAAATGTGGTCAACTCTGAGGTCACCTCGGGATAACCAGTCATATGAGAATGTTTCACCTTTTAGCCAGGTAGATTTCCATGGCAACGAATCCTTTAGAACTACCCTGCTCTGGGGCAGGCTAACTCACGACTAACTCTGCTTACTCTGAATGAAATGACTGAGCCACAAATTGAGGACCAATGAAATTAGACCCCCTCTCTTGCAAAGATTGCGTCATCATCCTGTTAATTTGAGGAAGACTGGTTAAATATTTTATTAATAAAATGTTGTTTCTTGTGTTAAAAAAATACGGTCGTAATGTTAAAATACCATTTAGTAAAGACAGAATGCATTTTAAACTTCACTCATAGTAACGCTTTTGCATGACTTAGAACAATTTATATTAGCGATATGATATTTATATTTATATTAGCGATATATTAGCAACTACTAGGCTACGGCAGGGTAGCCTAGTGGTTAGAGCGTTGGACTAGTAACCGAAAGGTTGCAAGTTCAAATCCCCGAGCTGACAAGGTACAAATCTGTCGTTCTGCCCCTGAACAGGCAGTTAACCCACTGTTCCTAGGCCATCATTGAAAATAAGAATTTGTTCTTAACTGACTTGCCTGGTTAAATAAAGGTAAAAAAAAAAATGAGTGGGGGAAAGAAGGTACTTGTGGATTAATAAGCACACCACACCTAAATCAGCATTAACAATAAGTAATAAAATAAAGAAGGCACTTCTAAAAGCCTATTTCACACCAAAAGGGTGCTGAATTTGCAAGATAGATTTTCTTTCATTTTGATGTTGGCTCAAATGAAAATGTGGCACTCGCCCATGGATTGTTCCAGCCTTGTCTTAATGACGATTTTGGCGTTTGACTAGCCATGAGCGACATGCATGCACAGTTACAAGCCTGCTAGAGTTAGCGGCAGGTGGACGAGCAATATCCACCGTAGTAGTATGGATGAGGCCTGAGTTGGAATGTCAAGCAAACTGAAGTCTAACGCTAAGCTAAGCTTTAGAAAACCCTGAGTAGATCTGGCTTACTTCGCAGGATACCCCTGTGTGACAGTTGAACTAAGGTCATGTGGTATTTATAAATCATATTCTTCAGAAATCAATGAGTACACATTATTCATTTATAAGCCAAAACAAGAATTTCTTTCTATGTGTAGGTTATTTACATTAACCATGAATGAGCTTCCTCTCTCCTTGTACTCAGCTAGCTACATCAGCACCACCCACCTTGTCAGAAAATTCTCGAATGACCCCTGAAAAAAGGATTAGTGCTATCCGGGATCTGTGTGACTTTGTCCCTACGTTAAACCCTAGCCTTAGCAGCCTTTCGTCATTTCCTTCATCTTTTTGGGCACATAACCTGTGACTTGTGCTTGTATCACAGAGTTTTTGATATCTGAGTTATTTACATTCTCTTTGCTGGTACACTCAATGACGATACTAGAAAATATAATTTAAATAACTCAGATATCGAAAACCCTGTGATACCAGCACAAATCACGGGTAAGAAAGTATTTGATTGTTGATTTATTGATTATGTCAGCCTTCAAGTGGATAATCATTTTCCAGCTCTCAAGGTGGATGGCAATGGCTAGTTAACGAGTCACATTGTTAGCTCTCAGTTAGCTGGCTATTGTTAGCCAGCTAACATTAGTAGCTAACATGTAACATTAAATGGCTTGTAACATTGTAGGCTAGCTGGCTTGCTATCAACACAATATACTAGCGTAAGTCTTGAACTACATTTATATTTATAATCTAAAGTGAGTGCTATTTATACTTTAGAAATGTCACGCTCTGACCTTTAGTTATCTTTGTTTTCTTTTTTATTTTGGTTAGATCAGGGTGTGACGAGGGTGGTATGTTTTTGTCTTGTTATTTTGTTTAGTGTTTCTTTGTGTTTTTTGTAAATAAAGAAGAATGTATTCAAATCATCGTGGTCTCATCGTTACGACAAACGTGACAGAATAACCCACCATAACAGGACCAAGCAGCGTGAAAAGGAGGAGCAGACGTTATGGACTTGGGAGGAGATTTTGGACGGAAAAGGATCCTGGACATGGGAGGAATGGGAGGAAATACTAGATGTAGCAGAACCCTGGACGCAGCCTGGGGAGTATCGCCGTTCTAAGGAGGAGAAATACTGGAGAAAAGAGGAACGGCGACGATATGAGGGTACACGGCTAACAAGGAAGCCCGAGAGGCAGCCCCAATAATTGTTTTGGGGGAGAGGCACACGAGGAGATGTGCTGAGTCAGGTAGGAGACCTGAGCCAACTCCTCGTGCTTACAGTGGGGAGCATGTAACTGGTCAGGCACCGTGTTATGCAGAGATACGCACAATGTTTCCAGTGCGCTACTCTAGCCCAGTGCGCTCTATTCCAGCTCCTCGCATTTGCCAGGCTAGAATGGGCATCCAGCCAGGACGTATTGAGCCAGCTCTATGTTCTGGATCTCCAATGCGTCTCCACGGCCCAGTGTATCATGTGCCTCCTCCCCGCACTCGCCCTGAGGTGTGTAGCACCAGTGCCAACACCACGTACCAGGCTTCCTGTGCGCCTCCAGAGCCCAGTACCCCTTGTTCCTACCTCTCCGCACTCGCACTGAGGTGCGTGTCCTCAGCCCGGTACCACCAGTTCCGGCACCACGCACCAGGCCTCCAGTGCGCAGTATGCCCTGTTCCTGCTCCTCACACTCACCCTGGGGTGCGTGTCCCCAGCCTGGTACCACCAGTTCCGGCACCACGCACCAGGCATCCAGTGCGCAGTATGCCCTGTTCCTGCTCCTCACACTCGCCCTGGGGTGCGTGTCCCCAGCCCGGTACCACCAGTGCCGGTACCATGCACCAGGCATATAGTGCACCTCGGCAGTCCAGAACGACCGGCGACAGTACCCAGTCACGCCCTGACCTCAGGGTGAGACGAGGGTGGTATGTGTTTTTTTAGCCCTGTCTAGCGTTTTTTGTATATCTTTGGGGTTTTGGTATTGTCTAGGTAAATGTAGATCTATGGTGGCCTGAATTGGTTCCCAATCAGAGACAGCTGTTTATCGTTGTCTCTGATTGGGGATCATATTTAGGTTGTCATTTTCCATTTTGGTTTTGTGGGTTATTGTCTATGTGTAGTTGCATGTCAGCACTCGTTAATATTAGCGTCACGGTCATTTTGTTTAGTGTTTCTTTGTAAATAAAGATGAATGTATTCAAATCACGCTGCGCCTTGGTCTCATCGTTACGACAAACGTGACAATAAATGTTTTGAGTGACCAGCGTAATTTCTCACAAAAAGATTGGCATGCCATTGGTAGACATTCCTTTGCAATATGACACACATTTAATTAATAACTGTCTGGGGCCTCCCGAGTGGCGCAGCGATGTAAGGCACTGCATCACAGTGCTAAAGGCTTTACTACAGACCCGGGTTCATTCTTGGGCTGTGCCACAAATGGCAATGGCACAATTGCCACAACCGGCTATGGCACAATCCACAAGAAGTCCCATAGGATGGCACACAATTGGCCCTAGGGACTCCTTGTGGTGGGCTGACCCCGTTCGCCAGTTGAACAGTGTTTCCTCTGACACATTGGTGCGGCTGGCTTCCAGGTTAAGATTGCAGGTGTTATTAAGGAGCGCGGTTAGGCGGATCATGTTTCGGAGAACGCATGACACCATAGGCTCTCCCGAACATGTTGGGGAGTTGCAGCGATGAGACAAAATTGGATTAGGCAAGAAAAAAGGTGAATAAAAATAAATGTTGACTGAATTATAAAATTCTAATGGTTCTTGGCAATTTTACTTATATCACACCAGGAAACCACTTTTGAGGTCTGAGAAAAATCTAAGATCAATGTTTTTAGTATTGTTACCCTTTAATTATATATATATATATATATATATATATTCACCTTTAACTCGGCAAGTTAGTTAAGAACAAATTCTTATTTACAATGATGGCTGATCCCGGCCAAACCCTCCCCTATGTGCGCCGCCCTAGTCCTGATCAAGGCCGGATGTGATACAGCCCAGGATCAAACCAGGGTCTGTAATGACACCTCTAGCACTGAGACACAGTGCCTTAGACCTCTGCGCCACTCGGGAGCACAGCACAGGAACTCTTGTTTTGTTAGCAGTGTTTCTGTAGCACACATGAGGTGGAGTGTGCAAACAAATGGCCACTGGATTGATGCAAATAATCATGATATCATTCTGCCAGGTAGGCATTGGCTAGTTAACAATTAATTGAGAAGGTTTTGGAAAATGCCTTTCAATCTACCAGAAGACAGTTAGGCCTATTATTAGCATCGCTATATTTTCCTGTTACTTAATTGTTTGAAACCTGAATGTTTTACTTCAAATGACGAGGCATGTCTTACCTTGCTTCAAAATTCCACCATATAAACATGGAGGCAATTATTTTATAAAGACTTCCTCATATGCGCTCTCCTGTTCTATTGGTTTTAAAACTTTATTTTATTTTCTAGCAGCCAAAGGCATTATGCTAGTCATATTAGCAAACCAAGACAGTTGTTGCAACTTTAGATCTCCCTTCTTTCTAAATGTCTAACCTATATTTCCATCTCTGTCCATGTGCGGTATGCATTTTAGAAGTGTGTTTTCCCACAAATGAGATTTTGGAACATTTGCACATAGGCCTACGGCCGTGTGCACGTTAATGCACTTAAAATGTGAAGAAATAATAGTTTTCTACCTATTAAGCTAAACATTCTGATCTGTTCCATTAGCCTTATTTATTGATACGTGTATACCTCCACTACACTACTTTGATACGCATCGTGGGGATTAAGAAGTGAGTATACACAAAGTGGGCATAAAGTGTACCTTCCACGACACCACTGATAAACAGTGTTCAGATTCTCAATCTAACATGTTTTCTTCTTATCTAATACGATTGGGCTAATTAAAAGTGTCAGGCATCATATACATTTACAGTTGTGTGTTGAAACCAGACTACTGCAAAAACAGTGCAAGACTTTAAATTTCATGGTAGGTTCAGAACAGGGGATTAGTCAGTTGACCCAGTTCTCCGCCCTGCAGCTAATCCCGACCTTCCCTCCAACTGAACCCTGTCCCTTGCCAAGTCATTATTCCCTCAAAATGTCTTATGTCGAGGGTTACTTTGAGATCCAGTTTTTAGGGACCAATATAGTTGACTCCTTGCTTTTGGCTGTGGGTAATTCACTGGCATATCAGCATTATAAAGGGAACACTAAAATAACACATCCTAGATCTGAATGAATGAAATATTCTTATTAAATCATTTTTTCTTCACATAGCTGAATGTGCTGACAACAAAATCACACAAAAATTATCAATTGAAATCAAATGTATCAACCCATGGAGGTCTGGATTTGGAATCACACTCAAAATTAAAGTGGAAAACCACACTACAGGCTGATCCAACTTTGATGTAATGTCCATAAAACAAGTCAAAATGAGGCTCAGTAGTGTGTGTGGCCTCCACGTGCCCGTATGACCTCCCTACCTCGCCTGGGCATGCTCCTGGTGAGGTGGCGGATGGTCTCCTGAGGGATCTCCTCCCAGACCTGGACTAAAGCATCTGCCAACTCCTGGACAGTCTGTGGTGCAACGTGGCGTTGGTGGATGGAGCGAGACATGATGTCCCAGATGTGCTCAATTGGATTCAGGTCTGGGAAACGGGCGGGCCTGTCCATAGCGTCAATGCCTTCCTCTTGCAGGAACTGCTGACACACTCCAGCCACGAGGTCTAGCATTGTCTTGCATTAGGAGGAACCCAGGGCCAACCGCACCAGCATATGGTCTCACAAGGGGTCTGAGGATCTCATCTCGGTACCTAATTGCAGTCAGGCTACCTCTGGCGAGCACATGGAGGGTTGTGTGGCCCCCTCAAAGAAATGCCACCCCACACCATGACTGACCCACCGCCAAACCGGTCATGCTGGAGGATGTTGCAGGCAGCAGAACGTTCTCCACGGCGTCTCCAGACTCTGTCACGTCTGTCACATGTGCTCAGTGTGAACCTGCTTTCATCTGTGAAGAGCACAGGGCGCCAGTGGCGAATTTGCCAATCTTGGTGTTCTCTGGCAAATGGCAAATGTCCTGCACGGTGTTGGGCTGTAAGCACAACCCCCACCTGTGGACGTCAGGCCCTCGTACCACCCTCATGGAGTCTGTTTCTGACCGTTTGAGCAGACACATGCACATTTGTGGCCTCCTGGAGGTCATTTTGCAGGGCTCTGCCAGTGCTCCTCATGCTCCTCCTTGCACAAAGGCGGAGGTAGCGGTCCTGCTGCTGGGTTGTTGCCCTCCTACGGCCTCCTCCATGTCTCCTGATGTACTGGCCTGTCTCCTGGTAGCGCCTCCATGCTCTGGACACTACGCTGACAGACACAGCAAACCTTCTTGCCACAGCTCGCATTGATGTGCCATCCTGGATGAGCTACACTACCTGAGCCACTTGTGTGGGTTGTAGACTCCGTCTCATGCTACCACTAGAGTGAAAGCACCGCCAGCATTCAAAAGTGACCAAAACATCAGCCAGGAAGCATAGGAACTGAGAAGTGGTCTGTGCTCACCACCTGCAGAACCACTCCTTTATTGGGGGTGTCTTGCTAATTGCCTATAATTTCCACCTGTTGTCTATTCCATTTGCACAACAGCATGTGAAATTTATTGTCAATCAGTGTTGCTTCCTAAGTGGACAGTTTGATTTCACAGAAGTGTGATTGACTTGGAGTTACATTGTGTTGTTTAAGTGTTCCCTTTATTTTTTTGAGCAGTGTATATTATATATCCCTTTTTCAGGACCCTGTCTTTCAAAGATAATTTGTAAAAATCCAAATAACTTCACAGGTCTTCAATGTAAAGCGTTTTAACACTGTTCCCCATGCTTGTTCAATGAACCATAAACAATTAATATATATGCACCAGTGGAATGGTCGTTAAGACACTAACAGCTTACAGACGGTAAGCAATTAAGGTCACAGTTATGAAAACCTAGGACACTAAAGAGGCCTTTAGTACCTAGGACACTAAAGAGGCCGTCTCATCTTGGTTTTGCCTGAAGCTCACGTTCTAGGGCACGCACAGAAAAAACACCAAAAGAAATATGCCCAGTATCCCTGCTCATCTGCGTGCCCTAGGCATGCTGCAAGCAGGCATGAGGACTGCAGATGTGGCCAGGGAAATAAATTGCAATGTCTGTACTGTCAGACGCCTAAGACAGCGCTACAGGGAGACAGGATGGACAGCTGATTGTCCTCTCAGTGGCAGACCACGTGTAACAACACCTGCACAGGATCGGTACATCTGAACATCACACCTGCGGGACAGGTACCTGATGGCAACAACAACTGCCCGAGTTACACCAGGAACGCACAATCCCTCCATCAGTGGGAAAAGGCTGGACTGAGGGCTTGTAGGCCTGTTGTAAGGCACATCCACACCAGATATCATCTACAACAACAGTGCCTACGGGCACAAACCCACCGTCACAAACCCAAAAGTGCTCTTCACTGATGAGTAGCGGTTTTGTCTCACCCGGAGTGATGGTCGGATTCACGTTTATTGTTGAAGGAATGAGCGTTACACCGAGGCCTGTACTTTGGAGCGGGATCGATTTGGAGGTGGAGGGTCCATCATGGTCTGGGGCGATGTGTCACAGCATCATCGGACTGAGCTTGTTGTCATTGCAGGCAATCTCAACGCTGTGCGTTACAGGGAAGACATCCTCCTCCCTCATATGGTACCCTTCCTGCAGGCTCATCCTGACATGAACCTCCAGCATGACAATGCCACCAGCCATACTGCTCATTCTATGTGTAAGACAGGGATGTCAGTCTTCTGCCATTGCCAGCGAAGAGACCTCAATCCCATTGAACACGTCTGGGACCTGTTGGATCGGAGGGTGAGGGCTAGGGCCATACATTCCAGAAATGTCTGGGAACTTGCAGGTGCCTTGGTGGAAGAGTGGGGTAACATCTCACAGTAAGAAATGGCAAATCTGGTGCAGGCCATGAGGAGGAGATGCACTGCAGTACTTAATCCATCCCGGATCCGGGATCGTGACTAAAGCCTCAGGCTCATTAGCATAACGCAACGTTAACGATTTCTGAAAATCGCAAATAAAATGAAAATAATGCGTCTGCTCTCAAGCTTAGCCTTTTCTTAACAACACTGTCATCTCAGATTTTCAAAATATGCTTTTGAACCATAGAAATTGACTAATTTGTGTAAGAGTATGCAAAGGTAGCATAGCATTTTTGAGTAGCATTTAGCACGCAACATTTTCACAAAAACCAGATAACCAAATAAATAAAATCATTTACCTTTGAAGAGCTTCTGATGTTTTCAATGAGGAGACTCTCAGTTACATACCAAATGCGCAGTTTTTCCTGAAAGCGTCTGTGTGTAGGAGAAATCGTTCCGTTTTCTACATTGCGTCTGGCTACCGAAACGAACCAAAAATTCAGTCACAACGTAAAACTTTTTCCGAATTAACTACATAATATCGACCGAAACATGGCAAACGTTGTTTGGAATCAATCCTCAAGGTGTTTTTTCACATATCTCTTCATTGATATGCAGTTCGTGGAAGCTTGCTTTCCTCTCTGTATCCCATGGAAAAATACTGGCAGCTGCCTTTTGCGCATTAATTTCGGCGCAGGACACCGGGCGGACACCTGGTAAATGTGGTCTCTTATGGTCAATCTTCCAATGATCTGCCTACAAATACGTCACAATGCTGCAGACACCTTGGGGAAACGACAGAAAGGGCAGGCTCATTCCTCTCGCATTCACAGCCATATAAGGAGACAATGGAAAACAGAGCCTCAAAAATCCTGCTCATTTCCTGGATGCCGTCTCATCTTGGTTTTGCCTGAAGCTCACGTTCTAGGGCACGCACAGAAAATATCTTGGTAGTTCTGGACACGTCAGAGTGTTTTCTTTCGAAAGCTATCAATTATATGCATAGTCGAGCATCTTTTTGTGACAAAATATCTTGTTTAAAACGGGAACGTTTTTCATCCAAAAATGAAATAGCGCCCCCAGAGCATCAACAGGTTAATGCAGCCTGAAGTAACATTGGATGAACAACTGGTTCCCTTCAGAGGTACATTATTATGATCATATCTGTAATGTAAGTTATTTTTACTGTTAATTGTATTATGTATTGCTGTAATATCATTGATTTATGTGATTGTTTTCTGTGACACTGATAGTAATCTCTTTTGCCAAAAGGTCACTATCCTTTCCAGCAGTATATGCAAAGCAAGACAGCAAAGTATGGCATCAAGATATGGGTGGCCTGTGATGCACAATCCAGCTACCTTTTGGAAGATGCAAGTCTATACAAGCAAGCCGACCAGTGGAGGCCCAGAGAAGAACCAGGGGATGCGGGTTGTGCTTGATGTGACAGATGGACTGAGGGGGAACAATGTCATGTGTGACAATTTCTTCACCTTTTATGAACTCAGCCAGCAGCTCCCGAAGAGGAAGATCACCATGGTTGGCACAGTTAGAAAGAAGAACCCTAAGCTCCCCCCTGAATTCCTCGCAAGAAGGGGGAGAGAGGACTTCTCATCAAAGTTTGCCTTCACCCCCACCACCACTCTAGTTTCTAACCTCCCAAAGAGGAGCAAGAATGCGGTCCTCCTGAGCACACTGCACAAAACAGCTGAGATCAGTGATCGTGAGGACAGGTAGCAAGCCATGCTGGAATACAACCGCAACAAAGGAGGCGTGGTCAACCTGGACAAGGTGATTGGAACTTACAACTGTTGGAGGATGATTGCCCGCTGGCCCCTAGTCATCTTCCATATCATCATTGACGTGTCCTCATACAATGCCTTCGTGATATGGAACAAGATCAACCCTACCTGGATGCCTGATAAGCGGAACAAGAGAAGGGTGTTCCTGGAGCAGCTGGAAAAGGCACTTGTAACCCCACACATTCAAAGGAGGGAGCGCCTCCCCCACACAGCAGCCTCTGCAGTGCTTGTGAAAGCTGTTCAGGGGGCTGAATCTTGTCCTGATCCACCTGAGGCTGCAGCTGGTGCAGGCAAGAGGAGGAGATGACAAGTATGCCCCCCACAGAAGGACTGTAGAACAAATACTATGTGCTGCACATGTGAGAAATACATCTGCAAAGTCCATGCCCACACATTTGCATACTGTCCTACGTGTGCTAATTAGAGTTGATTGATTTATGTTCTTCACATTTTGTTTTGTATCTATTATCTTATTTTATTTGTATTTATTGTTGTTTATACACCTTGTGGGTAGGGGGCAATGGTTCTAAAATGGGAGAAGACTAGTATTTTGTAAAATAATATATCACAATGTTGCCAAAAAAGTTCAAGACTGTTGTTTATTGTTTCCTTCAATAAAATGCATTCAAAACTACCTTTAGCAATACTACTAATAATAATAAACCACTACTTTAGTAAAACATCAATTAAGACAGGTGTGTTGTAATACAATTATTCACAAAGTTTGAGATGAATGACAGGTTGTTTCTTCATGCAAAATTGATTTTGGGTTAAAAAATGTATTAAGCTACTTTATTTTAGGGGTTTAATGAAGGTGGATCACTTTTAACTCTTAAGACAAGGGGAGTAAACAGAATGTTAAGACTACACAAGGATTAACATCATTACTAAACTTTAGACATACAAGTTACCAGGCGATGGCTAACTCTGGAAATTAATTTGGTCTCTACTGAGTTTAGTTTTCTTGCACCTTATTTGTGGAACAATCTCCACGAGTACCCCCATGGGTTTGCACAATGCCGTAGAGGGTACACCAAATAAAAATGTGATTCACATTTTGTTTTAAATATATATATATAATTTCATACAGTCCATTTATATTTCCAATGGGGCTATATATTTGGGTAGCCTCGTTTCACTCTCAAATATAAAATGAAACCATCTAGTGTTTAGCAAAATAACCACACAATGTCAAATAGAGGTAGACTAGTCAAATAATTAACCTCCAATCACATTAACTGTTAATCTCTCGCAGGAATTCCACTAACGGTCCGTATGTAGACAAACGTAGCTGCTCATGTTGGTATCTGTACTGATGGCGCAAAAGCCATGACAGGGAGACATAGTGGAGTGGGAGCACGCATGCAAGTTGTTGCTCCTGACGCCACTTGGGGACACTACAGCATCCATCGAGAGGCTCTTGCTGCCAAGGGAATGCCTGACAGCTTGAAAGATGTTTGGGACACTACAGTGAAAATGATTGACTTTGTTAAAGCAAGGACCCTGAACTCTTGTGTATTTTCTGCACTATGCAATGATATGGGCAGCAACCATTTAACGCTCTTATAACATACATACATGTGCTGGTTATCAAGGGTAAAAGTATTGACAAGTTTTTTTTTAAATTGAGAGACGAGCTTAAAGTTTTCTTTACTGACCATCATTTTCACTTGTCTGACTGCTTGCATGATGAATAATTCCTCACATGACTGACTGGCCTATGGGTGCTGCTTTTTCTCGCCTGAATGATCTGAATCTAGTATATTACAGAGAATCTCCAACTATATTCAATGTGCGGGACAAAATTGAGGCTATGATTTAAGAAGTTGGAGCTCTTCTCTGTCTGAATTAACAAGGACAACACACAGGTCTTTCCATCATTATATGATTTTTTTGTGTGCAAAATAACTCAAGCTTACGGACAATGTCAAGTGTGATATAGCGAAGCACCTGAATGAGTTGGGTGCACAATTAAGTACTTTCACAAAATGGTTCACACAAACAACTGGATTCGTTAACCCTTTCATGCCCTGCCTCCAGTCCACTTACCGATATCTGAACAAGAGAACATCATCGAAATTGCAACAAGTGATTCTGTAAACATTTTATTAATCAGAAGCCACTGCTATAGTTCTGGATTGGACTGCGTTCAGAGTATCCTGCCTTGGTAAATCGCGCAGTTAACCTGTTGCGTCGCGCAATCCCGGATCCGGGATTCTATTTATAGCCTCAAGCTCATTAGCATAACGCAACGTTAACTATTCATGAAAATCGCAAATGAAATGAAATAAATATATTTGCTCTCAAGCTTAGACTTTTGTTAACAACACTGTCATCTCAGATTTTCAAAATATGCTTTTCAACCATAGCTAAACAAGCATTTGTGTAAGAGTATTGATTGCTAACATGGCTATAAGCCTAGAAGTCAGCCAGCAACATTTTCACAAAAACAAGAAAATAATTCAAATAAAATAATTTACCTTTGAAGAACTTCAGATGTTTTCAATGAGGAGACTCTCAGTTAGATAGCAAATGTTCAGTTTTTCAAAAAAATATTATTTGTGTAGGAAAAATCGCTCCGTTTTGTTCACGTTTGGCTATGAAAAAAACCTGTATACAGTTATAGCCTCAAGCTCGTTAGCATAATGTAACGTTAACGATTTCTGAAAATCGCAAATAAAATGAAAATAATGCACCTGCTCTAAAGCTTAGCCTTTTCTTAACAACACTGTCATGTCAGATTTTCAAAATATGCTTTTGAACCATCGCTATTCACTAATTTGTGTAAGAGTATGCTAAGCTAACTTAGCATTTTGAGTAGCATTTAGCACGCAACATTTTCACATAAACCAGATAAATAAAATCATTTACCTTTGAAGAGCTTCGGATGTTTTCAATGAGGAGACTCTCAGTTATATAGCAAATGTTCAGTTTTTCCTGAAAGCATCTTTGTGTAGGAGAAATCGCTCCGTTTTGTACATCACATTTGGCTACCGAAACGAACCGAAAATTCAGTCACCAACAACGTCAAACTTTTTCCGAATTAACTCCATAATATCGACCGAAACATGGCAAACGTTGTTTGGAATCAATCCAGATGCAGACACCTTGGGGAAACGACAGAAAGGGCAGACTCATTCCTCTCGCATTCACAGCCATATAAGGAGACAATGGAAAACGGAGCCTCAAAAATCCTGCTCATTTCCTGGATGCCGTTTCATCTTGGTTTTGCCTGTAGCTCACGTTCTAGGGCACGCACAGAAAATATCTTTGCAGTTCTGGAAACGTCAGAGTGTTTTCTTTCCAAAGCTACCAATTATATGCATAGTCGAGCATCTTTTTGTGACAAAATATTGCGCTTAAAACGGGAACGTCTTTTTATCCAAAAATGATATAGCGCCCCTAGAGTTTCATGGATTCTCAGCCTTCACTTAGCATGAAAACTAAATACAGGCACAGACTGTGTGTAGAAAATGATTTAAGACTGAGACTCTCTCCAATACAACCCAACATTGCAGAGTTATGAGCATCCTTTCAAACACACCCTTCTCATTAACCTGTGGTGAGTTATTCACAATTTTTTAAGAACAAATAAGGTTTTATATGTAAGATGGTTAAATAAAGAACACAATTAGTGATTATTATATTATTATTTGTGCCCTGGTCATATAAGAGCTTTTTGTCACTTCCCACGAGCCGGGTTGTGACAAAAAACTCACACTAATTCTCTTGTTTAATAAAGAACCTTTTCAATCTTGCGTATGCTTAAATGTGTGGGTCATACAGATAAACCACATAAATTTCAGATGTGATCATGTATCGTATAGTGTGTGTGTGTGGCAGGCTTACAATAATAGCAAAAACAACATTTGAGAGTGCACTGACCCTGGTGCTAGAGGGGGTACGCAGCTGGAGGTTGAATGTTTGAAGGGGTATGGGACTATAATAAGTTTGGGAACCACTGCTCTACGGCAATTCAGAAAGCTGACTGAGGAACTTATTATGCTTTCCTCATGCTTGCATTTTGTATTTATATTTTGATGCGTGTATTTTCTGTCATTTATGTAAGTCAGGGCTCATCTGTAAAAGAGACATTGGTCTCAGTAAGACCCCTTTATAAAATAACGGTTAAATATGAGAGTTCCTTCCAACTCCACAAAACAACCTTTCTATTTCTCTATTTGGTTAGGTCAGGATGTAATTTGGGTGGGCAATCTAATCTAATCTTGTCTTGTTTGGCCTGGTATGGTTCCCAATCAGAGGCAGCTGTCTTTCGTTGTCTCTGATTGGGGATCATACTTAGGCAGCCTTTTTTCCCACCTGTGTTTGTGGGTAATTATTTATTTTCTGTGAGTGTTTGTGTGCGCCACGGTTGCACCACGTTCTGATTCTGTTTACCTGTTTTTTTTGTTTGAAAGGTTTCACTTCGATTAAAGATGTGGAATTACATGCACGCTGCGCCTTGGCTCATTTATGATAGGGAGTTTGAAGACAGCGAACGTGACAGAACCTCTGGAGAAGAGTGTTTTTGCATCAGAGATCAAAGATGGAATAGATGCACAAACTGTAAATAGGACTTGAGTTCTGAATCAATTGGTTCAAAGCATTTTTACTTCTTAGTCATTAATAATGAATGTTATGAATAACTTGGCAATGATGACAAGCTAATCTATATGCAAATCTTCCTACATCGTCGAAATTAAGATGATGCTATGCATGATTAATTAGCTTCTATAAGCAGCAAAGAGATTCACAAGGTAATAATTACATTGTGCCATATTGTCACGACTTCCTCCAAAGTTGGTCCCTCTCCTTGTTCGGGCAGCATTCGGCGATCGAAGTCACTGACTTTCTAGCCATCACTGATCCTCTTCTCATTTTCCTTTGGTTTTGTCTTGTCTTGTATCACACCTGGTTCCAATCCCATCAATTGCATGTTATGTATTTAACCCTCTTTTCCCCTCATGTCCTTGTCAGTGATTGTTTGTTTGTAAGCTGTGCAAGTTATGTTCTGGTGTGCAACGGGTTTTGTACCCACTTGTATTATTTTGTATATTTTGGTTTTCTGAGTTTTTGAGCACTTATTAAACTGCTCCGTTTATGCGAAGTTTGATCTCCTGCGCCTGACTTCCCTGCCACCAGCATGCACCCCCTTACACATTTGAACTGTAAAAATGTTACTGCCCCAGTAATGTGTGATAGCAATAAACTCAAGTGACAAAAGTGGGACCAAACAGTTTTTTTAAATAAACAGTCAAATTCTGTCACATGTAACGGGTTGAGATTGAGGTGAATGGTTTTGCTAAATCATAGCATGCCGATATCTTGAGAAATAAAAAATATTTGAATTGGAGCTTATTAGCGGAACAGTACTTTAATACAAAAAGTTATCTGAGGGACAAAAGAAGTGATCTGGACATGCCCTCTGATGGTCCAAAAAATGCATCTGATAGTCCAACGCGGCAGGGTAGCCTAGTGGTTAGAGCATTAGAATAGTAACCGGAAGGTTGTAAATTCAAACCCCCGAGCTGACAAGGTACAAATATGTCGTTCTGCCCCTGAACAAGCAGTTAACCCACTTTTCCTAGGCTGTCATTGAAAATAAGAATTTGTTCTTAATTGACTTGCCTACATAAATGAAGGTAAAATAACATAAGTGAACTGGGACACCCCCCACTGATGGTCCAAATAAGTTATCTGGGGTGTCCACGGAAGTCATCTGGACATGACCCTTGATGCTCCAAAATACATAACAGTAAATGATCAGTAAATAATACCCCCTCTGATGATCCAATCTGATTTGGGGCTCCAAGGAAGTGATCTGTGGTACTCCACCACACCCACTTATGGTGGAATACCATCCACAAATGCCTTGGATGTTACTAAATTAAACATTTGATTTTCTCTCAGTTCATACAAGCTACAATACCTGCTCCCTTCAGCAACTGTTTTATCTGTGCATTCATTTACTCCCTACTACATTAATTTAATTAAATGTTTTGCATGCTTTCTATTTCTCCTTTCAAAGGATTTTAGAAATGTTCCACATTGTGTGCCGCTCTCTCCTATTTCTGTGGGAGAAAAGTGAGTGTTTTTGATCAAATATTAATGGAGAGCAAAATCTGATACAGCATCTCGGCTCTTGTTTTGTTTTGAGGGCATTGGGGTAGGCATCAAACAAGACATACTCTAGAATTGACAGCCTCCTGAAGAAAGCTATGGACAAACCTCACAAAAGCTTTGTAGTACCATACCTGAGGGTTAAGAACAGTTGAGGGGAAATGCTGTGGAACCCTAAGGCTTGGAAACAAAATACTGTTGTGCAGATAATGCAATGCTCAGGCTGAATTTTCTTGCTTTTTTTCTAAACTCAGCAAAACAAGAAACGTCCCTTTTTCACGACCCTGTCTTTCACAGATAATTTGTAAAAATCCAAATAACTTGATAGATCCTCATTGTAAAGGGTTTAAAGTGTTTCCCATGATAGTTCAATGAACCATAAACAATTAATGAACATGCTCCTGTGGAACGGTCATTAAGACACTAACAGCTTACAGATGGTAGGCAATTAATGTGGTAGGCAATTATGAAAACTCAGGACACTAAATAGGCCTTTCTACTGACTCTGAAAAACACCAAAAGAAAGATGCCTTTGGCATGCTGGAGGCATGAGGACTGCAATAAATTGCAATGTCCATACTGTGAAACACCTAAGACAGCGCTACAGGGAGACAGGACGGACTGCTGATCGTCCCTGTACTGGCAGACCACGTGTAACAACACCTGCACAGGATCGGTTTATTTGAACATCACATCTGCGGGACAGGTACAGGATGGCAACAACAACAGCCTGAGTTACACCAGGAAAGCACAATCCCTTCATCAGTGTGCAGCCTGTCCACAATATGCTGAGAGAGGCTGGACTGAGTGCTTGTAGGTTTGTTGTAAGGCAGGTCCCCACCAGGCATCACCGGCAACAACGTTGCCTATGGGCACAAACCCACTGTCGCTGGACAAGACAGGACTGGCAAAAAGTGCTCTACACTGACGAGTCGCAGTTTTGTCTCATCAGGGGTGGTGGTCGGATTCGCGTTTATCGTCGAAGGAATGAGCTTTACACCAAGGACTACTCTGTAGCGGGATCGATTTGGAGGTGGAGGGTCAATCATGGTCTGGGGTGGTGTGCCACAGCATCATCGGACTGAACTTGTTGTCATTGCAGGCAATCTCAACAAGGTGCGTAACAGGGAAGACATCCTCCTCCCTCATGTGGTACCCTTCATGCAGGCTCATCCTGACATGACCCTCCAGCATGACAATGCCACCAGCAATACTTCTCATTCTATGTGTGATTTCCTGCAAGACAGGAATATCAGTCTTCTGCCATGGCCAGTGAAGAGCCCGAATCTCAATTCCATTGAGCACATCTGGGACCTGTTGGGTCGGAGGGGGAGGACTAGGGCCATTCCACCTAGAAATGTCCGTGAACTTGCAGGTACCTTGGTGGAAGAGTGGGGTAACATCTCACAGCAAGAACCGGCAAATCTGGTGCAGTCCATGAGGAGGAGATGCACTGCAGTACTTAATGCAGCTGGTGGCCACACCAGATACGGACGGTTACTTTTGATTTTGACTACCCCCTTTGTTCAGGGACACATTATTGTACAGTATTTCTGTTAGTCACATGTATGTGGAACTTGTTCAGTTTATGTCTCAGTTGTTGAATCTTATGTTCAATCAAATATTTACACAAGTTAAGTTTGCTAAAAAAAAAACGCAATTGACAGTGAGAGGATGTTTCTCTTTTTGCTGAGTCTTCTAGCCATCCATATTTTTTAAATTTGGTTCATGCTTGTCAGTGACTCTGATATTGCAAAAAATGTATTATGTTTAGTCCAATCTATGTCTCTATGTACATCTGTCCTCCTCTGTGTGTGCACATGTGCTTTATTTTTTAAAACCCTAACCCTGAAGCCAGTTAGTCAGTTAGCATTATGTTCAGCTCTGCATTAAAAATGCAGCCAAACTGCACTGCCACTTTATATGAGACTGTTAAAGTCACATTGCTGTAGGTTACCTGCTACACTGTCTTTTGTTGTCTCACACCAGCCTTGGGTTCAAATACACGTGTATTTGAGTATCTGGTATTTAACCCTTGTGATTTGCTGAGAAATGACATCCATTGTGGTATGGGTCAGATTGACCCACACACTCAAGACAATCAAAGAAGCAAGTAAAAACAGTCTAAACTTATTATTTTGTCTTCTCAGACCTTTCAGAAAGAGGAAATATAAGAACATTTGATTTCAAAAACTCTATATTTAATAACTATTTGTTAAACATATATCCTTTCTCCCAAATAAATATTTACTGTTTGGAATTCATTTTGGAGAGATATGCTGCACTGAGAAGGAGAAGCTTGGGAAAGATCTTTATCACCCAAATAAAATTATGAACGTGCAATCAGAACCAGTCAAAACAAAATACATCAAAGACACGTGTATATTTTGGACCTGTGCAAATATCTATATACATGAAAGCCGCCGCGTCAAAATGACCCACAATGACATGTTTGTATATTAACTATTCACAGACAATCCAAAACACATCAGTGTGTCCAAATTTTGAATGAGGAAAAGTCATTTAATGTCATGGAGAAAAAGAGAGGTTAACTTGTGTTTTAGACAACTCAAAAGTGGAAATGGGTCAAATTGACCCGCAACACAATATGAGAGTTAAAATACGTTTTTCTGTGTATACTACTATTTCCAAATACCTGGGTTAAATGCATGGGAGTGTATTTGACCGAAGTCATGCGGAAAAGCATTTGGAAAAGTGACATGTAGAGAAGAACACATGCATGAATACACAGCAGGACTGAAGCCACTGTCCACATATGACGGTAAAAATCATACCAAGTACTGTTTAAGAAAAAAAATGGTACTCTGAATAAAGCAAACTCATCATCTGACCATGTCCTGTTTCTTGATTATGTATCAGCTAAAGTTTTTTTATCACTTATACAGCGAACAGGCTTTTAGCATAGCCCCTTTTACAACTCTGCTGGTATTTAAAAGCTAACCACTAGCAGCCTTGAAACACTTTACGTACTAGCAGTTCAGCACCTCAGCATTTGTCATACTATTACACAAAAATCAAGATAAACCTTTACCATCATAGTAGACATTGAACGTCTATGACCAAACTGGCTAAAACTGTTGTTGGCCGATGGTAGCTATAGCTAGCCCCATGCTAACCTGAGTAAAGCTAGGTATAAGGGCTAACACAAACATTGGCTACCAGGATATTCTGCAAATAATATCGGCCAGTGAAGATCAGGCAGTTCAGCAAAAATAAAGACACATTAAAGTAAATATAGACATGAATGTGATTTGACCATTCATTTATGCAAAACATGCAGTGTTAGAGTTGTTGTAGCTTGCAAGCTAGCTAGCTTATTTCATCCCCAAAAACCATGCTAGATCTGAGTGGGCCAGTTCGTTTTTTCTTGGCCCAGTGCACTTAGGTGGTGGTGGTGGTAGCCTAGTGGTTAAGTGCATCGGGCCAGTAACTGAAAGGTTCCTGATTTAAATCCATGAGACGGCAAGGTGGAAAACTTTTCCTTAACCCTTAAAAAAATTTTCTCCCTGGGCGCCAATGATGTTGCTAAAGGCAGCCCACCGCACCCCTCTGTGTAATGATGGCGCGGTGATTGGGAAGCAGGTGCAAGTGAAACGTTTTAATAAAACAACATAACCAAGAACACGACACTAACATAAGGCGGAACACAAGAACAATACCAGCTGGTGAGTGAAAATGGAAGAGTGACATATAAAGGGGAGGAAATTATGAAGGTAATGGAGTCCAGGTGTGAATCATAATGATTAAAAGGTGTGTGTAATGATGAGTGCCAGGACCGGTGAAAAGTCCTCTGGCAATGTTGTACGTCAGAGGAGTAGACGTGACAGACCCCCCCCCCCCACATGCGGCTCCAGCAGCAGGACAACGCCAACCAGGGGGGACGACCCCGAGGACAAGGAGCGGGTCGGTCAGGGCGGCGATGGTGGAAATCGCAGATGTTGGGGTCCAGAATGCCCTCCACTGGAACCCAACAACGCTCCTCTGGGAGCCATACCCCTCCCAGTCCACCAGATACTAAAGCTGACCCCTACGACGTCGAGTCCAGTAGGGATCTGACAGTGTACACCAGGCCCACCTAGATGTCCAAGGGGTAGAGGTGTGTCGTGGGGGACAGCATCAGCTAGAGGACCAGGAACCAACGACCTGAGAAGGGAGACATGAAAAGAGCTTAAGCTATGGTAGTGACTGGGTAATTGTATCCTGTATGTCACCTCGTTGACCCTTGAACGGCCCCACAAACCAAGGGCTCAGTTGCTTGCAGAGCAGGCGGAGTGGGAGGTTTCTGGTAGAGAGCCAGACTTGATCCCCAGGATGGAACACAGGTGTCTCACTGAGGTGATGGTCTGCCTGTTCCTTCTGACGATGGACGGCACGCTGGAGTCTCACGTGCACATCGTTCCACAACTCCACCGCACGCCGGAACCACTCATCTACTGCAGGAGCCATGGTCTGGTCCGGGTTCCACGGGGCCAGAACTGGCTGTACACCGAAAACACACTGGAAGGAGGTCAACCCAGTTGCGGGACAACTGGAGGGCGCACAATTCAAATAAATAATCATAAAAATGATGGATATCGGTTGAAAGCTTAAATTCTTGTTAATCTAACTGCACTGTCCAATTTATAGTAGCAGCGAAAGTATGCCATGCAATTGTTTGAGGACGGCGCCCCACATAAAAATGTTTTTCCACTGGCACAGGTTTCATAAATTCACAAATATTGCTGAAATATTCACTTAATTTTTGAAAAACTTCCTCTGATTTGTCATCCAAAGGGTCCCGGCTATATCATGTAGTGTCATTTTGTTAGATAAAATCCTTCTTGGTTGGCACCATTGATTTGAGTAATCCACTCGTTCAACATGCAGAGAAAGCAATCCAAAAATCTGTTTCAACAAGTCAAAATACGTTTCTATTTACTCCACAGATACGCTAAAATGTAATCAAACTATAATATTTCTTTCAGAAAGAAGTAGGTTCAATAAGAAACCAATTTTAGCAGGTGCGTCCCGTCTTCATTGTGCGCAAACACGAATTTTCAAGACTGTGTCTCTGTACTAAAACTGATATATATTTTTTGTTTTTGAAGTTACAAGCCTGAAATCTTGAACATAGACTGCTGACACCCTGTGGAAGCCATAGGAATTGCATCCAGGGAGCTAATACTCAGCATGACCTTACACTTGCCATTCTACGAGGTTGGTCTCAAACCAAACTGACTTTTTGTCTCCTACCATATCTATTGGGTTATATTCTCCTACATTATTTTAACATTTCTACAAACTTCAAAAGTGTCTTCTTTCCAATGGTACCAATTATATGCATATTCTGATTTCAGGGCCTGAGCAACAGCCAGTTTACTTTGGGCACGTCATTCAGGCGGAAGTTGAGAAAAAAAGGGGCCTAGTCCTAAGAAGCTATCTACCACCACCAGAATGATGGTGAAACTCATCAGAAGGGGGAAGTTCAGTAACAAAGTCAATGGATAGATGGGACCAAGGTCGCTGAGAAACGGGAAGCGGTAGGAGCTTCCCAGCTGGATCATTCCGGGGGGACTTGGTTTGAGCACACACGGAACAGGTATTGACATACCACGTAACATCCTGCACCAAGGTGGGCCACCAGTTTTCTCAGTGAGGGAATGATGGTGCGAGAAATACCTGGATGTCCAGCGATGACAGCTGTGTGTGCCCAGGTCACCAGCCGATCCCTTATCCCTGTGGGAACGTAGATGTGCGCGGGAGGACAATTCTGGGGGACGGGCTCCCCCTCTAGAGTCTGGCGAATGTCCACATCTACATCTCAGACCACTGGACCCACAACTCGGGTGGATGGGATTATGAGTTCCCTCTGAACAGGACCCTCTCCTGAATCATAAATATGGGACAGGGTATCGGCCTTGATGTTCTGAGAACCTGGGCAATAGGTCAGCGTGAAGTTGAACCTGGTGAAGAAGAGGGCCCACCTGGCTTTGCGTGGATTCAGTCTCCTAGCTCTCCATATGTACTATAGTTACCGATGGTCTGGGAGGTTGACGAATGGTTACTTGGTGCCCTCCAGCCAGTGTCTCCACTCCTTTAATGCCAACTTCACTCCCAATCGCCGACGTCCTCTCTGCGGGGGACAGTTTATTGGAGAAGAAAGCACAAGGATACAAGGAGGATACAAGGAGTCCCCCTGTCTTTGTGGCAAAACTGATCCCACACCCAACTCCAATGCATCTAATTCAAAAGGTAGCGTGTGATCTGGGTGTGTTTTAGTAAGGGGGCGGAGGCAAAACGCCCCTTGAGGATCAGGATGTCATCGATGTACACAATCACCTTACATCCGAGCATGTCCCTGAACAGCCCGATGTTGAATACCTGGAACACTGACAGAGAATTGGCTAAGCCAAAGGGCAAAACCAAGTACTCCTAGTAACCAGACATCATGCTGAACGCTGTCTTCCACTCATCCCCCTCCTAGATGCGAATGAGATTGTAGGCACTGCTGTGGAGCTGCTGGATGGCTAACGGCACCAGCGGGGAGTACCGATACTTCCTGGTGATGTCATTGAATCCACGGTAATTGATACAAGGGCGTAATCTTCCCTCCTTCTTGGCCACGAAGAAGAACCCAGCCGACGCAGGGAAAGTGGACCTGCGGATAAAACCCTGTTGGAGGGCCTTGTGAATGTAGTACTCCATGGCCTGGGTCTCAGCCACCGACAGAATGTAGATGCGTCTGCCCCGGAGGTGTCGCACCAGAAAACAGGTCAATGGCACAGTCCCAGGGGTGATGAGGAGGGAGACAGGTAGTGCGGGTCTTGGAGAATGCCTCCCTTAGATCCTGATATTCCTCCGGGATGTTGTGCTAGAGGGCAACCACAGTACTCTCAACCGACAGGGACACAGGTCCTTCGATATTCAGGTGACCACTCGGTGATTCTCATGTAATGATAAGCAGGTGAAACGTTTTAGTAAACAACAAAACCAAGAACACAACACTAACATGAAGCGGAACGCCAATACGCAAGAACAATACCAACTAGTGAGTGAACATGAGAGAGTGACATATAAAGGGGAGGAGATGAAGGTAATGGAGTCCAGGTGTGAATCATAATGATTCATTCTTATGGGCAGGTGGGATGGTAGCGTCCCACCTCGACAACATCCAGTGAAATTGCAGAGCACCACATTCAATACAATACAGAAATACTCATAATAAACATTCATAAAACATACAAGTGTTATACATCGGCTTAACCTCTAGCGTCGAGCAATGCAATATCCGGGAGCGTAATCATAGCCTCAAGCTCATTACCGTAACGCAACCTTTCCTATTCATGAAAATCTCAAATGAAATGAAATAAATAGATTCAAACACAAGCTTAGCCTTTT
This sequence comes from Oncorhynchus masou masou, assembly GCF_036934945.1. Taxonomy (NCBI): domain Eukaryota; kingdom Metazoa; phylum Chordata; class Actinopteri; order Salmoniformes; family Salmonidae; genus Oncorhynchus; species Oncorhynchus masou. The sequence goes on from NC_088222.1 coordinate 51,376,803, forward strand.
GTTAACAACACTGTCATCTCAGATTTTCAAAATATGCTTTTCAACCAAAGCTACACAAGCATTTGTGTAAGAGAATTGATAGCCTAGCATAGCATTAAGCCGAGCATTCAGCAGGCAACATTTTCACAAAAACAAGAAAAGCATTCAAATAAAATCATTTACCTCTCGCAGTTGAAGTGTACCTATGATAAAAGAATAACAGATGGTAGGGAAGGTAGCATCCCACCTGGCCAAAATCCGGTGAAATAGCAGAGCGCGAAATTCAAACTACAGAATTATAAATATTTAATTTTCATAAAATCTCAATTGTAATACATCAAAATAAAGCTTTCTTTCTTGTTAATCCAGCCGCTGTGTCAGATTTCTAAAAGGCTTTACGGCAAAAGCATACCATGCAATTATCTGAGTACACCGCCCCGCATACAAAAGCATGAAAAACATATTTCAACCAGGCAGGTGCGCCACGAAAGTCTGAAATAGTGATATAATAAATGCCTTACCTTCGATGATCTTCTTCTGTTGGCACATGGTATTTTTGTTTGATAATGTCCTTCTTTATATCCATAAAAACTCAGTATAGGTTGCGCGCTTCAAGCAAAACTCCAATACTCCCTCCATCAAAATGCATACAAAATGAATCTCAAATGTTACCAATAAACTTTTCCAAACAAGTCAAACGTTTATAATCAAACCTTAGGTACCCTAATACGTAAATATCTAAACAATTTAAGACAGAGCATCGTTATTGTCTTAACCGGAGAAAAATACCAAAGAACGCGCTCTCTTCCACACGCTTGGAAACACTACAGCCAAAATGGGAGCCACCTAGAAAAACTACAATTTCTGGATCAGTTTTCCAAAAACCAGCATGAAACTCTAAAGACTTTTGACATCTAGTGGAAGCCCTAGGAACTGCAATCTGGAAGGATTTTGCCATATAATAAAAGTGACAGCCATTGAAAACAGTGGTAGGCTGAATTTATTTTTGGGGGGATGGTTTGTCCTGTGTCATGACGTTGGCCTGGGGGGTAGGATTATGACAGTCATAAATACCTCTTCCCCCCTTTTTCCTCTCTCTACCCTACTGAGGTTACATTTGCAAAACCCTTGGTTAACATAGAGATTCTGGGAACATCAGAATGTGGGGGGGAAATTAACAATATTCTGGTAATCCGACCAATGGAACATATGCGGTGGTACTTAATGAATATGATGTCAGTTCGGTAGTCATCTGAGACATTCTCATCAGTGATAAGATGGTGGAAAGTCTACACATCAGAGTTAACGGATTTAAATGTTTGAATATGAAATTATTTGTGAGGGGATGTGGGTTTCCATAAGATAGGGCTGCTCACTCAGTGGCCAACCCACGTGAAGAGACAGAGGTTGTAAACTATGAAACACACCCCTTTTCTCACTTCTTATATAACGCCTTGACGACAATAGAACTATCTGTTCCGATGATTTGAGGACGACGGTCCTATGTCAGAATGGTTCGGGTAATATCTACAGAACGAAGCCAACATCAGTGTGAGCTTTGGTTGCGAATGGTATGAACTTTGAACTCTTATTCACTACAGAAGTGATACCTCCTAGCCGTTGAGTTAGCAACAGCTGCTGCAAACGAGGATTAGGAAGGAACAGACAGAGTATCCCGTCTATCACACAACGACGTTACTACAACTTATCCAATTGACCACCAGAGACATTCTTCAAAGGACAGAGGACTCGGTTTGGCAACACGGCCTTTCATCTACCACCAACCTACTGAAGAGCACCTCAGAGTAAATATTTATTGCATTTTCCTTTTCCAAATGGGCGGTAATTTAGAATGCATAAGATACTGTATTTACGATACCACAGCTTCTCCCTGTGACCCTCAGTCTTCCCTCTCTTTCACACAAACCCAGCCCCTCTTCTTTTGTGTAACAAGCTGTCATATCTGTTCCGCCCGCTAGGGACGTTTTCCTTTATGACGTAATTTGTAACCTAGTTATGATTTAAATATGTGTATGTGTTATTCTGTGTGATTTGTTAGGTATTTAGCAAATAAATAATTAAACCCAATTTCGTATTGCTGATTCAAATTGTTAGCCAGGGTTCGTGCAGATAACTAAGAATTTACAACTTTCAGATGAGACTGAATTGTCTCATATTGACTGCTATTGATGTAAAATATTACTAGGTCTTTAAGAGTTTATTCAGAAGATAACAGCTCTATAAATATTATTTCGTGGTGCACGACTCTCTAGTTAATTACATTTACATGATTAGCTCAATCAGGTAATAGTAATTACAGATAAATTATTTTATAGAATAGCATGTCATATCACTTAATCCAGCATACCCAAAGACACGACACCTGCCATATCAGTTCTGCTATACATAGACATAATTTTAACAGTTTTAGAAACTTTAGATTGTTTTCTATCCAAATCTACCAATTATATGCATATCCTAGCTTCTGGGCCTGAGTAACATGCAGTTTACTTTGGGCATGCTTTTCATCCGGATGTGAAAATACTGCCCCCTTCCCAAGAGAGGTTAATCTCGTGAACCATCTTAAATGCTTTATTGATTTAGATTAAAGAAAGAAAGTCCACAATATGTTTTATCATTCCAAATGCTTTGAAGTTGCTTTCAGACTTCTATTTTCACCTGACTGAGTAAGGTAAAGTAAATATGAAAAATTCCATCCCTTCTCTGCATACTCAGAATGTATAATGATTAGTGTCCACTCTTGCTCCTTGAAGACGAACATAATAGAAACTGCACACAGGGAAAATACTATTTTTCGGGACCAAAATAGCATAGTTCTCATTTTTGTAGCATTCTGTATTGATTCCTGTTATGAATAGCGTTTCATTAATGCATGGAATGCTTTGACATTTTAAAAAGAGAATGTCAAATTTAGTGTTCTCAGAGGTATTAAAGCCTGATCGATATGGGGCAGGATATTGCTGATCTGTTGAGGGATGGCTGGGAAAGTGATTCGTTTCATGTGTCTCAGCTAGACAACAAAGCTTGATGAATTGCTACGTCCGTTTCATCATCACCACTTGCACACATTCTTGAATAATATATTTATATAAATAAAAATATGTGGACACACCTTCAAATTAGTGGATTCGACTATTTCAGTCACACCCGTTGCTGACAAGTGTATAAAATCGAGCACGCAGCCATGCAATCTCCATAGACAACATTGGCAGTAGAAATGGCCCATACTGAAGAGCTCAGTGACTTTCAATGTGGCACCCGTCACAGGATGCCATCTTTCCAACAAGTCAGTTCGTCAAATTTCGGCCCTGCTAGAACTGCCCCGGTTAACTGTAAGTGCTGTTATTGCAAAGTGGAAATGTCTAGGACTCAGCAGCGAAGTGGTAGGTCACACAAGCTCACAGAACGGGACTGCTGAGTGCTAAAACTTGTACCGCGTAAAAATCATCTATCCTCGGTTGCAACACTCACTACTGAGTTCCAAACTGCATTTGGAACCAATGTCAGCAGAAGAACCGTTTGTGAAATGGGTTTCTATTACCGAGCAGCCGCACACAAATCTAAGATCACCATGCACATTGCCAAAACTCACCGCCATTGAACTCTGGAGCAGTGAAAACGCGTTCTCCGAAGTGATGAATCACGCTTCACCATCTGGCAGTCGAACAAATCAGGGTTTGGCGGATGAGAACACAGCCTGCCCAAATGCATAGTGCCAACGGTAAAGTTTAATGGAGGAGGAATAATGGTCTGGGGCTGCTTTTCATGGTTCGGGCTCGGCCCCTTAGGTCCAGTGAAGGGAAATCTTAACACTACAGCATACAATGACATTCTAGACAATTCTGTGATTCCAACATTGTGGTAACAGTATGAGGAACAACCTTTGGAACGCCGACTGCGAGCCAGGCATAATCGCCTCAACATCAGTGATCCGACCTCACTAATGTTCTTGTGGCTGAATGGAAGCAAGCGCCTGCAGCAATGTTCCAGAATATAATGGAAAGCATTTCTAGAAGAGTGGAGGATGTTATAGCAGCAAAGGGGGGACCGACTCCATATTAATGCCCATGATTTTGGAATGAGATGTTCGACAAGCAGGTGTCCATATACTTTTGGTAATGTAGTATACTTGCCAGTAACATTAATCTTCCTCGGGAAAACCTTTTTGGGGGCATCATTGCTCATGGAATGACCTTGACATGGACAGGAAGGCATGATTACTGTCCATGCTGACTTTCACAGAGAAATGCAAACATGTTCACTTTGCGCCGCAGGTGTCAGTTATCTTTTTCTATAGCTATCTGCTGGCCAAAACTCGCTGTAATCTCTTATGTTCTTCTCCTACAAAAGGGATAGGAAGTAGCGGAGTCTCCTCAATCCTTGACACATGTTCAACTGACAAGGAGAAAGTGCCTTCCGTCTCTGCCAGTCCTAGCCAAGTGCTGCTGAAGGCAGTGGGTTAAAAAAATGAGTATAATCAGGCTCAGCTTCGAGAGGGGTTGATAAATTGAACGTGCTCTTGTGATGAATTGGCAAAGTGAGGCTCCACAAAGCGCTTAATAATCAGAGCTAATTGCTCCATTCATAATTGACTGATTGGGACCCATATAAGGGCTTGGCAGTGTGGAGTGACAACAAAGGAAATCAAACTTAACTCAAGAGTGGGATCCATTGATTTAGCGTTGAAGGTCTACATAAACTAAGCAGTCATTGGAAATGTTTAAAGAATTGCATCTTTAGCTATGGAATAAACCTACTTCATTCTTCATCAACAACAAATTGCATCCCGCTATTCAATGAAAATTTAAATCTGTCTATGTTTCTTTTTGGTACATTCTTCCTTTGTTCTCAGGTTCTTGTTTTTGTTGGAACCATTTAGTGCCACTATGGAAGAACCAGCACATCAATGCCTCTGTAATCCAACTGAAGTTCTGTCAAGAATATAGTCTAATAGATGCTCCAGATCACAATTCTAAACAATAACATCCTCAATGAAGAATGATGAAAGAGCCAAAGCAAGTTCAGAAGTATCTAAAGCAGTCAGAGATGCTTTGGGCCATCAATGTATCCCTGATGTAAATGGCACACATAATCAGTGCAGAAGTATTGCAAGGGGATTGCGCATAAAGATTAAGGCCGGTTGGACCTAAATTGTGACTTGAGATAAGCTCATAAAACTCAAACTTTCTTGTAAGTCATGCATTGATGTCATTGGGAGATATGTACAGTATCTGTAACGTGGGGGATCAACATATAAATATCTAATCCTACCGACTATCGTCAAATGTAATGTGGGGGATTTAACAATAAATAACCTATTCTTGAAGCCGTACTACACCAAGTGTCACAAGGTGGATAAGGGACAGGTTCTAGGTCTGGGATTGAGCAAGCAGAGTGAAGCAGAGGCAGAACATAAAATATAATTTCAGCATTTACTTTAAGGCATGGTCTACATCATCGCTTCAGCACATTTGGTTTCAGCCATTTCTCAATTCAGTCATAATGCTTAATCTCCATATCAAATTCCATGCTACCTAATATCACAAAACATGCAAACCAACCAAAGGGTTTAGGGAAACAACACAGTCCAGCAGTCAGGCATACATTTTATTTTCTCAGAACTTATTGGCTGCAGTCCAAACACGTTTATTTTACTCACTCGGCCCTCACGCTAGCCAATGAGGAATCCTCGTTGAAACCGGATTCAGTTTGATTGCCATTTTAAGTGGAGGTCCAATCCAGCCTAGTGGTTAGAGCATTGGACTAGTAACCTGAAGTTCAAGTTCAAAACCCCGAGCTGACAAGGTACAAATCTGTCATTCTGCCTCTGGACAGGCAGTTAAGCCACTGTTCATAGGCTGTCATTGAAAATAAGAATTTGTTCTTAACTGAATTGCCTAGTTAAATAAAGGTACAAATTAAAAAATAAATAATAATAAACTTTGCCCCCTCAGCTCTCTATAGCTGGAGGGAGCAAGTGAAGAACTTTGATCAGATGTGGGGTTGATATGACCTACAATTCAAAACATTGATGTTTAGTGTTGTTTACTGTGGCTAGCTACCTGACAGGAGTACTAGCTAGCTACATTAGCTTGCTAGGTAGATTAATAATTTCGGTTTGGTTGTTTTTAAGCTGAATGTCAAAATTTCCACCATGGACGTTGCCTCTACAATCATCAGAATTCCTCTCTTGGGTAAGGTGCATTTAAGGTACTTAAGGACGATGTAAAACATCATTCAAGGGCTGAGGGTTTAGGTTCGATGGCTGTCTACTTTAGCGTTTGGACTGCAGCACAACTCCATTAACCATGAGCTCTCACGAAACATCTCATCTACAAGCTCTCTGCACAAGGATCCACCATGCCTCCGGACTGCATTACTTTCTGTGGGCAGGCACCTGGAACCCGCTCTGTCAATTAACCAATAAGAATTTTTGTTCCTGATGACATGAAAATGAGTCACACCTGTGACATATCCAAGTTACTCTCCTACAGTGCAGCTGCAAAGTATTCAGACACCTTCCACTTTTCCACAGGTTTTTAGACATTTTTACAAAAAACAATTTCTATTTATTTAAATAGGTATACAGACCCTTTGCCATGAGCCTCGAAATTGAGCTCAGGTGCATCCTGTTTCCATGAATCATCCTTTAGATGTTTCTACAACTGTTTATATAAGGTACCACAGTTGACAATGCATGTCAGAGCAAAAACCAAGCCATGGGGTAAAAGGAATTGTCCGTAGAGCTCTGAGACAGGATTGTCGAGGCACAGATCTGGGGAAGGGTACCAAAAAAAAATGTCTGCAGCATTGAATGTCCCCAAGAACACAGTGGCCTCCATCGTTCTTAAATGGAAAACGTTTTGAACCACCAAGACTCTTTCTAGAGCTGGCCGCCCAGCCAAATTGAGCAATCGAGGGGAGAAGTACCTTGAAGTCACTTAACGGACTCTCAGACAATGATAAACAAGATTCTCTGGTCTGATGAAACCAAGATTGAACTCTTTGGCCTGTATGCCAAGCATCATGTCTGGAGGAAACCTGGCACCATCCCTAGAGTGAAGCATGGTGCTGGCAGCATGATGCTGTGGAGATGTTTTTCAGCGGCAGGGACTGGGAGACTAGTCAGGACTGAGGGAGAAACCAAGATTGAACTCTTTGGCCTGAATGCCAAGCATCATGTCTGGAGGAAACCTGGCATCTCTGGAGAGACCTGCAATAGCTGTGCAGCGACGCTCCCCATCCAACTTGACAGACCTTGAAAGGATCTGCAGAGAAGAATGAGAGAAACTCCCGAAATACAGGTGAGCCAAGCTTGTAGCGTCATACCCAAGAAAACCCGAGGCTGTAATCGCTGCCAAAGGTGCTTCAACAAATTATTGCGTAAAGGGTCTGAATACTTATGTAAATGTGATATTTCTGTTTCAATACATTTTCAAACATCTCTAAAAACCTGTTTTCGTTTTGTCATTATGGGGTATTGTGTGTAGATTGCAGAGGGAAAAAATGCTGATCCATTTTAGAATAAGGCCAACATAAACATGTGGAAAAAGTGAAGGTGTTTGAATACTTTCAGAATGCACTGTATCTCACATATTTGGCTACATGTAAAGTGATTGCCAATGCAAGTGTCCCATTGCAACTTATCAAGAGCAAGAGATGTTTGACAGGGCCAGATAAAATTTGGTTCAGTTTGAGTCCTGCCTCCATTTGAGTCCTGCCTCCTTTTGAAGAAATAACCGTTAAAATGCAACCTGATAAGAGATTGGGGTGGCATTGACCTTTTATTTTATGTTCTAAAATACAGTAACAAACTGTTGCTTGTAGGTTTTGTTCATAACATCCATTTGGTTTTTCAGAACCACTAAGGTAAAAGAGTAGGCAGATCAAGCTTAATTTAAGCCATTAGAAACTGATGAAAGTAGCATGCAATGACGTGGCCAAGCTTCCACTATCGTTATGCAAAATTAACTTACGTAGCGTGTTTACTCTCTTTGATAATAATGCTATCAGAAACCAGCATTGAAATTAAGCTTGATTAATATCAGAATCCTTGTTCAGCTCTGTGCCGGAAGCGACAGAGCAGTAAATAGTTAGCCTCGTTTACCGCCCTCTCTCCAACAGGAAAAAGAAGCAGAAAAAAAAACACTTTTCATTTCATTTAGCTGTTCCCAAAGTCGCCCTGGTATTCATTTTCTGAGCAATTTTAGCTAAGGATCACAGAGAGAATGAGACGGGTTTAATTTTCACAACAGGCCCCATCCATTATTCATTCAGTACACTGTGGCTGTTTTCTGCATTCATCACTTGCAGAGGAGATCAGAGGTTTAAGGAGCAGCCATAGGGGAATTTATTGGGGGCCAAACATGGCGTAATATTTGGGTTGGTTTGTATGTATGAACAGCTTGGCCTAAGTGTAAGAATAAAGTGGAATGGTGAGATGTAATTGCTTGGGCACCTCTGGTTAGATCTTTTTATAAATTTCCTTAGATTTACAAAACTAATAACTTCACCCTCCGCCCCGGTTAATCCATTCTTATAATAAGTCGACACACACACACACACACACACACACACACACACATACACACACACACACACACACACACACACACACACACACACACCCCTTTAACTCGAGGTTATTTTTCTCAACTAAGAAGCATTCATTTTCCTGCTCATTAATTGCTTGCATTCACAGTTATTTCTTGAGTATAAACAAACTATTTCCCCTAAGCAATTCCCGAGGATAAAGAGAGCGGCTTTTTGGCTGACTGCATTAAACTTCGCTTTGAAATTAACTTTGAAATCTACTGTGGTATCACAAACACCTTTCAATATTTTAAAAGGGACTTCCAGATCTATATTCACAACAGACAAAACAGAAACTCTTTAGACTTGCGTTGACAGAATTGTCTCAAAGAGATTTTAGGAAAACTGAGGTGAAGGCATGGAGCTCATATTCAGGCTTTTGTTGCCAATAGGAATAGGCCAAACATGTCAAATGAGAACAAATACAAATCAATGAGAGAATCAAATATTCAACCTCCAGTCTGAGGGAAAACATATTGCCACTAAACTTCTCTAATAAGTACTGTCTGTCTTCTAGTTACCATCTTTCTCCCACTTTCTTCCTCTCTCTTGTGCTCTCATTGTTTGGCCATGGTTTTTAAAGAACATTTATGAATCGCATACAGTCATCTCGGCAAGTGTACAAGACAGCACAGTAAGCAAAGCAAATTTCAAAAGACTTTATTGTGATTAGATAAAACTGTGCAAGTTGGTTGAGGCTGGAGAAGACACAGAGGGCCATATTACTGTACTGCTTTTAAAAAGAAATGGCAAGAGATTTGAGGACATGGTATATTGCTGATGATTCAGATGAACTGGAATATCCTTTTATGTGCTTCTTTGTGGCTGCCTAAGGGGAGAGAGTTTGGCATCCATTGAATGGAATATGGAATCGTGGGGGAAAATTGCAGTTTACAAGGCTTCTAGATTTTCATCTGCAAAACATGTGTCCACTTTTGGTCGTGCTATTAGTTTTGTATGCGAGGCTGTTATTCCAAAGTGCATTGAAATTTTTTAGCAATGACACTTTTAGGATCTATTTGAGCCCGATATTAGGCATTTCATCAAGACACCGAGTAAGGTAAGGTCACAAGTACTAAAGTCTACATGAATATGTGAATATGAATGTGTCCATATTATGTCCACTTATATGTTATGTACATGATAGCTGATACAATTTGTGAGTGATATAGCATAACATTTAAAAGGCTTAGGGTTCAGAATACAGCCTCAAGTTTAATCAAGAATTATACCCTACAGGAGACAGGGAAAACCTTGACAAGATACAATTCAAGTTGTATTTGTCATATGTACAAGTACAGTGATACTGGAATATTGAGGTAGATATGTACATGTAGGCAGGGATTATGAGAAAGTGACTGGTAGCATGATAAATAACAATAAGAATAGTAAACCGTATGGCAGCAGCATAAGTGGTGGGCGTGTGTGTGCAAGTGTCAGTGTAGGCACAGTACTGAAAATTGACTGGTAGCAGGAATATATAAACACTTATGGTAATATACTATATACGTATAAACAGAAGTAATAGTGACCAGTAGCAGGATAAATAGATAGATACTAATGGTAATGGCAATCAATGAACAGCAGCATAGTGGTAGTAATAAATGTAGTCAATAATAATCTGAGCAGCAGCACAGGTGTAAGGTGGAGCACTAGTAGTTAACCATTTAACACTTATGGCCAGGGGATAGAAGTTGCTTAGGATTCTGCAGCTCTGACCCTTGATGCACCTGCCGGACAGGAGCACGGAGCACAGTCCTTGTCTCGGGTGGCTGTAATTGCTGGCAATTTTTAGGCCTTTCTCTGACACTGCCTGACATGTAAGTTCTGGATGGCTGGGAGCTCAGCCCCCACACTACCAGGTCTCTGACTTTCTCCCTGTAGGCTGCATCATCACCCTTGGTGATCAGACCCGTCACCGTCAGGTCGTCAGCAAAGTGATGATCGAGTTGGAGTCGTGTGTGCGGCAACACAGATATGGGTGAACAGGGAGTACAGGAGGGGGTTAATAAAAATAAAGCATATAAGTGCTATAGATCAAGCTATAAGACAAATGATACCTCTCAGCTCATCCATACAATTTATCAACAGAAACACTGCTCCCTGAGGAACTAATGGAATAATGCTTTAATGCCCGAGACAAAACCATGCAGGCAGGCCAGAAAATTTGATTGAGACATTTTGGAATTCTTAATGAAGTGTCATTCAATATTTTTAAGTCTATTTTCTACATCTACCTTGAGAGAGCTTATTCATTTTTCTTTGCGTTTTTTTGTGTGTTTTTCTTTTTTTTTACAACGGGTCCTCCAAGTATAACATCTTGATTGATGTTCTTTGTATGGTACAGTAAGCCTTGAATAGTCATTTTCACCATGGAATACCTGTTTCGACCTTGAGAGATGAAGTGTCCTTCTAAGCACTCAACTCACCGATCTAAATGTGATACACGATAGAGATTGAAAAATGTGTTTATAACCTGAATTTGATTCACTTGAAATGTTGACATATTTGATGAAGTATGACTGTGAGAGGTGATGGTGGAGAAGAGGTAAAAGAGCAGTTTGAAAAGGAACTCATAACAGGATTTGATTTGAGACACGTCTTAGGTGGAGCCCTTGGGGTAGAGGAAACTGCTCTGTCTATTACTATTCCAGGGTTTCTGTTCTGTGGCTGGGTGGAATTGCATTGAGCAGGCTTGTGCTGAGCAAGGTGTCTCAATATTTACAGCGAGTATGATGGACAAAGGTCTGACTGACACACACATTTCACAATTTCCAGTTTGTTGACCTTATTTACAAAGCCTGAGCTGTTTGCTGAAGGGGATTTGATGCAGGGCCTGCTCTATGAGGTGGCAAAGCTGGGCATGGAACCCCTGGAAAAGAATTTGTGCCCTGTTTTGTTTCACCATAAACATAACAAATGGTATATGAATTACCCTGCCCGGTTTTGCCCATGTAGCACTGCCAGGCCTGCCAGTAGCGCAGGGCTGGAAAGATGCAATACAGTGCCTTTAGAAAGTATTCATACCCCTTGATTTATTCCACAGTTAGTTGTATTACAGCCTGAATTCAATTGAAGATTTTATCCCCAGCCATCTTCACACAATATCTCATGTTTTTGAAAACATGTTTTTTAAATGTTGGCAAATTTGTTAAATTAAATACAGAAATATCTGATTTATGTAAGTGTTCACACTCCTGAGCCGATACTTTATGGAAGAACCTTTGGCAGAGATTACAGCTGTGAGTCTTTCTGGGTAAGTCTAAGAAATTTCCACACATGGATTGTACAACATTTGCCCATTATTACTTTCAGAATTCTTCAAGCTCTGTCAAATTGGTTGTCGATCATTGCAAGACAATTTCAGGTCTCGTTGTCACGCCCTGGCCATAGAGAGGCTTTTATTCTCTATTTTGGTTAGGCCAGGGTGTGACTAGGTTGGGCATTCTATGTTGATTGGCCCGGGTGTGGCCCGGGTGTGGCACTGAAGTCCACAAGCAAAGGAAAAAAGTGAGGAGGCGAGCGCTAGCAAAGTGAGGATGCCTTATGTTATGTGGCTGCTATGTGTGAGGGTGATCATTAAAATGGAAGCAAACGGAAAAAAGTGGGGAGGGACCTACCTGAATTTGTCCTATAGATACTCTTGATTAAGTTGCAAAATGGACTGTTTGGACTAATGATTAAAACCCAGATCAGCTAGACCCAGGCAAGGAGGTATTGATTGTGCCACTGTCTGTCACCTTGATTACTCCAATTTGCCTCTCAACCTGTGTTATAAAATGTCATTTGTAGGTTTTCTAGGTTTCTAGGTTGTAGCAACCTCACGATGGGTATAGGGCAATTTTGAGTATCATGTCGTAGCCTAAACCTACCGATGTTACATTGAGCTGGGTGAGTGCAATATGAATGACAGTCATCCAATATGGTATAAAGGTAATAAGGCCTAGCATGTAAATAAAATAAAAAATAAAAATGTGTCTTCCCTAATCTTCAGGCATAAGTAACAGTTTGGTGTAGAGTGCACCTTCATTAGACGTTTATTTGGGGTTGAAGTGAGAACACAATCTCTGGAAGAAGATAGTTACTAATTGGATGTCATGTATTCACAGTGAGGTAAACATCAAACAGTGAAATCTTAATCCTGTCTTCCATGAGACAAGGAAGCGGCAGTGAAAAAAGCATGGCAAATTAATCAATGCATCAATAGCTTGAGGGCTGGAGCAGAGAACCAAATGCAGCATTGACTGTTTTTCATGTTCTAGAGAAGCTTACCAAGGTGGACAGGAGGAGAAATGGATGAATCTATGCATATTGTATGTGCATACACACACTGATGGAGGTACAAGCCTCCGATGGATCTGAAACTAAATGATACCTGACATAAATATCCAGTCATCTCGGCTGTCCAGCAAGCATCCTGCTTAAGCTCTTTAAAATCCACAGAATGGTGCTTATTTTGGGTCTACTTTGGACAGTATAATAGCTCCTTAATTGGATCCCGCATGTCAGCAAAATTCCTTTCAGGTGCAGTTATTTTTTCCTGTGCAGTTATTTTATAATTATTTTTAAAGGCCAATCAGACTTATGCACATAATACCTAGCTGTGTATTGTCGCTTTCCATGTTGTCTGTGCGTCTTTCTTTTTTCCAGCGCAGTTATGTCAAAACTGCGGCTCGTTTTTGAGGGACGTTCTTCTACGCTCCCATTGGCTAGCTAGCGTTACCTCACTCACAGGCAATCAGCGCAGAGACAGTGACCTAAGGTAAAGATGGAAAGTGTAATTTAACAATTAGCTGCATACTGTAATGCAGGCCTATTATTATCATCATGTTTGGTAGCATTTGCCCATGTACTGTATTTCAGTTTCTATGAGTTGGAAAAATGTCTCAGAACTCTGCTGAATTCCCTCAATTGAAGGCTACTTAACGTTACTAGCTCGGTATTTGAAGTTGTTATATTATCATTAGTAGTCTATTATCAGGTAAAAGCATATGCTTATTATTCATAACTTGTCAAATATTGATTAGCTAATCATTCAGTCGAATAAGCTATGCATACAGCCATTGAATCTGTCTTGGAGCGTTAAGGGACATTGATGGCTAGCTTGGTCCACGACATTATGTTCATATATTTTTCAATCTTGAAATACAAGGGCAAATGTTATTGATCAGTGACTGAAATTTTGCACTACGTGATATTCACTACCAGACTTGGAGAGGGCATGGTGTTGGCTTAACTGCGTTGGGAAAAAGAAAAACGCATTGTCTGTAGCTTGTGAGGTGTGGCTGTCTGCTCTATTTACTATATTTTAATTACCCCCACAATAGAACTGCAACTGCATTAGGTTGAAGCCTAATGTTAATTTGAAATATCCCTACCATCATAATTATCTTAGCCAATATGACACCAATCCCAATGAAAATTGCAAATAATCTTAATTGGGGTTACACAACCCACTCCCCGCCGTGAGCTGCCTGGCAGTTACTGAGAACCACATACCGGAATTTTTAAAGGGTCTAGAAAATTAATTTTCAGAGTATTCTCTTTGAACTACCTAGCTCAAGTTCTAGACATCGGATTAAAATGAGATTATAGTGTCCATAAAGTGACCATTGGATTTAAAAAGTTTGTAGGTGTGACAGTTTTGATAAAATGTATTATTTGTCGCTCTCACATGCTCATTTCTGTCCATTAAGAACCAACGATGTGCTACCTTTTTGTAGCATTGCTGACTATGCTAACATTTTTCAGCCGAAAGTCAGAGTTTTGGGTCCAGCAACTCTGTTGTCGGATAAGAAGTAAGCCACAATCCAAGGACGCTAGGTATATTTTTCTATGGAAGGTTTTTCATATGGCTGAAGTAATCTGTGTAAATTAAATCAGAGAACAAATAAGATAGCAAATAAACTAAGCTAGCTCACGGCCAATGAGACTGTACCATAGCTGTGCACCACAACTCAATGTTGACAACATAACTTTTACTTTACTGCATTCCTAAAAAGAATACTGGACGTTCTACTCCATACATCTTCCCTGATGCCCATAAGTACTTGTTACATTTTGAATGCTTAGCAGGACAGGAAAATATTCAAATTCACGATCTTGAAGAGAAAATCACTGGTCATCCCTATTGCATCTGATCTGGTGGACTCACTAAACACAAATACTTCATTTGTAAATGTTAGAGTGTGCCACTGGCTATCCATAAATTCAATAAACAATACATTTGTGCCTTCTGGTTTGCTTAATATCAGGAATTTGAAATTATGTGTACTTTTACTTTAAATTTTTATACTTAAGTATATTTTAGCAATTACATTTGTATATATTTAAAACCAAATACTTTTACTCAAGTAGTATTTTACTGGGTGACTTTCAATTTTACTTGAGGCATTTTCTATTACGGTATCTTTACTTTTACTCAAGTATGACAATTGGGTACTTCTTCCACCACTGATAACGGGGAGAGTGGCTAAGTAGGTTAGGAGCCATACTCTGGTGGTGCGCAGTTCGTCTCTCATCTGGGCTCGGGGGCAAGCTTCGGCCACTTACCTCCAGTCATGGGCAACTAGGGCCCAAATGGCCGGCAGGGTAGCCTAGTGGTTAGAGTGTTGGACTAGTAACCAGAAGGTTGCAAGTTCAAATCCCCAAGCCAACAAGGTCCAAATCTGTTGTTCTGCCTCTGAACAGGCAGTTAACTGTTCCTAGGCCATCATTGAAAATAAGAATTTGTTCTTAACTGACTTGCCTACTTAAATAAAGGTAAAATATAACTCTGCCTCCCCTGCTGGAAGCTGAGCTTGTGGGGCCCTTCAAGGTCCTCTGGAGGGTCAACAAGGTAAAAAAAATGATAGCTTTTGAAAATTTTCAGACCCCTTCCATTTTTCCACATTTTGTTTCGTTACAGCCATATTCTAAAATTGCTTAAATACATTTTCTTCACTTAATCAATCTACACACATGGAGCGGGCAGGTCCGGATGGCGCAGGTGTAAATCTCAGATGATGTTGGGATCTAGAATGTAGTCCACGGGAACGCAACACTGCTTCTCTGGACCATACCACTCCCAGTCCAGCAAGTACCGAGCCGATCCCCTACGTCGGGAGTCCAGGAGGTATCTGATGGCATAGACGGGGCTTCCCTCGATGTTAGGGGAGGCGGAGGAGTGTCGTGGGGGATGGCATCAGTCAGGGGACCAGGAACCACCGGCCTGAGGGAAACATGAAAAGAGGCTGTGATCCGGTAGTTAGTGTGGAGCTGTAATCTACAGAGCATTCGGAAATCATTCAGACCCTGTCCTTTTTTCAAAATGTTGTACGTTACATCCTTATTCTATTAAATTAACCTCTCTGGAGCAGGCGTGCCACTAGCGACCCACCTCGACAACATCCAGTGAAATTGCAGAGCGCCAAATTCAAAATACAGAAATACTCATAATAAACATTCATACAAGATACAAGTGTTTTTCATCAGCTTAGTCCAGCTGCTGTGTCAGATTTCAAAAAGGCTTTACGGCAAAAGCATACCATGCAATTATCTGAGGTCAGCGCCCCGCTTACAAGAGCATACAGACATTTTCAAGCCAAGTAGAGGAGTCACGAAAGTCTCAAATAGCGATAACATTAATCACTTACCTTTGATGATGTTCATCTGGTTGCAGTCACAAGTGTCCCTGTTACACAATAAATGTTCGTTGTGTTCGATAAAGTCCCTCTTTATATCCCAAAAACTCAGTTTTGTTGGTGCATTTTGTTCAGTAATCCACTGGCTCAAAGGCAGTCACAACATGCAGACGAATACATCCTAATAGTAATGGAAAAGTTTGTCGAAACATGTCAAACAATGTTTATAATTAATCCTCAGGTTGTCTATAGTTTAAGTAATCGATAACATTTAAACCGGACAATAGCGTATTCAATGGGAAGGAAAAAAAACGAAGGGCGCACATTCGGTCACGCACGCAAACCAGCTCTGCTTCATTCTACAGTCCACTGACAAAATGGTCTCATTCTTCCTCATTTTTCATAAAACAAGCCTAAATAATGCCGAAAGACTGTTGACGTATAGTGGAAGCCAAAGGAACTGCAATCTGGGTTCTAACCCAATACACACTGTATAGGCATTCAATTGAAAAGTACCCATGTCAAAAAAAATCCCTTTTCCTGGATGGATTTTCCTCAGGTTGTCGCCTGCCATTTCAGTTCTGTTATACCCACAGACATTATTTTAACAGTTTGGGAAACTTTAGAGTGTTTTCTATCCAAATGTACCAATTATATGCGTATCCTAGCTTCTGGGCCTGAGTATCAGGCAGTTTACTTTTGGCACCTCAGTCATCCAAACTTCCAAATACTGCCCCCATCCCAGAAAGGTTAATTGGAAATTATTTGGAAAATCACACCTGTCTATATTAGGTCTCTTTTGTCAGAACAAAAACCAAGCCATGAGGTTGAAAGAATTGTCTGTAGAGCTCAGAGACAGGATTGTGTACAGATCTGGGGAAGGGTAACAAAACATTTCTGCAGCATTGAAGGTCCCCAAGAACACAGTGGCCTCCTTCATTCTCAAAAGAAGGAAGTTTGGAACCACCAAGACTCTTCTTAGAGCTGTCCGTCTGTCCAAACTAAGCAATCGGGAGAGAAGGGCCTTGGTCAGCGAGATAACAATCAACTCATATCAAATGTATTTATATAGCCCTTCGTATATCAGTTGATATCTCAAAGTGCTGTACAGAAACCCAGCCTAAAACCCCAAACAGCAAGCAATGCATGTGTTGAAGCACGTTGGCTAGGAAAAACTCCCTAGAAAGGCAGAAATCTAGGAAGAAACCTAAAGAGGAACCAGGCTATAAGGGGTGGCCTGCCAGTCCTCTTCTGGCTGTGCCGGGTGGAGATTATAACAGAACATGGCCAAGATGTTCAAATGTTCATAAATGACCAGCATGGTCAAATAATAGGTCTGGGACAGGTAGCACGTCCGGTGAACAGGTCAGGATTCCATAGCTGCAGGCAGAAAGTTGAAACTGGAGCAGCAGCACGGCCAGGTGGACTGGGGACAGCAAGGAGTCATCATGCCAGGTAGTCCTGAGGCACGGTCCTAGGGCTCATGTCCTCCGAGAGAGAGAAAGAAAGAATTAGAGAGAACATACTTAAATTCACACAGGACACCGGATAAGACAGGAGAAGTACTCCAGATATAACAAACTGACCCTAGCCCCCCAACACAAACTATTGCAGCATAAATACTGGAGGCTGAGACAGGAGGGGTCAGGAGACACTGTGGCCCCATCCAATGATACTCCCGGACAGGGCCAAACAGGCAGGATATAACCCCACCCACTTTGCTAAAGCACAGCCCCCACACCACTAGAGGGATATCTTCAACTACCAACTTACCATCCTGAGACAAGGCCGAGTATAGCCCACAAAGATCTCTGCCACAGCATAAACAAAGGGGGGGCGCCAACCCAGACAGGAAGATCACATCAGTGACTCAACCCACTCAAGTGATGCACCCCTCCTAGGGACGGCATGAAAGAGCACCAGAAAGCCAGTGACTCAGCCCCTGTAATAGGGTTAGAGGCAGAGAATCCAAGTGGAAAGAGGGGAACCGGCCAGGCAGAGACAGTAAGGGCGGTAGTCTAAGCTAGAAGTAACAAAAGCATGGATACATTTTTCTGCATCGTTTTTGGACAGAAGTTTCTGATTTTTGCAATGTTACGAAGATGGAAAAAAGCTGTCCTTGAAACAGTCTTGATATGTTCGTCAAAAGAGAGATCAGGGACCAGAGTAACGCTGAGGTCCTTCACAGTTTTATTTGAGACGACTGTACAACCATTAAGATTAATTGTCAGATTCAACAGAAGATCTCTTTGTTTTTTGGGACCTAGAACAAGCATCTTTGTTTTGTCTGAGTTTATAAGTTTAAAGTTTGCAGCCATACACTTCCTTATGTCTGAAACACAGGCTTCTAGCGAGGGCAATTTTGGGGCTTCACCATGTTTTATTGAAATGTACAGCTGTGTGTCATCCGCATAGTGGTGAAAGTTAACATTATGTTTTCGAATGACATCCCCAAGAGTTAAAATATATAGTGAAAACAATAGTGGTCCTAAAACGGAACCTTGAGGAACACCAAAATTTACAGTTGATTTGTCAGAGGACAAACCAACTTGTCCGTGTAGACCAATTTGGATTTCCAATCTCTCCAAAAGAATGTGGTGATCGATGGTATCAAAAGCAGCACTAAGGTCTAGGAGCACGAGGACAGATGCAGAGCCTCGGTCTGATGCCATTAAAAGGTAATTTACCACCTTCATAAGTGCAGTCTCAGTGCTATGATGGGGTCTAAAACCAGACTGAAGCATTTCATATACATTGTTTGTCTTCAGGAAGGCAGTGACAGCTTTTTCTAAAAATGTTGAGAGAAATGGAAGATTCGATATAGGCCGATAGTTTTTTATATTTTCTGGGTCAAGGTTTGGCTTTTTCAAGAGAGGCTTTATTATTGCCACTTTTAGTGAGTTTGGTACACATCCAACCATGAACCCGATGGTCTCTCTGACAGAGCTCAAGAGTTCCTCTGTAGAGATGGGAGAATTTTCCAGGAAACCATCTCTGTAGCACTCCACCAATCAGGCCTTTATGGTAGAGAGGCCAGACGGAAGCCACTGTTTGGATTTTTCCAAAAGGCACCTAAAGTACTCTCACAACATGAGAAACAATATTCTCTGGTCTGATGAAACCAATATTAAACTCTTTGGCCTGAATGCCAAGCGTCACGTCTGAAGGAAACCTGGCACCATCCCTACTTTGAAGCATGGTGGTGGCAGCATCATGCTGTGGAGATGTTCTTCTTTTGCAGGGACTGGGAGACTAGTCAGGATTGAGGGAAAGGTAAACGGAGCAAAGTACAGAGATCCTTGATTGAAAAAACCTGCTCTGGAGTGCTCAGGACTTCAGACCTTCCAACAGGACAACGACTCCAAGAGGACAAGTCTCTGAATGTTCTTGAGTGGCCCAGCCAGAGCCCGGACTTGAACCCATTCGAACATCTCTGGAGAGACCTGAAAATAGCTATGCCACGACGCTCCCCATCCAACCTGGCAGAGCTTGAGAGAATCTGAAGAGAAGAATGGGAGAAACTCCCCAAACAGGTGTGCCAAGCTTGTAGCTTGTAGCTTGGCACACCAAGAAGACTGTAATCGCTGCCAAAGGTGCTTCAACAAAGTACTGAGTAAAGGGTCTGAGTCGTTATGTAAATGTGATATTACATTTGTTTTATATATTTGCAATCTTTTCTAAAAAAACTGTTTTTGCTTTGTCATTATAGGGTGTTGTGTGCAGATTGATGAGGAGAAAAAAAGATTTCATCCGTTTTAGAAAAAGGCTGTAACATAACAAAATGTGGAAAAAGTGAAGGGGTCTGAATACTTTCTGAATGCACTCTAAACAGCAATAACATTATCTAACATTGTTAGCAAAGTTATACCAGAGAGGTCGTTATATTCCAGTTTCTCTGCTTATACTCACCAGCACTGTTCCTTGCACACCAAACTAGCATTACTGGTGCGGACTGACAAACTGAGTCCAACCACCTATTCCTCATACTAGCTAGTAGGGTCCTTCGGCAGGGCAAGGAAACCGTAGATCTTTGGCTGTGGAGGCATGGTCAATCCATATAGGACTTTTCAGTCTTAAAAGCATTGGGGGCTTACAATGAAGAGAAGCGAAATGGGTAGAGGGTGATTTGCAAGTGGAGCTTGGCAAAAGGAAGCATGATTTGCTGACATAATTGTAATCCAAACCCATCGTCCATTTACTCATTGTGCCGCACCGAGGTTCCAAACTTTGTTTCTGACAAGACTGACTCTATGATCGAAATTATCCTATTTACACTTTGTAGTCGTTTTTGACACCATAATAAATGTTTAGTTTTTTAGACGAGGCAACCTATTTGATCTAATTCTCAATTATCAGTGCTTTAGTTTATTATGTTGCTGTCCAGCGGTTCTGAGTTTGATTTGAACATTTGAAAATTGTTGGTTTTTTGTGTGTACTAGGCTATTTGATTTAATTGATATATGTTACAGCACTTTGGTTTCACCAATAAATATGTTGAAATGGAGCCAACTTATCGGTTTCTGTCTTCAGTCCTTTTTGAATAGGATAGATGGGCTATATGGTCTACTATGGTATAGGTCAAATGTGATAGGCTGGTTATAGGCAGACTGAGTAGGGCTATAACTCCATTCCTATTCTATTCAGTTTAGAGAAATTAATTACATTTGAAATGAGCTATTATCAGGTTGGTTAATGCAATAAATGTCTGTGGAATTTGGAAAAATCCCCCCAGACTCGGGCCCTCCCCTCTTACTCAGCCAATCAGAAGCCTCTACAGCTTTGCAGCCATGGCACACTGCATACTTTTTACTAAACGGTACGTGCTAAATAGTATGCAGGTTAAGTATGTCGTACGCTAGTATGGGTATTCGGACCCAGCCACTGTCTCCCACACGAAGACTCTCACAATACCTGTAGTCCTCATTGCCACCAGGGGGGCTGCTTCTTTAAGTCAAAATGGATGGAGGCATTATCTGTTTGTTCTCCTAGATATGGAAATATTTCACCAGTTATTTAGAAGCATTTACATTCTATTCATAGATGATGTTTACATAGATAGACATCCACCAGTAACTAATTTAAATACTGTCCCTCTCTCAAGACAGTACTTGATTAATAAGTGGCTTTAAGTTCTCGCAGTTTACAAGGCCAGCCTGTGTAACAGGGTTATATTGGTGATTCCCCTTGCCACTTTATTGTTAAGCCAATGGGTTGTTGGTTTTATTTTTGTCTTGCCTTCACCTACTCATCATGGCATCTTATTGGCTGGTTTGCGTAGCTTGCTTACGAGGGAGGATGTTTCAGTTAGAATTGTCCCAGTGAACAAGCACCAAACCAGCGGTAAGTTGTTGGTTGCAAATCACTGTACGTCAAAAGTGATTTTTATACTCCCAAGTGATGATTTAAATGTACAATTTATATCAATTTGTTTGTAAATGTTATTAGAACACCACACATAAGATGTAGCATTTTTTGGTGCATATTTGTTGTGCATTTTGCTGTAGAGAATTCCAGCTAATACTAGCTAGCAACTTACTGTGTCCGGTGGGGGGGTTCGTATATTTTTTTACAGTGCGTGAGTGCAGAGTTGGAAGGTGAGATTTTGTGCTGTTTCAATCAGAATAAATCTCCATGACTGGTGCTAGAAGTTGGAGTTTGTGTCGATGATTGATTGTACACAACGCAAGAAGAGTACTGTTACACCTGCTTGTTACCCAAAACGTACCTTGGGCACAATGCTTTGCAGTACTTCTCTGAGAAAAGCTTTTTTCTCCCTCAGAAGGGCACTGGTGGTGCAAGTAGTCGGTGGCTTTGAAGTGATAGAGGGTGCAGTAAGCACACATCCAAGCACTTAATGAACTGCCTCCCAGAGTAGTACAATGCTTTTGTTCTGTTCCTCAAAGTCTGGGGGGATGTGGTGGGAGATGTGAGGAGTTTTGATGTTGTGTCATTTATTCTGAGCTGTCAGATTCCTCTGCTTTTTCTCCTCATCCCCTTTTGTCTTGGTACTCTAACACTCTCCTCCCATCTCCCAAGATGTACGGCCAGCCCTCATTTATTTAGCTCCATTATGAAGCAATCTGCTGTGCCTTGTGAGTGATCATTCACTCGTGATGGCTTCACAATCTCACTCTTCTCCCTCTTCTTCAAAGGCTGTTTTAAAGGGATGGCTTGTGTGTGTGTCGTTTGTGTCCCATACTGCCCTTGTCCCTTTAAGTTTTCATCTTTCACCAGGAGTTTTGGAATAACAAGACATGGCTTTGTTTCCGAGTGGAGTTGAAGTGTATTCCACAATGCGTTGATTGCAGATGCTCACAGATTATGTGGAGTATGTCTCATACATATCTGGCCATTCCCATCATTATTTCTTCACTGTGGAACATTCTGAGGGAAAAATTAATAAGACTTGGGGTGGGGGGCGTGGGCTTAAGGGGTTTAAGTGAACTATCATTAGATTAATATCAGTAGTACATTTCCATTACTTCAAAGACCTATTGATTAGGTCTGGACTGTGACTATGATCAGCATGTCCACTGTGTTAGCAGCAAGACTGGGTGTGAAACACTCCATGGCTTGGCCACTGACACGTTCTACCGGGTCACTGAGGCTTAGATAAACAGTATTGATCAATCATTGACATTGATCACAACTTTTAAGTACCTGCTCTTGTAGGTTGTTTTTGCCTGGAAATCTCCAGCATAGCAACCCATGTCATACTAATGATTGGTAAGTGTTGATGATTTTGTAAAGGAGGTCAACATGCCATGCAAAAACATTTATAGGTACGGTGGCCTGTTCATGCAAAACCTAAAGCACAAACACAAAAAGAAAAGCATGAAAACTGATTCAGAAAACACAATGGCAAAAAAATAAATAAAAGCAAAACCTAAAGCTAAAGTCAAAGCATTAAAGCATGCTTTTGTTTTCATGTCTGCAAGAAGATAGTTAGTGGAAAACACTCCACCTCCCATGGTGGAGGTTTACAGTTAGACAATGTTTAAAGTGTGAGGCCTGTGTCTCTAAGAAAAACCCAACCAAATAAAATATCACAGTATTATTTATAGAACTGGTGGCTCAAAGTCTGGATGCTAATTGGTTAAAACTGCATTCCTTCCGGTGTCTATTCCACAAGTTACCACCGGCTAAATCTATGAAGTTTAAAAGTTTATTTACTCTGTTCCATCTGACTGCGCAATCCACTGTTCCATCACCTCGGAAGTCGGAAGTTTACATACACCTTAGCCATGTCACGGTTTTCTGTAGGTGAAAGAGAGTCGGACCAAAATGCGGCGTGTCTATTGCGATCCATGTTTAATTAAACAAAAGTAAACACGAATCAAATACAAAACAACAAACGTAACAAGAAAACCGAAACAGCCTAATACTGGTGCAAACTAGCACACGACAGACATAAGCACAAAAGGACAATCACCCACAAAACCCAACACCAAACAGGCTACCTAAATATGGTTCCCAATCAGAGACAATGACTATCACCTGCCTCTGATTGAGAACCATATCAGGCCAAACACAGAAACAGACAAACTAGACACACAACATAGAATGCCCACTCAGATCACACCCTGACCAAACAAAACATATAAACATACAAAGCAAAATATGGTCAGGGTGTGACAGTACCCCCCCAAGGTGCGGACTCCGGCCGCAAAACCTGAACCTATTGGGGAGGGTCTGGGTGGGCATCTGTCTGCGGTGGCGGCTCTGGTGCTGGACGTGGCCCCCACTTCACCATAGTCTTTGTCCGCCACCTTGTCCGCTTCCTTGGCCTCCTAACTACGGCGACCCTACTATATAACCCCACTGGACTGAGGGGCAGCTCGGGACAGAGGGCCAGCTCAGGACAGAGGGGCAGCTCGGAACTTGAGGGGCACATCAGACTCCGGCAGCGCCGGACAGGCTGGAGACTCCGGCAGCACAGGAGAGGAGGAAGGCTCTGGCAGATCCTGGCTGGCTGGCGGTTCTGGCAGATCCTGGCTGACTGGCGGATCTGGCAGAGTCTGGCTGACTGGCGGATCTGGCAGAGTCTGGCTGACTGGCGGATCTGGAAGAGTCTGGCTGACTGGCGGATCATGGCTGACTGGCGGATCTGGAAGAGTCTGGCTGACTGGCGGATCCTGGCTGACTAGCGGATCTGGAAGAGTCTGGCTGACTGGCGGATCTGGAAGAGTCTGGCTGACTGGCGGATTTGGAAGAGTCTGGCTGACTGGTGGATCTGGAAGAGTCTGGCTGACTGGCGGATCCTGGCTGACTGGCGGATCTGGAAGATCCTGGCTGACTGGCGGATCTGGAAGAGTCTGGCTGACTGGCGGATCTGGAAGAGTCTGGCTGACTGGCGGATCTGGAAGAGTCTGGCTGACTGGCGGATCCTGGCTGACTGGCGGATCTGGAAGATCCTGGCTGACTGGCGGATCTGGAAGAGTCTGGCTGACTGGCGGATCTGGAAGAGTCTGGCTGACTGGCAGATCCTGGCTGACTGGTGGATCTGGAAGAGTCTGGCTGACTGGCGGATCTGGCAGAGTCTGGCTGACTGGCGGATCTGGAAGAGTCTGGCTGACTGGCGGATCATGGCTGACTGGCGGATCTGGAAGAGTCTGGCTGACTGGCGGTTCTGGCAGATCCTGGCTGACTAGCGGATCTGGAAGAGTCTGGCTGACTGGCGGATCTGGAAGAGTCTGGCTGACTGGCGGATTTGGAAGAGTCTGGCTGACTGGTGGATCTGGAAGAGTCTGGCTGACTGGCGGATCCTGGCTGACTGGCGGATCTGGAAGATCCTGGCTGACTGGCGGATCCGGAAGAGTCTGGCTGACTGGCGGATTTGGAAGAGTCTGGCTGACTGGCGGATCTGGAAGAGTCTGGCTGACTGGCGGATCCTGGCTGACTGGCGGATCTGGAAGATCCTGGCTGACTGGCGGATCTGGAAGAGTCTGGCTGACTGGCGGATCTGGAAGAGTCTGGCTGACTGGCAGATCCTGGCTGACTGGCGGATCTGGAAGAGTCTGGCAGACTGGCGGTTCTGGCAGATCCTGGCTGACTGGTGGATCTGGAAGAGTCTGGCTGACTGGCGGATCTGGAAGAGTCTGGCTGACTGGCGGATCTGGAAGAGTCTGGCTCACTGGCGGATCCTTGCAGACTGACGGCTCTGGCTGCTCCATGCTGACTGGCGGCTCTGGCTGCTCCATGCTGACTGGCGGTTCTGGCTGCTGCATGCTGACTGGCGGCTCTGGCTGCTCCATGCTGACTGGCGGCTCTGGCTGCTCCATGCTGACTGACGGCTCTGGCTGCTCCATGCAGACTGGCAGCTCTACAGATACTTTTGTACCTTTTTCCTCCAGCATCTTCACAAGGTCCTTTGCTGTTGTTCTGTGATTGATTTGCACTTTTTGCACCAAAGTATGTTCATCTCTTCCTGAGCGGTATGACGGCTGCGTGGTCTCATGGTGTTTATGCTTGTGTACTATTGTTTGTACAGATGAAGGTGGAACCTTCAGGCGTTTGGAAATTGCTCCCAATGATGAACCAGACTTGTGGAGGTCTACGCTGATTTCTTTTGATTTTCCCATGATGTCAAGCAAAGAGGCACTGAGTTTGAAGGTAGTCCTTGAAATACATCCACAGGTATACCTCCAATTGACTCAAATGTTGTCTCTCAGAAGCTTCTATAGCCATGACACCATTTCCTGGAATTTTCCTAGCTATTTAAATGCACAGTCATCTTAGTGTATGTAAACTTCTGACCCACTGGAGTTGTGAATTTTAAGTGAAAAAATCTCTGTAAACAATTGTTGGAAAAATTACTTGATGTCCTAACCGACTAGCCAAAACTATAGTGTGTTAACAAGAAATTTGTGGAGTGGTTGAAAAATAGTTTTAATGACTCAAACCTAAGTGTATGTAGACTTCCGATGCCAGCTTATTAATCCTGTTTAAGCAACTCTTTATTATCGTTATTACGTATGCATTGGCATTCATGGTGTGTTTTCTTGATAAATTATGTTATACTGTTCTGCCTTATTCCGTTTTTTTGTTGTTGTTTTTTTACCTATGGGAGAAGTACAGTAAGAGTCCTCCCCTATATATGATTTTTTTTTCATAGACAGATTTATTAATAGATTGTTGCAGGAATTAACTTTAAATCCCCCTGACTCAACTTCCATGTATGGAATTTCAATGGGGAGGAGGGCTGGCATTGTTGCTCACCAAAGCTTGAAATGGAAAAAGGAAATGTGTTTTTGAAGATGCTTTGATGTGAACTTGATGATTTGATTGCATGTGACCATTCCCTGGATATTATTGTGAGTCGACCACTTGCTGTCGTTTCGTTCTGCAACCCCAGGGTAGCTTTGTCCTTCCCTTTCAACTCGACTTTGTCCCAGTCCAAGTGATGAAGTGCCCTTAGTTAGAGCCAAATAAAGTCCAGATCTCATCACCTGTTTATGGCCTTTGAGTAAGACTGTCCATGTCATGTCCCAGGGGAACTGCCATGCATATTTAGAGCTACAATAATAGTGACTGGACTGTACAGTGTTGGGTCAGTTGTAGTGTGGATAGGATACAGTTTCTGTTGAGCGTGGAATACTGATTACCGAATACATTCCACTGGGCACAGACGTCAGTTCAGCGTCTAGTTTTGATTTACATTTGGTTGTCAACTAACGTGAATTCAAGTGGAGATCAACAAAACATTTCACCATTTCAATGGATTTAAGGTTAAAAATTTGCGTGAAGAAAATATGAAATGCTCTTACGTTGATTACCTTTTGCTAATCCAATTAGTTTTCCACGTTTATTCAACGTCATCACAATGATTATTCGGGTTGAAATGACGTGGAAACAATGTTGGTTCAAACTGTTTTTGCCCAGTGGGATGAACACACACAGTTTTTGTTGCAAGGGAATATTGCAAAATCCCCCAATGTCTGCAGGCCTTTAGGGAATTTGATAATATATCCAGTTGTTGTGGAAAACTCGATCCAAAGATTAATGCAGAGACTATTTAATTGTATAATAAAAAAGTCTTAGAACTCCCTCGCAGCTGCTTGATTTATCTCTGGTTTCACAGGGAAGAAATCGAAGAGTAAATACTTCCATGTCCCTTATATAGTGAGAGGTGATAATATTGTTTACACAAAGTTATTTTATACAAGCAACAGTTCCGGAACACAATGGCCTTGTGTTAGGGTGCAGACATACCAGGAGTCTTTGAAAGGCATGACATCACAGTCCAACCTAGAACATATCCCTTGAGAAGTAGCAACAGTGGATCCTAAATACTGCCACCACAAAGAAATACACAAGTAGGCCTACTATGTTTGTGAAAAGCCAGAAGATAACAGAAATTAAATATCCTCAAATATTAAACTTACCATCAAATGATTGGCAAGATCTACCAATCTGAGTTTTGCTTAATTTATTTTTCAACTTTGTAAAATGGGGCCTCTAAAATGTGATTCAAGTTAAGTTCTATACAGGTAACCCAATTATCTACTTGGACTTCCCAGCAAGGTCAAATTATGAAAAAGTTAGATTCCTGGCTGCTGTCTGATCGAGAAATCTAGTTAGATAACACTGTACTACAGGGCTGCCATGGAGGTTGATTATACAATAGCATACACCCATATCCATACATTCATCAGAAAGTTATAAGGAGCCAAGTGGGTGGTATGCAGAAAACCTCCCTCTATTCCAGTTTCAATCAGGCTCTTATTCATGACTTAGCAGCATTTGTATACTCATGAACTTACTGGTACTGGACATCCTATCTGGCTGGCTGGATGGAAAACATCAACAAACTCACACAAACCCATGGGAAGTTATGAGCTATGAAGATAGACTAAAGCAGAACCCATTTCATTTCTATTCAAGCAGCTGGAAATGACATTCATAAATATTACGTTGAGTGTAGGTGAGACTCAGAGGGTAAACACTACTCCGGCGCCCTGTTGAGTTCAAAGGCAATGAAAACAGAATTTCTGAAGGAGTGCTTGTTGACCTTATCTCCAGGTGCACCTTGAGCAGGCCTCCAAACTTGATGCATTTGTTGGACCCTTATAAAAGTTAAAGTAGGGATCAGATAAAGGATGGTGAAGTTCCAATAAATATGTTTTTCAAAATATGTTTGTCATGTCTGTTTCCCTGACTTCTGAATCCTACAATATATTCTTATTACAATTGTCCCAGTACAATTTACAAAATCTTGTTTTTTATTCTACTGACAACACGTTTCATGACCACACCAGTGTGTGAAAGAGAAACGGGAGAATTAGCCTTTTATTTTCACAGCCTTGACAAAAAAATAAATAAACACAGGATTTGAGCAGAGACTCATGGAAGGTAGAGACTTTTGTCGTGACTTTACTTTCATTAATCGGATGACTTATTTATTTAATCAACTAACTATGTTTAATTGTTACCCGATTAAATTAACTCATTAGGATTTGGGGCACCACGGAAGAGGTTGTTTAAAGAGTAACCATCTCCAGAATTAAACTCTAGAAGGTATATATCTATTCCATTGATAAACAGTCATCTTATTACTCATTACCCAGTATCATATCATCATTCTGAACAGTCGTAACCTTCTTGGATCTGCAACACCCTCAGCCTTAGTTCTGATTCAGTACTACACAACTTGGTTTCATTATTTATTTACTAGCTAACTAAATAATAAAACAGAATAAACATACACACTTAATACATGAGAAAACGGTCCCTAGCAGACTGACAAAATATGGCGGCTTGTTAAACAGAAAATGAAGAGGGGTGGGGAAGAGAGAGTGAGAGAGAGAGAGAGAAAAAGGGACACTTAATCATTGATACATTTTAGAACTATTCTCACATTAATCATATTCTCACATTAACTTCTTGAGTGTAGGGGGCAGGATTTTTGTTTTTGGCTTAAAAAACATACCCATTTAAAACTGCCTATTTCTCAGGCCCAGAAACTAGAATATGCATATAATTGTCAGATTAGGATAGAAAACACTCCAAAGTTTCCAGAACTGTCAAAATATTGTCTGTGAGTATAACAGAATTGATATTGCAGGTGAAAACCTGAGGAAAATCAAACCAGGAGGTGCTGTTTTTCCTGAAAGCTCTCTGTTCCATTGGATGCCTTGCCTCCATTTAAATGGAAATCAACCAGATTCCTTTTCCTATGACTTCCTCAAGGTGTCAATAGACTTTAGAAATAGTTTCAGGCTTTTATTTTGAAAAATGAGCAAGAAAGCTAACATCGCACCGGAAAAGCTGTATTGAAATCTGACACACCAGGTTAATTAATAACAAGCTCAGCTGTGTTTTGCTGTATTGCACTTGTGAGTTCATGAAAATTAAATATTTTTAGTAATTTAATTTGAATTTGGCGCTCTGCAATTCAGCGGGTGTTGATGAAAATGATCCCGCGTCAAGAAGTTAATCATATACTTTGCACATGAACCCGCCGCCCATTTGAAGTAAGAAATCATGAACGTATGTACGCGTGAGTGCCGTTCTCCGTTTATCTTTGTAGGAACCAGCCCTCCTTAGGAAGGTTTTTGGCCTTTCATCGGAAAGCTTATATGGCTCTGATTGTCCAAAAGTGGTCTCCCCTTTCCTGTCTTTTACTGTTCTTCATTCTGGAAGATAGCTAGCCAGCCATGTTGACGATTCCCATTAGTGATGAGAGTAACGTACTACGGAGATTCGGACCACTTTGGAAATGAGCTGCAGCTCGCCGTCGTTCTAGTCTAAATGAAGGTGAGTTTATTTCTTTACCTCGTGTTGAGGTTCAAGGTTCAGGATTCAAAGTTCCAACCATGTCAAACGTGTAGCTACCGCCTCATGTTTCCTGGTCGAATGTTCATTTCTGTTACCAAGCCTTTTATGCACTCTGGCCAAAGGGGATGGTTATGTTAGTCTGACATGCTCTCTGACCTCATTCGGGGCGTGGCTACCTACTATGCACAGTTTATAGGAGATAGGAATGTGATTTTAGGAAGTATAAGAGAATCTATCTCAACAAAAATACATTCATAATTGCTCATATTTCATATACAACATTAAGGATGGAGACTTCATACTTGTAGTGTAAATACTTTTTAATGACATCCACAAAATTAAAACCAATATGACATTAGTTTTCTATAGATCATCTCAGACCGTTCCCCACGTTCTTATGTTAGAAATATTGTTCCAGTATTCGCTTTAGAAACTGTTAGAGTTTTGACAGGAAGAAGTCTGTTAACAAAGAACATTCGTTGGGTTAAATACTGAAGGGGAGAGAATGTCCTTTTCTCCTGTAATTTACGACAGAGTGTGAACTGTCAACCCCCAGCAGCTCCTTCCTCCCCTCTGTGGGAGAGATGGGGTCTGGTGGAAGTGTATTCATTGCAAACTGGATCTGCCCATTTGGATCACACCAGGACAGTCATGACACTTTAAATCAGTTTACTAGGTTTCACATTCCTTTCATCTTTCAGTTCATGCTTTACCAAAATAATAGAAAAAAAGAAGGCCATCCTTATCTGCGATTTGTCCTCCGAATTAATCAGACCAAGGGATTATTGGAAATGCCCAGGGGGACTCAATTTCCTTTCTGCCTCATTCATTTAAAGGAGCAATGTAGAGCAGAATGTAATTCAACACGTTCACTTATTAAATGCTCTAAACTGCAATTTCATTCTTATGAACGAACATCTGATTTGCAATGAAAGTTTTAAAACAGGATAGAATTGAGGTACTAAAAATAAAAATAGAATTGGAATGTTCTCCAAGCTCAAAAAACATTTAAATTAGTTTCAAATAACCATGTTTGAATAGGCTTAGCAAACCAATAAAGTATTCATGCGTATCTGCAATAGTCTTACTTTGTTTTGTTTATTGTTTGGCCATGCTTTAATGCAGTGGTGTGAAGTACTTAAGTCGTTTTTTAGGGTATCTGTACTTTACTAGTAATATTTTTGACAACTTTTGCTTTTACTTCACTACATTCCTAAAGCAAATAATGTACTTTTCACTCCATACATTTTCCCTGACACCCACAAGTACTCGTTATATTTTGAATGCTTAGCAGGACAGAAAATTGTCCAATTCACACACTTATCAAAATAAAAATCCCTTGTTGTCCCTACTGCCTCTGATCTGGCGGACTCAATAAACAAAAATGCTTAGTTTGTAAAGTATGTGTGAGTGATGAAGTGTGCCCCTGGCTATCCGTAAATAAAAACAAATTGTGCCTTCTGGTTTGCTTAATATAAGGAATTACAAATGATTAATACTTTTACTTTTGATGCTGAAATATTTTTGAGCAATAACTTTAACTTGTGATACTTAAGTACAGTATATTTAAAACCAAATACTTTTGGATTTTTACTCAAGTAGTATTTTACTGGTTGACTTTCACTTTTATGTGAGTCATTTTACATCAAAGTATCTTTACTTTTACTCATTTATGACAATTGTGTACTTATTCCACCACTTCTTTTATGTACCCATAGGCACATTCAGTCCTCATTTGCAATTTATGTGTGTGTGTGTGTTGTTCTCCTAGCAGACAAACCATGCTGACGTAACCATGTTTCGTCTCGTGCAGTGAGCACGCCCATTTTGGCCCAAATTGGTCAGACTCTGCCAATCGAATATACCATTGCATTTCAGCATGAGATAAGAGGATCAAAGAGACACTTGAGTCTTCTACGCTGGTGTGTTATTTTATTTTGTATCCCTTTGAGAGGAAGCTATCTTGGCCCTGGGGCCCTCTTAATATTTTATGACTATGCAATGTAGCTTTTGACACTAAAATATTCTATAAATTAAGCATGAGTGACTGCATAATCAAATGGTTTTAATTAATGCAGAAGGGCATGCCTCTTTGGGCTTGCAGTTAATTAAAGCGGCAATCAGCAGTAGAAACAATTACAAAGCAACCTCCCCACCCCTGTTTTGGTAAGAGATAAGGGATGGAGCTGGAGAAATGTAACCATTCTAAAAATCATAGACAGCTATAGATGCAAGGACTGCAAGGACCATCCATGATATAAAAATGATAGTTTTAACAATGTTTATTTACATTTACTTTGTTTACACACATTGGACTAAAACAAACTTAGATTTTGGGTTCTGATGGGGTAGGACAGTTGAACTACGCTCATTTATAAGTTATAATCTTCAAGAATCAATGGGTACCTATAATAATTTTTAAGTTAAAAAAAAAGTGTGTAGCAACTGCTGATTTCCCCTTTAAAGAATAAACACAAGACTTGGGCATAGTTTAGTGTGAGATAGCTTTCCGGAGCGTAAAGTGGAGCCCTGGGACAGGTGGCCCTCATGATTTCATCACCTTCATTTATTTATAGTAATTTTATTTACTTCAAACAAGTCGACCTCTGACTGAGGTATTAGAGAGCAATAAAAACGTTTTTGTAATACACACAATGTTCAGAGCTTCAAGGCATTTCACAAGTGTTACCATATGCAGCGCTGTTAATAACTCCCAAAAGCCATGAATCTTTCCACACTTGTTCTAAAAAATATATATTTGCTGAATGCTTACATTTGTTGATGTCAATTAAACACACTAGCTACTGCATTTAAGGTGCAGCATTGGCTCCAACTTGTCAGCAATAGAGACTTAACCTGTGGCATGTCTGAAGCCAGTTCTACAGTGTATGCAGCCGCCTGACATGGTATGAATAAGTGATCATACAAATGCCAAGGAGCAGTGACACATGGCATAGGGAACTCAAGTGTTCTTGAATGAGTGTCGTCTATTGATGAATGCTGTTCATGATCAAACACTTTACAAGGGCTGTGTTAATCGAATTTTCATTTGAAGATTGCATTTCAGGGCCACATGTCTTTCCCTTGACATTTCAAGTAAGACCATCTCACAAAATGTTTTATTTCTCTTTCATCCTCATCCTCATAATATGCTATTTCATCTTTGCCTTACATTTTTTGACAAGCTCTGTCACTTATATAACCAAAGAGGGCAATGAAATATCTTTCAGTGTCAGCATATCAAAACCAAGTGACTAGGGCTTTTAGGTTATGGTAATTTGGTACTGTATGTGTCTGGTCTCTCATGATGATGCAATGTTGTTTTGTTCCTGTGTCCTTTCACCCATAAATAAAATAACAAGCAATTACTTTGAAATAATGTCAGCCAGTCAGGCAGGTTACGCAATTCAACGTTTTAGGCAGACATTCCCTGAGCAACAAGAGCAACAAGCCTTTGTAAATCCTCAAAACGCAATTCCATACCTGAGAGAAGAGTTACATCTCATCTAGCACTGTTCAGCTTATTCAGGGCATCAGTTAAATAAGTAAAAGAGGAAATGATGTAACATCCAGAATTTCCTTAGTCTAAGAATTGTTGCTGTCACGTCTGCTCCCCCTCTCTGGCGCTTGAGGTCGCCAGCCTGCTCATCATTACGCACACCTGTCACCATCGTTCCTCGCACCAGCACTTGATTGGACTCACCTCGACTCCCATCACGTCATAGATTGTCTCCCCTATATCTGTCACTTCCTCAGTTTCATTCCAGTGTCTGCATTGATGTTGTTTTGTTTCTCTTGTCCAGATGCTGTTCTTGTTTAGTTTCATGTCTATTTATGATCAAATCCTCACCCTGTACTTGCTTCCCGTCTCCCTGTGTCTGAAGTTATCGAATCGTTACAGTTGCATAAGTTCCATAAAGGAATAACTCCCATTACTTCATGGGGGCTTGTATGACAATTGCAGAACAGTTGGCATTAATGAATAACAACACTGAGGAATGACAAAGAAAGCTGAAATATTTACCTTAAGACGTGACTCTGCAGATGGTTACATACATAAACTGTGTCACATTGTTTTAGAGCTGCACTATATGATGGCCAGAGCAGAATGGTATGTTTTAGCAATTCCTCTGATAGTATAGAGGCACAATACGGTAGCAGGCTACCACCTGGTACTCCACCCTGCACCTTAAAGATCGCTGACTTATGTACATACAGTGCCTTCAGAAAGTATTCAGACCCCTTGATTATTTCCACATTTTGTTACATTTCAGCACTATTCTGAAGTGGTACCAGGTTTCCTCCAGACGTGACGCTTGGCATTCAGGCCAAAGAGTTCAATCTTGGTTTCATCAGACCAGAGAATATTGTTTATCATGGTCTACATTCTTTATGTGACTTTTGGCAAACTCCAAGCGGGCTGTCATGTGCCTTTTACTGAGAAATGGATACCGTCGGGCCACTCTACCATAAAGGCCTGATTGGTGGAGTGCTGCATAAATGGTTGTCCTTCTGGAAGGTTCTCCTTTTCCACAGAGGAACTCTAAAGCTCTGTCAGAGTGACCATCGGGTTCTTGGTCACCTCCTTGACCAAGGCCATTCTCTCACGATTGCTAAGTTTGGCCTGGCGGCAAGCTCTGGGAAGAGTGTTGGTGGTTCCAAACTTCTTCCATTTACGAACGATGGAGGCCACTGTGTTCTTGGGGATCTTCAATACTGCAACAATTTTGGGGTACTCTTCCCAAGATCTGTGCCTCGACACAATCCTGTTTCGGAGCTCTACGGAGAATTCCTTCGACCTCTTGACTTGGTTTTTGCTCTGACATGCCCTGTCTATTGTGAGACCTTATACAGACAGCTGTGTGCCTTTCCAAATAATGTCCAATCAATTGCATTTTCTACAGGTGGACTCAAGGATGATCAATGGAAACAGGATGCACCTGAGCTCAATTTCGATTTTTCATAGCATAGGGTCTGAATACTTATGTAAATAAGGTATTTCCGTATTTTATCTTAATACATTTGCAAAAATAAAAGTGCTTTGTCATTATGTGTAAATTGCAGAGAAACATGTTTTATTTGATCAATTTCAGAATAATGCTGTAACGTAACAAAATGTGGAAAAAGTCTGGTCAATTTAATAGTGTGTACTGTGGCAAAGAAGGGGGTCGAGTGATAAATGGCAGATATGTGAGAGCAGAACTAATAGAGCCCGATCACTAAAATGGCCACCCCTGTCAGAACTACAGATCACAAAATGGCCGACCGCCAAAACTACAAGTCCCAGAAGCAAGGGGAACCCTTAGAAGGTGGAGCCGACCCACAGATAAAGGGTCAAGAAAAACCAGGAAGAGGGAGAGAGAGTGCTGGAAGGATCTATGAGCAATAGAGAAAGAGACAATAGAGATTGGCCTGATTTACTGTGTATGAGCTGGATTGTTTTGGATTTACCTGTTGGCGTTTGGACCTGGACCTACCGGGAACCCGATTCGTGTACCGAACCCTGCTATCCTTGACCTCGCCAACGGCCTGGGTGGACCAGGATGGAGAAACAAACACATACTGTCCTGTTCGAAAGAACTCTCATTCTTGGGTAATTTGGTGACAGTTTACCACTTAATTTGTGACAAACACTCCTAACCTTGAAGAGGTTTGCCACACGTGGTGGAGAATGCAGGGAATGGACTAACCATACCACTGGTTAGGTAGAAGAAAAATAAAAAATGTTCAGTTAGCACTCCAAAGGGGAGTCAAGTTTTTTTTGTGGCTTTGTTTGGTAAGGACAGTCTCTCAGGAAAATGAGTATGGAGGGAGCCATACAGGCCCTGTTACAAGCTGCGGCAGCCCAACAAGAGGCAAGTAGAGCTCAACAAATAGTTCATCAGGATGCAATGCGAATGTATCAGGACACGTTACAGGTCCAGCACCGCACCAACCAGCTGCTCAGAGAAGAGCAAGAGAGAAACACCCGGGAGTTAAGAGAAGGCCTAAAGGGGCTAGCGGACCAAATTGGGGCTCAATTACCAGCTGCAAATACCCAGAGGCGGGCCAATCATTTTCTTCAAAAAATGACAGCACAGGATGATGTGTAAGCATATTTTACCACCTTCGAAAAGACGGCAGAGAGGGAGAAGTGGCCGAAAGAAGCATGGGCAGGGCTTCTGGCACCATACCTGGCAGGGGACGGTCAAAAAGCGTATTTCGACCTGGAGTTGAAAGATGCACACGATTACAATAAACTAAAGGGAGAGATCCTGACTAGACTGGGAGTGACCGATACCGTGAGGGCACACCGCTTCCACCAGTGGTTCTACCGACCGGGACAACCCCCACGAACAAAGATGTTCGACTTGATTCATCTGGCACGGAAATGGTTGCAACCAGAGACCCGGTCATCCACCGAGATTGTCGAGACCATCGTACTCAACCAGTTTCAGCGAGGTCTACCCCAAGATGTGAGACGATGGGTTGGCCTGAACGAGGTACTTTCCGCCGACCATCTCGTGGGCCTGGTTGAACGGTATTGTACGGCAGGAAAAGCTGAGCAGGCACAGGAGGAAAGATTCCCGTTCCCCAGGCCTGGGCGAACCAACGGACAGGGTAAGGCTGTCCCAACAAATGGAGGGGGAAGAGAGTAGCGTGGGGCCATAAGGAAAGAATCAGAATCAGGCCGAGACACCCCCCCCCCGAACCCCTATTATCTGTTACAATTGTAATCAACCGGGACATATTGCAGCCTACTGCCCTATTAAAGAAGAGCCAATGCAATGTAATCTCGGTGAAAATGAAGATGATATACGGTATTCATGTCCTGTTGTAACCACTGTACTTGAAAGATCAAGAAACAAACATATGTGTAGGGTGAAGGTTGAAGGGGAAGAGGTTGAAGCACTGCTGGATTCCGGCAGTATGCTAACCCTGGTCGTTGCAAGCCTAGTGCCGAATCATAAACTGGATACAAGACAGGATGTCAGTGTTACATGCATTCATGGGGATACCCGTCTGTACTCCACGGCCTTAGTGAGCATACAAACAGAGGACGGTCTGCTGGATTAAATCAAATCAAATCAAATTTTATTTGTCACATACACATGGTTAGCAGATGTTAATGCGAGTGTAGCGAAATGCTTGTGCTTCTAGTTCCGACAATGCAGTAATAACCAACAAGTAATCTAACTAACAATTCCAAAACTACTGTCTTATACACAGTGTAAGGGGATAAAGAATATGTACATAAAGATATATGAATGAGTGATGGGACAGAGCAGCATAAGCAAGATACAGTAGATGGTATCGAGTACAGTATATACATATGAGATGAGTATGTAAACAAAGTGGCATAGTTAAAGTGGCTAGTGATACATGTATTACATAAGGATGCAGTAGATGATATAGAGTACAGTATATACGTATACATATGAGATGAATAATGTAGGGTATGTAAACATTATATTAGGTAGCATTGTTTAAAGTGGCTAGTGATATATTTTACATCATTTCCCATCAATTCCCATTATTAAAGTGGCTGGAGTTGAGTCAGTGTGTTGGCAGCAGCCACTCAATGTTAGTGGTTGCTGTTTAACAGTCTGATGGCCTTGAGATAGAAGCTGTTTTTCAGTCTCTCGGTCCCAGCTTTGATGCACCTGTACTGACCTCGCCTTCTAGATGATAGCGGGGTGAACAGGCAGTGGGTCGGGTGGTTGTTGTCCTTGATGATCTTTATGGCCTTCCTGTAACATCGGGTGGTGTAGGTGTCCTGGAGGGCAGGTAGTTTGCCCCCGGTGATGCGTTGTGCAGACCTCACTACCCTCTGGAGAGCCTTACGGTTGTGGGCGGAGCAGGTGCCGTACCAGGCGGTGAAACAGCCCGCCAGGATGCTCTCGATTGTGCATCTGTAGAAGTTTGTGAGTGCTTTTGGTGACAAGCCGAATTTCTTCAGCCTCCTGAGGTTGAAGAGGCGCTGCTGAGGCCTTCTTCACGATGCTGTCTGTGTGAGTGGACCAATTCAGTTTGTCTGTGACGTGTATGCCGAGGAAC